>NW_028270140.1:111285064-111910064 GCF_037043375.1 Chiloscyllium plagiosum
CTAATTCTGTTGTAAATTTCACTTTGGATCATCAGTGGAAACAATGCATTACCGATTAGCTTTGAAATTATACAATTTATTGCTTGCTACTTCAATTGTAGTATTTTAGGCAGTTCTGGACATTACTCTTGTCTATTTTAGGAGAAATATTTGACTCAGGTTTTTGGGAATGAAGGGACATAGACAGTGAATGGGAAAGTGGAACTAAAACCCATGATCGGCCATGATTATAACAGATGTTGGAGCAAACTTAATGAACCATTTGGTTCTCTCCTGCTCCCATTTGTTTTGTTCTAATGTAGTATGTGGAATGGGTGTAGCAACAATTCATTAGAATGGTTGGTTGTCAATGTCATATCAAAAATAATTTTTTCTTTTAATCCTTGGGAAAGAAAAGGTTAAAACTGAGCCTAATAAAAACTAAGTCAGTGAAAGGTTTTGAGAGGATTAATACTGGAAGCTTGCTTCTACCGGTTCAGAAATCAATAACAAAAGAGCCTAGATTTTGTATTAACACCAGAAGAATGAAAGAGGAAGTTAGAAGGAACTTTTCACACAGAGGATTATTGGGTTATAAAATGCATTACCACAATCTCTACTTGACCATGATAATGGAGGCAAATATCCAAGGACATTTTGTTAGATTCCTGTAGGAATAAAGGGCACGAATTTGCAAGAATTTTGTTTGGGATGGAGTTCCAAACTACTCCTAAAACAAGTACTTTGGCAATAGAGGGTCATGGTTGTGCAGTGGAATTGAGCTGGTAAGGATAGCTGCCAAGGCTCATCAGCAGCCCACTGGAATATTGGCACCTAGTAACTTCAAAAAGCATAGCTGTGCTACATACTACAGAATAGATTGGAATCCATGAATATCTTAGCCTGGATTGACTTCCCAATATGTTTTACACCATTAGCTTGTCTCCAAATTCTTGTTGGACACCCATGTTCACACTTCTGTGATTTTATTTTTAAAAGTATTGTTCCTAGGATTGTGTGTCATTGACAATGTTAGTATTCATTGTCTATCTTTAATTACTTTACTTAATCTTGATGGCCTACTCTCTTTGACTGCTCAAGGCTATGTGGTGATAGAACTCCCACAATGTATTTAAGAAGGGGCTTCCAGGATTTTGAACCAACAATGAAGGAACAGCTGTGTATGTCCAAGACAGTTTGGTGTGGATCTTGATCCATTCACTGTAAAATACCTGATCTACAACCAGTTAACTTTCTGATCACTGGTGACACTCAGACTATTGATGATGGAATTTGTTGGTCTTAATATCATTTAATGTCATGGGAAGTTGGTTATGTTATACCTTATGGAAAGTAGTGATTGAATGGCATGAATATTGGTCGCTCATTTATTGATTCAAAGCTGGACATTGCCCATATCTTTTCGAATGTGGGCATGAACTGACATTAGCCAAAAAAAAGTAGTTTCTAAAAAAGAATGGGTTTGAACACAGGCCTGTCATATTATATGTGTACCTGTATTGCGAATAAGTATGAAGTCATTTATGGCACATTTTGAAACCAACAAAGCAGCATAATGTTTTACCTATGAGACCAGTACCCTTTTTTTATTATAAACATCTTTGAGATGCAGAACTCTGCAATCACAGCAATGTCCATGGAACAATGCCAGCTGAGACTCTTTCATGGAGGATTCCTACTGTTTTCCTTTCTGTTGAAGACTTACAGTCTTGTATGCTTCTTGATCACTGGCACTATGAGTATATGACTTTCAGCCTTTCTTAGCAGTCATCTCTCTTTCTTTTTCCACACTCTTTTTGATTCAAAAATGGTGTAAAATAAGATATCACTCTTCCTGAAGCCTAATACCTCAGGTCTGTTCTTGTTATCCTAATAACCATCACTGGGACTTACTTCTGTGTTCTGGTCAATCACTGGGAACCTGGTAGGTCTGAAGCCCTTGGTTTTAACACCCCTCTGGGGAAGAAAGCCACTTGTCACAAAGCACAGATTTCACAAATGGTAGCTCTTCATTTTAACATGCTTCAGTTTAGAAGATATAACAACATGAAAACAGACAGGAGATGAGAAAGAGCATTATTATGCTGTATTGCATATTCTAACAATCTGTTACATTGTTCAGCTATATTATTACTGTAATAAATATCAGTGTTAATGGATTTTCATAAACCGACTATTATTCAGATATAGGATCACTGCTGAAGCTCTGTCACCAATTAAGAGTTACTTCAATAAATTTTATTTTAGTTCATTTCAAATACTGCCAATTTGTGAATACAGCTGAACAATTAGGAATCATTAGCAAGCAATCTTACTCCGAACAGTGATGGAGGGAAAGTCACTAAAGAAGTAATTGCAGGAATTGGAAAAAATATTCAGAAAGAAGAAAAAGACAAAGCAAGAAAAAGGAGAGGCCTAGACTCTCCCACAAGGGGAAACAAATTCTCTGCAAGTATCCTTTTAAGTCTTTGAAGAATCTTATGTGTTTTAATAGGTCACCTCTTATTCTGCTGAACTCCAACAAGCATAATCCAACATATTCAACCTCTCTCTGTTTATAAGAAAATATCTCTATACCCCAGGATCAACCGAGTGGAGCATTTCTGGACTGCCTCCAATACCTCTACATCGTTACTTGTTTCAGGGGACCAAAACTGTTCACAGATTCCATCTGCAATCTGACTAGTGCAGCTGTAGCAAGATTTTCCTATTTTTATAACACATTCCCTTTGAAATAAAAGCTAGCATTTCACTTACTTTCCTTAATACCCAGTAAACATAGATGTAAGCTTTCTTTGATTCATGCACAAGGACACTCAAATCCCCCTCTGTGCTGGAGCATTTTGCAGTCTTTCCCTATTTAAATGATATTCAGCCCTTCTATTCTCCCTGCCAATGTGTTTGTACTATTTTTATTTCTACGTTTATAGGCCTGTTTGGAATAAATGTGTAATCTTTTGGCCCTACTATGGGCTGTTTTCTCCCTTAACAAAATAAAGAGAGGGGCTGAGTTCGATGAAAATGGCTTGCACAACTATTAATGCTGGTAGAAGTGGGAAAGATAATGAGTAGGCAATGCAGAGGGCATGTAGGGTATATAGTATAGAGGGTTTGGGGTGAGGTGATAGTGAGGGAAGATGCTAAATACAATAGTGAGTGTAGCAGAGTATAGTCTTGGTAAGAGGTACATACAGTTGCAGAGAGAGAGAGACTGAGTGTGAGATAACAGAGAGAAGATGGTGAATTTTACTCTGGCAGAGCAAAGAAGGCCATTCACCTGCTTCTTGCATGGCTGGGTGTTGCTCCAAATGGTTGAGACTGCACTGATCTTGATAGCAACCTTAAGCCAGGATTATAGAGTCTGGTGACATGGTCTTCTGCAGCTGACTTAGAATGGCCTTCCTCTGCATTGCCTCATACATTTGCCTATCTGCAAAACTCCTCCTGTCTGCCAAACATTTTCCTATGCTGCCATTCAGGACTGGAATGCTAGCACTTGTCCAGTTGCGTAAAGTGTTTTAAATATGGTGCTGGTGCCAGGGATGCAGGTCTATTCCAGAACATCCAGTCAGTGATACGAACATCTTGCTATGGTGAGTGGGAGAATCGGGCTTAGAATTGAATAAGAAAAAAGGCATGAGAAAAACCATTAGACCTTAGAGGGAGAAACTCCATGAAAGATAACAGAAATTACATTTACCAAACGTGTTAAGATTCAGCCCACAGCTTGACATGTTCTATTTCTCTCCCAGATGTGCATCAAAGTGTTCAAAATGCCTGTTGACATGAGTGTGTATGGACATAAACCACCCTCTATATTGCCAAAGGCATTAAAAGAGTCAGCTGTAATTCTAATTGCTTATGCAAATAAGGGGTAATGCCTGTCAAACACCTAGCTCTTTGATTAAATTGCAATGCTCTGGCTTGATTGCAGTTAGCATCTGAACGTCTACACAGGAAAAGTAAGTCTGCATGTGGACTAACCAAGCCACAAAGATACCATGGCAGATCACACGAAAAGACAAGTCTGACGTAGTGGCTAGAAAGTGAAGCTAAGAACACACCCCAATCAGCCATAATCCCATGGAATGACGGAGCAAACCCTAAGAGCCAAATGTTCTATTCCTGCTCCATAGTCTTATGTTTCTATGTTCATTCCTGCTCCTAATTCGTGCAGCCAGAAGTCGTGGTGCACGTTGGCACCAACGACATAGGTAGGAAGAGGGGTGGGGAGGTCATTCAAGAGCTCAGGGAGTTAGGCTGGAAGCTAAAAGCTAGGACAGACAGAGTCGTCATCTCTGGGTTGTTGCCAGTGCCACGTGACAGTGAGGCAAGGAATAAGGAGAGAGTGCAGTTGAACACGTGGCTGCAAGGATGGTGTAGGAGGGAGGGCTTCAGGTATTTGGACAATTGGACTGCATTCTGGGGAAGGTGGGACCTGTACAAGCAGGACGGGTTGCACCTGAACCAGAAGGGCACCAATATCCTGGGGGGTAGGTTTGCTAGCACTCTTCGGGGGGGTTTAAACTAATTTGGCAGGGGGATGGGATCGGACTTGTAGTTCAGCAAGTAGGCTAGCTGTTTGTCAGGATGTCCAAGAATGTAGGGAGGCTGTGAAGAAGGTAGCACTGACAGGGAATACTTGCGGACACAGAGATAGGTTCAAGTGCGTATACTTCAATGCAAGGAGTATCAGAAATAAGGTGGGTGAACTTAAGGCGTGGATTGGTACCTGGGACTACGATGTTGTGGCCATCACGGAAACGTGGATAGAAGAGGGACAGGAATGGTTGTTGGAGGTTCCTGGTTACAGATGTTTCAGTAAGATTAGGGAGGGTGGTAAAAAAGGAGGGGGGGGGGGGGTGGTGTTGCTAATTAGAAATGGTATAACGGCTGCAGAAAGGCAGTTTGAGGGGGATCTGCCTTTGGAGGTAGTATGGGCTGAAGTCAGAAATAGGAAAGGTGCAGTCACCTTGTTGGGTGTTTACTATAGGCCCCCCAATAGCAGCAGAGATGTGGAGAAACAGATTAATGTGGGTGGCACGGTGGCACAGTGGTTAGCACTGCTGCCTCACAGCGCCAGAGACCCGGGTTCAGTTCCCGCCTCAGGCAACTCCGTATGGAGTTTGCACGTTCTCCCCGTGTCTGCGTGGGTTTCCTCCAGGTGCTCCGGTTTCCTCCCACAGTCCAAAAATGTGCAGGTTAGGTGAATTGGCCATGCTAAATTGCCCGTAGTGTTAGGTAAGGGGCAAATGTATGGGTGGGTGGCGGGTCGGTGTGGACTTGTTGGGCTGAAGGGCCTGTTTCCACACTGTAAAGTAATCTAAACTAATTACTGACTTAACCTTCTTAATTCCTGACTTGATAATCCCTTCTCCTGCATTGAGTTCACTTCAACAGGCAAGGATGAAACAATATCTGGGTCAGCATGCTCTCTTTCGTTAGTGTTTCAGGACTAAGATATATCAATGCCTGCACACATTTCTTTCTGCTGCTGACTAATAAAACCCATTAAAAGGTGACATTGTGCTGAAGGTTTCATTGAGGCTAAGCAAATACTTAAGTAAGAATTATCAAAATCGTAATAGAAATAAAATGATTCTATCATTGAAGTTTTTCATGCATTTAAATTCAGATTTTCACACGTTATATGTGCTCAGTTTTATATATTTTGCATTCTCAGCACTTTAAATCCTGGTTAATTTGCAAACAGAGTGACTGCTTTCCCACAAGAATCTAATTTGTAAAGATTTTCTAAGGCCTCCCTGGCATTTCAGCTTAAAAGAAAACATAAGTCACTAATTCATTAATTATATTTGAAATCTTTTGCATATGACTGAAACATTTAGAAAACTTGTCTAATCTGCTAACAGCTGAAGTTATGTTGAGTGAGAGATCCACCAAGTGATTACATTTGCTTTGTATGAAGTACCACAGTATGTCAAGTCAATCGTGATTGATTTGTATGAAGATGTGAAAGTCTTTTATCTTTTGCACCCTTTGTCTTTGAACTTCCAGCTCAGCAGTTCTGTTTCCTTCTTCACAGTTAGTTTAAAAATTTAATATTAATTTGTGAAAGTCTTTTTCAAAAAGTCTTACATTTTAATGGTTGAGGAAATTGTAACAATTACATGGAAGTGATGAAACATATGGGATGCACAGGAAATGAGCTTGCCATCAAAAGCATTATTTGAAAATGTCTAATGACATCAGGATACTGATGTTATCCAATAAATGAAAACCATCTGGAACTTGGTCGCTTTGGGAAAAATCCACTCTGAGTTGTCAGCATTCTTCCTTCTCAGTATCATATTTACTGGCTCACTTTCTTTGGTCCTTTTCTGATGAGTCAATGTTGATACCCAGAAGGTATGTTCAACTGCACTCACTACTTCTTAGGCCAGTCTTTGCTAGTGTGGTCGGTGAACACTTGCATTATTTGCCCTTCAAGATTGCAGATGGGGCCCAATCTTCAATTATTTAACTATCTCCAATTAATACAAAATGACAGGTGCACTGATTGAAACAGCCAAAAACAAAAAGTGCTGGAGAAACTCAGTTGGTCCAGCAACATCTGTTAAGAGATAAAAGCATTAACGTTTTGAGTCCAGTGAGCCTCCTTCATTGTTTGCCCATTTCCAAACTCCAGAAAAGTATGTCAGGTCAGTCTGGAGCCTTCAAAGGAAGACCAGAACTGAGAGCTCCCAAATTACTTGGTGTGAATGAGCTCCTCAGAATCCAAGGTACATTTAAAGCTTAGCATTTTTTTAAAGTTTAGAATGCTGACAGTGTGGGAGCAGACCATTCAGCCCATTGAGTCCACATCTACCCTCCGAAGAGTATCCCACCCAACCCATCCCCTTACCCTATCCCCATAAACCTGCATATCCCAAGGCTAATCCATCTACCTACACATCTCTGGACATTTTTGGGCAATTTAGCATGGCCGATTCAGCTAAGCTTTCTGAGCTCTGCTCCAAGAGTTAATGCATTTAAATTTTATTGGGGCCTCAATGGCATCAGCTGCTGTTAAAGCCTTAGGTTCAGTGATGTCACTCAACCAAAGCTACAGGATAGGAAGTGCAGGGGACAGAAGGAGTTGGAGAGCTGAAAATCTGAAGACCGGGGAAAACTGGGTACTCAGTTCAGAGCAGGAACATTGTTGTCCCAAAGCTTGGGACGCGGATTCTCAGCGTTGGGAATTTGCAGAGGGATAATGGAGATTAAGCATCAAGGGAAAGAATGGAATAGAAATTTATTGTGACATGTACTTTTACATGAAAAATACAGAGTCAACAGTGTATTGCTGGGAAATCACAGCAGGTCAGGCAATATTTGAGCAGCAGGAGAATTGACGTTTTGGGCATAAGACCTTCATCAGGAATGAGGCTTGTGGGCTGGGGCTGAGAAATAAATGGGGTGGGGGGAAGCGGGATATGTAGCTGAGAAAGCAATAGGTGGATAAAGGTGAGGGAGAAGGAGAAAGGTCAGAGTGGGGAGTGATGGACAGGTCTGGAGGGTGGTGCCGAGTTGGAGGCTTGCAACTGGGATATTGTGCAGGAGAGGAAATGAGGAAGCTGTTGAAATCCACATTTATCCCATGTGGTTGCAGGGTTGCGAGGCAGCAGATGAGGCATTCTTCTTCCAGGCATCGGGTGGCAACGGTTTGGCTGTGGAGGAGGCCCAGGACCTGCATGTCCTTGACGGAGCGGGAGGGGGAGTTGAAGTGTTCAGCCATGGGACGGTGGGGTTGGTGGATGAGGGTGTCCCTGAGATGTTCTCTGAAACAATCCGCAAGAAGGTGTCCTGTCTCCCCAAAGTAGAGGAGACCACACCGGGTGCAATGTATGCAGACATTGGTAGAGGTACAGGTAAATTCCTGATGGATGTGGAAGGATCCCTTGGGGACTTGGACAGAGGTGAGGGGAGTGCTGTGGACGCAGGGTTTGCACTTCCTGCTGTGGCAGGGAATCGTGCCAGGAGTGGGCTGTGGGCTGGTGGGGGGGCGTGGACCTGACGAGGGAGTCGCGGAGGGAATGGTGTCTCTGGAAAGCTGATAGCGGTGGGAAGGGAAATATGTCTTTGGTGGTGGGGTCTTTTTGGAGATGGCAGAAGTGGCAGAGGATGATTTGTTGTTTGTGAAGGTCAGTTGGGTGGAAAGTGATGACCGGGGGGTTCTGTCCTGTTGTGTTGGGAGGGGTGGTATTCAAGGGTGGTGATGCATGAAGTGGAGGAGATGCACTGGAGGACATCGCTAACCACATGGGAAGGGAAGTTGTCATCGTGAAACAAGGAGGACATCTGGGACTTTCTGATGTGGAATTGGTCATTCTGGGAACAGATGCAGTGGAGGTGGAGGAATTGGGAATAAAGGATGGTGTTTTTACAAGAGGTAGGGTGGGAGAGGTGTAGTCTAGGTAGCTGTGTGAGTCAGTGGGCTTGTAGTATATGTCTGTGGTTAGTCAGTTGCCAAAAACGGTGATAGAGAGGTCTAGGAAGGGGAGGGAGGTGTCTGAGATGATCCAGGTGAATTTGAAGTCATTTGAAGGTATTGGTAAAGTTGATGAACTGTTCAACCTCTTCGTGGGAACACGAGGCACTGCTGATACATTCATCGATGTAGTGGAGGAACAAGTGGGGGGTCGATGCAGTGTAACTGCAGGGACTGTTCCACATATCCGATAAACAGAGGTATAGCTGGGTCCCATGAGGGTGTCCATGGCTATCCTTTTGGTTTGAAGGACATGGGAGGTTTGGAAGGAGAAGCTGTTGAGGGTGAGGACCAATTCAGTTAGGCAGATGAGGGTGTCAGTAGAAGGATGCTGTTTGGGACAGTGTGAGAGGGAAAAACAGAGGCCATAGAGACCTTCATCATTGCGAATGGATGTGTACAAGGACTGGATATCCATGGTGAGGATGAGGCATTGGGAGCCAAGGAAACACAAATCTTGGAGGAAGTGTAGGGTGTGTCACAAATGTAGATGGGGAGTTCCTGGACTAAGGGGGATAGGATGCTGTCAAGATAGGAAGAGATGAGTTCAGTGGGGCAGGCGCAGGCTGAGACAATGGGTTGACTGGGGCAGTCATGTTTGTGAATCTTTGGTAGGAGGTAGAATCGGGCAGTGCAGGGTTCACGGACAATGAGGTTGGAGGCTGTGGGTGGGAGATCCCCAGAGGGGATGAGGTTGTAGATGGTCTAGGAGATGATGGTTTGATGATGGAAGGTGGGATTGTGATCAAGGGGGCAGTAGGAAGAGGTGTCCATGAGTTGGTGCCTGGCTTCAGTGGTGTAGAAGTTGGTATGCGAGACTACTACTGCGCGACTGCCCCCCCACTCACCACTTGTCTGCACGGTTGATGGTGATGTTGAGGTTGGAGCAGAGTGAGTGGAGGACTGTATATTGTGAGGGTGGGAGATTGGAGTGGGTGAGGGGGGGTGAACAGGTTGAGGCGGTCGGTGTCATGGCAACAGTTTGAAATGAAGAGGTCAAGTGTGGGCTAACAGGCCGGCACGGGGTGTCCAGGTGGATGGAGTGCGTTGGAGGCAGGGGAAGGGGTCCTTGGTGGGTGGGCGGGTGTCCTGGTTGTAAAGGTGGGCATGGAGGCAGAGGTGGCGAAAGAAATGTTTAAGGTTGCAGCATGTGTCGAACTCGTTAATCATTGAGGGAGCAAAGAGGGATAAAGGTGAGGCCTTTACTGAGGACGAAACGTTCGTCCTCTGTGAGGGGGAGGTCTGAGGGAATGGTGAACAGCTAGGACCTGGAGTGGGGCTGGAGCTGGGGTCAGAGACAGTTGATTGAGTGGGCGTGATTATAAGGTCAGGAGTGACATCACCAATGGAAGTGACATTCACAAAAGGGGCAGAAGTGGGACTTATAGCTACGTCAACAGGGGTGGAAGTGACGTCATGGGTGACACAGCTGGTATTTCAGTCTGGTTCTCGGTGGGTGACATCACTGGTGGCTGAAAATTCCCATGAAAAATACAGCAGAAAGTTTTATAAACTGCCCACCACGGCACCTACATCAATGACAGAAGTCATGCATAACAAAACAAAAAGTAAAATTAAAACAAAGTTCATCACCATTCAGTTAACAGCTCCTGGGGATCAGGCAAAGTCAATTTAGGAATGGTGGACTCTCCTGAAGATACAGCCAGGGCAAGACTGCTATTCCAGGATGAAACCACTATTTCAGGACAAGATCTCCATGTTGGGCTGCTGGAATACAGGGCCAGAAGCCCCACCAAAGAAGACCACTATGCTGGGCAAGAAACTACACTCCTGGATAAGACCACCTGCCAGGCCACCTGCCTTGGAATCCCTGAAAGCCAAGGACAAAGAAGACTTCCACACAGGGATGAGACTTCCACGCTGAGTCAAGATCATGATACAAGGACAAGACCGCCATAGCAGAACAAAACTAAACATCACACAACACCAGGTTATAGTCCAATAGGTCAATTTGGAAGTACAGGTAGACAATCCTTTATCCAAAACCCTCGGGATCAGCTGTCTTTCGGATTTCAGGATTTTTCGTTAAAGGATTAAAAAACATTTTAACAGTAAATTTTTTTTTAAATTACCGAACAGCAGACGTACCTGTGATTACTAGGAACGCTGAAACAGAATTGATGCCTGCCAGTGCTTGGCCACCTGACTACGTCATGCCTGAGTGATGTGGGTTGAGTGGGTGTGGTATTGAGTTAACTGTTTGCATGCCAAACAATATGGTTATTGAGAAAAAAACTTCGGATTTCGGAGCTTTTTCGATTTCGGGATTTCGGATAAAGGATTGTCAACCTGGACAAGATTTTGGAGCACTGCTCCTTCGTCAGAGAGCTAGTGGGGCACAGAATCTATGGTAAAAGATCAAAGTGTCATACAACTGATGTGAAGTATTGAACAAACTTACATTGCTATTAAGTCTTTGATCACTTAAAATGGGCTGCAGGTTTTGATTCATTGATACATAAATTCCAGAACTTCTTTCATGTCACATTTCTGAGATTACTTAAGGTTGCAAAAAAAAAAGTGATGTCTGAGCTCAGAAAATGCATAAAAGTGTGAGGTTAGAGTCGGTCTATATTCCAAACTTGAGTCTGACTTGTTCTACTTCCCAAGCAGGAATTTATAAACTGTCACATGGATTGACTGCTGACAGATTGTTTGAACAACATAGAATATATCTGCGTATCCAAATCTGCAAATGCTAATGCAAATTCACCCCATTGACTTATATGTGCTCAAATACAGATGGCTCTAACCTCACACCTTTAATGCATTGTCAAAGCTGAGATATCACTTTTTAAAATAAAACCTTAAATTATCCCAGGTATGTGACTTGGAAGAAGTTCTGGGATTTATCTGTTACTCACTTGAAATCTGCATCCCCATTCTCAGTGATTAAAGACTTAACAGCAATCTATGTTCAATACATTGCATCAGTTGTATGACACTTTGATCTTTTACTATAAATTCTGTGTCCTATGATCCTGCCCCACCAGCTACCTGACAAAGGAGCAGTGCTCCAAAAGCTAGTACTTCCAAATAAACTCGTTGGACTATAACCTGGTGTTGTGTGATTTTTAACTTTGTCCACCTCATAAAAACATCAGCATCTCCACATCATGCCAGAACAAGATTGCATACCAGGAGACTGCAACATTGTGCTGGGGCTGCCATTTCCCTGACTTCAGGCAGCCAGGCCTAGCCACAGAGTGGTGCCTCAGCATAGCCTGCGTGTTCAGACCAAGGGAGTCAACCCACGACCTGCTTCTTGCTCGCTGGGTGACACCAGACTGGGGTGGAGTTCTGCTCAGCTCATCCCAGTGTTTATGCTGCTGCCACCAGAGACCTTCACTTTCATTCACTACTCTCCAGAATTAAAAGAAAAGAAAAATGAAGAAAAAAGAAGAAAAGAAAACTGTTAAAGAAAAAAAATAATTGAATCTTGGAGAAGAGAAAGAGATTTAGAGTCCCTTCAGTTTGGAAACAGGCCCTTCGGCCCAACAAGTCCACACTGACCCTCCGAAGATGGACCCATCCCCGCACATTTACCCCTGACGAATACACTGAAGACAATAGGCAATTTAGCATGGCCAATTCACGTGACCTGCACATCTTTGAATTGTGGGAGGAAACCAGAGCACCCAGAGGAAACCCACGCAGACACGGGGAAAATGTGCAAACTTCACAAAGACAGTCGCCCGAGGCTGGAATCAAACCCAGGTCCCTGGCACTGGGAACTAAGTATATGGGGTATATGACTTTTCAAAAAGACAGGCAAGAAGTAAAGGGTAGTTGGGTAACATTGTTAGTTTGAGATAGAATACGTTCGGTAGCAACAAATAATCTTGGACTAGAAGCTGTAGAATTCATATTGAGGAGTTATTTCAATGGAGAAAACAGGAAGTCACAGCACAGAGGAAATTTGAAGTCCTTTTGCATACATCTCAGGAAGCAAGCATATAAGTTCAGTGAAAGCAAAGAGAAATGGAATGTTGGCCTCTAGTTCAAAGGAAATGTGTATAATAATAGGAAATCTTGCTCAAACTGAATGAGGCATCAACTAGACCATAGCTAGAATACTGTGAACAGTTTTGGACCCTTATCTAAGAAAAGGTATACTGGAAGCAGTCCAGAGGATATTTGCTTGACACTCTCAGGTATGGAGAGTCTTTTATTCGGGTTGATGAGTAGGTTGTGCCTGTACTCATCAGAGTTTTGAAGAATGCTAGACAACCTGATTTAAACATATAGTATTCTTAAGGGACTTGACATATTAGCAGCCAAAAGGATGTTTATTCTTGGGCAAAGAGTCTCAGACCAGAAGGCATAATCTCAGAATAAGAGACCACATTTTTAAGGGATAGCTGGGGAGGAATCTCTTCTCTCAGGAGGTTGTAAGGCAGTGGAATTCTTTTCCCACAGAAGGCTGTAGAGGTTGGGTGGTTTTATTCAAGGCGAAGATAAACATATTTTTAATCAATAAGGGAATCAAGGGTTAAAGAGAAAAGACAGGAAAGTGAAGTTCAGAGTTATCAGGATCAGCCATGAGCTCATTAAATGGAAGATCAGACTCAATGGGCTGTATAACCTACTTCTGCTCCTACATTTTATGGTCTTATAGGATAGATGATTGGGTGAGATGGCCAGTCATGGAATTAGGAATCAAACAAAGCAAGTGATTTTTGGGGACCAGCTCTTCCCAAAGAGTCAGGAATAATAGCAGAAAGGTATCAGGTCAGAGCAATGCTGAGAGAGGGATTGAAAGATTATTTCTATTGATAGGTGAATGAGGAACAAGAAAACAGAAATCAAGATTACCCCTAGTAAAAGAAAATGGAAGGAGGAGGAATGTTTGAAATGAGAACTAAAAGACTGTGGCTACTGAAGAGAGACTAAGGACTGAATGTTAGGTCCCAAATAGCACAAGCGTTGAGACCATGTTCAAAATTGGACACTACCGGCCAGTATACCAGTTTCTTGGTATCATCCCACTCCGGGCATTTGCCCAGAGGTGCTGTGGAATGGATAATGGCAGTCCTAACTGTCTTCAATTTACTAAGGTCAGCTGCCTGGATGGGTGGTAGGTATTGGCTGTGTCTGCTTTGAGGTCCTCCCCTCCTCCCTGGCACTTATTGCAGGTGAAGTGGAACGGTTCTGAGCATTATCTGTCCACTTATAAAAGTGGCTAAGTTAGAAACCACTAAAGGGATCGATGGATGGTCATTTCACAAAAAGTCTCATTCTTCTACTTTTATTATGTGAGGCCATGAGGCACAGATTAGCAACTGGCTTAGAGAAAGCTGCTTGCACGATATTTTATTTTTGCAAATAGTTTAATTCCTTTCCCTACATAGCTTCTAGTAAGCTCCATTACCCAATATATTCAAATTCCAATCTATCTGTTGTGGTTTACTGTAAGACCTGTTCAGCTTTGATCCCAGACTTGCTGTGCTCTTATTGTTTCCCCTGAAATGGAGCTGTGTTAAATGATATAAATATGCCCCATGTTCACAACTATCTGTGAGCTAGTAATGTTTCATAAAGGCATGAATTCTGTTAGAAGTCACAGCCTTGAAAATAACAATGAATAAAGTCATATTACTTCAAGTAATTTCACTGTACAAATAAAAAGAGCTTGAATTTCTGACTTAAAATTAAATTCAAATAGATTATACTCGAGTCTCCAATTTCTGTTTAGTAAGGATTCATGAACAAATCTTACACACAAGTGAAAAAAAAATCAAAACGCTGTTTATTCACTCGAATGAAAGTCAGGAATACTTTTCAGGCACATCGGTGACGCTGTAGATGGCAATACCTGCATGTCAAAGGTAGATCCACTACTGGCCTGTGTATTTTCTTAACCTGATACTGAAATTATTTGCAGTAGTTTTTATAAGGTAAAGAAATGTAGACTCACATGAATATGCAAGTTCAGAAAGTTCTAACATTAAATTGCTGAGAATCAAGTTCAAGGACTTCATTCTCTAATTTTCTGACATCACATTAGTAAGAACAAATCTACTGATAATACATATTCAAACCTTTCAGTCAAAGTTCCTCAAGTGTTGAGCAACATGAGTATAGCAACCAGCATTTCCTTTCAATTTTTGTAAAGATATTAAAGTTGACATCTAAACAGAGTGTTCCTATGCATCTTGGAGTAGTGTACAGGAACCAGGACTTATCACTTTTATCAGAGTTCACTGAACCGCAGTGGAAGCAAGTTATCTTCAATTCCAGGGACATCTAAGGGAAGAGGGATAGGAGAACAGAAATGGAGGAGGTGATGCCAGGTTGGCTGAAAGCTGGTCTGCAGCTGCAAGACCTCAGGCGCTCTGGTTAGGTTTATTGTAGCCCAGTTATTACTCATTGAGTTATTCTGAGACATGCTGGATCACCGGACTACCAGTGATATTCTGCTGAGGCTGAAAATAAAATGTAGGGTTTCAGGCAACAACAATAAGGAAATAATCCAGGCATGTTGTGCAACCTTTATACATATTCATTATTCTACGCCATATTTTACTTCATTCTCATTCTGACCTACTTTCTTCTTTGCTTTACAAGCACATACCATGAAAGTACTGTCAAAAAATATTCTTGTATCTTTGCTTTAAATGGTTAGAAAGCTTTAACATTTATAGCATGCAGTAATGGAAGGGGTCATCATTAATGCTATCAAGCAGCAACTGCTTAGTACAAACCTGTTCGCTGGCACCTGTTGGGTTCTGCCAGGATCCCAGCTTCTTACCTCATTACAGTCTTGATTCAAATAGGGACAGAAGAGCTGAATTACAGAGGTGAGGTGAGAGTGACAGGCCTTGATGTCAAGGCCACATTTGACTGAGTTAAAAATACACATCACCAGGTTACAGTCCAACAGGTTTAATTGGAAGCACTAGCTTTCAGTGTGCTACTCCTTCATCAGGTGGTTGTGGAATTGACATTTGACTGAGTGTGATATCAAGGAGCCCTAGCAAAATTGGAATTGATGTGAATTGGGGGGAAACTCTCCACTGGTTGGAGTCCAATCTGCACATAGGAAAATGGTTGTGGTTGTCAGAGGTCATCTCAGCTCCAGGACATCTCTTCAGGAGTCCCTCAGGGTAGTGTCCTAGGCCCAACTACCTTCAGTTGCTTCATCAATGACTCTCCCTCCATAATAAGGTCAGACGTGGAGATGTTGCTGATTATTGCACAATATTCAGCACCATTTGTGACTCTGCAGGTACTTAAATAGTCCGTGTTGAAATGCAACAAGACCTGGGCGACGTCTTGGCTTGGGCTAAAAAAGGCAAGTAGCATTCACAACACACAAATGACAGGCAATTAACATCTCCAATAACAGACGATCTAACCACTGCCCCTTGACATTCAGTGGTGTTGCCATTGCTGAATCTCCCACTATTAACATCCTGGGGCTTACCATTGACCAGAAATTAAAATGGACCTGCCATATAAATACTATGGCCTCAAGATCAGGTCAGAGGCTAGGAATACTGCAGTGAGTAACTCACCTCCAAAGCCTGTCCATCATCTACAAAGCACAAGTCAGGAGTCTGATGGAATACTCCTCACTTGCCTGGATAAGTGCAGCTCCAACAACACTCAAGAAACTTGACACCATCCAGAACAAAGCAATCGATTGTCACCACATCCACAAAAATCCACTCCCTCCAACATTGGCATTCAGTACAGCAGTGTGTATTATCTACAAAATGCACTGCGGAAATTTGCAAAAGAGCCTGAGGCAGTACATTTCAAGCACATAGCTATGTTGATCTAGAAGGACAAAGGCAGCAGATACATTGGAATACCTCAAGTTCCTCTCTAAGCCACTCACTGTCCTAATTTTGGGTCAAAAGGTCTGGAATTCCTACCCGACCAGCATTATGGGTATACTACAGCATAAGCATTGCACCAGTTCTCAAACAGGGATGGATAATTAATATTAGCCACTCAGCAACACCCACATCCCATGAGTGAATTTAAAAAAAATCACAGGGAATCTGAAACAGAGGAAATGATAAGGAATTATTGCATCTTCATGAATTTAATGAAAATGCAAACTCACATATCAGCTAGAAACAGATGCATTACATGAGACATGAATTACAGGTGTGGGTTTATTGGCTGTTTTATACCCAATCTCTAAATTAATGGTGCATTGAGGCATCATGTGACCTGTTCTGACAGAAAGCCAGAGAGGTTTGACTGTTAGTGCCTGAGATTGTTAATTGGGAAGAAAATGCAAGATATTTACACCCAGATACAATGGCAACACTCTGAGTTCACAATGGATAACTCTGACTTTCCCAAAGTCCCAGAAAAGTGTTGTTGGTATTGGATTGTAAACAGCTGTTTATTTACTTCAAAGCTAAAAGAGATTTGGGGTCAAAATACATACTTAGTATTTCTACCTGCCTGCCAAGGAAATGTATTTCATATGGCCATGGAGAAGCAGAGCGAGAAAGGAATTTTTGGCATCAGGTTACAGGCTTCCAAATCAATGAATAACAAGGACAGACAGTGATACTCATGAGACATACAATGATGCTTAGTTCTGAATTTCCACAGACCCATGCAGTAGGGAGATGATTCCTAGTTGAAGAGACACATGCTGCAGCTGTCTGAGACTTCAATAAATAAGTTCTAACATTATCAGGCAGAGAAGAATAATTGGATCAGGGTTTATTGTTCGTAATAATAGTGGATACAAGGAACTCTGAAACCTAATGGAAATACCTGGAAATTATCATTCAAAGCTGGTATTCAGTGAAACAGAGTTTTAGGAATTAGGGGCAAATATGAATAGCTTGTTATAAAGACTGAAATTGTGGACAATGCAATGTGTGGTAAATATGAAATGGAAGAGGGGCCTATTCCTTTAAATTGTTATAACTATTCACAAAAGTGTTAAGTCTGTTGTGCATTGTCATTTATTGCCGAAGAAATTTTAAAATATAAAATCTTGTCTTGCCATTCTTTCAGCTGTTAACTGCAAGTAAATTTCTTATTGAAAATTATTGGCCTGTCTTGGGATTATAGCCAAAGTCAGACAATCCAAAAGTTAAGACACCGACCCTTTGGGTATATTCAGGGTTGTTCTAGGGACTAATTCTTGGCCTCAGATTGTGTGCATTAAAGGGAAGTTGCCAATGTTTCCCTTTCATAATATGTTCATGCCACACTACAGGTGATCACCATTGCACTACACACACACAGACACTCCTACACATACATACACACACACACACAAAATAGGCACTCCTATACACAGAAACACACACACACACTCACCCTCTCAAAGACTTAGACCCATTTACACTCGCACACACACATATTCACTCTCTCACAGACACTCACAACCCCATCCCCCCCCCCCACACACACACACACACATACAAAACCCACATGCACACATACGCATAAATGTTTGTGGGGTGAATTTGTACTTGCAGAGTTACATTGTACTTTGCTCAAAAACTGCATGAATCTATGTAAGACTCTGTTAACTCATTTTTTTAGATTAGAATCAGTCTAAACATTATGGCACAGACAACAGCACACAAGGGGCTAACACCTTCAACATATTATCTGGGCTGACAACAATTGTTAAAGTTAATCTGAGAATGTAACTTTTATAAAATGTTTTGTGATTCACATATGAAAGGAGATAAACTGACATAGTTATTCTAACAGATGAGAGACTTAACAAACAATCAAGGTATTTTTCAATGTATAATTTCAGTCACATCACACTGTAAACTTTTGCTATAAATTCTGTGTCTTACAATTGTGCTCTCCACAACCACCTGATGAAGGAGCAGCGCTCCGAAAGCTAGTGCTTCCAATTAAACCTGTTGGACTATAACCTGGTGTTGTGTGATTTCTAACCTAATTTCATAATACTCTTCAACATCCTGTGCTGGAGATATATACATGTGGGCTTAGATTGAGAACAGGTTTAGGGTTAGCTGTAATGTGCCTCAACATGGTGGCATGTCAGGAAAGTCACTGAAATAGTGATCCAGTGGTCCAGGCTAACTCTCTGAAGACGGGAATTCAAATCACACCACAGCAAATTCAATGAATAAATCTGAAAAACTCACCCTGTCTCAATGATTATTCACTAACTTCCTTGAGAGAAGAAAATTTGCAATACTTATCCAGGTTGGCCTCCATGAGACTCTAGATCCATAATAGTGAATTAACTTCTTAACTGCCCTCTGTAATAAGAGTCTGTTCAAGGACAAGTAGGAATGGGCAGCATATTCATCCTGTGAAAAAAAGACAAAACCTATGCATTTATTTCTAATACATACATAGAAGCAATAACCACTTGGACAAAATTATAAAGGCAATCAACACTTCTGGATTCTACTCCAACAAAAAATAAACTACATTGATGCAAGGAGGACAAGGAAAATAAGAATGCTGAACTGCATGCAAACCCATATCAAGCGTATAGATTATGCATGCCTATAAATATATACAATGGATTTCTTATAGTTATAAAGTTATCTCTGTAGGTTTTGGCGTGCTAAATTACAATAAGTAAACATGCCAGCTTCAAATGTTTCAGCTCAGGTTTATAAACACCACAGTGAATCATATTATAAACATTGAGAGAGTAACTAACCACTGTGAATATCGATACATGGATTTACCAGTAGGGACTATGCATTTTAACATCACTGTAATGCTACTTTTGTTTGATTCCCTGTGTCATTTATTGACTGCTTAATTGCTTCTTTATAAATTCTTTGGTGCTTACATGAGGATAAACCTTTGCACTGTTGCCCACATCAAATATCTTATTTGCCAGTGTCTGCCATGCATATTTTCCATACTCATCTAAGGTCTGTATTCAGGTTTATGAGCAATAGTTTAATTAATCTAAGTTCAACTGAGTAATTTAATAGAATAGAGTGACGTTCCATTGAAAATGTTTAATTAACTTAGTAACATATGAGCTTGTAAACATACTTTCAATGGTATATTTCAGGAAATCTTCAAAACTTTATGAATTATATTTTCTTCAGTGATTTCATAAAATACTCATCAAATAAAATACAGCTGTGTGAAAATTAATGTTTTTTTTTTAACTAAACCTCATGGAATACCGCTACTTTCAACATTCCAAGCTGGGGTACAGGAAATAGGATGAACCAGTGTTCCTGCTTCTGACCAGTTTACAAAAGTTATTGGAAACATGGCCACAGAGATGGGATCAGAATAAATGTGAGATCAACTACAATGCCCTCATAGCAACAACCTCACCAACTTCCATCATCCAGATTCTCACTGGTAGTTCAGCTACTTAGATCATAATACCAGAGGTTCACTCGCACCCAATCAATCAGGACAATTGGAAGCATCTTGAGCAGGAGGTACAGCTTGTGGGAATGAGGAAGCATTTGGATGAAATTGAGTGATGAAAGAAAAAGGGTTGTTATAAGATACAGTATGTTATGTTTGGCAGTAGCACAATATACTTGTTTATGTCAGCAGCTATGGCTTTCAACTACATAGTTAGTCTCAGTTTAACAGCATTTATTCATTTAATCTGATAAGTGCAGAAACCCATCAAGATACTTGAGAGTATTTATAAGGTAGAATTGCAATTTGCCTAATATAAAGCGCATGCCTTCACCCTACAGGAGCACATCCTACTTACTTATGATCTTAAACAACAGAAAATGCGCTCAGCAAGTATTGAGAGAGAAACAAAAATAATATTTCAGATTGATGATCTGTCATTAGAACTAGCTCACCTGACCTGCCTGAGTGTTTCCAGCACTTTTTGCTTCGATTTCAACTTTCATCGCCTGTGATATTTTGCATTTCTTTTAAAGCTAGATTAGCAACATGCAAGGTTTAGGCAGTGGAAGGAATGGCACTGGATCTTAAGTCGCATCAAAATTGCAGCTATCATCTTGAACCATTCTATTTGCTGCGACATCAGATTAGAGGGTTATCCGGAGTGAAATTGCAAGTGTCTGAGTGCTCCAGATGTAGATCTCCCTTTTAAATACCATTAATGATACAACCTGATTGATTAATTTCACCAAAGGTTCCCAGAAGCACAGTAGAACTGCCTTGTTCAGCTATCAAGTTTGTTGGTAGCTTGATGTGATTCTAATCATTCATCACGAGTTGCTGTATTTAATCAGATTTAATTCTAAAAAGAATACTCCATCCCATGAAAATGACTACCTGGTCATTCAGTAAGTGTAGATTTCAACTCTTGTTGTAAAGACAGTAACTACCAAGAATTCCTTTAGCATAATAAAATATGCTAATGCATTGCAACAATCTTCAAAACCACAGGAAAAACACACAGTATACTTCATTCTATAGTGTCTCCACCAGTTGAAGTTGTGAAATAGCAGGCGCAGTTGCTTGTCTTCCTGCTATTGAGTCATTGTCGGTACCAAATATTGATCACAGGAGCACATGGCCCCATATTCAGCCTCGAGGAAAAGCCTTTCAGCAATTGTCATGGCTTGGAGCTTTATCATAAGCTATACTAGGGCAGATGGATCTCAGCAGCTTAAAATATAGTGCACATGTAATATATAGTTAAGGTCTCCTTTTGAAGAAAAATGAAAAAGCAATGTGACCACAATTGACATGTTGGTGTCTGAAAGCATTAATTAACACCATAACATAAGATCCATCCACCAGGCTATAAAGAACTATTCGTGGAAGGAGCTAATGAGTGTTTCACCAGTGTTCATTTATTCTGTTGTCTCCAAGTTGTATTCCCCTTCCAGTCTCATTCTCTAAAGGGTCTACATTCATTTTGCACTCTCTCTTCTTTTTACATACTTAAAGATGATCTTACTTATGTACATATAATACTTACCAGTTTATACTCGGATTATTCCCTACTCTATTATCTTATCGATCATCTTATGCAGTTTTTAAAAATCATGTTCCCAATCTTCTGGCTTGCTATTAATCTTTGTTACATTGTATGTCTTTTTCTTTCAGATTTGATACTTAATTTCCTTGATTAACCATAGTTGGTCTCTCATCTCCTTAGAATCTTTTTCTCACTGGGACATATCTTTGTGGAGAATTATGTACAATTGTCTTAAATGTCTACCATTGTTTATCAACTTTCCTGCTAAACTTCTTTCCTAGTGCACTCCAGCCAAGTTTGGCTTCAGATCTTTGCAATTGTCCTTTTTTTAAGTTTAGCACAATTATTTTTAATCCTGGTTTCTCACCCTCAAACTGAATGCTAAATTCTGCCATGTTATAATCGTTGTTTCCAATGGGATCTTTTAGTCTTGCATCATTTATTAAACCTGCCTCAAAACCCTTGGTCTATTTTCCCAGCCTGTTTTAGACAATTCCTTCTTCATGCCTCTGTGATTGACTTTATTAAAGTTAAGGTCTGATTTGAGACCTGAGTTACTCTTTCCCCAACTGTGTTTGGAATTCCACCATGTTGTAATTTTACTCTTGGTGCACCTCTAACTACAATTGCCAGGTTAAAAATACATTGATCTTGTTTGGATCCAAAACATAATGTTCTTAGAAACTATCCTGAATACACTCTATGAAATCTTACTTTTGCCAATTTGATTTTGCTAATCTGCATAATGATTAAATTCAAGCATGATTAAGTTATAGTCTTTTTTTAATCAAGCCTTTATTATATCCTAATTTATTCTTGTTCCTACAAAGGGGTACAGACTACTCCCAACATTTTCATTCTTCTGGTATTTCTTCGGCCCTCTGAACAGATTTCAATTCAGTTTTTAAAAATCATGTTCCCAATCTTCTGGCTTGCTATTAATCTTTGTTACATTGTATGTCTTTTTCTTTCAGATTTGATACTTAATTTCCTTGATTAACCATAGTTGGTCTCTCATCTCCTTAGAATCTTTTTCTCACTGGGACATATCTTTGTGGAGAATTATGTACAATTGTCTTAAATGTCTACCATTGTTTATCAACTTTCCTGCTAAACTTCTTTCCTAGTGCACTCCAGCCAAGTTTGGCTTCAGATCTTTGCAATTGTCCTTTTTTTAAGTTTAGCACAATTATTTTTAATCCTGGTTTCTCACCCTCAAACTGAATGCTAAATTCTGCCATGTTATAATCGTTGTTTCCAATGGGATCTTTTAGTCTTGCATCATTTATTAAACCTGCCTCAAAACCCTTGGTCTATTTTCCCAGCCTGTTTTAGACAATTCCTTCTTCATGCCTCTGTGATTGACTTTATTAAAGTTAAGGTCTGATTTGAGACCTGAGTTACTCTTTCCCCAACTGTGTTTGGAATTCCACCATGTTGTAATTTTACTCTTGGTGCACCTCTAACTACAATTGCCAGGTTAAAAATACATTGATCTTGTTTGGATCCAAAACATAATGTTCTTAGAAACTATCCTGAATACACTCTATGAAATCTTACCTTTGCCAATTTGATTTTGCTAATCTGCATAATGATTAAATTCAAGCATGATTAAGTTATAGTCTTTTTTTAATCAAGCCTTTATTATATCCTAATTTATTCTTGTTCCTACAAAGGGGTACAGACTACTCCCAACATTTTCATTCTTCTGGTATTTCTTCGGCCCTCTGAACAGATTTCAATTCAAGGGCACAAACTGCAGGGAGGAGGAGTAAGCTGACCACAATACTCTGCTATTCAACTGTGGAAGAGAAAAGAAATGTATTTGAAAAAGAGGATAATATTCTTAGGAAAATATGTACTGTTCTCTGCAGGAAAGACAGAATCCAGAAGGCTGTGTTGCCTACCTGGTGCCTAGGTCCAGGACATTTCATCTGCCTGGAAAGGAAATTAGAATGAGAGGTGAAGAATCCAATTGTTGTGATCAATGTGAGTGCCAACCACATAGGTAGGACTAGGGATAACAAGGAGGGATTACAAACCACTCAGGGCTAAATTAAAAAGCAGAATTCAAGGTTGGTAATGTCTCTATTACAAGGTGAGCTACATGTAAATTGGTACAGGGTAAGTTAGATTAAAGAGGTAAATGCATAGCTCAAAGATTGATGTGGGAGAAATGGGTTTGGTTCATAGGACACTAGCAGCAGTACTGGGGAAAAGAGAGTGTGAGCTAGTCCTATTGGAACAGGTTTCATGTAAACCTCATTGGGATCAGTTTCCTGGTGATTCATTGAACTAAGTTGGAGATAGTGTAGGGTAGTGAAGAGGCAAACAATAATCAGCCTAAAAAGAAAAGGTAGAAAATATACACACAAGCGTGCAGCAGAGATTAGAACCAGAGTGAATAACAATACTAAAAAAAATCAAAGCTTAAGGCTGTTTATCTGAATTCATGCAGTATTTGTAATGAGGGAGATAAGTCGACCACACAAATGGAAATAAATCTGTAACCACTTGATAACTATTACAGAGATATGGTGGCAACGTGACCAAGATGGGAACTAAATATTTGAAGGTAATCAGCAGTTCAGAAGAATAGGCAAAAAGGAAAAGAAAGCGGGCTAGCTTTGTTAATAATGGAAATTATCAGTGTAGTGGTGAGTAATGATATAGATGCAGAAGGTCGTGATGTGGCATTCATTTAGGTAGAAATTAAGAAAAAAAGAGTGAAAAAAATCAAAGGGTGGAAGTCATCTATGGATCTCAAGGAGTTGCGTTGCTGTAGGACAAAAAAAACTGGAAATAATGGAAGCATGTAAGAAGAACACTACAACTGTCATGGATAAGTCTTATCTGCATTCTGACTGGGCAAATCAGATGAGCAAAGTCAGCATGGAAGGCCAATTGTAGAGTGCATCAGGGATTGTTTGTTAGGCAGTACATTGTTTAACCTACTCAGGAACAGGCCAGTAATGTGTAATGAGGTAGCATTAAAAAGAAATCTTGTAACTATGGACCCTGTAGGGACTAACCATCACAACATGGGAGAATTTCAAATTCAGGTTGAGGGAGAGAAATTCAAGTCTCAGATGAGTCCTTAACTTTAATAAGGGTAATCACAAAGGTATGAGGAAGGAATTGTTTAAAGTGGGCTAGGAAATTGGACCTAGGGCTAAGTCACTGGAGGAGCAGAGACAGATGTTTAAGCAGGTATTTCATAATGCTCAGCAAAGATTTAATTAGGTCAAAAAGAAAGACATGATGAGAAGGACCACCCATGGTTAACAAAGGCTGTCAAGGAGTGGATTCAATCAAAAACTAAGGCACATAAACCCAATGCTATTTCCATCTGGAAAGACAAGAGCAGTAGATACATGGAACGCTGCCACCTGCAAGTTCTTCTCTAAGCCACTCACAATCCTGATTTGGAAATATATTGCTGTTCCTTCAGTGGTACTGGGTCAAAATCCTGGAATTCCCTGCCTATGGGCTTTGTGGGTCAATCAACAACAAGCAGACTGCACTGGTTCAAGAAGGCCATTCACCACTGCCTCCTCAAGGTAACTAGGACGAGCCATAAATGTTGGCCAGCCAGCATCTCCCAAGTCCCGAGTGAATAAAAAAATCAAATGCAGCAAAAACTAGTGTTAAGCGAGAAGATTGGAACTTTTTTTAGGAATCAGCAGGGAATGACTAAAAAACTGATGAAGAGGGATAAAATTGACTACGAAAGTAAATTGGCAATAAATATAACAACAAACATAAAATTTCCTACCTGCAAATGAAATGGAAGTGTGGGACTGCTGGTGGATGTAACTGAGGAATAACAATGGGGAACAGGGAAATGGCAGATAATTTAACCAATATTTTACAATAGTTTTCATGGTGGAGGAAATTGTGAACATCCCAATAGATAATGAGTAAGGAGCTAATGTGAGGAAAGAGTTTACAAAATCTCTATCACAAGGAATAAAATATTTGACAAACTAATGGGCTAAGAGGCAAATAATTCATCATGAGCTCTTGGCCAGTTTTAAAAAAAGTGACTGCAGAGATAATTGAGGCATTGGTCAAAGTATCCCAGAACTTACTTGGTTTCAGGAACATTGCAGTAAATTGGAAAATCTCTCGTGATATCTCTGTTTAAGAAGGAAGGGAGACAAAAAACAAGAAATTATAAATCAGTTAGCTTGACATCTGTCATTGGGAAAATGCTGGAGTCTAATATTAACAAAGAAAGCATACCAATACCTCTACTTCCTCAGAAGGCTAAGGAAATTTGGCAGGTTCACAATATCTTTTACCAATTTTTATAGATGTATTATAGAAAGTGTTTGATCCAATACATCACAGTTTTGTATGACAACTGCCCTGCCCAAGACCACAAGAAATTATAGCAAGTTGTGAACATAGCCCAGTCCATCACAAAACCCAGCCTTCCTTCCATTGACTCTGTCTACATTTCTCTCTACCTCTGCAAAACAGCCAACATAATCAAAGACCTCTCTTATCCCGGTTATAATCTTTTCCACCCTCTTCCATCAGGCAAAAGATACAAAAGTTTAAAAACCCGTACCAACGGATTGAAGAACAGTTTATTCCTCGCTGTTATCATACTTACGAATGAACCTCCCCTTTATATTAGAGTTGATGTTTCTCTGCATCTTCTCTGTAGCTGTAACATTATATTCTGCATGCTGTTTGATTACCCTGATGCACGTATGATTGTATGATTTGTCTGGTTAGCACGCAAAACAATACTTTTCACCGTATCTTGGTACAAGTGACAATAATAAGTTAAATTAAAATGCAGGGCATTTTGAAAAGCTTAACAGAATCAGTATGCTTTATAAATGGGAAGTCATGTTTGACTAATTTGCTAGCATTCATTTAAGACATAACAGGTAGAATTGATATATGGGATCAAAAACAGTAGCGTACTTAGATTACCAGAATGCATTCAATAATATGCCAAGTAAAAAGGTTATTGCACAAAATAGAAGGTCATAGTACTGGGGCTAATGCATTAGCATGGACTGAGGTGTGGTCAACATAGAAGATGCACAGTAAGGACAAATTGGTCTTAATATCTGTATTAATGACTTGGAGGCAGAGGCAGAATGTAATGTATCCATATTTGGTGATGATACAAAAAAAATGAGGGGGCATGTTATGATGAGGACATAATGATCCTGCAAGGGGGGAGGGACAATTTGCATGAGTGAGCAAAAACCTTGAGAGGGGAAATTTAATCTCGGAAGGTGTGAGGTCATTCATATTGGTGGGAGGAATCAAAACTATTACTGAAATGACTATTATTTAAATGGAGGGAGACTCTCTAAAAGTGCAACACAAGGGGATCATGTTAGCATGCGGCTATTAAAAGTGCTGAAGAAGACAAGTGAAATATTGGCCTAGCTTTTTAGGGGTTTTAAAGTAAGGTGGCCTTTATAACTGCACAGGTGTCATTGAGGCCGCAGGTGACATTCTGTGTACAATTTTGCTCCTTTATTTTAGAAATGATGCACTGGTATTGGAAGCAGATCAAAAGCAATTCATTAGTCTGATTCCTGGGATGAAAGGGTTGTCCTATCCAAACCAGTGAAACAGGTCAGCCCTTTATTTATTACAGCTTAGAGGAAGGGGTGATGGGGACAATCTTATTGAAACATACTAGACTCCTGGGAGGGGGGGTATGGGGTGTGGGGTGGGGGGGGGGAGGAATTTGTGACAGAGCAGATGTTGAGAAGATGTTGCTGCTAATGGGGGAATCTCAAACTTGGAGTACATTGTTGTATGAGCACATATTTAAAATTGACTTTTGAAGAAATTTCTGCTCCCAGAGGGTGGTGAATTTCTGCATGTGTCTCGCCATGAGAGTTGAGAAGGCCAGATCACCAAAAGTATTTAAAGAGAAGATATGTGCATTAGTGAAATGTTGGGAATTGATAACTATGAGGAGCAGGCATGGAAAAGGAGTTGAGGCCTAGGACAGTTCAGCCATAATCTTATTGTGTAGTTGTCCTGCTCTTGTTTCTTATGGGTAAAAACAATGACGACAGATGCTGGAAACCAGATTCTGGATTAGTGATGCTGGAAGAACACAGCAGTTCAGGCAGCATCCGAGGAGCAGTAAAATCGACGTTTCGGGCAAAACCCCTTCATCAGGAATAAAGGTAGAGAGCCTGAAGTGTGGAGAGATAAGCTAGAGGAGGGTGGGGGTGGGGAGAAAGTAGCATAGAGTACAATAAGTGAGTGGGGGAGGGGATGAAGGTGATAGGTTGGGGGTGGGGGGAGGGTGGAGTGGATAGGTGGAAAAGAAGATAGGCAGGTAGGACAAGTCATGGGGACAGTGCTGAGCTGGAAGTTTGGAACTAGGGTGAGGTGGGGGAAGGTGAAATGAGGAAACTGTTGAAGTCCACATTGATGCCCTGGGGTTGACGTGTTCCGAGGTGGAAGATGAGGCGTTCTTCCTCCAGGCTTCTGGTGGTGAGGGAGCGGCGGTGAAGGAGGCCCAGGACCTCCATGTCCTCGGCAGAGTGGGAGGGAGAGTTGAAATGTTGGGCCACAGGGGCGGTGTGATTGATTGGTGCAGGTGTCCCGGAGATGTTCCCTAAAGCGCTCTGCTAGGAGGCGTCCAGTCTCACCAATGTAGAGGAGATCGCATTGGGAGCAACGGATGCAATAAATGATATTAGTGGATGTGCAGGTAAAGTTTGATGGATGTGGAAGGCTCCTTTAGGGTCTTGGATGGAGGTGAGGGAGGAGGTGTGGGCGCAGGTTTTGCAGTTCCTGCGGTGGCAGGGGAAGGAACCAGGATGGGAGGGTGGGTTGTAGGGGGCTGTGGACCTAACCAGGTAGGGAACGGTCTTTGCGGAAGGCGAAAAGGGGTGGGGAGGGAAATATATCCCTGATGGTGGGGTCTTTTTGGAGGTGATGGAAATGTCGGCGGATGATTTGGTTTATGCGAAGGTTGGTAGAGTGGAAGGTGAGCACCAGGGGCGTTCTGTCCTTGTTGGTTGGAGGGGTGGGGTCTGAGGGCGGAGGTGCGGAATGTAGACGAAATACGTTGGAGGGCATCTTTAACCATGTGGGAAGGGAAATTGCGGTCTCTAAAGAAGGAGGCCATCTGGTGTGTTCTGTGGTGGAACTGATCCTCCTGGGAGCAGATACGGCAGAGGCGGAGGAATTGGGAATACAGGATGGCATTTTTGCAAGAGGTAGGGTGGTAAGAGGTGTAATCCAGGTAGCTGTGGGAGTTGGTGGGTTTGTAAAAAATGTCAGTGTCAAGTCGGTCATCATTAATGGAGATGGAGAGGTCCAGGAAGGGGAGGGAGGTGTCAGAGATGGTCCAGGTAAATTTAAGGTCAGGGTGGAATGTGTTGGTGAAGTTGATGAATTGCTCAACCTCCTCGCTGGAGCACGAGGTGGTGCCACTGCAGTCATCAATGTAGCGGAGGAAGAGGTGGGGAGTGGTACCATTGTAATTATGGAAGATCGACTGTTCTACGTAGCCAACAAAGAGGAGAAAGTGAGGTCTGCAGATGCTGGAGATCAGAGCTGGAAATGTGTTGCTGGAAAAGCGCTGCAGGTCAGGCAGCATCCAGGGAACAGGAGAATCGACGTTTCGGGCATAAGCCCTTCTTCAGGAAAACCTCACTGAAGTCTTTGTAGAGGGAGGAAGAGAGCTTCTTCAAGGAAGGCATCCTTGTAAGAGTATTCGCAGTAGGTTGAAATCTTTGAGGAGAAAGTGAGGTCTGCAGATGCTGGAGATCAGAGCTGGAAATGTGTTGCTGGAAAAGCGCAGCAGGTCAGGCAGCATCCAGGGAACAGGAGAATCGACGTTTCGGGCATAAGCCCTTCTTCAGGAATGAAGAAGGGCTTATGCCCGAAACGTCGATTCTCCTGTTCCCTGAATGCTGTCTGACCTGCTGCGCTTTTCCAGCAACACATTTCCAGTAGCCAACAAAGAGACAGGCATAGCTTGTCTCCCCCACTCACCTATTGTACTCTATGCCACTTTCTTCCCACCCCCACCCTCCTCTAGCTTATCTCTCCACACTTCAGGCTCTTTGCCTTTATTCCTGATGAAGGGCTTTTGCCCGAAATGTCGATTTTACTGCTCCTCGGATGCTGCCTGAACTGCTATTCTCTTCCAGCACCACTAATCCAGAACCTGTTTCTTATGTCCCTCTCTCAGATATCATTGTTTATATATCAGTATTGACCATGTAGTACATTGGTATATTTATGAAAAAATTTAATGCATTAAAAGAGAGATGGAGTGTTCAGAAAAGATTGATTTTTTAAAAAAAATAGATTGTTTTACAAAATTCAATAAACAAGAAATATTACACTTAGAAGACCTTAAACAACAAATTATTGATTAGACACAAAGAAAAACAGGAAGGGAAAAGAAATTACTCACAATAAAGAAATTGTTTGTCTTCCATCAGGTAATTTTAACTGTAGCCTTGAACAGAAAATGAAATGTCAAATAAAAGTATGAATTTGCACATTTTGTCACCTCAGTCATATGAGTAGTCTTCTTTTATACCTTACAACATAAATTCATTATCTGTCATAAACTCTCTTCAAAATTAACCTCATGAATATTTTACTACATAATGAAGATAATGAAAACACATATCGCACATTTTTGACTTAATCGCTCTGACTAAACATCCACTAAAATGCTGAGTTTGCATTTATATCTAATGCAGTTCAGATTGGTTTCTTTTTAATTGCTTCAATCTAATTTAATTTGGTACATATATATGTGTGCATGTATATATGCTTACCTCAAATTTCTCAAAAAAACTAAAGTCTGTTTTCTCTCATGTAAGAGATATTGCCTCATTGGAGTTCGCTGACTATGCAATCTTACTAACATGGCCAAGGTCTGTTATGAGAATATTTTATTTTAGCAATATAAGTGCTCACATTTGTAAGGTGCTATATTTATTCTTTAATTAAAAACATTAAGGTCTTTGTTATTGAGTGTATTGTCAGCTACAGGCTTGAACCCAAGCATTTTAATGCAAAATATTGAATAGCAAGATGCTGTAGGCTGTGACTGAACTCTTTGGTGGGAACTGACTGCCTTCCCCATTGGAAGTCTCAAGTCATTTTAATACATGGGCTCATTTGAATCCCACTGGCCAGCTGTCCATTCAAATCTGGCTGAAGGAAGAAGTAGACTGGCTTTGGTTAGATCAGAATGACTGACTGCTGACACAGAGATGGAACATGTTAGGAGAGGGACTGGGCATCATAAAGATACCAATTAGCATGTATTATTCTAGGTCCCATCTGAAAGTCGGGGGTTAAAAACCGAAAGTGCTGCAGAAACTCAGCAAGTCTGGCAGCATCTGTGGAGAGAGAAAAACTCAGGTAATATTTCAAGCTAAATATAAGTCATCTTTGGAAAGGATTCCTTCCAAGGAAGCTGCAAACTATGTATGCTGCTTTTCTAACACCACATACGCTGCCAGAACTTTTCTCCAGCATTTTCTGTTTTTATTACAGTTTTTCAACATCCCATGCTATTTTGCTTTTATTTGAATGTGAGGGGAGCTTTTTGCTGCTAAAAATGGGTCCATTGAAATGATGATGAACAGAAAGTGCAGATTAATATTACACAGATTAGAAATGAAAAGTGCTGAAAAGGTTAGTTAACAATTGTAAAGAGGAAAGTGGAAGTTGGGAAACATGCTTCCTCCCCGTGGGACAACAAGTGGTTGTGAAAAACGCTTTTTACATTTGCAGGTCTGATGAGACTTACAAACATGGAGCCCCATACAATGTATTTTCTCCTTATAGTTGTTGACGAATTTATTATCCGAATCTTACTTTTTTTTTGGCTAAATTGCATTAGGACATTTGGACAGATTCTCACCATGGGGCCCAGTGAGATTTATCACCAGAAATATTACTAGACATACCTCATCAATTAACTGCCTGCCCAACAGCATCTGACATTGAATTCCATCCCTAGCTTACCAATCAGCGTGACTGGAACGACTCACAGATATCCACCAAAATACATTGACCATCTTGTGTACCTGAACAAGTCAGATCAGTCCGAAGCTGCCCTGACATTTGCCCCAGACATGACAAAAAGGAGAACTTGGTCCCTGCTTTGTGGCAGCGACCTGATATACCTGCTGGATAGGATGATGCACAAACAAATCTTGCCTTTTCCCTGGGGATCAGCAGTTGAGAAAACAACATCAGGCAATGCCAGCCTACATCAGTTCTGTCTTAACTGTCTTGAGGAATGCCCAGCATTGTAGGAGGAAGGTCAATGGCTTTCTCCACTCTGCCAACACATACATGACTCTGACTCTCTCTCTGCCACTTTACACACCTTTCATCAAGGCTCATGCTCTACCACTTTCACTGCTGCCCACTTTCACCAAGCTCCCACATCACTGCCCATACATGTTATCTGCCTACTCACTCACTTATGATCTCTTCCCACTTGCACCAAAACTAGCAGCTGTGCCACTCATTATTATTTCCCTTAATACCTGACTTTTCCTCATTCCAGCAGGAAATCAAATCCCTATTTTTTTTAGATTCAATTACTTAGAGTATGGAAACAGGCCCTTCGGACCAACCTGCCAAAGCGCAACCCACCCAGACCCATTCCCCTACATTTATCCCTTCACCTAACACTACGGGCAATTTAGCCTGGCCAATTCACTGAACCTGCACATTTTTGAACTGTGGGAGGAAACCGGAGCATCCGGAGGAAACCCATACAGACACGGGGAGAATGTGCAATCTCCACACAGTCAGTCACCTGAGGCGGGAATTGAACCCGGGTCTCTGGTACTGTGAGGCAGCAGTGCTAACCACCGTGCCACCGTGCCGCCCCTATTGACTCAGGACAGATGGTGAGTTGTCTCACACCTTATGTGAATAAAATCCTGTCTCTAACCTACCTGAGTGGCTGACAGAGCGTGTCCAGGCCTGTGGATTAGGTTTGAAGGCTGCCCTTGACATACTGCATTGGTTGCATCTTGACATGACTGAGGCTTGCTGATAAGCAAGTCAAACGTCCAGCCATTGTGTCTGAGCAAGGCAAAACAGAAGTAAAATGAGCCTGTTAGTTCTGGCCAAGGAGTCAAAAAACAAGAGGTCAAGACAAGGAATGGATTCTGTGAGCATCCAGGTAGGCCTAAAGTCAGTAAGCGCTATGACAACAAGCAATCTGATCTAGTTAATAAACAGAGCTAAGTCACCTTGCTGCAGCAATGCAATGATAGTCGTCAGTGCAGCATTAGAGTGCAGAAGCGTCCAGTAGCTGGATTGGAGATATCTCATGAGGGTTTTTAGAGATTGGCACACATTAAGTACTAATGTTTGTGGATGTTGTGTATGTGTGCTTGATGTCTATGGAATGTGCCTTGATATTTTGGTGCCTTCAGCTCCATTATGGAGAATGGTTGGAGCCAGCAGTGACCTAAGTCGGCAGAATTGACCTCTACATCAAGAATTCTCAATGTCTAGCTTGTTTGGTGTTTTTGGGAAAATAGGAATAATATTAATCTTTCATCAGGCATTTTACAATGTAAAATCCCCCTTAACTGGCAACTCACTGCTGCCTAGTGAGAAACTCACCGCACCCTCAGCCAAAGCATAAAAGTTGGAGCAAGATGCTCCCAATGTCATAGTCAGCCTCCTAGAACTTCTTGACTGATTCTACTATGAGTCTCACCACAACCCACATTGCTCAGAGCCCTATAAGATTCTGCTCATTGTGTATTTCAGCAATTTTAGTTTTACTTAAAATTTCCAACATTTGCTTTTCTTCTGATTTATTTGCTACATTTATAATTCTTTTGGCACTGTAATATCTACACTGAATATTTGAACATATATGTATTAGTTGGAATAAATGTTTAGCCGCATTTCTTCAGACAATGCATGAAGAGACTGTCATGATGATGAGAGAGTAATTGACAGAGATTTGCTCAAGTACACTCGGATGCATGCATGACGAGAACTTGCTAGGCTTTGTCACTGCTGATTTGTTATCCTTCTCATTAAGAACAACTCATGATACAGAGGAAATCAGGAGAAAATTGAAAGATGTATGTAAAGCCAATGCAAGCAACACTTACTGCTTATCTTGAGGTCAGAATGAGATAAATATGGCAGCAGTTCCATGATAAAATGTTTGTTTTGATGAAAACTTCGAAAAATGCCTGTATTACCCTTTGATTAATGATCCCCTATGGAAATCACATCTTGCAAAGTTACAATTCCATGTTTCCCTAGTGGGTCATTAATTACAGAGAAAACAGCTTTTTATCTCTCATTTCTAATTAAAGGGAAATTTGACCCTTCAAATGAAAGAGACAAGAATGGTTCAAGGCAGAATTATTTTAGGTAATAACAGCAAAGTTTCCAGTACATAATGTTTTCAACACAAAAATTAACCACAATGCTAGCACAAACTAGCAAGAAATGAGCAACCTCTCTCAGAAAGACCACAAGGATAGTTGGTGTGTGGAACAGTCAAAATGTTTCACTCATGTAGTGAAAAAGCTTTATTTTGCTTCTGAGCTCACACTCTTCCTGACTCAGAAGATCCCTATAGTGATGCGTGGTGAGAAGAAAGCACAAGCTTACATTTCTCAATACTGGAAGGATTCTTGGCAACTGCGGTGTAAAATTATGTCCCAATACATGTGTGAATCATAATGTAACACATGTATTGGGCCAAGCAGTGGAATGTGGTGAAACGGTTAAAAATTATGTCCCAATACATGTGTGAATCTAACCGGAATGGAGGTGTTGCTTAGTCCCGTGTGAATCTTATTACACACCTCCCCGTGTGAATCTTCTTATCTGTATGTAACCAGAATGGAATGTGTTTTTTAGCCTTGCTCTGCTGTTCACATGAATGTTTATATCTGGAAAAGAGTATATCAGCTGGAAAAGTGTCCAGTTCGGTGAGTCTGCTCCGGGGTTACGTTTAACCGCCGAGCGTGGGTTGTTGGCAACCGCTCTACGAGAACTGACGGCTCCCAGTTCCGGTAACATGTAGAGTGAGTATAAGCCAGACCCGTTGTAAGTATGAGACCTGGTTGTGGCGACGCTGCGGGGAATAAAATGCTCATATTCTAGCAGACTCGCCTCTTGGTCATTTGTTCTGTGTCAGACTACTCTCCTACGAACCTGACCTTGAGAATTTTTTAAAACAGCAACACAGAAGAAAAGAGCTGAAGGTTATGTTTTCTTAGCTATGTCCAAGTGGTGTCAAGTTTTCTGACGTAAGGCTGAGTAGGTTATCTTGTCAAATCATACCAGTCTCGCTGATAAATTATATACTCCTCCCTATGACATCCGTAATGCCTAATTCTGGCCCCGTCTTACCATATGCTGCTCCCAGAATAATTCCTTTCAGTGGATATCTACTGAAACACCAATATACCATGCATGTGCACCATCTTTAACATACTAATGTGTATTTGGACAAACATTGCCAATCCAGCATTGCCCTTTACTGGCAATGACATGGCACAGACAGCCATGAAGCCATGCTGCCCACACAATCAGACAAATCCAAACACAAATCCATAGAGCCATAAAACATTGAAACAGACCTTTCAGTCCAACTCAGCAATGCCAACCACATTCCAAAACTAAACTAATCCCAACTGCCTGTGCTTGGCCCATATTCCTCCAAACTTTTCCTATTCACATACTTTCCAAATATCTTTTCAAATTTGCAACTATACCTGCACCCATCAATTTCTCTAGCAGTTCATTCTACACACTACCCACTCTCTGTGTAAAAAGGTTGCCCCTCATGTCCTTTTTCAATTTTTCTCCTCTCACCTTAAAAATATACCCGCTAGTTTTGAAGTCCCCCCACCTGAGGGGAAAGACCTTTGCTTTCATCTCATTTATGCTCCTCATGATTTTATAAACTTTTATAAGATCACCTCTCAACCTCCTAATCTCCAGTAAAAAGGAATCCCAGCCTATCCAACCTCTCCTTATAACTCAAACCCTCCATTCCTGGCAACATCCTGGTAAATGTTTTCTGAACCCTCTCCAGTTTAATAATATTCAAGATGACCAGAACTGTACACAGTACTCAAGAAGAGGCGTTACCATCATCCTGTACAACCTCAACATGACGTCGCAACTCCTGTACATGAGCTTTTATTGACAGAAAGCAGCGGTGTTAGTTTCCAATCATGTAATCAGACACAATTAGAGTGAAGGGTGGTGCTGAATCCCAAAGTGAAGACTGCAGATGCTGGAGTACGGATTCAGCACTGCCCTCTTGACCTGCAATCTTCTTGCCGACCTCTCCGCCCTACCCCCTCTCCGGCCTATCACCCTCACCCTCACCTCCTTCCACCTATCTTATTCCCAGCGCCCCTCCCCCAAATTCCCTCCCCCCTACTTTTTATCTCTGCCCGCTTGGCACACCAGCCTCATTCCTGAAGAAGGGCTTATGCCCGAAACGTTGATTCTCCTGCTCCTCGGATGCTGCCTGGCCTGCTGTGTGTTTCCAGCACCACATTTTTCAACTCTGGTAGTCCAGCACCTGCAGTCCTCACTTTCTCCTCACAATTAGAGTAAACAAAAGATATTTTCTTCCTTTGAGCACCTTTGCCAGGCTGCCCAATTTAGTATTCATGTTGTCTTTCAAGATAGCCTAATTTCCAAATACAGAGGTACCTTGATTATCCGAAGGACACGGGCAGGGTGTATTTCGTTTGGTTAATCGAATTCCAGATAATCGAATGCTGGATAATCGAATGCCGAATGACATCGTTTAGCCAAGCATTGGGACCTTGCGATCTTGTTCAGATAATACAAAATTTGATTAATCAAATGCAGGATCATCGAGGTTCCTCTGTATTTAGCATGGTCAAACTCTGCACTTGAAGATAAAAACAAAATGTGCTGGAAAAGCTCATCAGATCTGTCAGTAACTGTGGAATTAGAAATAGTTAATGTTTCAAGTCCAAAGTGACTCTTATTTTAGATTTTCAAAATATACTACTTTTAGCTGCAACTCTAAATACTGGATTTACCAGGTCTCATTATGTATGCATGTTTTGCTTATTATGTAGGCATGTTTAACACCAGTAAAATATCAAAGTCAAATCATTTTTGAGATCGAAACCCTACACAGGACAGATCCTGAAGAAAATGGGGGAGATACTAAACAAATACTTTGGATCAGTATTTACTGTGGAAAAGGATATGGAAGAATGTTGGGAAATAGATGGTGACACCTTCCGAAATGTCCATATTACAGAGGAATAAGTGCTGGATGTCTTGAAATACACAAAGGTGGATAAATCCCCAGAACCTGATCAGGTGTACCCAGAACTCTGTGGGAAGCTGGAGAAGTGATTGCTGGGCCTCTTGCTGAGATACTTGTTTCATTGATAGTCACAGGTGAGGTGCCAGAAGACTGGAGGTTGGCTAACGTGGTGCCACTGTTTAAGAAGGGTGGTAAGGTCAAGCTAGGGAACTATAGGCCATTGAGCCTGACATTGGTGGTGGGCAAGTTGTTGGAGGGAATCCTGAGGGTTGTGCAAGTATTTGGAGGGAATCCTGAGGGACAGGATGTACATGAATTTGGAAAGGCAAGGACTGATTACAGATAGTCAATATGGCTTTGTGCATGAGAAATCATGTCTCACAAACTTGATTGAGTTTTTTGAAGAAGTAACAAAGAGAATTGATGAGAGCAGAGTGGTAGGTGTGATCTATATGGACTTCAGTGAGGCATTCGACAAGGTTCCGCATGGGAGACTGATTAACAAGGTTAGATCTTATGGAATACAGGGAGATCTGGCCAGTTGGATACAGAACGGGCTCAAAGGTAGAAGACAGAGGGTGGTGGTGGACGCCTGTGACCAGTGGAGTGCCACAAGGATCGGTGCTGAGTCCTCTACATTTTGTCATTTACACAAATGATTTGGATGCGGGTTAAAGAGATGCAGTTAGTAAGTTTGCAGATCACACCAAATTTGGAGGTATAGTGGACAGCGAAGAAGGTTACCTCAGATTACAACAGGATCTGGACCAGATGGGCCAATGGGCTGAGAAGTGGCAGATGGAGTTTAATTCAGATAAATGTGAGGTGCTGCATTTTGGGAAAGCAAATCTAAGCAGGACTTATACACTTAATGGTAAGGTCCTAGGGAGTGTTGCTGAACAAGGAGACCTTGGAGTGCAGGCTCATAGCTCCTTGAAAGTGGAGTCGCAGGTAGATAGGATAGTGAAGAAGGTGTTTGGTTAGCTTTCTTTTATTGGTCAGAGTATTGAGTACAGGAGTTGGGAGGTCATGTTGCGGCTGAACAGGACATTGGTTAGGCCACAGTTGGAATATTGCGAGCAATTCTGGTCTCCTTCCTATCAGAAAGATGTTGTGAAACTTGAAAGAGTTCAGAAAAGATTTACAAGGATGTTGACTCGGTTGGAGGATTTAAGCTATAGGGAGAGGTTGAACAGGCTAGGGCTGTTTTCCCTGGAGCGTCGGAGGTTGAGGGGTGACATTATAGAGGTTTATAAAATTATGAGGGGCATTGATAGGGTAAATAGGCAAAGTATTTTCCCTGGGGTCCGGGAGTCCAGAACTAGAGGGCATAGGTTTAGGGTGCGAGGGCAAAAGAGACCTACGGGGCAACTTTTTCACGCAACATGTATGGAATGAGCTGCCAGAGGATGTGGTGGTAAATTTGCAACATTTAAAAGGTATTTGGATGGGTATATGAATAGGAAGGGTTTTGAGGGATATGGGCCAGGTGCTGGCAGGTGGGACTAGATTGGGTTGGGATATCTGGTCGACATGGACGGGTTGGACCAAAGGGTCTTTTTCCATGCTGTACATTTCTATGACTCTATGACTCTATGAGAAGTGCCAGGCACCGTGACAAAATCAAACCATCGCTCCTGGATGTCCCATGACATGACCACTGCTGAATTCATCACTATCAGCATCCTGGACCAGAAACTAAACTGTGCTACCTATATACGTACTGTGGTACTAGAGAAGGTCAGAGGCTGAGAAATCTGCAGAAAGTAACTCATTTTCTTTCTTATTGTCATCTACAAGACACAAATGTGTGTTGGAATAATCTTTAATAACCTGGATGTGTGCAGCTCTAACAACAATCAAGAAGCTCGACAGTATTTGGGACAAGTCAATCCACTTGATTGATGCCCCATCAGCATTCACTGCTTCACCACTGTTACATAGTGGCAGTGGTTTATAGCAGCTATAAAATACACTTCAGGGCATCATTAAAACTTCTTCAGCAGTTCTTTCAAAACCCATGACCCCTTCCACTGAGAAGGATAAGAGTATGAAATGCATTTGAGCACCACTTGCTGCAAGTTCCCCCAAAGTCAAACACCATCCTGATGAGGAACTATATCACCATTCCTTTATTTTTACTTGATCAAAGTCCTGGAACCTTTTTCCTATCAGCACCATGGCCGTTCCTGCACCTCCACGAATTCTTCAAGGTAATTATGGATGGGCAATAAACGCTGGCCCAATAACTCCTACATTTCCTGCACCTGATAAGAATTTGCTTCAATATTCAAATATTTAAAAATATTGTACACAACACAGCATTTAAAAGTTTTTATTTATGTTTGCAGTATTATGGCATATTAAGACATTTCGAAAGATTGTCTTTAAACAGCAGATTATTTAAATTTGAGGTGATGCATTTAGACAAGACTAATTCTAGAGCGAATTATACAATGAACGGAAGAGCCTTGGGAAAAGTTGATGGGCAGAGAGATCTGGGAGTGCAGGTCCATTGTATCCTGAAGGTTGCTGCACAGGTGGATAGAGTGATCAAGAAGGCATATAGAATGCTTGCCTTCATTGGACAGGGTGTTGAGTATAAGAGCTGGCAAGTCATGTTAAAATTGTACAGGACGTTGGCTCGGCCGCATTTGGAATACTGTGTACAGTTCTGGTCGCCACATTACCAAAAGGATGTGGACGCTTTGGAGAGGGTGCAGAGAAGGTTTACAAGGATGTTGCCTGGTATGGAAGGTGCCAGCTGTAAAGAGAGGTTGAGTAGGTTAGGTTCATTTTCATTAGAAAAAAGGAGATTGAGGGAGGACCTGATTGAGGTTTACAAAATCATGAAGGGTATAGACAAGCTTTTTCCCAGGGTGAAGAATTCCATAACGAGAGGTCACGCTTTCAAGGTGAGAGGTGGAAAGTTTAAGGGGGATACACATGGCAAGTACTTCACACAGAGGGTGGTGGGCGTCTGGAATGCATTGCCAGCAGAGGTGGTAGAGGCAGGCATCTTAGATTAAGATGCGTCTGGACAGATGCATGAGTAGGTGGGGAGCAGAGGGATACAGATGCTTAGGAATTGACCAACAGCTTTAGACAGTACATTTGGATCGGCTCAGGCTTAGAGGGCCGAAGGGCCTGTTCCTAGGCTGTAACTTTTCGTTGTTCTTTGTTCTTTGTTCTTTAAATCATCAATTTACACATAAACATTTTTAGACATGAGGATGACAGTGTTCAAACTGTTTTTTATATTCTTTACAAAGTCATAAACTTTATAAATGTATTGAAATTACCTACAGTGGAGGAGCACATAGATATTTTTAGAAAGTTAATGGGTAATACATTTGTGAAGTGTAAGGTTACAACTTCTGCAACTTTTGAGCCTTACTAATCATATTATCTACTGAGCAGGGGTAATATGAAAGTAATTGGGAACAATGACTGAGCTTACCAGAAGGTTCAAGTTTAAGTCCCACCAGAGATGTGTAATCAGAAAATATATAAAATTCTGGTTGTTCATCAATGTTTTTGAAATTAATTTTGTATGTTAATTAGGTTTTTTTATGGAATGCTGATTTGGAGTCCCCTCGTAGCCCAGTGTGTAAATAGACTTTGTGTGCAATATACTACTGAGCCATAATACCAGAAAAATCACAAGTTGACCTCTAATCTGAGCTGTGTTCTAAAACCTCACTTTATATGAAAAAATATTATTTATTGTGTGAGCTGAATCACAGGGTATATTTTAAAAAAGACTGACAGTAATATTTTTAAATGACCTAAACAGCAGTGCTCAAAATGGCCTAACATTTACAAGACTTCACCTTGCAAATGACAGAGTTATCAAAAGGAGTCATGTTGTTTGAAAGTAGCACATTAGGACAAGCAACTTAAAGAAGTGTAGGCCATGCACTGAACATCTCACAAAGTTCAGACATAGTCTGGCAGCATCTTTGGAGAAAGAAACAGAATTAATGTTTCAAATTTTAATTCAGGAAGAAAAGGAGCCATTGAACTTTAAATGTTATCTCTATTTTTTATCATAGATTCTGCCAGATCTGCTGAGATTCTCCAACATTTTCTGTTTCTATTTCAGATTTGCAGCATTAAAACATGCTTTGCTTTTAACCAGACATAACCTGTTTCTTCAGGTAATTGTAGACTATTAAACTCAATCATTTTTGACAGTAAACCCCAGCTGAGGAGAAGGTTCCGTTGAGCATTTAGTTTGATCACTGTAAACAATGGACGAAAGGATTCACCAGATTACTATGATAACATTTGGTAACTGCAAATGGAGGTCTCATGATATTAAGCAAAGCCTTCATGTTAAAAGAGACACTTAAAGGTGAGTCAAAGTCAGACAAACCATGAATGAATAATATAATTGCATAAGTATGGCATAGAGTCAAAGAGAAAGAGAACAGGGAAACCAACCCTTCAGTCCAACTCATCCATGCCAACCAGATATCCTAAATAAATCCAGTCTCATTTGCTAGCTTTTGGCCCATATCCCTCTAAACCTTTCCTATTCATGTACCCATTCAAATTCCTTTTAAATATTGTAATTGTATCAGACTCCACCACTTCCTCTGGCAGCACATTGAATACACACACCAGCCTCTGAATGAAAAAGTTGCCCATTAGGGGAAAACCCACCCATGGGAAAAGACCTTGGCTGTTCACTCTATCCATGCTCCTCATGATTTTATAAACGTCTATAAGGTCACCTTTCAGTCTCTGACACTCCAGGGAAAATAGCCCCAGCCTATTTAGCCTCTCCCTATAGCTCAAACGCTCCAACCCTGGCAACATTCTTGTAAGTCTTTTCTGAACCCTTTAAAGTTTCACAACATCCTTCCTATAGTAGGGAGACCAGAACAACACACAGTATTCCAAAAATGACCTAACCAATGTCCTGGAGAGCCACAACATGACCTCCCAACTCCTATATTCAATGCACTGACCAATTAAGGCAAGCATACCAAATGCCTTCTTCACTACCCTACCTACCTGTAACTCCACTTTCAAGGAAAAATGAACCTGTACTCCAAGGCCTCTTTGTTCAGCAACACTCCCCAGGATGTTTCTATTAAGTTCTGCCCTGATTTGCCTTTCCAAAATATGCCTTGCTTTTATTTAAATTAAATTTCATCTGTCACTCCTCAGCCTTTGGCCCATCTGATCAAGATCCCGTTGCACTCTGAAGTAAACTTCTTCATTGTCCACTACACCTCCAGTTTTGGTGTCAACTGCAAACTTACGAACTATATCTCCAATGTTCAAATGCAAATCATTTATATAAATGACAAAAAGCAATGGACACAGCACTGATCCTTTTGGTACACCACTGGTCACAAGCCTCCAGTCTGAAAAACAACCTTTCAATATCATCCTCTGCCTTCTACCTTCAAGCCAGTTCTGAATCCAAATAGCTAGTTCTCACTGTATTCAGTGTGATCTAACCTTGCTAACCAGTCTATCATGAGGAATCTTGTTGAATGCCTTACTGAAGTCCATATAGACCACGTCCATCGCTCTGCCCTCATCAGTCCTCTTTGTTACTTCTTCAAACAACTCAATCAAGCATAGGTTATTGCATAGATTCCAGACCAGGCAGACAATGCACCAAAAAAGACAGTTGGATGGCATCACAACATCTGACATTCCAGTATAAAGCTATCTGTCACGCCTCCAGTTGTTATAGTTAAAGTAGTAATATTAGCTCCAGTTTGCAGCTACTGAATCCTATATACCTTACCAGAAAATAATCTAAACACCTGATTGTACTTTAAAATGCTAAGAACTGCAACAAGCATCAATGGATGTCATATGATGTAATTTGATTTGATTTTGCTGTGATTTATTATTGCCATATGTACCTGAGTACAGTGAAACATTCTGTTTTGATGCAATACAGGCAGATCATAACATACAAAGACCATAGGGTGATTGAATAAAGCAAGGAAAACAAAGTCATGGCTGCAAAGAAGGTTCACAAAAGCAAGAACAACATTTGATTTGAAATTTAAGAGGTCCATTCAGAAGTCTAATAACAGCAGGGAAGAAGCTGCGCTTGAGCTGTTTGTATGTGTGTTTAAAACTTTGTATCTTCTGACCGACAGAAAAGCTTGGAAGAGATTATGACTTGGCTGAGGCGGGTGGGGGGGGAGGGGGGGTGGGGGGGGGGGGAGGAGTGGATCTTTGATGATGTTGGCTGCCTTTCTGAGGCAGCGAGAAGTGTAGATGGAGTCAATGGAGGAAGGTTGGACTGGGATGAGACCAGATTGCAGACAATCATACTCAAGCAATCAAGGTTTCAAAAGTGATTGTAGCTTGTTAAATTTGTGTATGCATGCATATAGGCATCAAAAGCAGCTTTTTACAGTTTCTGAAATGAAGAAAACTAAACAGATCTTACCATGTGTTTTCACAATTCTTCCCAGCCTTCCCTGACCATTACATTCTTTCTGAGAAAAGAGGGAGGACAGAGGTGGGGCAGAAAGGGAGACCGCGAATGGGGACAAAGACACAGGAGACTTGGGGGTTAGATTTAATGGCAAGAGAGAGGTGCAGGCTGGGTATATAAGGAGTTGGGATAGACGGGTGAAGGGGGTGAAGCGACATCTACATGGTAGTGAAGAGGGATAGTGGGAGAGAGGAGCAGGATGAGAGGGGGATGTGAGGTGAGGGTGTAAATAAGAAAATAGGGGGTTGATGTGGTAAAGGGAACCAAGGGAAGAGAGGTCTGTGCAAGGTCTGGGATCTGTGAGGGAATTGCAGCAGAATGGAGGTTGCAAACTGAGGGAGAAAATAGAGTGGAAGGACAAAAAGGACGATGAGTGGAGTAGGATGTGAGGAGAGTGTGATGGAGTGGGATTGGAGAACAGGCGGAGGGGAGAGGAGACAGCAGAGGAAGGGGTACAGGCAGAAAGAGGGGTGGGGGAGGGTGATAATATAACAATAACAATACTATTGGAGTATAATAACTACAGTAATTACAACAACTAATATAACTATGAGCAATAATACTATAACAATAATGGCAACAACTGCGACTAAAACATACTGAAAATATCTGAGATTGTTCTGAGTTCTTCCTTGTTTGACAATCAGAATGTGCAGCTGAAATTTCAAAACATTCTGATCTCTTGAGGTTTTCCTTTTCTTGATTGCTTCTAGTCTGATTGAATTGAATTGAATTGAGTTGAATTTTTTGTCACGTGCATCAAGGCACAGTGAAAAGCTTTGTCTTGTGAACAATACAGGCAGGTCAGCGAGTTAAGTAGCATAGATAAGTCAATAATATGTAAACAGCAGCAAAAACAAAAAAAACACAGGTACAGGCGAATGCTAAGAGTTTGTGAGTCCATTCAGTATTCTAACAACAGTAGGGTAGAAACTATTTCGAAACCGGCTGGTGCATGTGTTCAGGCTTCTGTACCTTCTCCCTGATGGTAGAGGTTGTAGAAAAACATCACCAGGGTGGGATGGATCTTTGAGAATGCTGACAGCCTTTCTTTGACAGCAGGCCTGGAAGATGGATTCTATAGATAGGAGTTTGGCCTTTGTGATTGCCCGGGCCGAGTTCACCACCCTCTGTAACTGTCTCCAATTTTGAATGGTCCAGTTGCCATACCAGGTAATGATACATTCAGACAGAATGCTCTCAGTGGCGCACTTTTAAAGTTGGTATTCGCTGTCATGCCAAATTTCCTCAGCTGCCTGAGGAAGAGGAGACATTGTTGGGCCTTTGTAACCAGTGCATCCACATGAAGAGTCCAAGAAAGCTTGTTGTGGATGACCACTCCCAGGAGTTTAACACTCTCCACTTGTTCCACCTCTGTGCAGTTAATGTGTAGGGGGAGGCATGAGTAACATCCTGCCGAACGTCAGTAGCGAGTTCCTTGGTTTTGCTGGCATTGAGAGCTTAGTTGTTCTCAGTGCATTGTTTTTCCAGCTCTTCCACCTCCCATCTGTCGTCTGTTTCATCGCCATCTGAGATTCGACTAATTATGGTGGTGTCATCAGCGGACTTGTAAATGGCATTAGTCTGGTATTTGGTGACGCAGTCATGGGTATATAGCGAGCATAGTAGGGAGCTGAGTACGCACCTGTGGGAGGCTCCAGCGTTGAGTGTTAGTGAAAATGAAATATTGTCCCCATCTTCACTGATTGCGGCCTGTGGGTCAGGAAACCAGTTGCAGAGAGTGGGGCTTATTCCAAGATCACTAAGTTTAGTCTTGACGGGATAAAAGTGTTGAAGGCTGAGCTGTAATCAATGAGTAGGATTCTTACATACTGTTCTTGGTGTCAAAATGTTCTCAGGAGGAGTGAAGGGCAAGTGATATGGCATCTGTTAGTCCGATAGGCAAATTGGAGTGGGCCAAGAATAGTGGGGAGGCTGGAGTTGATTAATGCCATGACCAGCTTTTCAAAGCACTTCATGACCACCGAAGTTAGGGCCATTGGGCGGTGGTCATTGAGACATGCTGCATGAGCCTTCTTAGGCACAGGGATGATGTTGGCCCTCTTGAAACAGGCAGGGACAGTGGCCTGCTGCGGGGAGAGGTTGAAGGTGTCTGAGAAGACCTCTGCCAATTGATCTGCACATGCTCTGAGTGCAGGGCCTGGTACTCCGTCTGGTCCCATCGCTTTCCCAGGATTCACACAAAGGAAAACTGATCTGACCTTTGATTCAGTGACTGTTGGGATAGGTTCGTCAGAACTTGTCGGAATAAGTGTTACCTCTCCACCGAAATTCTGCTCAAAGTGAGCATAGAGGGTGCTGAGACGGTCTGGGAGGGATATGTCATTGTCTGCTATTTTGCACTGTCAATTTTTAGAACCTGTGATGTCATTTAGTCGTTGCCATAGCGGCCAGGTGTCTGGGTCTCTAGGAGAAAGTTTTGGGCCAGCGCCCTCTCGATGAAGGGCTCTGGCCCGAAATGTCGATTCTCCTGCTGCTTGGATGCTGCCTGACCTGCTGTGCTTTTCCAGCAACAGACATTCATGTCTGGGTCTCTATTTTGGATCAGTATTAGTCCTTGGCTGTCATAATGGCTCTGTGAAAGTTATACTTGGATTCCTTATATTTGAGTAGGTCTCCTGATATGGCAGGTAGATAGGATAGTGAAGAAGGCGTTTGGTATGCTTTCCTTTATTGGTCAGAGTATCGAGTACAGGAGTTGGGAGGTCATGTTGCGGCTGTACAGGACATTGGTTAGGCCACTGTTGGAATATTGCATGCAATTCTGGTCTCCTTCCTATTGGAAAGATGTTGTGAAACTTGAAAGGGTTCAGAAATGATTTAGAAGGATGTTGCCAGGGTTGAAGGATCTGAGCTACAGGGAGAGGCTGAACAGGCTGGGGCTGTTTTCCCTGGAGCATCGGAGGTTGAGGGGTGACCTTATAGAGGTTTACAAAATTATGAGGGACATGGATAGGATAAATAGACAAAGTCTTTTCCCTGGGGTTGGGGAGTCCAGAACTAGAGGGCATAGGTTTAGGGTGAGAGGGGAAAGATATAAAAGAGACCTAAGGGGCAACTTTTTCACGCAGAGGATGGTACGTATATGGAATGAGCTGCCAGAGGATGTGGTGGAGGCTGGTACAATTACAATATTTAAGAGGGATTTGGATGGGTATATGAATAGGAAGGGTTTGGAGGGATATGGGCTAGGTGCTGGCAGGTGGGAGTAGATTGGGTTGGGATATCTGGTCGACATGGACGGGTTGGACCGAAGGGTCTGTTTCCATGCTGTACATCTCTATGACTCTATGACTCTAAGTTAATTTACAATTATTTCAGTTGAATAATTAGATTACATACAGTGTGGAAACAGGCCCTTCGGCCCAACACGTCCACACCGCCCCGCCGAAGCGCAACCTACCCATACCCCTACATTTACCCCTTACCTAACACTACGGGCAATTTAGCATGGCCAATTCACCTGACCTGCACATCTTTGGTGCTGTGGGAGGAAACCGGAGCACCCGAAGGAAACCCACGCAGACATGGGGAGAACATGCAAACTCCACACAGTCAGTCGCCTGAGGCGGGAATTGAACCCGGGTCTCTGGCGCTGTGAGGCAGCAGTGCTAACCAATGTGCCACTGTGCCGCCCACAAATAATGTTGACTGCTTTAAAGAAGGATAAGTGTTTGGAAATTTTGGGCTGGAAAATTGTGCGATTTCAGTTCATCATCATTGATTTTAGTGGATCATTATTATGTCAAACAATGACTGAATGAACAATTTGGAACTCTGAACACTCTTAAACACAGACCCTCACAAATAATGTGATTAAATGCTGTTGAGCACAGAACGAAGTCAACTATTTCTGGTGGAGTAGTCATGAAACACAGAATCTAGACAATGTCTAAATGTGAGACCTTATATTAGTGTAATTAGTTAGTGTTGTTATTAAATTTCAAGACAGCTGTCTCAACAAGAACCCAGTTTTACATTACAAAGCCTAACATAAAGAAAGCACTCAGACCATATCATACGGGCCAGGGTGTTTTATCTAGAAGCCACATAATGCTGACAGCTATTGCTGGCAGCTAATTGGTACTAAAAGGTAATAACAGGAATTGCAGTTGTGTTTCAACTCACTTTGAAACACAGTAACTTCAATGGAAAAGACACAATGGTGTGTACTCTCCAAAAATGGGAAGTCACAGTTTGTCCATTGATTTGGTATGAAGAATGTAATTCCTCCAGCAGATTAGAAATCAAACTCACCATGAGACCACTGAGAGTTATGCAAGTGGTGCAAGACAGCTTCACTCTTGCAGCAATCTTCAGAAAAGTGATCCTTGGGCACAATGTAGGTAAAACTGCAGGAAAAATAGAACCTGAATAAAAGCAAAATAGTGGAAATCTGAAAGAATCTCAGAGAATTCTGGAGAAACTCAGCAAGCTTGGCAGAATGCATGCAGAGACAAACAGAGTTAACATTTCAGAACCAAAGAAATAACACTGGGCTTGAAGCATTAACTCTGCTTCTCTCTCTACAGATGCTGCCAGAGTATCTCCAGCATTAACAGTGCTTGCTGCATGACAAAACTGCTCTCTGTCCAGCTAAGCTCTTTTTCCTCTGTAGCATTGATCGATTCTGCTATGTTACTTCTCAGAAATGGAGCAAGTGCCAAAAAAGTAGCACATGCGATCTCAATCCAACTCACTTTAGGCATGAGTACCACAAACAGACTCATATCTTCTATTTTTAGAATAACCAGAAAAAGAAAAGCAAAACAACAAAGAAAGAAAAACTAAAACCAAAACAGTGCATTTAAAAGCAATATAGATTTTACTTTTATGATAATTTTAAAGAGTACAGAACTTCAAAGGAAAATGAAAAATAACCATTGAAATATGAATTGTGAATCCACTAATATATTGTCAGAGTTTCAGTTATTTAAACAAAGATTAAATTTCTTCTTCACAATTCAAAATGTAGTTGAGAACAAAAGACAAGCAGAAAAACTATTTATTGCTTTGGGGAGTGAACGCGTAGATTGAGTGATTTTTTTTCAGTACTTTTAACTCCAAGGATTCTGATAAGAACGTTCAAATGTGATTTCACCAAATCTGATTTAGATAAAAGACTTCTAAAATAGGTTGTTGTCTCTACGTTAACTAAGTCCTTCAGCAAAACACTTTTAGTCAAACCCAAAGAATATGCCATTTGTGCACTGTTAGATGACAAACATCAGTTCAAAGCCATTGCTGCAGCACTACAGCATCTTTAGGTGCTTGACTCTACCACAAGTATTGCAACCATCAACACGATTAATGAGATATGTAATTCTTGGTTAAGATACAGCTGCACCCAGCAAAACAGTGTCCAGACTTTTGTGGTATATGCAAGAGGACATTGGGCTAAAACATCCAAACACTCCAGTTACCCAGTGAAACACAATGCTCCAGAATGGCATGAAGAGGAATAAACCCAGCAACGATGTCAAGGAAATTCCAATGTTAACAATCCATGGCATATAGGCATTTTGGTGAAATCCAAGAAGTATTTGTCACATCACAGCTTATAGACCCCAGTTAGGTAGTACATGTGGCCAATTTGACACACCACATGGATACTATTGGCAAAGTTAAAGCCTTTACCTCCATCATTGTTACATACCCCACAAGGAGTAGACAACATGCATTATACACCAAAATTGGCATTGGTCAAAGTGTAGATCTCATCACTCTACAAGTCTAACAAAGAATGTGCCTAGGACATTGACACAGTGGGCATAGTCCACACATGGTAAGCTATCTGGTTATAAAACGTCTAACAAAACATGCATTAGCATTATCTGTCTGAAATGACAATACAACCCCACAAGCTGGATACCTGAAACATTTTACATTGTTAAAGCATGATTATTAGTCTATTAGCATGCAGGGATCTGAATATTATTATGATCCTCAAGGTAACAAACATATTGGTTGCAACATCAACGGTTGCAGGTTGGATCATCAAGTCTATCCAAGACAGAGTAACCTTTACCCAGATACTCTTGCTGCAGTGTTATATTTGAAAGATGAAGCACAACCTAGCATTGACCCTCCTTATAGATGCAGCATCTACATTAAAAAAAAACTCAAACTGGAATTGGATTCCACTGCAGAAAACAACACCATCCATAAAATTGAGCAACATAATGATTGGTGCAACTTCATTACTTATGTTTCAAGGAGAGATCGTGATGTACGTGTATGTTTAAATTCAAGGTGACTGAATATTATGCCAAAGAGTTGGTCACACAAGATTTCTATCCTAAAAGAGCTAAATTCTCAGTTATAGAGTCATAGAGATGTACAGCACAGAAACTGATCAGATATCCTACGTTAATCTAGTCCCATTTGCCAGCACTTGAACCATATTCCTCTAAACCCTTCCTATTCATATACCCATCCAAATGCCTTTTAAATGTTGTAATTGTGCCAACCTCCTCTACTTCCTCTGGCAGCTCATTGCATACATGTACCACCCTCTGTATGAAAAATCTGGCCCCTTTTAAAACTTTTGCTTATAACTTTAAACCTATGCCCTCTAGTTCTGGACTCCCCACCCCAGGGAAAGATTTATCTATTTACCCTATCCAAGTCCCTCATGATTTTATAAACCTCTGTAAGGTCACCCCTCAGCCTCTGATGCTCCAGGGGAAACAGCCCCACCCTATTCAGCCTCTCCCTATTGCTCAAATCCTCCAACTCTGGCAACATCCTTCTAAATCTTTTCTGAACCCTTTCAAGTTTCACACCATCCTTCCTATAGGAGGGAGACCAAAAATGCCTACAATATTCCAAAAGTGGCCAAACCAATGTCCTGTACAGCCACAACATGACCTCCCCACTCCTTTAGGTAAAAATTAGGACTGTAGATGCTGGAAACCAGATTCTAGATTAGAGTGGTGCTGGAAAAACACTGCAGTTCAGGCAGCATCCGAGGGCTTTTGCCTGAAACATCGATTTTCCCGCTCCTTGGATGCTCCCTGAACTGCTGTGCTTTTCCAGTTCCCAACTCCTTTACTCAATGCAACAACCAATTAGGGAAAGCATACCAAGTGTCTTCATCACTATCCTATCTACTTGAAACTCCACATACAAGGAACAATGAACCTGCAATTCAAGGTCTCTGAAGTGTATAAGTCCTGCTCTGAGTTGTCTTTCCAAAATGTAGCATCTCACATTTATCTAAATTAAACTTCATTTGCCACTTCTCGGCCCATTGACCCACCTGATCAAGAACCCGTTGTCATCTGAGGTAACCGTCTTCGCTGTTTCCTGTATGTCTTCTACCTGGTAAGGTCAGTTTTAATAGTATTTGATAAGTAGATTTATCTGAGGACATTCAGGGTCATGTCGATTTTTTTTTACTGTTGAATTTTGGTGTCATCTGCGAACCTACTAACCATACATGGAAAAGCGCAGCAGGTCAGGCAGCATCCAGGGAACAGGAGAATCAACGTTTCGGGCATAAGCCCTTCTTCAGGAATGAGGAATCCGCCAGACTGATTTCGGAGGCCGATGGAAGATTCTGGAACAGTTGAGGAATCGGGAGTGTGGGGGTAAGTACATGAAAGTTTTTGGTACTTACTGTCTTTAACTTCCGATATGGCCAGGAAGAACTGTTTGTTTAGTTTATGGATCCTTCTGTGGATGAAGAACAGTAGAGGTCCTTTGCAGGTCTGTGAGAGTGTTGTCCTGAGCTGGGGTAGGTCGAGTTGCAGGGAATGTAGGTAGCGGCGCATGGCTGCAAGCGTGGAGCGGAGGATCCGGAGGGAGGTCTGTTGCTGGAGGCTTCGGATTTGTTGTAGGTACTGGTTGTCCTGGTTGGGTCCAAGTTTTGTTGGTCGGAACGTAGTCCGGAGTCCGTGCGGGATAAGTCGGTTCCGTAGGCAGGTGCTGAGGAAGGAGATGTGGCTGTGGTAGCGAGTCTGTTTGAGAATGTGGCTGAAGAGCTTCTGTGCAGAGGAGATGACCTGGGGGGTGCAGTGAGAGAGGGACTCACTGAAATCTTTGTAGAGGGAGGAAGAGAGCTTCTTCAAGGAAGGCATCCTTGTAAGAGGATTCGCTTATGCCCGAAGGGTTTATGCCCGAAACGTCGATTCTCCTGTTCCCTGGATGCTGCCTGACCTGCTGCGCTTTTCCAGCAACACATTTCCAGCTCTGATCTCCAGCATCTGCAGACCTCACTTTCTCCTACTAACCATACATCCCATGTTCACATCTCAAAGGCAAAACATTTTTTCCAAGCTCAACATCATGAATAGGTTTTGGTCCATACATCATTCCCTCATGTCACACAAGTGTTTAGAACAACTTTAGTTAGGTATTGTTTCATCTAATTCTCATTTGGATTATCCATCATCTAGGACATATTCCAAAACATATGGATTGGGTCATTGAGAACCTACCAAGATGTCTCTGTATCATAGATAACATCTTAATCCTCGGAAGAAATAAACATGAGCCTGATATAAACTTTCATCAGATCATAGCAGTAGCAAGAAACTCTGGTCTTGTATTCAACAGTTAAAAAAAATCAACATGACCCAGAATTTCTTCAGATAAATCTACTTATCAAATACTATTCGAACTGACCTTACCAAGTAGAAGACATATAGGAGATGCCTAAACCACAAGTCAATGTTGACTTCCAAAGCTGTCTCAGTTTTTTTCAACTTTTTATCTCCGTGAGTCTGATTTGTTTGTCAATAGTCTCACCTATGGGAAGCACATAATTGTTATGATGTAGAAGAAGGCTGTTTAGTCCATTGTGCTGCACTGGCTCTCTGATGAGACATGATGATTCAATGCTACTCTCCTGTCTTTTTCCCATAATCATGAATAGTGTTTTTTATGATGTAATCATCTAATGCTGTCTTGAATGTTTCAATTGAACCTGTCTTCACCATAATTCTGGACAGTGCAATCCTAATTATTTTCTGTTTGGAAAAACTATTGTACAATACAAGCTTTTGCCCTCACTGACAATTCTTATGTTTGGAAGACAGATCCACTCAGTTCTTTCCTTCCTATAGAGTAACTGCCCAACCACATCTGCAAAGTGCATTTTTGGAAAAGAGGTGAGAAAATGGTACAAACATGCAAACAGTTATTCCAACTTCAACTAGGACAACATATAAGAGCTCAAGATTGCCATATTAATAAAATAAAAGCACAAAGAATCATGGATTCTAGAAATCAGTCACAAAAGCAGAAACTGCTGGGAAAACTGAGCAGGTCTAGCAGCATCTGTGGAGAGAAAGCAGAGCCAATGCTTTGGGTCCAGTGAGCCTTTTTCAGAACTCAAGTTCCTATAAAGAAAAAGCTGAAATAGCCAAATTACATGTAATGAATCACCCATCATTCAGGATGACAGATTGGAAACTGGAAGTATTGTTATTGACAGACATCTATACATCGACAACAAATGATCCATCTAAGACCAAAAACGTTGATTGTAGAGTGAATTTATGTAGCCAAGTTATGTTTCCTGTACAAGAAATAGTTCTGATCATGTTTAGCATCCACTATTGCCTTATTTTAGTGTAAAGAATGTTGAGAGCATTACTATTTATCTATTGTATTTCTTATTCTTTTTGGTTTGGAACAATGTGCTGAAGTTAAGAAGTGAACTTTGAACAGCATCTTGTTTTAAAAGAAAAGATCATAAAAATAGATGTTTTCTGTTGGGAACTGACCTGGAAAGATGATGTAATTTAACTTCTAATCTAGGGATGTTGCAAATGACTCATCACTGAGATGTTGCTACGCTCAGGGCTGACTGTTGATTGTACGCTGAATTGGGCAATTAAGGGAGAACTAGTGCTAACCAGCCAAGAACAGAGAAATTTGATTGAAAGAAGAATATCAAGAAAGAAACTGTTATGACTGGTTTTGGTAGAAGGCAGTTTGTTTTTGTTATCTTTCACATTCTGCAGTTCTTGTTTTGTATTCTCTGTAGATTCCCTGTGATTATTGAATTGTTAAATGTTCTGAGAAAAGAACCCTAGTCTATAAGCAATAAGTAATAAGTCTGGAAGTCTGCTAAAACTGTTTGCATTAACCAGTGTCAGTGGAATTCAAGCAAGATATATAGCTCTACTTACCAGTAAACAACACATTGTCCAAGTATTTCTGGTAAACCAGTATTCATCATTTGGAACGGTTTATTAAACTAGTAAATTACAATTATTTATTTTCCATCTAATTTAACTTAACTATGTCTGGCTGTGTGAGTGGGGGAGTTATCACATAGAGTTATGGAAGCCAAGTCATTGATTATATTTAAGACAAAGATAGATTGGTAAGTAAATCAAGGGTGACAGGGAGAAGGCAGGATAATGGGGCTGAGAAATATATCAACAATGATCAAATGGCATAATAGACTTGATGGGCTGAATTACCTAATTCTGTTCTTATATCTTATGGTCTTACAGTTATGAGCAAAGAATATTGGGCTTTAGATCATTCATATTAATTAGATGGTCTCATTGTCTATCTGTGTTCTGATAAAGTTACATTATTAATAGTGTATTGTTGATTTTTGTTGAAGTTATAAAAGGCTGATTTGGTTTGGTTTGCTTTCCCTGTGTCATAACAAGAAAATATATCATAAGCATGTTTGTACATGTTTATCAGGAAAGGGTTCTTCATCTTTCAAGGAGAAAGGGATGATGTTGCATTGAAGCATATTTTCCAGACTAGAAAGACCTATACTTTGACACAGATACATGGCATTCACATCCCAATATTAAATTGCCTAACTCCTCCTCAGTTGTTGTATTTGCAGTAAGATTACCAATAGTATTGCCCACTTACATTTACAATAACTTTGCTCAATGTGGTCAGTAAACACAAAATCATGACTGTGCTAGTCTGAGATCTTATAGCAGTGTAAATAGTTAGTGTTGTAAATAAACGTAAAGCAATCCATCTCATCAAGAACTCAGTCCTTGTAGCAGATATTAAAAGGGCTATTGGGTAAGGAATGCTCAGACAAAATCAAACTAGCAGTGGTGTTTTACCCAGAACTGATATCAAGTCTCAATGAGGTTTCATGATTCTTTCTCTCCTTCTCCAGCCTCTCAGTAAGATGTGCCCTGTATGTATCTGACCAACCACACAGTGTAGCCAACAATGTTATAAAACAAAACAGCTGTTCGTTTCAGACAAAAAACAGATCATCCATCATGACTTCAAGCAAGATCAAGAAAAATGACTGAACACAGCCTGAAACCAGCCAATGCATTAACTTTAAACAATTTAACTTACCCACCATCCTTATAGAATACATCTGTAGGTGAATGAGTGTATGTATGTCTCAGATGCACATAAGAATGTGATAGAGTCATACAGTCATAGAGATGTAAGCACGGAAACAGACCATTCAGTCTACCTGTCCATGCCGACCAGCTATCCCAACCCAATCTAGTCACACCTGCCAGTACCCAGCCCATATCCCTCCAAACCCTTCCTATTCATATACCCATTCAAATGCCTCTTAAATGTTGCAATTGTAACAGCCTCCATCACTTCCTCTGGCAGCTCATTCCACACACGTATCACCCTCTGTGTGAAAAAGTTGCCTCGTAGCTCTCTTTTATATCTTTCCCCTCTCACTCTAAACCTATGCCCTCTAGTTCTGGACTTCCCAACCCAGGGAAAAGACTTTGCCTATTTACCCTATCCATGCCCATCATAATTTTGTAAACCTCTATAAGGTCATCCCTCAGCCTCCAACGCTCCAGGGAAAACAGCCACAGCCTGTTCAGCCTCTCCCCACAGCTCAAATCCTCCAATCCTAGCAACATCCTTGTAAATGTTTTCTGAACCCTTTCAAGTTTACAACATCTTTCCGATAGGAAGGAGACCAGAATTGCACGCAATATTCCAACAGTGGCCTAACTAATGTCCTGTACAGCCGCAACATGACCTCCCAATTCCTGTACTCAATACTCTGACAAATAAAGGAAAGCATACCAAGCGCCTTCTTCACTATCCTATCCACGTGTGACTCCACTTTCAAAGAGCTATGAACCTGCACTCCAAGGTCTCCTTGTTCAGCAACACTCCCTCAGACCTTACCATCAAGTGCATTAGTCCTGCTCAGATTTGCTTTCCCAAAATGCAGCACCTCGCATTTATCTGAATTAAACTCCATCTGCCAAATGTCAGCCGATTGGCCCATCTGGTCAAGATTCTGTTGTAATCTGAGGTAACTTTCTTTGCTGTCCATTACACCTCCAATTTTAGTGTCATCTGCATACTTACTAACTGTACTTCTTATGCTCGCATCCAAATCATTTATGTAAATGACAAAATGTAGAGGACCCAGCACTGATCCTTGTAGCACTCTACTGGTCACAGGCCTCCAATCTGAAAAAACAACCCTCCACCACCACCCACTGCCTTCTACCTTTGAGCCAGTTCTGTATCCAAATGGTTAGTTCTCCCTGTATTCCATGAGATCTAACCTTGCTAATCAGTCTCGCATGGGGAACCTTGTCGAATGCCTTACTGAAGTCCATATAGATCACATCTACACTCTGCCTCATCAATCCTCTTTGTTACTTCCCCAAAAAACTCAATCAAGTTTGTGAGACATGATTTCCTATGCACAAAACCATGTTGACTATCCCCAATCAGTCCTTGCCTTTCCAAATACTTGCATAACCCTCAGGGTTCCCTCCAATAACTTGCCCACCACCGAGGCCAGGCTTACTGGTCTATATTTCCCTGGCATATCCTTACCGCCCTTCTTAAACAGTGGCACCGCGTTAGCCAACCTCCAGTCTTCCGGCACCTCACCTGTGACTATCGATGATACAAATATCTCAGCAAGAGGCCCAGCAATCACTTCTCTAGCTTCCCACAGAGTTCTAGGGTACACCTGATGTTGAGCCTTTTTAAAAAATAATCTATTTGGTGCTAAGAGCAATAAACAACATTCTTTGAAACCTTATAAGAAGACCTAGCTCTATGTGACTTTTAATGTCTCAGCATTTAAATGGTTAAGTGGCCATAAAAGTAGCAAGCAAATTATTTCAAATCAACTGTTACTACCAATGGAGAGATGGAACCAGATTGATTATTTGACTGCTCCTTACCAAGTCATAAGAACTGAAAGAAATAAATTCAATCAGGACAATAGGGCACACAATTGGCCTGAATGTCCATGGGTTTAAGGGAAAAATTAACACGATTCTTGCATCATATCAAAACCCAAGAAACACAGCTGGAAAGGGTTCAGATATTTTTAATCAATATATTTGGTTATTTTTCTCACACCTCTAGAACATGTGGAAGTTCGACTCTGGTCTCCTGGCATTTGGGTAAGGTCACTACCACTTAGGCACAAGAGCTCCCTTTGAAATAATACAATATATAACCTTTCACTTAGTACAACTGGAGCTTAACCGTGTTTTCTTTTGCTATCAAATATTTCTTATGTTTATCACTGAGATTGTTACAAGAAGTAAACAAAATGCTGACTGTGACCAGGAACTCAGAGCTGACCATAAATTAGTAAGTTTGAGGCAATGGGTATATCAGAATCGCAAACTTTTTCCAATTCCTGTCTCGAGTGGCTCACCTGAAAGGTCAAATTTAAATATGTCCAATTTAAGTTAACTTAGTATTTGACGGAGTTTTTAAGAACTAAACTTCTTGCTTGTGATGACCATGATTTTTTACATAACCCATTGATACTTTTATATTTAAAATTTAACACATGTTTGGACTAGATTGCAGTCACATGTGCTGGTTTTACAGATCATTATTTGATGCTTGGGGTGAAGTACAGCTGACAGTATTAAATTGGCAACCCTGGCCTGGGAAACCTTTTTAAGTTTACAGGCACGAGTGTATATATACATTTATCAAAATGACAGATGAAAGTGCTGGGCAGTAGGATTTTTTCTCCATTTATCATTCAGTCTGGCAGCAAGTACATCAAGTATTCCATTTTATTTATGATACAGTAATAGGAAGAACAGAATGGGTGTACTCGTCAGTAACAGAAAACTAGAAATGACAGGCATTGAGAGCCTAAATGAAAACAGGTACCTTCACAAATACTCCAGTGGTTACTTGAGAGGGATCTCTGATTAAGTTGGAGCTGATGTATTATGTAAGCACTTTAGCCATTCTCAGACACCAAAATGTTGCAAGATTCTGTAGTTTAAGACATTTTTATCACAGATAATATTGCTTAGTAGAGCAACTGGAAATTAAGAACAGACATTTTCTTGTTGTAGATGTATTGAATATGCTACATAAGATTTCAAATGATAAAATTTGTTTGACTCTAATATTCTTCCCTCTCCTCTTCTCCTAGAACAATAACTTATATATTAACAGAAACATTTAACCACCTCATGGTATATTTTGACAAGAGCTTCTTGATCCTGCTGAGTCAGCAAACATCAGTTAGCTATTAATTGTGGGTCAAGAAAGGAGATGGTGGGAAGCAGAGAGGTCAGACATTGTGGCTGAGATGTATATTAGCCAGATTCTTTCCTGTCCTCAATGTGCCTCTATGAATTATCCTTGCTCTTTTCCAGAGGTAAGGAAAGACAAATTATTTTGCCCCTCATTCCTCTGGACCATTTGGAAGGTGATACAGCTCAGAACAAATATGAAGGAGTAACTTATCATAATTACTTATTTCCTGGTCAATGAGAAAATGCATGGCCTTGGCACTTGATGTCCCCAAACAACACTTTATTCCCACAGCCTCTCCCTCCCTCATCCCATTGGTGATGTAATTGAAATTTCAACATCAACAACAGAAAAAAATGTAGTTTTGACCAAGTCATCACACTACTCCATGGAACAATGTGTTTGACAAACAGTACTCTGGTTCATCTATTCAATAGTATTCCCATATTTGAAACATCCTGTCAGAGATAAAAATAAGGAGTATTATTCTGCCAAAGCATTTTGGTAAAAACTAAAAGCATTATGTTGAGTCAGGGACAAGGTCACTTTTTACTCTTTAAACAGTTCATTTTGTTTATCTTTTGACCATGAACTAATGTAACTTTTGATTGTGAGAGAAGAAACAGCATTCCCAATTGAAAAGTTCTCATTGTAATGGGCAATAAGCTATCATCCTCCTGACATAGAATAACAAACCCTGTGCACAAGTGATGAAGAATGAAGGAGACTGGTTTCCTGTTTAATGTTCCCTTTAGGAAATGTCTTCCCTGACACCTTCATGCTTCCTGTAGAAGAGAGATGCAATCTCATTAAATTACCCTGCTTTAATCTGTTCAAATAATGTAATTAATTCTAAACCTCAGAAGGCTACCTTTAGCTCAGTCAACCTGAATTTTCTATTTGCCAATCTATCCTTAATTGCTCTGCACGTGATTGCCCAAACTGCTTTTGCTCTATACATCTGAATCAATAATGAAGTTGCTGTGAATAATAGTAAACATCAAAAAAGTTCTACAAGTGATTAAGGGTGTAAGAAGCCAAATAAGAGCAAATGTTTATTTTCACTAAACTATTGAAAAGAAAACTGCAAATCCTGAAAATCTGTCTGTCCAAGAGCTTTGATAGTTTAGTCCTGAACCCTGCCCTCTGTTACTACAAGTACAAACTTTGCAAATGTGAAGCCAACTTTGTAGCAAAGAATTTTACTGGTAACTCACATAACAAGATAACAATAGAATGCATGTTTCTTATTTTTTTTCTCGATATTGCGCAGCTTGTACATGTATCCCTTTTGACAGTAGGAAAAGGATTCTAGATTCAAACTGATGCAAAGAAAGCCTAGATAGAATGTAAGATAAATGTTCTTCAAGCACAAGTAATCATCATTGGAAGAGATTAATAGTTATGATAGTGGAGTCTAAAGCTTTTCAATTGCCAGTTGAATACTGTGATAAGAACTGGAAGTTTTATTTTGGGAAGGAAGCTAAGTTGGGTCCAGAAACTTTGTAATCTGTTTTTATCCAGTGTTTTTTCCTCTCTCCCTCTTTAGCTGATGCCTGATAGGAAGAGTTTGCATATTAATGCCTACTGGTAATTTCATACGTCACTGAACATCAAACATAAGTGTTTACTTAATTTAAATTCTACATGGAACCAAGTGTACTGAAACAGGCGTAATTACTGCCTTTAAATTAATGAAGGCAACACATCAGTTCGTTGTTGTATCCAATCATCTGCCCCAAACCCAAGCTTTTTTTTCCACCTATTAAGTGACTTCCTGCTTCTTTCCGCTGAATTTAGTTGGAATTTTGTGCTGCTGGCTCTTGAAACTGATCTGGCACAGCAGCCATAAACCCAACAGTGAATTTATGAAATTCATTAAAGCAGGTTTACGAGATTAAGTTTTAAGTTTAAAAATCAGCATGGCTCAGAAGAGAAGTTATGAGTCCTGATGCTTCTCCTGCTTACGCTCCCACCGATCGCTTTTCATAGCAGTTTTGTTGAATTTAGAATCATAGAATAACAGAGAATACAGCATGGAAACAGACCCTTCGGTCCAACTCATCCATGCCAACCAGATATGTAAATTAATCTAGTCCCATTGGCCAGCACTTCGCCACATCCCTCTAAATCCTTCCTATTCATGTACCATCCAGATGTCTTTTAAATGATGTAATTGTATCAGCCTCCTACCACCTCCTCTGGTAGCTCATTCCATACACGCACCACCCTTAAATGTAAGTTCCACAGATCCCTTCATTTTGGATTCTTTTTTGCGCATAAAAGTAATTTTATTACACTTAAATATTCCATGCTAAACTTGTGTTCATTTTGATGCTCTGTCTTAGAGACCTAGTCAAATATTTCAGTTCATAATCTTTGACTCAGAGGATAGCGAATAGCAGTTTGTTATTTGTAAAATTTAACCTTTTTATTCTGGAGTCAAGAACCATCCTTCAACACAATAGGAGCCACACACCACTGAATCTAAAATGTTGGTTACTTCTTCAGATAAATGATTATAACCGTTGCGTATTTTCAGTGGATAACTCTAGTAAAGTCAATACATTTGGTCAAAATCATTAAAAAGCACAGAAAGATTATTTATCTGCATTTAGTTTACCTTAATCAAAGTCCTGATTCATTATTTGCAAATAAAAGATACTAGTTATGCTAGTCCCAAAAATAAAATATCAAAAACCAACTTGTACTTACTAAGCCAATTGATCAGCACTTGTATTCTTCACATTCCAATAATATGAGAATGAAAATTGCTGATAAATATTGCTGAAGCTTTTTCTCTTAAACTCATCTGGATAAATGCAAAATTTCAAGTTATTATCACAATTGACACTGCAGGAAAAAAAGGGTGCTAATTGGTTGGCAAGTTGCCATATCAGATGCCATATCACTTACCCTTCACTCCTTCCTAGAACATTTTGATGCCAAGAACAGCTATGTAAGAATCCAACTCATTGACTACAGTTCAGCCTTCAACACTATTATCCCCTCGAGACTGATTACTAAACTTAGTGATCTCAGACTAAGCCCCACTCACTGCAACTGGATCTTCAGTTTCCTGACCCATAGGCCACAATCAGTGAAGACTGGGGACAATATTTCATCCTCACTAACACTCAACACTGGAGCCCCCCAGAGGTGTGTACTCAGTCCCCTACTGTACTCACTGTATACCAATGACTGCATTGCTAAATATCAGACAAATGTCATTTACAAGTTTGCTGATGACACCACCACAGTCAGTCGAATCTCAGTTGGTGGCGAGACAGACTACAGACAGGAGGTGGAAGACCTGGAAAAATGGTGCACTGAGAACAGCCAGCAAAACCAAGGAATTCATTATTGACTTTCGGCAGGATGTTACTCATGTCCCCCTACACATTAACAGCACAGAGGTGGAAAGAGTGAAGAGTTTCAAGCTCCTGGGAGTGGTCATCAACATGAACATGGATTCTTCATGTGGACATACTGGTTAAAAAGGCCCAACAACATCGCTTCTTCCTCAGGCAGCTGAGGAAATTTGGCATGACGGCAAATATCATTGCCAACTTTTATAGGCGCACCATCAAGAGCATTCTGTCTGGATGTATCACTATCTGTTATGGCAACTGTACTATTCAAGATTGGAGACAGTTATAGAGAGTGGTGAACTCAGCCCAGACAATCACAAAGGTCAACCTCCCAGGCCCACTGTCAAGGAAAGGCTGCCAGCATTCTCAAAGATCCATCCCAACCTGGCAATGCTTTTCCACAATCTTTACCATTGGAGAGAAGGTACAGAAGCCTGAACACATGCACCAGTCAGTTTCAAAACAGTTTCTACCCTACTATTGTTAGAATACTGAATGGACTTACAAACTCTTAACATTCGCCTGATGCTGTGTTTTTGTTTTTGCCACTGTTTACCTGTTATTTACTTATGTATGCTACTTAACTCTGTGATCTGCCTGTATTGCTCACAAGGCAAAGCTTTTCACTGTGTCTCGGTACACATGACAATAAATTCAATTCAATTCAAGTTGACTCTAATTGGCTGAAAGAGCCGAAACGTTTGGTCCTGGAAAAGCACAGTAGATCAGGCAGCATCTGAGGTACTGGAGAGTCAACGTTTTGGGCATAAGCCCTTCAGAAAGGCCTGACCTGCTTTGTTTTTCCAGAGCCATACTTTTCGAATCTGACTCTCCAACACTTGCAGTCGTCACTTTTTTCCGGTGTCGGATTGGCTGAAGCGTTATTATGGAGAAAGCAGCAGCAAAATGGTTTCCCATGCTTTAAAGTAATTTTTAAAAGTCCAAGGCTTGACATTTTTTGTTGTTTGCAAAGAAGGGGCCTTGTATGTGAAGATATGTCCTTCGAACAACTGTTAATCGGCCATATTACAAATTTGAGTATCTTAAATTGGTGGTTAGCATAGTAATTAGAACTTTGAAGATTGTTCAGCAAGTGCCGTCTAATCACAGAATCATAAATAACAATAGCCATTTTGTTTTGGGCTTTACAAATGCCAGCTGGTTGAGTATAGTTTGTACTCTGCTTAGAATGAACAGTTGGATGATCATATTTGGTTTTATAGTTATTGAGATATACAGCTTACATATCTGACATTATATGAAATTCATAAAGGAAATTACTTAATTGTGCAGTAGACAGACATCTTTTAGATTGATGGATCAATGATTTGGTGAGTGCAAGATGAAAAGCTCCAGCAATGTATCTCACTTTACAGCAACATTTAATTTCAGTATTATCAAGCCACTGCATTTTATAAAATATTCCTTTTGTGCTGATTAAATTCCCAAAAACAAGTTAATGAAATACTAAAAAAATGCTTACATGTTCTTTAACTGAGAGTATGGAAATACCATTTCAAAACAAAGTCCTATAATGTGAATTGAATTGAATGATTTATTGTCACTTGCATTTAACGGCAAATAATATAAAATACAGTGAAAAGCTTCGATTATCACCATGATCTGGCACCATTTTTAATAGTTTAAGAATAAAACAAAAGATACAACTGAAAGCGAGTCTATCTTTGTCCCACTGCCTCCACGTTAGTTCCTGAGCCAGCACAACAGCGATACCTGTGCCGCTGCCCCTCTTCCACCAACTCACTACCGCATGTGCTGGACCCTCCAACGTCAGAGTTGCCACACTTCAGGTGCCATCTCTATGCTGCAGGGCCCATATTGCTGAAGCCGTCAATAAAGCATGCCCCCGTGCTGGACCCCCTTGCCCCACAACCAGGAGCTTTCAGCTCGATGACACCAGGAGTCCCTGCTCTGGGCCTACCACAACCAGAAATCCCTGCTTCTGTTGTCAAACTAGGGCACTGCCATACCGCCAAGAATCTCAGTCCGTCCACTCTCCTCCACATTATCAATTTCTCTGCTGCTGCCGATAGGAAGAAGTTGAAGAAAAAGAGAAAAGAAGAAAATAAAAAGGGGTTAAGGAAGAGGGGAGAAAGCGTCCACTCTGGAGCAGATGGGATCAGGAACCCGTCTCCAAGTATCTGAAACAAATTCAATTCAGGCAGACGTGTCTTGAATTGCTATCAGTTAAGAATACTGTTCTGTTGTTTATACACATTTTGTCTTTTGAAAGCACAAAATGGTTGACTTTGACAAATGTAGGATAAATGGAATAAGCCTGCTTTGTTGTTAATTGTTTTGGGACGAGCACATTTCCTCTCTCCCTTCATTGCAAATGAGGAGGCAGGAGTATACATGAAGTTACATGCAATTCACAAAATTACATTTTTTTTATGTTCCTTTGGGCAATGCTAGATTAATGCATTTTATCAATTAGGCAGTCACGAAAATGAACTTTGTGACCAGTGTGCGTTGTCTATATTAAAAATGCGTTTCCAAGTATTGTGTTTAAAACATTTATTTTGGGACAGGGATAGGGTGGACAATCCTCATTGGAAATTTGAAATATATGTTTTAGGAGAAAATGTACAGATACAGCTGTGTGTCAACAGATTTTCTTGTAGCATCACCACTTCTGTGAATTTCACTTAAGGTTTGATAATTTTAGTACCCATCAATGTTCAGATAATAAATGCATTGCCACATACACTCTAATACATGCTCTTTCTAGTTCTCAGTTTACAGTTGCTCATTAAGCCCATCTTATTTACATTTCCATGGATTCCAAAAAAGGCAAAATATGATTAAAACAAAAATTCTTCCAATTGACAAGTGAATGCACTTCATAAAATGTCTGGTGTGTTAATCAAACCACACCAAGATTAGGAAATGATTCACCTCCCATTTCCCACCTTTCAGACAAACAAAAACATTCATGCTGCAAATTGCAGGACTGTTGTCACCATTGCAATCGGTACCCACAAAAAACATGAACAAAATTCAGATTCATTAAAACATTCATGTTGCATTTAAATCCAAATAGCCCAAGCATCCAGCTGATTATAAATTATCCCAAAACATTCAAACGCCCAACATAGTTTTAAAGTAGCACTATGGTCCTATATATAAAATTCCTTTTCAATTTTTTTCAACAGTATTTTTTTGCGGATGGGTTCTATTGGAGCACATATTGTGATCATAGACCTGTTACCAATGGGCTTACAAAGCTTCTTCTGCAATAACTTTGAGGGTGCACCAAAGAAAAATCACATATACTGTTTCACTGGAGTTTCCACTGATCTCCTGCTGAAGTTTCATTGTGGAAACTCTCCCAAGTGAAAACAACTTAAAGAACACCAAAATGACCTCAAACTTCAATGTAATCTTTAATATATTTTAATATCAATAAATGTAACAGTACTGCAAAAGGGAGGAGCTCTTTGAATACTAAGGCTGCAGCTTATTGTTAGCACAGCAACAAACTCATTTATTGCAGCTTAGACATATTTGAAGTGAAGACTGGGTGTACTATTCCATATCACCGGATTCTCTTTGTTATTAAGCACAACAGCCATGTTTGAAAAAAAAGTCTTGATTAATTTTTTTTCCAAATCTTTTCGTTCACACATTGGTCGGTTAGCTGCAAGGAACTATTTAATCCCTTGGAAATTCCTGTCACACAAGAAGTGTCAAACTCATTGACTTCAAAGGAATTGCCTTAAATTTGAGTGTTCTTTTTAAGATGTACCAACATGAAACAGGCCTTAATCTAAGTATACTAAATTGGAAGAGGTTGAAAAAATTAATGTTGGTTGTAAATACCTGAGTTTAATTATCATTAAATTCACAAGAGAAGACTTAACTGAATGGGTATAAAGTGACCAGAATGCATTCGGTACGTAGAAGAAAAAAAGCATAAAAGAGATAATAAGGTCAACTTTTCAAAACAGTTCTCTGCTATCTAGACCTAATGGCATTATTGCTGGACTATTAATCTAGAGCCCCACCGAATGTTCTGAGGACCTGCGTTCCAATCCTGCCATGGCAGATCAATAGAAAATCTGGAATTAGGAGTCGAATGATGATTATGAAACCATTATTGACTGGGAAAAACCATCTGGTCCACTGATTTCCTTCAGGAAAGGAAACTGCCATCCTTATCTGGTCTGGCCTACATGGGATTCCAGACTCACAATAATGTGGGTGACTCTTAACTGTCCTCTGGGCAATGAGGGATAGGCAATAAATGCTGGCCTAGGCAGTGACGCCCTCATCCCATGAATGAATAATAAAAAAAGAATATGAATAAGGAAGTTAGTTGTATGTCAATAGATCAAATAAGTAAACTTCTCACCAGAGTTTCAGCTGCAGAAGCAGAATTCTGGACTAATAATAGAAAAATGGCATGTCATTCAGAAACAAAGAAAATACAATCTTCAACATAGTAAGGAAAACATGTACTTGCATTATAATAATGTAATTACTGTCTTCAAGATTCTGTTCCTATTTGGTTTAAATATGAAAATACTCAAATAAATGACTTTTGAAATGTCATTAATCTGAAATGTTAATTATGTTTCTGTCTCCACACATACGGCCTGATCTGATGAATATTTTGGCACTTTCTGTTTTTATTTAATATAACCCAAATAATTGTTTGAATGAGACCATCGATGCAAATGTATTCTGGATTTTATTTAATTCTTTGACTCTTTCTGGTCTGTTATTAGGGGAACAACTTTTTTTTAACATCGCAAAAGATGACTTTTTGCTTTCTGTACAGTTAAAGATGAAATAAAGTATTAGCAGCACGTAGTTTTATCAGTCTCCAGGGTACAAATTAGAATAAGATATGTAAAACAATGTCCAGTTGGTGCAAGCATGAGATGCAGGGCTGACAGCACATAATAATATTTTTAAAATGTGGTAATTGGATGCAAATCAAACTATTGTAATGACTTACAGTTACCAGAATAAATAGTTCCTTAGATTTTTTTATTACACCCTCTTCATACAACACTGCTTCTAAAACAGCATTGAATTAAAGCATTTACTTTCCTTAAAGTAAAACAATAGCCGAGGGTCTGTCACGTTCACATGCTCTAGTCAGAGAACTAACAGTGGACAACATGCAACATTAAATACAGACAGTGCTTTGAAGTCAAGTTTAAGTCACCTCATAGGAAACACTTCTAATTCCAACATTCAACCATTTGCTGCTGTGATGTTGATGGCTACAGATAGATCATGCAAGAGTTAAACTCACCCCAGCCGTGACAATTGTTTATGAATTTATTCAATAAACAACTTCCTCTTTTAACATTTGCAGTGAAAAATAAAACATCACCAGAATTGATTGTTTGACTCAATTACTGTAGATAATTTGAAATATTGTACCTTATCTTTAAATAAGCACTGGCAAAAAATTAAACAATTTGGGGATTTCAGCTCTGCACGAGTAAAAAAATATTTATTGCTGTTTGTGCTGCAGGGTAATCTAGTTCTGTGCACAGTCAAAGAACATTTTAATCTAGAACAGCTGACAAATATATGAAATATTTATGCAGCCGGAGTGTGGTAAGTGCAGGAAAAGTGCAGGGAATTATGAGATATAATGAAAAATAATTGGGTTATTGCTGATTGTATTATCAACCTGTGCCTTTCTTCAAATCATAGAATCTCTACAGAGTGGAAACGCTGCTTGGCCCTACAAGTCCACACTGACCCTCCAAAGAGTATCCCACCCAGATCCATTCCCCTTACCTACACATCCCCGAATACTATGGGCAATTTAGCATGGCCAATTCACCTAAACTGCACATCCTTAGATTGTGGGAGGAAACCAGAGCACCCGGAGGAAACCCACGCAGACACAGGGAGAACATGCAAACTCCACACAGATATTTGCCCGGGCATGGAATTGAACCTGGGTCCCTGGTACTGTGAAGCAGCAGTGCGAACTATTGAGCCACTGTGCATGAGAGAAACACCATCCTTAATTTTGTACAGAGCTATTTTAATTCACAAAAAAATCTCTAAAACAAACAAAACATTTTTCTCATTTTTAACAGAAAAACAAGCTGATCACAATTAACTTAAAAGGCAGTGCTCCAAAAGCTAGTGCTTCCAAATAAACCGCTTGGACTATAACCTGGTGTTGTGTGATTTTTAACTTAAAGGACAGAAGAATAAAATTCATGGAAACAAATGATCTAGTACACTTCTACAGGATCAGAACTGTTGTTATGGACTAAGCTAGACCAATCAAAGCATTCTTGAGCAGGCAACCCAGAGCATAGCTTTGCAATTTGTTTTGGTAAATGCACAGCGAAAATTACCTGGAGTAAGTTCGCTAGGTTGACTGCTAGGTTTTAAAACAGGCAGAAATTTATTGACAAAATTACACAATGAAACACAAGGAACTGAATATAGAATCCCTGCAGAACTCAGATTATCCAAACTAGACTTAATTATACTGTTCCAAATATACACAACAGACCCAATATGCAAACCCCCTTAAAAAAACAGTACAAATGGAACAGATGCTTAGAAATTGAAGTTAGAAGGGCAGAGAGAAAGAGACTGTTCCCACACAGCTGAACTCCTAACTAGTTCTGGACTGAACTGCTCAGCAGTGAGCTGACCACTCCCCTTTTATTATACAGGTCACTTCTAAAACATGACCACTTTGGCCTGAAGTCTCATCTGTTTACATATAAACAAAAAGGCCTCTTAATACTCATTAATCTCTGTACCAAACCAGTCTAATTGGAACCAGGAGAGTTTTATTACCCCTCTGAAAAAAAACAAGTACACAGTATCTTTGAGAAAAGGAACAGCTTTCAGAAAAAAGGGACCAGCTTTGTGACATTGTTTAGCTCAGGCATATCTATAATTCAGTTAACATGTATAGAATTTGTATGGTCCTTTTTTTTATTGGCCAAGAACAATGTTTTTGTGTTAAGAAGTGTGTGCTTTCCTCCCCCTTCGGATTGATTGTCTTGATTAAATAATCTCAGCAGTTAGTTGTTTTGAGAGTTCTAACAGTTGTTTATCATTACACACTTCTTCGGATGTTTAAAATGTGCTGTCTCGCTCGCTCATTTCAAACACTATCACACACACACACACACACAAATCAGGTACAGATGATTGTAAAATAATGCAACTGTGACATCTGATTATCTCAGTTTCTTTAATGACAGACTGCATCTTCTTTGATGAGTTGATACTTTAATTAAAATGAAGTCCCTGTAAAGCAAGGCATTTTAGTATGCTGCAAGACTTGTTGTAGTCGAACCTCAAGGAGGTTAATTCTCAGATAAACCAGAGGCTGGAACAGGTTAGGGGATGTCCTTCTCCCACTTGCAAATTATTGCTGTTTATGACCTTGGCTATTTAGGTATTTACAGCTGGTTCAATGACTTTCTTATGAAACTCTCCTGAAAAAAACACATCGAGAACAAAATAGCTTTCTCATCACATGGCCTGTCACAAGCCTCAAGACTTTTGTTTTCTCAATCAAATGGCTGTCTATGTGCTGAAATACAACCTGGAAGTTTCTTTTTCTTCTCTCTTGAGACACAGGAGTGGTTCCAATCCACAAAAATAATCAGGTAATTGAGGGGGTAGGAGGTAGGTGGAAGCACTTGTTTAGACTATTATGATCAGTTTGAAAATATAAACATTATAGAGTCATAGAGTCATAGAGATGTACATCAAAGAAACAGAACCTTCGGTCCAACCCATCCATGCCGACCAGATATCCCAACCCAATCTAGTCCCACCTGCCAGCACCTGGTCCATATCCCTCCAAACACTTCCTATTTAGATGTTGCAATTGTACTAACCTCCACCACTTCCTCTGGCAGCTCATTCCATACACACACCGCACTCTGTGTGAAAACGTTAACCCTTAGGTCTCTTTTACATCTTTCCCCTCTCACCTTAAACCTGTGCTCACTAGTTCTGGGCTCCCCCACCCCAGGGAAGAGACTTTGTCTATTTATCCTATCCATGTCCCTCATGATTTTATAAACCTCTATAAGGTCACACCTCAGCCTCCGACGCTCCATGGAAAACAGCCACAGCCTAATCAACCCCTCCCTATAGCTCAAATCCTCCAACCCTGGCAACATCTTTATAAATCTTTTCTGAACCCTTTCAAGTTTCACAACATCTTTCTGATAGGAAGGAGACCAGAATTGCACGGAATATGCCAACAGTGGCCTAACCAATGTCCTGTACAGCCGCAACATGACCTCCCAACTCCTGTACTCAATACTCTGACAAATAAAGGAAAGAATACTAAACGGGCTTCTTCACTACCCTATCTACCTGCACTTCAATGTCTCTTTGTTCAGCAATACTCCCTAGGACCTTACCATTAAGTGTATAAGTCCTGCTAAGATTTGCTTTCCCAAAATGCAGCACCTCACCTTTATCTTAATTAAACTCCATCTGCCACTTCTCAGCCCATTGGCCCATCTGGTCCAGATCCAGTTGTAATCTGAGGTAACCTTCTTCGCTGTCCACTACACCTCCAATTTTGGTGTCATCTGCAAACTTACTAACTATACCTCTTATGCTCACATCCGAATCATTTATATAAATGACAAAAAGTAGTGGACCCAGCACTAATCCTTGTGACATTCCACTGGTCATAGGCCTCCATTCTGAAAAACAACCCTGCACTATCAATCTCTATCTTCTACCTTTCAGCCAGTTCTGTATCCAAATGGCTAGTTCTCCCTGTATTCCATGAGATCTAACCTTGCTAACCAGTCTCCCATGGCGAACGTTGTCAAACACCTTACTGAAGTCCATATAGATCACATTCACCACTCTGCCCTCATTAATCCTCTTTGTTACTTCTTCAAAAAACTCAATCAAGTTTGAGAGACATGATTTCCCATGCCATGTTGACTAACCCTAATCAGTCCTTGCCTTTCCAAATACATGTACATCCTGTCCCTCAGGATTTTTTTACAAATACATTAAGGACAAAAGGTAACAAGGGAGAGAATAGGGCCCCTCAAAGATCATAAGCCCTTCCTGAAGAAGGGCTTATGCCCAAAACGTCGATTCTCCTGTTCCCTGGATGCTGCCTGACCTGCTGCGCTTTTCCAGCAACACATTTCCAGCCCCTCAAAGATCAACAAGGCAGCTTTTGTGTGGAGCTGCAGGAGATGGGGAGATATTAAACGAGTATTTTGCACCAGTGTTTACTGTAGAAAAGGACATGAGAGATATAGAATGTATGGAAATAGATGGTGACATCTTGAAAAATGTTCATATTACAAAGGAGGGAGTGCTTGATATATTGAAACACATAAAAGTGGATAAATTCCCAGGACCTGACCAGGTGTACCACAGAACTCTGTGGAAAGCTAGGAAAGTGATTGTTGGGCCCCTTGCTGAGATATTTATATCATTGGCAGTCACATGTGAGGTGCTGGAAGACTGGAGGTTGGCTAACGTAGTTAAGAAAGGTGGTAAGGACAAGCCAGGGAACTATAGTAGAGTTAGCTTGACATCGGTGGTGGGCAAGTTGTTGGAGGGAATCCTGAGGGACAGGATGTACCTGGCTTGTCCTTCCCACCTTTCTTAACCACGTTAGCCAACCTCCAGTCTTCCGGCACCTCACATGTGACTGCCAGTGAAACAAATATCTCAGCAAGGGGCCCAACAATCACTTTCCTAGTTTTCCACAGAGTTCTGTGATACACCTGGTCAGGTCCTGGGAATTTATCCACTTTTATGTGTTTCAATATATCCAGCACTCCCTCCTCTGTAATATGGACATTTTTCAAGATGTCACCATCTATTTCCATACATTCTATATCTCTCATGTCCTTTTCTACAGTAAATACTGATGCAAAATACTCGTTTAATATCTCCCCCATCTCCTGCAGCTCCACACAAAGGCTGCCTTGTTGATCTTTGAGGGGCCCTATTCTCTCCCTAGTTACCTTTTGTCCTTAATGTATTTGTAAAAACCCTTTGGATTCTCCCTAACTCTATTTGCCAAAGCAATCTCATGTCCCCTTTTTGCCCTCCTGATTTCCCTCTTAAGTATACTCCTACTGTCTTTATACTCTTCTGAGGATTCATTCGATCAATCTTGTTTATACCTGACATATGCTTCCTTCTTTTTCTTAACCAAAACCTCAATTTCTTTAGTCATCCAGCATTCCCTATACTTACCCGCCTTTTCTTTCACCTTAACAGGAATATACTGTCTCTGGTCTCTCATTATCTCATTCCTGAAGGCTCCCCATTTTCCAGCCATCCCTTTACTTGTGAACATCTGCCTCCAATCAGCTTTTGAAAGTTCTTCCCTACTACCATCAAAATTAATCTTCCTCCAGTTTAGAACTTCAACTTTTAGATCTGGTCTATCCTTTTCCATCACTATTTTGAAACTAGTAGAATTAGGGTCGCTGGCCCCAAAGTGCTCCCCTGCTATCACCTCAGTCACCTGCCCTGCCTTATTTCACCAAGAGTAGGTCAAGTTTTGCACCTTTCTTGTAGGTACATCCATATCTTGAATTAGCTTGTGGGAAATCACTGACAATTTTCCTCAGAAAATCATCACAAAATGTGAATGCTTGAAAGAGAAAAAAAATCACACTTATTCAATATTAAGTCCTCTTCTAAAGTTAGGTATTCTTGAAGTGCAGCTATAGAATTGTACATCTGACCACACCTACATTTAAGGGGATAAACGTTTCCATTGAATGAGAACAAAGTGAATATTTAATATGAACACTGGACTTTTATTCTCTTTTTCCATTTTCTTGTGAGTTTTATATATTTATATAGAATATATATATACATATATCAGATATAGGTAAATATTTTTAAAATAGCTATTGCAAAGTGGTATTCGCCGTGTACAATATAAGTATATTCTTGTTTTTGTTCAGTTGACTATCAATTTTACAGAGCTTCAGTGGACTGCATTTGTTTTACTGCAAATTGATAGTTTTATTAGTCTGACTTCAGTCATATATAGATATAATTTGCTCACCAGTTAGGAGCCCAGGAGACAAATTATGGACCACGAGAAGTGGCAGTACCTTTACAGAAGTGTTATTGTTTTCTTTAACAGGGATAGGCAACATTGATTATAACAGCACAAAAAGATTCAGTCCTTGTTGCCTATACCATTTATTCCCTAACTTTGATCCTTCCCAGTGGCTTTTCAAGTTTGTTTCTCAAGTAGTTGTATTTTACAAATTAACTTTTGCGGCATGGTCATCACTTGCTAAATTGGCATTTTTCACCTGACTTTAGTGATTTTGTGACAGAACAGCTTTGCTAGTCCACTTCAGAGAGCAGTGAAGAATCAATCACATTGACATAAGACTGGAGTCACACATCAATAGGTTTCCTTCCCTCATTAGTGAACCGATTGTTTTTTTTTAATAGCAATCCAACAGTTTTGTGATGAATTTTTGAGATGTTTTTTCAACTGAATTTAAATTCTCAAACAATCACAGTGTTATTTAAACTGATGTTATTTAAAAGGATTATTACCTTAGGCATCTGGTCATTCAATGAACTAGTCATTCAATATAACCACCACATTTTATAACATACATGCTACACCCTTCACAAAATCTATTATGGATTCTATTCCATCAATATTTTTGGTCATGCACTTTGGCTTTGATATTAGCAGTCTTCTGAGATGTGCCTTTAAGAAGGATTTGTTCTGTCATGTTTCTTTCGATATGTTGTAAACTTGGAACCAAGCTGTCTGCTCGAACCCCAACTAGCTTTGGTTTTCTTTTAACGTTGGAACAATAGAAGCAGCATGAAGGAGTGGGGTCAAGCTCCCATAGAACCAGGATTTTTAATTTTGGCTTTCAGTCGTCTTGAAGCTAGATGTGGAAACTCTTATTCCTCTCTCTGGTACAGCTGAAAGCTTGGGGTCTCTTCCTGCTGCTGGAATTGCAAGTGAGACAATCTATTTTATTGAATTTACCTTTGCCAAGGAGGGTATTTATGAATTATTACTTTATTGGAACAGTTGCTGCATAGTGGTTAAATAGTCTATTATTCTCTTGAGTTTTCCAATAATGTTATTCCAATTCTTCTTTCTTTTATTGGTAGTTTAGTTACCCTGTAAAAATAAAATGTGTTTTGCTTCAAACCTGGTAGTTTGACCAATCAAGTTGCATATGGAACACAACACCTTTGAAAATATGATAAAGTATGGGTCTCAGCTACCTTCGTAATGTATTTTGAGGGGGTTTGGTCTTGTCCATAACAAACTGGGAGCACTTGTCAGGATCAGAATGTTTAATAAAAAATGAAAGGACTGTGGATGTTGCAAATCAGAAACAAAATCAGAAGTTGCTGGAAAAATTCAGCAGGTCTGGCAGCATCTGTGAAGAGAAATCAGAGTTCACGTTTTGGGTCCGGTGACCCTGCCTCAGAACTGAAGGGTTACCGGACACAAAATGCAAACTCTGATTTTTCTTCACAAGTGCTGCCAGAACTGCCGAGTTGATCCAGCAAATTCAGTTTTGTGTCAAAGTCTTTACTTCCAGGTTGGATTTAGGATTATAGGACTCAAAGACAGTAGGTGATGAGTGTTAATGGGTCTTTTTCGGACGTTGTACTCAGTTGGTTTAAATAGGGTAAGCCTTGTGTATTAATAGCTCTTTCAGTCACTAAGAGTTTCTTGGGAGTGGAAGGAGTCATGTCAGGAATTTTATAGAAAGTGAGCAAGACAAAGCATTTGCAATTGGCAGACAAGCTAGAGTTGGAGTTGCCTTTGTCTGTGTGAAAATAGGAAGTAACTACAGCAATAGTTCAACATTTACAATTGCCAGAAATGCCATCAGAATCTTTGGAAATGGGTAAAATTCAATTGCAAATGAAATGGTTTGAATTAAAGGTGAAAGGAGAAGAAAGGTAAATGGATAAGGTGAATAGCAATGGTCTTTTCCATAAGGTGGGGAGAGAGGAGAAAGTCTTTCAAAGGATATGAGGACAACTTTTTTTACACAGAGAATGGTTTGCATGTGGAATGAACTGCCAGAGGTAATGGTGGATGCAGACAATGTTACAACTTTTAAAAGACATTTGGACAAATGGTAAAGTGGTTAAAAAAAGGCATCATGGAAGCTAAAAAACTACAAAAGACTGTATTTGGGGGTTGGTTGAGAAGAAAGTACTAGATCGCTTTAAATAATTTACTTGCATGGATAAGGTTTACTCATGTATACTGTCAGGAGGAGCAGGTCAAGAAATTAAAATTTGAAGAGATGCCAAGAGCAAGTCAATCTTTGATGGTGAAAGATGAGGAAAAACGTAATTTGGAAGGAGCATTGTCAGAAAAGATGGTAAATATGATTTTGTGCTGAGAAGAGCAGTGTATCATTGTATAAAGTGAGGTTGGACAGTCGAGTGAAAAGTGGTGAAGTGGTGGTAGGTACAATAGAGACATTCTCTGTTCCTGAAATAACATTTATCCTTCCTAATGATATAACTGGATCACAGGTGGAAATGATGCTGATATGGTTGAAAAGCCAGTGGAACATCAGGCAATTGGTTTGTTACAGAAAGTATATGCTGGGATTTTTCCTAACTGTGTCACAAAGCCACAGGGTGAAGCAGGAGGAGAAATCAAGGAGTAAAGATAAGGAAATTGAAGTACAATTCTCAGAGGCTTTGTTTGATCAAATGAGAAGAAAAACAAGGACAGGTAGAAGAAAAAAAATGGATATTTTTAGTTCAGAAAGGCTAGCTGAAGGAAGGAGGAAAACCTAAAGCTGTTGTATCAAAGAGCATACACAGAACAAGAATCTGTGCCTCAGAATGTTGTTATCTTAAATATTAAGTTTTGATCAGGAAATGGAGACCTTTGAATCTAACTGAGGATGACGGATTGAGAAGGATGAGAGGGATCACATTGCAACTTACACAATGCTGTGAGGCCTGGATAGAGTGATTGTGGAGAAGATGTTTTCACTAACAGGAGAGACTAGGACCCAAAGGCATCACCTCAGCATGAACAAAGAACCCTTTTGAACTGAGATGAGGAGTAATTTCTTCAGCCAGAGAGTTGTGGATCTGTGGAACTTCTTGCTGCTGAAGGGTGTGGGGGCCAAATTATTGAGTGTATGTAAAGACAGAGATAGATAGAGAAAGCAGAATTAACATTTTGGGTCCAGTGACACTTTTTCAGAACTTTCGCTTCATAGATACTGCCAGATCTGCTGAGTTTTTCCAGCTATTTCTGTTTTTGTTTCTGTTTTCCAGGTTCTGCAGGACTTTGCTTTTATGGTATAAATAAGTTCTTGATTAGTAAGGGGATCAAGGGTTATGTGGAGAAGGCAGGAGAATGGGTTTGAAAAACATATCAGCTGTGATCGAATTGGCTGAATAGTATGATTCTGCCCCTATGTTTTATGGTCTTTTGGACTGCCTCTCCATGCTGCCATCTTAACCATTGTGTGCCATCCTTGCAGGGAATTAAAATACTAGGTTCTGTGTTAGAGCAAGCAACCAGATCAGAGGGGAAAAGCCTTGGCAACTCAGGAACTGGGTTGGTGAATGGAGATCTCTGCTCGGACATTGGGGGCTCCCTGCTCAGACAGTTGGGGCTCCAAATGATATGGCTGTTATCAGGATCAGATGAGATGCATCAAAGGATTTTAAAGGAAGTATAAGAGTGAAAATTAGAGCCGTAGAGTCACAGAGATGTACAGCATGAAAACAGACCCTTCAGTCCAACTCGTCCATGCCGACCAGATATCCTAACCTAATCTAGTCCCATTTGCCAGCACCCAGCACATATCCCTCCAAACTCTTCCTATTCATAAACCAATCCAGCTGCCTTTTAAATGTTGTATTTATACCAACCTCCACCACTTCCTTTGACAGCTCATTCAATACACGTAACATCCTCTGAGTGAAAAAGTTGCCCCTTATGTCCCTTTTAAATTTTCCCCTCTCACACTAAACCTATGCTCTCTAGTTATGGACTCTCCCACTCTAGGAAAAAGACCTTGCCTATTTACCCTATTCATGTCACTCATGATTTTATAAACCTCGATAAGGTCATTCCTCACCCGCTCCAGGGAAAACAGCTCCAACCTATTCAACCTCTCTCTCTCTCTAGCTCAAATCCTCCAACCCTGACAACATTCTTATAAATCTTTTCTGAACTTTTACAGGTTTCACAGCATCCTTTCAATAGGAGGGAGACCAGAACCTCACACAATATTCCAAAAATGGCCTAAGCAATGTCCTACACAGCCATAATATGATTTCCCAACTCCAATACTCAATGCTCTGTCCAATAACGGAAAGCATACTAAACACCTTCTCCACTGTCCTACCTACTTTCAAGGAACTATGAATCTGCACTCCAAAGTCTCTTTGTTCAGCAATACTCTCCAGGACTTTACCATGAAGTGTATAAGTCCAGCTCTGATTTGCCTTTCCAAAATGCAGCACCTCACCTTTATCTAAATTGAACTCCATCTGCCATTCCTTAGCCCATTGCCTCATCTGATCAAGATCCCATTGTACTCTGAGGTAACTTTCATCAATGTTCACTACACCTCCAATTTTGGTGTCATCTGCAAACATATAAATGACAAAAAGCAGTGGACCCAGCCCTGATCCTTGTGGCACTCCACTGGTCACAGGCAACGGGTCTGAAAACCAGCCCTCCACCACCATCTTCTGTCTTCTATTTTTGAGCCAGTTCTGTATCCAAATGGCTAGTTCTCCCTGTATTCCATGAGATCTATCCTTGATAACCAGTATACCATGAGGAACCTTGTCAAACATCTTACTGAAGTCCATATAGATCACATCCACCACTTTACCCTCATCAATCCTCTTCATTACTTCTTCAAAATAATTGAATCAAGTTCGTGAGACATGACTTTGCACGCACAAAGCCATGTTGACTATCTTATGCAATCCTTGCCTTTCCAAAGAATTGAAAATCCTGTCCCTCAGGATTCCCTCCAACAACGTGCCCACCACCAACATCAGACTCACTGGGCTATAGTTCCCTGGCTTGTCCTTCTTAAATAGTGGGACCACATTAGCCAATTTTTAGTCTTCTGGCACCTCACCTGTGCCTATTGATGATACAAATACCTCAGCAAGAAGCCCAGCAATCACTTACCCATCTTCCGACAGAGTTCGAGGGTACACCTGATCAGCTCCCAGAGATTTACCCACCCAGTTACATTTTAAGACATCCAGGACCTCCTCCTCTGTAATATGGACATTTTTCAAAATGTCACCATCCACTTCCCCACCCTTCTCCACAGTAAACACTGATGCAAAAATCCTGTGGTTCCACACATAGACTGATTTGCTGATCTTTGAGGGGCCCTATTAGCTCCCTTTTGTCCTTAATATATTTATAGAATCCCTTTGGATTCTCCTTAACCCTATTTGCGAAAGCTATCTCATGTCCCCTTTTTGCCCTCCTGATTTCCCTCTTAAGTATACTTTTATACTTTATATTCTTCTGAGGATTCACTCTCTGCTGTCTGTACCTGACATAAGCTTCTTTCTTTTTCTTAACAAAAACCTCAATTTCTCTAGGCATTCAGTTATCCCCACACCTACTAACCTTTTCTTTCACCCTTACAGGAATATACTTTCTCTGGACACTTGTTATTTCATTTTTGCAGGCTTCCCATTTTCCAGCCATCTCTTTACCTGTGAACATCTGCCCCCATCTACTTTTGAAAGTTCTTGCTTAATACTGTCAAAATTGGCCTTCCTCCAATTTAGAATTTAACTTTTAGATTCAGTCTATCCTTTTTCATCACTATTTTTAAAACTGATAGAATTGTGGTCGCTGGCCCCAAAGTGCTCCCCCACTGACACCTCAGTCACCTGCCCTGCCTTATTTCCCAAGAGTAGGTCAGGATTTGCACCTTCTCTAGTAGGAATATCCACATACTGAATCAGAAAAAATTCTTGTACACACTTACCAAATTCCTCTCCATCCAAACCCTTAACACTATGGCAGTCCCAGTCTATTTTTGGAAAGTTAAAATCCCCTTCCACAACCACACTATTATTTTTACAGATAACTGAGATCTTCTAACAGAATTGTTACTCAATGTCCCCCTCACTATTGGGGGCTCTATAATACAATCCCAATCAGGTGATCATACCTTTCTTATTCCTCAGTTCCACCCAAATAACTTACTTGGATGTATTCCCAGGAATATCCACTCCGAGTACAGCCATAATGCTATCCCTTATCAAAAATACCATTTCCTCTCATTTCTTGCCCCTTTTCTAACCTTCCTATAGCATTTATACCCCAGAACACTAAGCTGCCGGTCCTATCCAACCCTGAGTCATGTTTCTGTAATTGCTATGATATCCCAGTCCCAAGTTCCTAACCATGCCTTCATCTACCTTCCTTGTTAGGCCTCTTGCAATGATATAAATGCAGTTTAATTTATCCGCCCTATCTTGTTCTCTGCTTTGTGCCTGCCTGCCCTGACTGTTTGACTCACTCCTTTTACCAGTTGTACCAGTCACAGATTGATCTCTTTCCTCACTGTCTCCCTGGGTTCACCCCCTCCACCACACCACCTTACTAGTTTCAATCCTCTCAAGCAACTCGAGCAAATCTCCCTGCCAGTATATAAGCCCCTTCCAATTCAGGTGTAATCCGTCCTTCTTATAAAGGTTACTTCTACCCCAGAAGAGATTCTAATGATCTAAAAATGTGAACCCTTCTCCCCTGCACCAGCTCGTCAGCCATACATTCATCTGCTCTATCCTCCTATTCTGACCCTCACTAACTTATAGCACCAGGAGTAATCCAGATATTACTACTCTCGAAGACCTCCTTTTTAAATTACTGCCTAACTTTCTATGTTCTCCTTTCAGAATCTCATCCTTTTTCCTTTCTATGTCATTAGTTCCAATGTGTACAATGACCTCTTGCTGATCCCTCTTCCCTTTGAGAACATTCTGCACCCTCTGTGAGATATCCTTGATCCTGGCACCAGGGAGGCAACACACCATTCTGATTTCTCTCCGCCAGTCGCAGAAATGCCTGTCTGTAGCTCTGACTAGAGTTTCCTCTATCACAATTGATCGCTTGGAACCTGCTGTACCCCTCATTACATTTGAACTATTCTCAGTACAAGAAACTTGGCAGTTCGTGATACATTCCCCTGAGAGTCCATCACCCCCTACATTTTCCAAAATAACATACTTGTTTGAGATGGCAATAGCCACAGGAGACTCCTGCACTACCTGCTTCCCTGTCCTACCTTTCCTGGAGTTAACCCATCTATCTGGCTGTATCTGCAGGATTTCTCCCTTCCTATAACTGCCATCCATCAGACCTCCTAGCTCTTGTAAATTCCTCATTGCATCTAACTGCCACTCCAACCAATCTATGCAATCTGACAGGATTTGCAACCAAAGACACTTATTGCAGACATAATCATCAGTCACATGGAAAGTCTCTCTAATCTCTCACATCCAATAAGAAGGCTACATCTCTCTACTAAAGGCCATCTTTGTACCTTAACAATCTACGCACCCAGAAAACAGCACCGTCTTATTGCTCTAAAACAAAACACTGCTCCAGGCTAACTCAGTAATTATGGTTTATATTTTTAAAATTTAATCAAGAGACAGCTCATAGTAAAACATATAATCAAGAAAGAAACCACTCTACTCACGATTGTAGATTTGCAGCAAAGTTACACTTAAAAACTATGTAGTTACGTGCTCTAGTGCTGTGACCTCTCCCACACAGGTTCCTCCAAAGTCAGCTGTGAATTTCACTCTTTGTTAATCTTTCCTAGACACACTCAGATGCCTAGAGATACTTGAACTCAAGCAGCAAAGGCAGCACCTCTGCAGCTTCACTGCTGTGTCAGATAGTGGTGCAGGTTTCTTTCTCTGACCATGTCTGTCTTCCTCCTTTTTAAACTGCCGTTGTTTTGATCGTTCTCCCCCAAAGTTCCAAAACAATGCAGCAGCATATAAAACAATAATTTTATATTGGAATTCCTGGAATTCGAGGAAATCACATCTAACACCTAAAAGGGCTGGTCATAACCTTTCACTCTTTCCTCGACTTGGGATAAGGCCAACAATTTCAAATCAGTCAGCTTAACTTCATGATAGGGAAGCTTCTAGAGACAATTATTCCTGACAAAATTAGTCATCATATAAAAATACATGAGTTGATTGGGAAAAGTCAGCATGGATTTCTAAAGGGGAAAGCATATTTAACTAACTTGCTAGTTTTTCTTGAAGAAGTAACAAGAGAGGATATTGAAAGTCATGCTACCAATGTAGTGTACATGGGACCCTAGAGGTGTACGATACGATGTTGCATGACAGGCTTGTGATCCAGCTCAGCATTGTCCCCATGACTTGTCCTACCTGCCTATCTTCTTTTCCACCTATCCACTCCACCCTCGTCTCTGACCTATCACCTTCATCCCCTCCCCCACTCACCTATTGTACTCCATGCTATTTTCTCCCCACCCCCACCCCCACCCCCACCCTCCTCTCATTTATCTCTCCACCCTTCAGACACTCTGCCTGTATCCCTGATGAAGGGCTTTTGCCAGAAACGTTGATTTTACAGCTCCTCAGATGCTGCCTGAACTGCTGTGCTTTTCCAGCACCACTAATCCAGAATCTGGTTTCCAGCATCTGCAGTCATTGTTTTTAACCTAAGAAAGCAATCAGTCATGGAATAAAAAGGTAAGCATTAACATGGATACAAAATTTGCTGAGTGTTCGGAAACAGAGGGTAATAGCCAATGGATATATTTTGGGCTAGAGGAAGGTTTGTAATGAATTTCACCAGGAGTCAGTAATGAGATTCTTGCTTTCTTATATATACATAATGAAACATCTTGATGTGCAAAAGACAATTTCAAAGATTTTAAAGATGACATGTACCTTAGAAGAATTCTAAACATTGTAAAACTCCAAAAGGATTTTAACAATTGGTGGAGTGGGGCGATAGATGGCAGATGAATTTCAATGCAGGGAAATTGAAGTGATGTATGTTACTAAGAAAAAGATTGAAGGCGGCAGGACAAGTGGCAAGAACAGTTAAAGCATATAGAGACCTTTAATAATAGAAGCAAAGAGTACAAGAGCAAGGAGGTGATGTTGAACTTGTATAAAACACTTGTTAGGCCTCAGCTAGAATATTGGGTATTGTTGTGGATGCCACGCTAACAGAAAGATGTGAATACATTGGAGAGAGTGCAGGGATAGTTTTAGGAATAAAAAAAAACTTCAGTTAGGAAGACAGATTGAAGAAGCTAGGTCTGTTCTCCTTGGAGAGAAAGCTGACAGGAAACTTGTCAGAGATCTTCAACATCATGAGTGGGCTGGATCATGTTGATAGGAAGAATCAGTCCCCACTCAAAATGGAGCACAGACCGCCTGAAAAGTGCCTGGGGTGGAGGCAGGTTCAATTTCTGCCTTCAAGAGGGCATCAGATGATTATTTGGATAAAATTAGTGTGTAAGGGTATAGAGGCAAAAAAAGAGGTTGGCATTATGTCATGATGCTTTTTTAAAAAAGCCTGTGCAGGTACGATGGGCCGAAGGGTCTCCTTGTGCACCATAACATTTCGACGATTCAGTTCAGCATCCGGTTCTGACAATGAGCTGGAATTCTGTCCCCATTGTTGCCAACAAGGTGAACGCACCTACCACTAATGGGTGATCAGAACAACTTTTCTCACGAGTTGCAGTTGAACAACGTGCTGGTGCGAATTGCTACGTTTTAAACGTGTTTTGATACATAGAGCACAGCTTGCATGGCGAAATGACAACGGACTGCGATTACACGGTAACAGCGGATGCAGCGCCCAGCGAAAATGCTACCAGTGATGATAAAATAAGATCACACCATCGACAATGCACGAGTGAGCTTTCAGTTCCATCACAACACGGACAACTCAGAGCACTCCTTCAGCACAAGTCCTTCGCGCACTCTTATTTAGCCCAGATTTGTTGAGATCTGCAAGGCTTCGAGTTTACATCTGCAACTCCAACACGCCTATTTAAATATCGGTGAACTGCAAAATCAATCTAATCAGTTCAAGCTGCAAGAATTACGCATTGTCGAGCAACTGTCGCGACATTAAATAAATAGACTTAAAGACTGGATCAAACCGATTTGCTGGTTATTAAAATGAAAGTGCGTGCGGGGGTGGGGGGGGAAGAGTGGAGGATAGAGCGGACGAGGGAGAGACACGGAGAGAAGTGAGAAAGTGCGTGGGGAAGTGGATGAGCAGGCTGCCGGCAGATGATTGAGGAGACTGGAAGGGCACAGAGGGTATTGAGTGAGGTGCGGGCAGAGAATGGAGTGGTGCAGGGTGCAGATGACAGCAGTGTCGAGGAGTGGGGTGTGAAGGAAGGTGAGTCGTTTCCAGGGTGGTGTTGGCGAAGAGGAACACGTGGAGTAGCGGCGCTGTCTCTGTCTGGATGTGTTTTGATATTGGGGAGGGGGAGGGGGGAGACACGGTATCAGGCAGCGCTATCTCAGGCTGTTCCTCACTGCTCTCTCTCTCTCTTTCTCCCTGCTTGCACTGACACGCAGCATCATTCGGCGTCATTGAAAGTGCCCAGTCTTTCAGTACATTCCCTGCAGCCGTTGACTGAGCACACTGACCCAGCAAAAGCCGAGTGAGCAGCTGATCTGGAGACTGGTGGCGACACCCTGGGTACGAAGCTGTATTGAGAGAAAAGAGAGGGGAGAGTGAGAGCAGTCAACATGAGAATATTTCAGTTCTCTGCCACTTTCATCCTGTCCATCAGCCTGACTATCCTCCAGCTCGCCCAAGGTAAGTTTATTCACACACCTGAATAACACAGCCTAAAGGGAACTGTTTGAACGTCTGTCTCTGTGTACCTCTACCTGTGATTGTTTCGATTTTAGGACTTCCTGCAAACAGTCTGTGAAAATAAACTGCCAAGATAAACCTTTCTGATGGTAGCACTTTTTGTGCACGCTGTTCGTCACAAACATCATTTTCAAGGTTTCTGTTTGGATATTTTAAAAGGAAAGCGATGTTAGAGGCTTTCTGCTGTTCTGGGACAGGGTTAAGAGGGGAAGAGGTGTGTGTGTCTTCTGTTGTCTAAACCTCACCGTCTCGGGACGTCATTTATCGCTGATCGCACGAAATATGCAGTTTGTATGATATTGCTGGGCCCCGGGAAAGTTTTAACCCTTCTCCATCCTGTGAGTGAAAGATTCCGAGACCAAAATAAGCCTCACTTTCCTTGTTTTCCCCTCTGTTCTCTATCTCCGGCCGGAAAGAAGCAAGGGGGAAAGGGAAAGTGGTACCTTGTACGCTTTATTTTGTGATGTCTGATTATTCCCTCCGCCCGGCTTGGGAACTGGGTACTGTTTGTAGGGAACAAGCCGCAGCTGTTTGTTGAGAAGATATTGCGAATGGGGAGTGGTACATGAGCTATTCGTGAGAGATAATAAGGGACGCCAGCAAAGTACTGATCAGATCGGGACGTTGACATTGCCCAAGCACTGATCCTGTGTGTCTGTGTGTTGCTTCTCTAACCCTAAGCGGAGATTAACCTTTCCTTTTGTAAACTGTAACTGATCTCCTCCAATCCACCCTAACATGATGGATCCTGATGGGAAACTTCAATGAAATGTGTCATTTTAAGCCTGTCCCCTATCCGCCCTTTGTTAACCACGCTCCCTTTTTATTTTCGGTCTGTAACTCCGGACTCGCTAGGTCCCAATTAAATTAGGGTTTGGTCCGGTATTTTATTTTTGTTTAGACTCGTCCCGTCTGGGCCAGGTAAGTCTCTTTTGTTTTAAACGAATACAATTGCAACTGTTTAATCGGTCTGCTGGAAGATTCAGTGAGCCCCGCAGAGGTTATTTGCTGATCTCTCTATCTTTGGAGGACAAAGCTAAGAGAAATGTGGACTGCGTCAGTGGGAGCAGTGAGACGGTCTGTCCACTTAGCTCCACACTCTACTCCGCCCCGTTCATCACAAGAGCCTCGGGAAAGGCTGTAGGAACACGGAGCGACCCCAGCCCATCACAGGCTCGGACTGAGACTGGCACAGAGAGAGAGAGAAAAACGAGAGGTCGCAACCTGAATGCCTAGCGTTTACTCTCGAGCAGAATCGAAACAACTCCCCATGCCGTCTGCAACATGATGCTATTTCCCCAAATGTTCCTTCAAACCAAGAGGAACAAAATATCCCCAAAGCGCAGGGGACAGCATCGATTCGCCCTGCTCAGCTTCTCCGGCTGATAACAGAATGCCCCCTGTAGACACAAAGGCGACTGAAGCCACCCCTTTGAACAGCGAGGCTTTTCCGTCCTGACGTCCCCCACTGTTTAATCTCTGATACTGAAATAAAATGCGCTTTACTCCATAAACGATAGAACGAACGATTTCCCCTGAACCCTCTTCGCTGATCCGATTCAGCCGATTTTATTGTTGATGACTTGCTTTCTCGTGGAAGTACGATTTGAGGCGCGATAAAATCCGAATAATTTAATGTCGACTGTCAAATCTTCGGAATTACAACGACACCCATAGCCCTGTCATCAAGCTGAATATTTTATCACCTTGTAAATGATTAATCACAATGCTGCTTGAAAACGCACGCTGCCGCTGTACGCCTGTGTTCCTACACAGCATGCATGCTTGTTTTTAGAACTTATTTTTGGGCAGGTTTTAACCGAATTCCCCTCTTTCTTTTTCCCAGTCAAGTTTAAAATAAAAAGGTATCAGAGCTCCTCTGTAGAAGATAAATGATTAAGATGAAGTGCACTAGTCGTGTTGAATTTAGGGATCAGGTGTTTATTGAGTAATTAAAATCATCTAAAACAAAACCAGTCTTTTTTAAAAAGTTAGCTGTTTCATTAAAGCTACTTATTGATGGAGTAGATTTGAAAATATATTTTAGAATTTAGGGCTTCAAATAGTAATTAAAAATATCAAAGCCCCGTAACGGTTAATATAAGGGCGTATCCATTGTACAGAGCAGGTGATTCATATCAAATCCTCTGTGATCCTACTTCCCTTTGTATCTTTACGACCGCGAAAAAATATATCTGACTGACTTCTTTTAATCTCGATTCTGTTTTCTTTTCTGTCGTGGTAATACTTAATTCCTCCCTGTTGCAGTCCCTTTCTGATTCACACCTTAACTGTGCCAAATTTCTTTGAAAGGGACCTTCTGAAGAAAATATTCTTTATACCAATGAGATGAAGTGCACAAATAAGACTGTCTAATATTATTATGCTACGTACACTCACATGGCAATTTGCAAAATGTAACTAGAAGCTACAGAACCAGTCATGGGTACTTTTGTGGGTATTTACCAAGTTATTGAAAATGTGCAACATAGTTGGAAATGGTTTTGCAATGCACTCTATAAATTATCAATATCATGAATATTGGGTAAAAATTCCATAAAGGATCCATTTACTTCAAAATAACTTGCCATTTTTAAATGTGCACATTTAACATTCCTTGAAAAAGTAATGTAGCTCCACAATGGCGATGTTTATAGATTGCTAGTTATAATTTCCCTTAGCTTAGTCCAATGATACAGATTGCTGATATTAGAATGCAAGCCAAGATCCATCAAGTCTTTGTGACTTGCTTCTGGGATCAGTGGGGATAATAGAGAATAAGGGCAAAACTGAACTCCAATCTAATTTATCACGCCTTGTATTCACCATTTGTGGAGCAGATATTTTGAATCGGCCTGTTTAGGTGGTTTATTACAGACGTCTGGAACAGGTGGGACTTAAAATCAAGCCTTCTGGTCCAGAGTTAGGGAAACTACCATTGCTATAAGTAGCCCTACCAGATGTGGAATACCAAATTACTGATAATTCATCACAGCTGTGACAAAGCAGGTGCATGGTGTTGGTAAAGCTTAAAATAGGGAGCATTTTTAAAATTCAACTTGCTGACATCTAAATCCTTTAGGGCTCAGCCAGCTACGGTATATCAACATAATGTGTTCAGAGAATGAGAATGCAGTTTGTGGTTTTGCTTCTCTCTGATTCTTCAAAATGCTGCCTGAAACAGAGTAATATATTTCTCATCTGATGCAAGGAGCCAGTTGGTGATGATCAGCAAACGGTTTCCGAGATGTTTAACTTGAAACCATGAAATTTCATGAAGTCTGGAGCCTCTTTTGACTGCATATCAATATGTCCTGCTGACCATCTGCTGTCTGTCCAGCTGGTGGGACAAGACATAACCAGGTAATGGTAGTGGAAGAGTCCAGGATGTTGGCTGATGGACAGAATTCTGTGAGTAAAGCCAAATCAAGCTGTTTGTCTAGTATGTGGGACAATTTCCAAATTGGCCAGAGTACGCCTATGTGAGTGAGGAGCAACTGGAGAGTCCACTGGATTGAATTTATCTAAGTCTTTTCCTGATATGAAACCTAAGTTATTGCCAGTATTGTCTACTTGTTGTATGACTGGAGTCATGTGGAAGCCAAACGGATAGGGGTGGGTTATCTTCCTGAAGAATTACTCACGAATGAACTAGTTTGATTATTTAGTAATTCAGCAGCTGTCCTGCCTGTTTTTCTGGTGTGATCTGACAAATTACTGGGTTTATTTAATTCAGTTCTCACAGCTGATATGGTGTAATTTGAAATAGAGTTCCGAGTTACTTGTTCAGTACTGTAAACAGTGTCAAAGTGTGGCGCTGGAAAAGCTCAGCAGGACAGGCAGCTTCTGAGGAACATGGAGAGTTGACATTTCAAAGGGCTTATGCCCAAAACATTGATTCTCCTGTTTTGGATACTGCCTGACCTGCTGTTCTTTTCCTGCATCACACTTTTCAACACTGACTCTCCAGCATTTTCAGTCCTACTTTCTCCTAGTACTGAAAACACAAAGTTTAAACTAAATAAAGTGAGTTTTTAAGATCTAGTGTTTGAATGCATGTCCATCTCTCTTCAATTTCATTTGACGAAATTGAGATTCTTTTACTTTGTACATGCACATTATTGCTCAAATGTCCCAGTCCATTACAGTATAAGTACTAGCATCCATTAACTAAACTTTTAAAATTGCGGCTCAGACCTTTTACTAAACTAGAGACATCTGCAGAAGGACCAAATGAGCAAAACCTGTTGGCAACAGTATTCAAGTTGCACCCAAATTGTCACTCAGACATCTGAGATATGTTGACAGTTATGGTTGAGTCAGAAGGCTGTAGATTCAAGCACTAGTCACGTCAACCTTGCCCTCACCCACATTGTTGCTCTAGTCACTCTGATCACATCGACTAGCTGATACAGTGCATTATAGAAAGGATGTCAATCATTGCTACATCTGTCTATTCTGCATGTAAAAGGTCCTGTTGCATTAACTGAGGAATGACAATGTCTTAACCAACATTACTCTCTTAACCACCAGCAGTGAGAGATTATCTGATCTGTAATTTATTTGTTCTTTGTCTGCAAACTGCCTGCTATATAACAATAGTAACTGCATGTTAAAAATAATCCTTTGATTGTAAGGCATAGGTTAAGGATGCAATAATAAGCAGAATAAATGCATCTTTCTTTTCAAGGTCCTCTTTTGTGAAAGGAAAATTAAATCTCCATTTCAATTTAACTTTTAGCATTTTAAAGGATCATACTTGCACCAGAGCAAATGTAATTTTTAAAAATTGACATGTGGTTTCAAAACTGTCGATTATTGAACTCTCATTTCCTATAGTTTGTCCCATAAGATTTCTGGAAGATTGCCATAATTGACATCACATTACATTTACTTTATAAATAACATTGTCTGTCCTGGTCTGTTAAATGACCACCATGCAGTTCATCATTTGAAAGAGCTGGACGGACACATTGTGAAATGCATCATTCTCAGGTGCTTTTTCAGGCGCACATTTTCCATTATTTTTCATTGAAACCCCATGGATCAATAATGTGTAAAACATGATTAAAGAATACCCATATCCTTCTATGACTGCTATATTTGAATGCCTTCCTGGGAGGCTGAGTCTTTTTATTAAAAAAAGTTTTAATATTCCAAAGTAATATGTCTCTGTTTACAATTGAATCATAAGAATCATTTGAAATAATTCAAATCCTATGGTTGTTCTCACCAGTTTTCCATCTTGCATTTGCATTCATCCAGCCTTTGCTGTCTGTATCCTAATTTGCACACAAGGCAAGTCCTGGGACAATGTGGGCATACCTGGGCCTGTGGGTCTAAAGGAAATACTACGCTCAAGTCAAGAGCAGGAGTGGAGGTTAGGGATAGGAGGAGCCTGTGATTACAGTTCCCCATCCCAGCACCAGGTTCTATTTGTACATCAACCTTGCCCTCACCAACATTGTAACTAATTTGACAACATCGTGATTGTGAAATTCTCATGCTTGTTTAAAAAACTCTTCCATGGAATTAACCCTGCCAGTCTTGAGTCCCACAGTCCTTCAAGAAATTGGCAATCATCTAATTCTAGCTTTTGACACCATGATTTTAATTACTCCATCACTGGTGGCCTTGCCTCCAGTTGCCAATGCCTGAAGACTGAGAATTTCCTCCCAAACCTTTTTTGCCCCAAACCTCTCCGTAAGATGCTTGCTAAAACCTACATCTTTGGCCAAGTTTATGTTTATCTGTCCGAATATTTCCAGATGTAGCACAATATTAATTTTCAAGATTCCTATGAAATACCTTGCTGTGGTTTACTCAGTTAAAGATGCCTTAAAAATATACATTGCCATGTAACATTTGTCACTTTTTAAGGTGAATCTGACAATTAGGAAGGGTATTTTGGCACACTTATAAAGGCTCCAAAAAGTCGTAATTTGCACCAGAGGGGAGTGGCTGAAGCAAATGGTAGAGATGCATTTAAAGAGAAGCTTGACAAGCATACAAAGAGAAGGGAATAGATGGCTGTGATTGTGGATGTAGACCACTATAGATAGAAGTGAGCATGCATACTTCACAAATATCAGTGTTGGCTTTTTGTGCTGGCAGGCCCTTTTTGTACCATTTATCCTATGTAATCCTAAGTTTTAAAAAAAATCTGCTGCTACTTAATAACTTACAATTGCAAGGTTGAACTGATAACTAAGACCATATCTTAAGCAGCTGATGGGAAACTAGAGGAATTCATGATTAGAAACTGTACCATGACAGAAACTGTCATTCAATTTGCAGATTTAATTTGACAAAAATGCCCTCCTTAAAACTAAGGTACATATTAAGTTCTTAATATGTGCTCTGAAAAGTGAGTAAAACATTTTACCAAGAAGAAATGTTAATTGATCAAGTTTATTAGCTCTTAAGTGTGTGTCCACTGGAGAAAGCAAAATATGAATCCACTTAAAATACAAATAGAACATGTAAAGGAATACCCAGCAGGTCAGACAGCATCTTCAGAAAGAAAGTGTTTCACATCTGTGACTTTGATAAGAATATGATAATGTTACAGAAGTAACAGGTTTTAAGGAAGTACAGAGACCCGGAAAGGGATTGGGGTTTGGAGGATAGGACAAAAAAATGATCTGTAAGGTGGAAAGCAGATGTGATTAAATCATGGCAGGGATAATGTATACACTTAATGGTAAGGTCCTAGGGAGTGTTGCTGAACAAAGAGACCTTGGAGTGCGGGCTCATAGCTCCTTGAAAGTGGAGTCGCAAGTAGATAGGATAGTGAAGAAGGCGTTTGGTATGCTTTCCTTTATTGGTCAGACTATTGAGTACAGGAGTTGGGTGGTCATGTTCCGGCTGTACAGAACATTGGTTAGGCCATTGTTGGCATATTGCGTGCAATTCTGGTCTCCTTCCTATCGGAAAGATGTTGTGAAACTTGAAAGGGTTCAGAAAAGATTTACAAGGATGTTGACTGGGTTGGAGGATTTGAGCTATAAGGAGAGGCTGAACAGGCTGGGACTGTTTTCTCTGAAGCGGCAGAGGCTGAGGGGTGACCTTATAGAGGTTTACAAAATTATGAGGGGCATGGATATCGTAAATAGGCAAAGTCTTTTCCCTGGGGTCGGGGAGTCCAGAACTAGAGGGCATAGGTGTAGGGTGAGAGGGGAAAGATATAAAAGAGACCTAAGGGGCAACTTTTTCACACAGAGAGTGGTACATGTATGGAATGAGCTGCCAGAGGAAGTGGTAGAGGCTGGTACAATTGCAACATTTAAGAGGCATTTGGATGGGTATATGAATAGGAAGGGTTTGGGGGGATATGGGCTGGGTGCTGGCAGGTGGGACTAGATTGGGTTGGGATATCTGGTCGGCATGGACGGGTTGGACCGAAGGGTCTGATTCCATGCTGTACATCTCTATGACTCTATGATGTGGAATAGAAGGAGTGGTGATGAGAATATTAGACATATTAGCTGAGATGTCTCAAATGGCAACAGTAGAGCCATTCTTTGCTGCTCGATCCATTGTTTCAGCCTATTCCCATCCCTTGTATTGATTTCTTCCTTTCTTAGTTATTTTTATGCCCTCCCTAGTCCAAACCTTTTCTGACCTCGTTCTATGATTTGTGATACACTCTACTACTTTTATAGTTTCCAATTTCCTAGCCCGAAACATCTTGTTTTCACTATGAACATCTGCTGCCCCTGTACCCCCAATCTCACTGGTATGATTTGCATCTCCTCTGCTGCTTCCTTGAATGTAGGTGTGATTATTCTCTATCAATACTACAATCATCAGCCTGGAACTTGTTCTTAGATCAGATAACTTTGTTTTAAACCCTTCTCACATTCCCTAAATAAAATGTGTCTGTATAGGTCCTATTATGGGTCCTAGCTATATCAGCCTTTCATAGGCTAGGAGGAATATTCTTTGTTAGTTCTATTTCCTCACCTCTTGTTTTGGTGCTCCTTCCTGCTGTCACTCTGAACTGGAAAATGTCGTCAGCTTTGCTTCATGTTTTCATCTTTCTTGTGCCTTCACATGGTCCATCCATATTTCTTTCCTTCCTTGACTTCTCCATTTACTTCTGTCAGTGCAGATTGCAACCAATATTCACTGAGTCCACTATCTCCCATAGCTACCTTGATTATATTTTCTCCTTACCCTTTTCCAGAAAGAACTGTATTCATTCTTCTTAGCTCTCTTCTCTGTCTCTGTTCTGTCTATTCTGACAATGCTATTTTCCACAACAGCATTTCAGATAGCTTTTTCCTCAACCAAGGATTTCCATTCATCTTTGTTTACCATGACACTGCCTGACCTATTTCCTACACTTCTGCTCTCACTCCATCTTCACACTCCCGAACCACAAAGGGCAAAAAAAAACAGTCAAAAGAGTAAAACCTAGAAATGGTGGTACTGATCTGAACTCAAATTCTATACTAAAGTTTGAGATGAGTTCACACTGGTGTTGTCATTTCAAAATCTCCTTTCTGTTACCTTCCACTCCAGCAGCTTCCACATCAAGAGATCATCCTCTTCCACTTCTACCATCATAATGCTATCACCAAACACACCTTTCCCTATCCCTTTCAGCATTACACACAGTTCACTCCCTGACATAAGTCTACATTTTCCTCACACTCTAACTCACTTTCCCCCCCCCCCCCCCCACCCCCACCCCACCCAACCCCTCAATTTTCACAGTGCCTTCCCACATTAGTGCAAGAGAGGCAATATTTGCAGTTCCTGCTTTTCCAAGAACCAAGACCCCTATCAGTTAAAACAGTGATTTGCTTGAACTTCTTTCAACATATTGTATTCACTGTGCATAACATGGCCCTGTCTACACTAGGGATAACAAACCTAGATTGGCTGATTGTGAGATACTTCACACAGGTCACAGACATGACCCAGAGCTTCTGGTTGTTTGCCATTTTAATTCCCCACTACATTCTCACTTTAACCTTTTTGTTCTTAACTCCTGACATTGTTTCAGTGAAGCTAAATGGAGGCTTGCAGAATGTTCTGATTACACATTTCAAAACCTTTCAGATTTGATATCGAGTTCGGACTCTAAAAATTGCTCCCATATTTTTTCAGGAAGCAAGTGACAGTAATCATTTTGCTGATTCCATTTACAGCTCCTCGAGGCCCATGTTTATTTTGGTGTCTATTGTCACCCTTGCACTGTCAATGTTAAAAATACAGGATCTTTGAAGTTTTTAGCTTGAACACCTTCAAAATTGATTGGAGAGCAGGTAGTACTAATTGGACTTTGAATTTAAAAACTGGAGCTTTCCCCCAGTGGAGAGTTGGCTCCTGGGTTGGGAAAGGATCCAGAGAGGAAATGGGGAAACTAATGTTTGTACTAAACCATAGATTTACAATAAAGCACTCATAAATCTCTGAAAATCTTTTGCTGCTTAATTCAGCATATGGATATCATTCTGTTAAACAGTTCCACCATCCCATTCTTGATATCACTTCTGTATTTCAGCAATTGCAGGCCTTTCCATTTGTGCTTTTCTGTTGTTCCATAGTTTATAAAACCTGCTATATGACCCAACATTTTGACGTCTGAAGAAAGGTCATCAACATGAAATGTTAAACCATGTTTCTCTCTTCATGGGTGCTGCCTACTCTCCTGAGCATTTCCAATGTAGGCGGAGGTGGGTACTACATATTCTGGAAATTAAAGTGGAGTCTTCTGATGAAGGGCTTTTGCTGGAAACATTGATTTTCCTGCTTCTCAGATGCTGCCTGACCTGCTGTGCTTGTCCAGCACCACTCTAATCTCTACTCCCATTTCCAATGTATTTCAGGTTTCCAGCATTTGGAGATTTTATATGAAATTAGATCATTGGATTTTTTTTTTACCTCTTTTGCATCCTTTAATGTTGGTATTTTTGATTTTTAAAGAGCTGTCAATCACAGTAGTGGGTGCTTTCAATTTTACTGCAGATAACTTCATCCACCTCTGATTAATAGGAATAACAGAAAAAAGACCAGGCTTAAACATTAACAATGCTTATTAAGAACTTAGTGGCTAAAATTAACGTGATTAATTGAGGTTAGTACTGTTAAAAACGATTGCACAAAATGTTCGGGAAATCTGCTTTAAAGGCTAAGACTTGCCAGTAGTGTTGGATTGCTTGGTGTAAAATAGAATTGTCTTTTCATTCAGAATCAGTGTGTCACATCTGATAAGTGGTAAAATTTAAAAACACAATAAGGCTAGCCCTTCAAGGATATTGAAGGAGATCAAATAAATCTATCATTAATAAAAGAGTAGCCGCATAACATAAGAATATCAAGAACAAATATAGATATAAATTTAAAAGTCCTGGAATTTACAGTTTTAAAGGCTACAGAGCCAAGTAGAAGAAAGGATGGTAGAACTAGGAAAAATGAAAGTGCAATGAAATCCTATCACTGTGCCCTTGTGACAAAGGGAAGCTACAGCAAGAAAGAACTTGTGTAGCTGAAATCAATAATGTTAATGCATACCATCATTATGTTTTGAGCTCAAGCTGGCACACAGCTGGATGACAATGAATGGCACAATTATGGACTTGCCAAGGAGGCATTTAACTATCTATAATGTATTTTGTTGCCTTAATGTTAACTCTGGCATTGGTTTGAGTGATCAGTCTGATATAAATCATATTGTATTGTGCATTTTTCAAATCATAATGTATCCACACTGTCTGCACATAAGTGCTTAGTAGTTAATGTAAATGACAATATTATCCAAGTGGAAGTGTGTTTACATACTCAAAACCCCTCTGTTCTCCTCAGAGTTGGAAGGTACTATAGCATCAATCAGCACAAAACCTGCTTCCCTTGTGGCAGATCATAATACAGCAGAAGAAGCATGAGCTCTGACATAAAATACTGAGGAAGAAATTGGAAAGGAAGTGATTGATGAAGGAGGCAAGCAGGTGAAGGGCAGAGACCTAAAGTGCTCTTGGCTCATGTTAATTTCCAATAGAATTCTTTTTTTTTTAACAAAATGGACTGTGTTGAGCAGTTACCTGGCCCAAAACCCATGGCGACACATGATGTCTGCATGGGTGTATTCCATAGATCAGAGAACTGCACCAGTGCCCATTCCAGTCACACCCGCATATTGACACAATAGGGGCTTTTGGCATGAAGGCTAACACTCCTACAGTGGAATGTTTTTTTTAAATAAAAAGCAAGGTGCAGTTGAGAAATTTAAAACAGCGGGGGTTGTAGATAAACAAGACCTCCTAAAGATCTAATATTCAGCACTACAAAAGATCAGAGAGTTTTGTGAGGAGGTGGCTTCCAGCAATGGACAGAAACTCAGATGAATAGAAGCAGCTGAATGACAGTGATATCAGCAGCAATTCAAGAAAGCTCTGCATTTTCTTCAATAAATATTTCAGAAAGCAATGCAACTCAAGCAGATGATATTTCTAGCATTGATAGAACAGAGGTGTGTCTGTAGATGCAGGAAATCATGTTACATGATTGGTTTACTCTGAAGGTATTTACCACTCCTTTTACTGATGATATAGATATTACAGTTGCAAGCACAGAGTACATGCCTGATGTGTACCTAATTATTACATGTATCTTTAAGTATATAAAATTATCTTTCACCATATTTTGTAATCTCTCATTACTTTACATCTAAACAGTATAGGGAAGATGAGTACAGAAAGATCAAATGTTTATTAAGTCTATTCCATTGCACAATTTTGCAGCTAAGCATGATTATCTATCCTCAATTCTCATGACCTACCACTAGCCAGGCAATCTCCTGGGAATAGTTTAAAATAAAATCAAAAAGTCTTCATAAATTTAAAAGAAAAAAAAGAATTTAGGAAATCCCCACAGGTACACTGATGAGAAATGTTTATTTTGTGATTAGACAGATGTTCAGCTGCATTAGTAAAATTTCCTGAGATTCTTTCTCAAATATTGTTTGTGTGGAGTTTGCATATTCTCCCCATATCTGCGTGGGTTTCCTTCGGGTGCTTCGGTTTCCTCCCACAGTCCAAAGACTACTAGTTTGAGTTAGCCATGGTAAATTGCCTGTAGTGTCCAGGGTGTGCAAGCTTGGTAGATTAGATGTGGTGAATGCTGGGTTATGGGGATAGGGGAGGTGATAGGTCTGGGCGGGATGGTTTTCAGATGGTCAGTGTAGATTTCATGGGCCAAATGGCCTCTACCTGCACTGTTGCAAATACTAATTACTAATTGTAATTACTAATTTAAAAGACTACACTCTACAATATTGTCAGTTTGCATTGGTCCATGGCAGATTTCAAGTTTGTAATATGCAAGTTGATTTGAGTAGAAATTTGAACAAAGAGAAACACTTCTGCAAGCTATTATGGTTTACCACAGACAGCCGTGAGGGCAGAGTCCTTGAGTATATTTAAGGCTGCTTTTCAGAACAGTAGTTATGGGGAAAGGGCAAAAAAGTATATATGAGAAATGTCATACTCCATCTTGAATGGTGGAGGAGGATCGGGGGCAGGGGGCTGAATGACCTACTCCTGTTCCTATTTCTTATGGTCCTGTGGTCTAGCCTGGATTTCTGAGCATGCCTAAAGCAGAAGGTATACTCCAATATACTAGATGGATCCTAACAATACTGGACAGCAATGCATTTGTACTTTTTGATTATCTGGAGAATGCACCCTATTAGCTTTTGCAACTGACATTTGGTGTGGTTTGAAACATTTAAAACCTATGCATAACAACACCTAATTACCTCTCATTCTCTTACAACAGACTTTAGTTCAGAAGTGAAAGCATGAGTTTTGTTGACTGAACATATGTAGTTCTCAAAGCAAGAAATAAGTTGCATTGCTAACATTGTACTCAGGCAGAGTCAACATGGTTTGTGAAGGGGAAATTCTCATTCTCAAATTTAGAGGTATTTGATGCAACATGCAGTGTAGATAAAGGGGGACCAGTAGATGTATTGCATTTGACTTCATGAAAGACATTTGATAGATGTGTAATAAATTTCTGTGTCAATATAACAGTGCAGGGTCTTGGGGATGATATTTTTGCATGGATGCATATTTAGCTAATGAACAGGCAATAAAGTTTCAGGACCTTGGATTGGCAAACTGTCGAACTAGTCAAGTATCTCAGCTTCATTACTGGAGCCTGTTTGTGAACAATATTAATTGGTTGAAAAATGAGTTGGGAAGGTCATGTTAAAAAGGCTGTGAATGGACAACTTAAGTGTGTGGGCAAAAACTTGGAAGTATAATGCAGAAAACGAGATTCTCCACTTTAGGAGGAAAACCAAAAGGTATCATATTATTTAAATGGAGAGAGACGGCAGCATGTTGTAGTATAGAGGGATGTGGATGAACTTGTACATGAATTATAAAAGATTCACATGCAGCTACAGTAAGAAAGGCAAATGGATTGTTGGCAATTATAAGAAAGGGGACAAATATAAAAGTAGCAATGTCTTGGTATAACTGTTCAGGATATTGGTGAGATCACATTTAAAGTACACTTCCAGGACCGTTTTACTTTTGGAGAAACTGACTTATTGGAAGCAGGTCAAAGAAGTCTAACTTCAGTGATTCTTGTGGTGAAGGGGTTTGTCTTGTGATGAAAGATTGAGCCATTAGAATTTCAAAGAACGAGTGGTGATCTTACTGAAACATATAAAATTCTGAGGGGATTTGACAGGATCAGCGCTGAGAGAATATTTCCTTGTATAGAGACTTCTGACACTAGAGGGAAATTTTCAAAGTAAGGTGTTTCCCATTTGAGATTGGGATGTGGATGAATTTCTTCCTTCAAAGGATTTTTCCCTCATCTTTGGAATTATCTTCCACAAAGGATTTCTGATCCACAAGGGAGACAGAGAGGCAGCAAGATAGGTTAAGACCACAGTCAGATCAGCCAAGACCTTATTGAGTAGGCCTGATGGGGCTGAATGGCTTCTTCCTGTTCCTAATTCTTATGATCTTATGATAATTGAAGGAACATTGATCAGTTGTAGACCACAATACAAAACTGGGTAATGGGACCTACCTGAACCCCTCTGACTTCAGCTCAATTTTCCATGATTTGCTGTTGTTCATTGTGATGAAGCTTTTATCATGGAACTATTGTGAGACGTGTAACATACTGTTATAGATCCTTCATCTTCAATAGGATCCACTGACCACTCCAAATCTGCAAAGAGTTGACTTAGCATCCTCTAAGTATGATTGCTGGAATTTCTGGTTTATCCACATGTGTTGCACAATTGGTAGAGAATTATTGGCATAAATACACTGTTAATAAGCTAGCACTTTACCTCTTCTCATCCAAAGAGTTGGACAATATTTTCCTGCAATTGAAAGTTTTACATGAATTCCTGATTGCACATTGGTGAATTTCATTGACCTATTAGATTAGGCTCACACATACCTTTATGCATGTAGTAAAAGATGCCTTGTATCTTGTCAAAAGTTGTGAAATATCATCTGCTTCTGGTGCTATAGGAGTGTCTGTTCTGTGTAAAAGTGTTTTGTGCAGGATGAAATAGGGCTTCAGAAAATATTATTGCATGACAGTGATGATCATAATGATCGGTTCTGAAGACGACCTCCGTTGTGGAATAGAAGTTGAGCAGAATTCTGAGCTTCAGCGTTGCATTTTTAAAAACAAAAATCTTACTTTCATAGAACGGGGGCATTGTTAGGTCAGCCAGCATTTGTTACCCATCTCTAATGGCCCTTGGGAAGGTGGTGATGAGCCTGTTAGCACATTTCCAATACAACATTTAGTTTGAGCCTGACAATGACCATTTTCTGTGATCTTCAAGTTGTTTTAGCAGTGCAGTCAAGCTTTTCCTTAAGCTAGTTTGTTCTATGAGTCATGTGTCTAGTACTTTGCAGTGCTTCTTGGCAAATTCTACATCATCTGTGCATTATGCAATAACTGGCAATGCAGCTGCATCCATTTGTTAGTCTTGTAAATCTGCTGTACTAATCAGTGCTATTTTACAATTTTCCTGCTCTTGATTAACACAAGTTTATAAATTCAAATTCCATTTCTATTCTCTTTAGCATCCCTGTTTTGCCTTTCTCTTCTACACCTCAATCACATTTCCCATTTCTTTGAAATAAATTCTTCATGAAAACAATTAGTAAATTCTGTCACCATAAGAATGAAATGTTTAACAAAATCTCTTAAGGTCTTCATGCGACATATATTGGAGTGAGTTTGTTGTGTTCTCTGTATTTGGAAGAGACAGATAAACAGAAACACATTGCAACTGAATATTGTTTGCTCTCTGCTGCCCTCCTTGTTGAGGAGATGTAAGTGAAGCTGTTAAATATTGGTTGCATGCAGCTGTGTATGTGCTCTTTTTCTTATACACAATAGAGGATGGGATGAGTTTTCTTTCACGATTCATTTGTGAAATTAAGAACAGGTGTCACTTTTTGGAATTTCTAAATTCAATTTTGAAAGAGTTTGAACAATTTTAAAAGATTGTTCTGAGTGCAAACTATTTCAAGTACACAGTGAGCTGGAACAATAAGTAATTTAAACAATAATTATGAAAAATGGACAGTAAAGGTAAATTTCGTCATAATGGGAATTGAGCGAAAACAGAGAGGGCTGGTGTAATTACGTTCGAAATTTACACATCTGGTTGAAAGTGAAGCAGTGTTTTGGATTATACTCTAACTTTCTTTTATATATAAAATTGTTGAAAGCTTTGTCTGAGTCATCAGCACTGGTCCCTCAGATGGTGGACTTTAAATTTCTGTTTAGGAGGAATCCTATTGGAATGAATGATTTTGATTAGATGCTTATTTGCACAATTATGTCAAATGTCATGCATCTTTCCATTTGCTAACCAGCATTGTAGCTATCCCCCAGTACAATGTCCAGCATTGCAGGTACAGAATCATTAGAACTCTAAAATGGTTAAGACATAGAGCACATTAGTTAATCAAGAATGCTAGCTCTTTAAAGGGGTCATTCAACCAATATCATTTCCCCTTCTTTTCCTGTAGCCCTGCAAATATTTCCTTTTCAGATTTGAACATGCAAAGAAGGAATAAGAGTAGGCCACTTGGCTCTTCATTACTGATCTGATTTTGTTTGTGGAGTTTGGTGTTTGCTGGTCAGCATTGATATGGTGGGCTGAAGGCTCTGATTCTAAGCTGTTATGACATTGAGTGGATGGATAAGGTGCAGTGGATGGGTAAGTGTTTCTCTCCTGATGAGTCAGGTTACTTTTAAGGTGTATCAAACCAATGTTGCCTGAAAGACATCAATAATATTGATAATTTTGAAACCAATACCATATTGGACATTTATTATAGAGCTACTAAGATTGCACAAGAGTTATATTCTGCAAAAGGAAGTAGTTGGCAAGTGTAACTGTTGCAAATTATGTTCTCAAATTAAAGAAACTCTTATTGTTGTGGGGATAATGCAATTTCAAACATCAACCTTAGGAACACCTTTCTAGGAAGTCTAAAGAACAATAAAATCCATGCCAAACTTTTAAACAAGGATATAAGCAGACACAGAAACATGCTAATGTTAAGGTCAGAACCATGTATATGGCAGTAAAGATAATTGCAAACTGCAAAGGAGGTCTTTTTCTGAGCCAGCAGGGAGGTCAACTAGGTTGCTGCAAAATTCAAGCACAGTCTCAAAGTCAGAACGTTTTGATGGTGCTGTTGCCATGATAGCCATCAATCATTTAAGTGCATCCAATTCCAGCAAGTTGTAATGCCTGTGAGAAAATCTGTAATATCCAGACAGTAATTGAGTAAAAGTAATGGATAAAGCTCCAGCTGATAGTCATGCAGGAGCCACGGTACGTCTAAATCTAGTTCAGGAGTCTGACAATCTTCAAAAGTGCATGAGATAAATTTAGAAACAGAAGTTGTTTTTATCGTGCAGGAAGCTCAAGAATTGTCATTCATCAGAGAACAAGACAAACAGGACTTGAAGATAAGCAGAAAGCAAAGGGCTGAGGATAAAATTCTAGCACCTGCAGTAGAAATGAAAATCAGGAATTCACAATCCATTTTCTTCATTGATACAACTGCAGCCTTGGAAGGAGAGTACAAGCAGCCCTTAAGTCACATTCCCTGATGCAAAACAAGAATGAAATTGGCTACTTATTTCAATAACAGTATGCCAGTGTAAGGTGAAGTTAGACTTAAGAGTGAGGTACAATAATGTATTATTTGCCATTATAGTAGTAAGAGAGTACAACATCTCCCTGATGGAAAGGAATTGGGCTTGATATTTACAGTAGAAATCAGTAAGAATAAATGCATCATTCAGTAAGTACTAAGAGTACAAAGTGAACTTTAAACAAGGATGTCAGGCAGCATCCAGGGAACAGGAGAATCGACGTTTCGGGCATTAGCCCTTCTTCAGGAATGAGGGAAGTTGGTCCAGCAGGCTAAGATAAAAGATAGGGAGGAGGGACTTGGGGGAGGGGTGTCGGAAATGTGATAGGTGGAAAGAGGTCAAGGTGAGGGTGATAGGTCAGACTGGGGTGGGGGCGGAGAGGTCGGGAAGAAGATTGCAGGTTAGGAAGGCGGTGCTGAATTTGATGGATTTGACTGAGACAGGCTGGGGGGAGGGGAGATGAGGAAACTGGTGAAATCCGAGTTCATCCCTTGTGGTTGGAGGGTTCCTAGCCGGAAGATGAGGCGTTCTTCCTCCAACCGTCGTTTCGCTGTGGTCTGACGATGGAGGAGTCCAAAGACCTGCATATCCTTGGTGGAGTGGGAGGGGGAATTGAAATGTTGAGCTACAGGGTGGTTGGGTTGGTTGGTCCGGGTGTCCCAACACCTCTGGGACACCCGGAAGAGAACACCTCTGGGACACCCGGACGGAGCTTTTCAGAGAACACCTCTGGGACACCCGGACCAACCAACTCAACCACCCTGTAGCTCAACATTTCAATTCCCCCTCCCACTCCACCAAGGATATGCAGGTCTTTGGACTCCTCCATCGTCAGACCACAGCGAAACGACGGTTGGAGGAAGAACGCCTCATCTTCCGGCTAGGAACCCTCCAACCACAAGGGATGAACTCGGATTTCACCAGTTTCCTCATTTCCCCTCCCCCCAGCCTGTCTCAGTCAAATCCATCAAATTCAGCACCGCCTTCCTAACCTGCAATCTTCTTCCCGACCTCTCCGCCCCCACCCCAGTCTGACATATCACCCTCACCTTGACCTCTTTCCACCTATCACATTTCCGACGCCCCTCCCCCAAGTCCCTCCTCCCTATCTTTTATCTTAGCCTGCTGGACCAACTTCCCTCATTCCTGAAGAAGGGCTAATGCCCGAAACGTCGATTCTCCTGTTCCCTGGATGCTGCCTGACCTGCTGCGCTTTTCCAGCAACACATTTCCATCTCTGATCTCCAGCATCTGCAGACCTCACTTTCTCCTTTAAACAAGGATGACCAAGGATGATAAAACTAAACATCACACGTTTGTGGTCAAGATAAAAGACAATGTACAGCACAGTTTTCCAAGGCTTGGCTTGTACTTTATGAACAGTTAGAAACAATTGGGAAATAGCTGCTCACATTAGAGAGCATATAGTCAAACACAAGAACAGTAAGGGTATGAGTATGTGTGAATGGCAAAGAGTGCTTTATGTTGGTTGATAGTTTGGGCAAGTAGATGTTGAGTCGATACTCATTACCACAAGTGCCAGAACAATTAAGGGTCTGAAAAGTTGCTTTAAAATTTGACATGTCAGAGATGATGGTGTCAGCTAATGGTCCATAGCTTACATTCGAAGAGTTTGAAATATTTGAGTATGAATAAATCAAACCCCCTAGAGTACCACTATGTCACCCAGCACAGAATGGTTGTTGCACAAAGAAAGTACAGATTGTACAGAGACTTCTGCAGAAGTATTAAATACTTGGGTCATAATCTTAGGAATGGTAGGCCTAAGAATAAATTAGAATTGGGATAAGCAAGAATTTATTCACTCAAAGTTCTAGTGAACCTGTGGAATTCTCTGCCACAGAAGTCTTTGGAGGCTAAGTCACTGAATATATTCAAGAAAGAGACACCATTTTTTGATTTTAAAAGCATAATTTGATATGTGGATAAAGTATGAATATGGTATTGAGGATCATTTCAAGATTATATTGAATGGTAGAGCAGATTCAATGGGCCAAATGGCCTGCTCCCAGTTTCTGTGACAATCAGGGGAGTATTTTGATGTTTCTTTACAAATAGGCAAGAGTTTTTGTTCTTTCAGAGTACCACAGTGTCTAGAACTGGTTGCTCACCTTTGAGTTAGCATTTAAATGACCCCCTAAGATAAAATTTAGTTTCCTTCAGCCTGATGTCAATTGAAAAGCAAGACATGAAACTTGAAGAATTGAGTACTAGGTAATTTATATTTGACACAGATATCTTGAACGAGCAGAGTAATGCAAATGAAAATTGATAGATACACAGACAGCAAAAGAGAAACACCAGATTGTTTCAAGATATGTAGGGAAGAAAAAGAAGGAAGTTCTTCTCATGATCACAGAATATGTACTGTACAGAAGGAAGTCATTTGGCCCACTTTTTTGTCTGTGCAAACTCTCCAAATGTCTGATTTATCTAATGCTGCATCCTATCAAATAGATGCCTATCTCCATAACCTTGCACACTTTAGTTGGATAATTCTTTAAATCTCTCTTGAATGCCTTAATTAAACTTGCTGTGAAGTAAAGTACTTTAGCTCTCAATAAGACCTTGCTGGAAAAGGTTTCTCTCTTTGTACCTCCATTTTGTTTCTTTTGGCAGTATTTTCCTCTTCATTGTTTCTTGTCAAATGATGACATTTTTGTTGACGACATTAAGGATGTTTTGACATGTAAATTACTCTGGAAATATTGGTCATGTCTGTTTTCGTTGTAGTTACAGTAATAGATTTGTAACCTAATCTGCTGCATTTTCGGGTATTATTCTTCATGTTAGTTTAGTCATACTTATTAGTCACAAGTGGCAATGTGAAAAAAATGCCCATATTTCTCCTGTTCACAAAAATTAGGAGAATTACACTGTAGCCGGGTATCCCCCTATCAGTCTACTCTTGATTACAAGCAGTGTGATGGAAAGAGTCCTGACAGTGCTACCAAGCAGCACTTGCAAATGAATTACCTACTCACGACTGACTTCCAGTTGGAATCTGCCAGGACCACTCAGCAGATTGGTGCATGACGCACTATTCCCATTGTTGTTCTTTGTTTCCTTTTTTGTCTTTTACCTCTCCTAGACCCCCTGTCCTAGACCCCTTCCTTTTGTCATCACTCTTCCTTTCACTTCTCCACTCTTTGCACTTTGCCGCACCAATTCCCTACTTCAATCCTTTAACGTTGCTATGCACTGCTCCTCTTTCCTTGCTATTCCAGGTTTGACTCCCTCTTAAGTAAGCCTACGTATTCCCTCCTTGCCACACTCAACATCATCCGAAGGGATCATCAAGGCACTCTGCACTGGCTCATTACAATTAGCTGCCCCATCCCATTTTATTATCAATATTCCGACCCATCGTGTCTGCTGTCAGTTAAACTTACCAATCTCCTTCCTGTCCAAATCAACCCTCCCACTGCTGACTCTGTGAACTCTGCTAGCGGATGCACTCTCACACATCCCCTTTGTGTGTCTACCTCCAGCATTTTGGTTCACTTTTGAACAAGCCCCTTATCATCTATCGATTAATTGTTGATGATTGCAGCATCGTCGTGGTCTTAATCAAAAGTTGGCAGAGTGATAATGACTTCTTTCTTCTTAATGAAACCTCTTGGCTGAGCTGCAGCTTTTATCATTTGCTGCACTAAGACTATTATAGAGGTGATGTGGTATATATCACCCGATCACACCTCAGTCTGATCCCCTACTCCTCTGGCACTTTCTCCTTCTTTGAGTATTGCATTGATGTCTTATACAATCAGGCAGTGGTCAGTGAAAGGGAAATGCTGTCTGGCAAACTTACTAGAGTTTTTTGAGGATATAACAAGCAGATGCTGAACACTGCACAATCATCAGAGAACTTTCCCACTTACAATAAAGTAACTGAAGGTGGTTGGGCCAAGGACATTATTCTGAGAATCTCCTGCTGTCATATCCTGGGACTAAGACAACTGAATCCAACAACAATGTTCATTTATGCAAGGTATGACTCCAGTCAATGGAGAGTTTTCCCCATGATTCACAATAACTTCAGTTTTCTTCAGGCTCCTTGATGCTGCACTGGGTCAAATGTCACCTTGTTGTCAAGCCAGTCACACACACCTCACCTCTGCAATTCAGCTCTTTCATCTATGTTTAGACTAAGCTTATAATGAGGTCAAGAGGTTAGTGGCCCTGGTGGAACCCAAACTGAATATCAGTGAGGAGAATATTGCTGAGTACAAATTTCACCTGACAGCACAGTTGATGACATTTTCCATCATCCTTCTGACGATTGAGAGTAGACTGATGGGGTGGTAATTGACCAGATTGGATTTATTCTGCCTTTTTCGTAAGGGACATACCGAGGCAATTTTCCACATTATCCGGCAGATGCCAGTGTTGTAGCTGTATTGGAACAATACAAGCATTAGGGTGTGAATACATACAAAATTACAGAATATATGACTGGATATTTACAAATTGTGTGGTTGGCATTCTGAAACAGGACATTAATCCTGCATTTCGCCTGGATAGTATTTAAGTTGTCCAATTTAGACAATGTAGAACCTTTCGATGGCAGTTAACACAAATGTCATTTTGTTTTGTTGCCAAGCAGCTATGTCTCAGAGAAATAGTTATATATCTGTATATGGCACATAGAGAAGTGAGTTAATTGCTTTGCCATTGATAAACTGGGTTCGTTTGTTTATATGCTGGCAAATATTTTTGGTGAAAAATCTTTTTTTACTAAAATAGAAAGTAACTCTGGAAGATGATATTGGTGGTTAGCAAATCCTATTCAACTACTGGTCTAAAATATAACATCAAAGATTTCCAACAAAAGGGGAAAGGTGAACAGATAGATGGCGATGGAGCCCAGAGTGAGAGAAATATGAAAGGGGCAGGTAAACAAGGAGGTAATGAATAGCAGGCTAGGACAGAAGAAAAACTGAACACATGATAATAAGAACTTAAAGTAGGAGGGAATGGTTGAGCTGTACTGAAGCAAAACATACAATGTGATAATAAGCCTTGAAGTGGGTGAGAATGTGTGATGGTGCTAAAAGTACCCCATATCATTACAGGACTTGGTGTGGTGTGGGTAAAAAACATGGAAGGATGAAATCATTCTCTAAAGTTATAGAACATAGAACAATACAGCACAGACCTGTGAACTAATCTAAGCCCGTCCCCCTACACTATCCCATCATCTTCCATGTGCTTATCCAAGGATTGTTTAAATCTCCCTAATGTGGCTGCGTTAACTGCATTGGCAGGCAGGGCATTCCATGTCCTTACCACTCTGAGTAAAGAATCTGCCTCTGATATCTGTCTTACATCTATCACCCCTCAATTTGTAGCTATGCCCCCTTGTACAAGCTGGACGTCATCATCCTAGGAAAAAGACTTTCACTGTCTACCCTATGATCATCTTGTATGTTGCTATCAAATCCCCTCTGAGCCGCCTTCTTTTGAAGAAGAACAGACCCAAGTCTCTCAGCCTTTCCTCATAAGACCTTCCCTCCAGACCAGGTAACATGCTGGTAAATCTCTCTGCACCTTTTCCAATGCTTCCACATCCTTCTTGTAATGGGGCGAGCAGAACTGCACATAATATTCCAAGTGCGGCCGCTCTAGCGTTTTCTATAGTTACAGCATGACTTTATGGCTCTAGAACTCAATCCCTTAACCAATAAAATTGAACACACCGTATTCCTTCTTAACAGCACTATCAAACCTGGATGGCAACTTTCAGGGATCTATGTATATGGACTTCAAGATCCCTCTGTACATCTACACTACCAAGAATCTTTCCATTGATGCAGTATTCTGCCTTCCTGTTATTCTTCCCAAAGTGAATCAGTGAATCATGTCATATATATCTGCATTGAACTCCATTTGCCACCTCTCAGCCCACTTCTGTTGTTTATCCAAGACCCCCTGAAACCTGTAACATTCTTCCACACTGTCCACTATTCCACTGACTTTAGTGTCATCTGCAAACTTACTAACCCATCCACCTATGCCTGCATCTAAGTAATTTATAAAAATGACAAACAGCAGTGGTTCCAAAACAGATCCTTGTGGCACACCACTAGTAACCAGACTCCAGGCTGAATATTTTCGATCAAGCACCACTCACTGACTTCTTACAGAAAGCCAATTTCTAATCCAATTTGAATTTCGTGTTAAGTCCTCGAAGCTTCAGAGTCCCTAAGTGGAAATGTTGTTCTTCAAGCCTGCACTGAGGCTCACAAAAGGACCATGGGTGGTGAAGAAAGTATATGGGATGCTTGCCTTCATTGGCCAGGATATAGAATATAGGAGCAAGGAGGTCTTCTTACAACCATGTACAATATTGGTTAAGCCACAAAGTGCAGTACTGGTCGCCACACTATTGGAAGGATGTGATTACATTGGAATGAGTGCAGAGGATATGTCTGTGATGAAGAGGAACTAAATGAGCTATATTTACTTTTCTTGGAGGAGAAGAGGCTGAGAGAAGATCTGATTTGTGTTCTACAAAACTATGAATGGCAAAGACAGGGTAGATTGAGACTCTTTCCCTATGGCAGATGGGTTTAAGACTGGGGGCATACGTTTAAGGTGAGGAGTAGGTGGTTTAGAGAAGATTGGAGGAATTTTTTAAAAAAAACAAAGCTTGGTGGAAATATGCCTCAGAGGGCAGTGGAGACAGGTACTCTGTCAATATTTAATAGCATCTGGATGATCATTTAAAATGCTAGGGTATAGTAGGCTATGAACTAAATGCAGGAAAATGAATTGGTATAGTTTGGTGTTTGTTGGTTGACGTGGAGATGGTGGGCCGAAGAGCATGACCACAGCACTGAAGCTAAATGACTATCAGTAGTTGTTGGGCCAACCTTTTTTGAAATAAGGTATACTGTTTGCAATTCTCCAATCTTCTAGCACCACCGCTGAATTCAGAGAAGGGTGAAATATTATTGCTAGTACCTCCTGAAATATCTTTGGATGCATTTCATCTGATCTTGATGTCTGATCAACTTATGTATTGACAGTGTATTGAAATCTCAAAATGAGCAGTTTGAAACCTTTCCTGAGTTTTCTCCTCTGTCACTGTAGCTTGAACAGGATCTGCCTCAATGATAACGACAGATGCAGTGTTCATTTAACACCTCTGCCACACCTTTTATCTCCAGTATAAATCCCCTTTATGGTCCCTAATTGGCTCAACACCTCTTTCACCAGTCCTATTCTATTGATGTGCTTATTAGAAGACATTGGGATTTTCCTTTTACTTGTAACTTTATTATTTCACTGTTATTTCTATTGTGTATTACTAGTTGCAAATGTGTTTTAAAATGGAAATTCAGTATAGTTAGTTTGAAAAATTAATATTGAAGATGCATTTAAGTTGTCCGAAGGGCTACTTAATGCAAGGTGCTGATTGTTGAGACCTGCTTTCTGTCCACTTACTTACAAATAAAAGTATTTTTAAATGATATGTTGAATTCTTCCACAGAAAATGGATATTCATTACCCAGTACTTCCAAATTTTTTCAATAGCTTGAGTTATTGTTTGCTGAGCTAATTCTCAATTTTGCCACTATAAAATCAGTTAAAGCACCTCAAAGCTTACAATAATTTTAAGAATTACTTGCAAAGAGCTTCTGGTCAGTACTGCTTGGAATTATTTTGCCGTCTAATTATTTTGCAACAATTGGCATGTCATTTTGATTGGCTTCTATTCTTTCTTCTCCATCCATTTTGTCGAATTGGTAACATTTGATATGTCAGATTATCCACTGTCAATTCTCTGCTCATTTCCATCCATGGCTTTGCTTTCATGTGACTCTACTCTTATATGAAATCAGCTCGCACATCTTCAGTAGTGACATCTCTTCTGTTCCTTCTAATTCTTACCTCTGTAGCTTGGCTCTCATTCATTTTCACCTTGGAAAAGGCATTTTGAAATATTAGTTGCATTAAATACACTATGTCGACTTAAATTCTTGTTAAACTAAGTTCACTTGAATTTGGATTTTCTGAGAATCCAGATAGTTTCTTTAGTTTGATCCAATAGACAGCAGATTTATAGCATTCAATTTTAAAATGGTTCATTTTTCAGTTTTCAAAGATTGACATTGGCCCATAGGGACAGAGTGCAAAACTTTGGACTGATTTTTCAGTGTACAGTTAAAAGGTTAATGCATGCTGAACAATCCTGTATGAGTGGGATCACTGAGTCTGACCTTTTATATTCAAAAGAGTGTTCCACTGTTTTCCCCAGGAGGGGTAATGGATATTTGCTGTGATATTGTAATTGAATTTTTTGATACGTAATCCTACATGTTGATCCTTTGGAAGCATGGCAGAACAGGATTTCTGGCAGTGTTTTTGCTCCATCCTTCATTCTGGGAAAGCTTAAAGAAATACTTGGAGCAGGTTGAATTTAGATGATGTCTAAAGAAAGGATTGGACCTATCTGAGATATATCAGGTAACTTGCACCTGGATACAAGCAATGTGGGCAGGATTCTTATTGAGTACTTTAGCTTTGCATATGAGAGGAATGATGTAGACATTCTCGTTAATGAGGGGGATGACATGCTTGATAAAATAAGCATGATGAGAAGGGAATTACTGGAGAATAATGCTGACTATCAGTGGTGAGCAAATTATTAGAATCAATACTGATATTACTTCTAATAGTTGCATAGATTCAGATTAATCAGGGAGAGAATGCATGGTTGTGTTGTGGGAAAGTCATGTCTTTCTAACAAAATTAACAATCATACAACACCAGGTTATAGTCCAGCCGGTTTATTTGGAAGCACTAGAGCGCTGCTCCTTCATCAGGTGATTGTGGAAAATAGGAGTGTAAGACAGAGTTTATAGGAAAAGTTTCCAGTGTGATGTAACTGAAATTATATATTGAAAAAGACCCAATTGTTTAAGTCTCTCATCTTTTAGAATGATCATGTTGATTTCAGTTCTTTCATATGTAAATCGCAGAACCTTTCTTTGAGAAGTTACATTCTCAAGTGCACCTTAACAATTGGTGTCGTGTCGGTCAAAATAAGGTATTGAAGGTGTTAACTCCCTGTGAGGCTGTCTGTGCCACAATGGTCAGACAGATTCTAATGTAAAAAACGATTTTCAGATCCTTACATGGATTCATGCAGTTTTTGAGCCAAGTAAAATGTAATTCTGCAAGAACAAATTCACCCCCTTAACGTGTGTGTATAGTGCACACCTGTAGTGTGACATGAACCCAAGGTCCTGTTTGAGGCCATTCCCATGGGAACCGAACTTGGCTATCAGCCTCTGCTCGGAGATGATTTGGAGATGCCGGTTTTGGACTAGGGGTGTACAAAGTTAAAAATCACACAATGACAGGTTATAGTCCCAACAGGTTTAATTGGAAGCATTAGCTTTCAGAGCACCGCTCCTTCATCAGGTGGTTGTCCTGATGAAGGAGCGTCGCTCCGAAAGCTAGTGTTTTCAATTAAACCTGTTGGACTATAACCTGGTGTTGTTATTTTTAACTTGGTGAACCCCAGTCCAACATCGGCATCTCCAAATCATAACAAAATTAAGCATCTTCAATATGTAACCAGGAGGATTAATGATGGTGGTGTTGTGGATGTTATGTACATGGATGTTAACAAGATGTTTCCCACATGACAGACCAGTCACAAAAAAAAGCCTATGGAATACAAGGAATGTGCAAAGTTTGATCAAAAATTGGCTCATGATGGGAGGCAAAGAATGATAAGCAGTGGATGTTCTTGTGAATGGAAAGCAAATTTTAGTACATTTGGGGGGGAATGGGTCTGGGTGGGTTGCTCTTCAGAGGGTCAGTGTGGACTTGTTGGGCCGAAGGGCCTGTTTCCACACTGTAATCTAATCTAAACTCTTTCTTAAATGAATCCAGAGACTGGGCCTCTACTGCCCTCTGGGAATCTAATCTAATCTTCAAAAGAACTGAAACATGGCTTGCAATTGACTGCTTAATAATCTCTGCCTGCCCATTGCTAACCTGGGCCTTCCTTATTTTGCTACCTGTTTACCTTTGAGAAATTTTCCCAGTAGTGGAGATGTATCAGGTATCCATAAAGACCCCCACCATTTTAGAAGCTCTACTGTAATCGCCCCCATCAGCTGGGAGCTAGTAAAACCTCATCCGTAGTATTTTTCACTTGATGTGCTGTGTATTTACTTATTAAGGCAGACAAGTTCTCTACCATGTAGAATTAAACTATATCCCCCTTAATCTATAACACATGCAAATGTGATGAAACAGAACTCTGCAGACCAATTATGAGTGGAAAAATATGGAAAAACCCTCTTGATCAGGAGTCCAAACTAAAACTGTACAATGAGGTGGGTTTCTCACAATGCTTTAATTTCTTATCAACAAAAACACTTTTCTGTCAGTCACAGAACACGAGAAAACCTTCTGTCCACATAACAGGTCAGTTTGATATAGGTTTGAAAATGTGGTGCTGGAAAAATACAGCAGGCCAGGCAGCAGGAGAATCGACGTTTCGGGCATAAGCCCTTCTTCAGTCCTCACTTTCTCCTAGTTTGATATAGGTTCAATGATTTGAGATTAACAGCTTGATTTTCACAGTTTGAGGATATAATGAATGACTACTTCTCACTATAAGATAGTCAGGGATCAAGGCAGAGTGTGAGATGACATGTTCTATATTATCTGCTGACATATCGCTCAGCAATTGGACTCATTAGTGTTGGCAATTGGTTGTTAGCCTAAATGTTAACTAGAAAATGCACAAGATAATAGCTTTTTTCAAGGTGATGGTAGAAAATGTAATTAAAATCTAATCTTGCTTGCATTTCTTTCTGGGTATTCAAACTGCTCAAATTTATAAAAATTATATCACACATCTATAATTGAAGAATATGAAGTTTTGCAATGTAACACTATCCTATAGTATACCTGTACTGACAAGTCTGATTCCCTTATTGTTGATGTAAGAACATTGAAGCATAGTCTGATACCACTGTGTCCACCTGCAAAAGACAGTAAAACATAAAGATTCAAAAAGGCCAATACTTGATTCACTGTTTTTAACATTTCTGTGAGTTATACTGCTTGAACGTGTGTAACTTTGTTTTGATAATATGTTTAATTGAATTTCACCAACAGCTTCCCCTGCTTTGCAAACAGAATGAATGTTAATGAGGTAGAAAAGCTGTAAATTAATGAGTGAGAATGAGTCGTTCACCTGTTAGCTAGCTTTCACAGACAATGGACTGGGTGCTGGCAGGTGGGACTAGATTGGGTTAGGATATCTGGTCGGCATGAATGAGTTGGACCGAAGGGTCTGTTTCCATGCTGTACATCTCTGACTCTAAGAAAAAAAGTGGATAATTTAAACTCTGAGCTTACCTTTTATCTATTCCCATTATATAGAATACAGTCAAGGTAATTTCCTAGGAGGCAGTAATGTAGCTGAACCACATGCAGAGGTCCAAGTGATAAGATTGATTGAGAGTAAAATGAAGCAGAGAAAAGAGCATGTGACAGATGTCTAGTTGATAATACAGTTTGGAACCACACTGAATGTAGGAATTTTAGAGGGAAGTGAAGCAAAAATATGAGTGACAAGGACAGACTGAGACACAAATCTGAAATGAAAGGAAATCCAAAAGTATTCTATAAGCATGTAAAAATGAAAACCATTTAAGGCAAACATAGGGAGCCTAAAAGGAGGATCTACACTAGGAGTCAGTGCACAGTTGTGGTTCTAGATGAGTTGTTTGCATTTCCTGATTTCAGATTCCAGCATCCACAGTAATTTGCTTTTATTTGCATTTCCTTTTGAGTTATTGAATCTAACCCATCAATTAATGGGCGGCACGGTGGCACAGTGGTTAGCACTGCTGCCTCGCAGCGCCAGAGACCCGGGTTCAATTCCCGCCTCAGGCGACTGACTGTGTGGAGTTTGCACGTTCTCCCCGTGTCTGCGTGGGTTTCCTCCGGGTGATCCGGTTTCCTCCCACAGTCCAAAGATGTGTAGGTCAGGTGAATTGGCCATGCTAAATTGCCCGTAGTGTTAGGTAAGGGGTAAATGTAGGGGTATGGGTGGGTTACACTTCGGCGGGTCGGTGTGGACTTGTTGGGCCGAAGGGCCTGTTTCCACACTGTAAAGTAATCTAATCTAATCTAATCTAATTTACTTGCAAGAGAAAGAGATCTTAAACAGGAGTTGCGAGGCATCCTTGGTGTCCTTACCAATATTCTGACTTCAAGCAAACACTTGTAAAACCAGTTAACTGGACCTTCATCCTCTGATTGTTTCCAGATGTTTCTTTACAGAAGTTAATTTCTGAGCTTTCTTACATAGGTCACATTGTTTGTAAATTATTTGGAGATGTTTAAAAGGTGGAACAAGTGCATAAAGTCTTTCCTTTATCATGAACTGAATACCACAAGAAAAAGAGGGAGGAATGGAAGAAAAATGCAGAGATGTACGAGGGTCAACCAGTTCAAAATGTATTGGTAGCTCTATGGTTAAAGGTAAATCAGCAACAGATTCTTCAAGCTAGACAGGAAAATGTTTCTTCATGCGTTTAACATAAGGGAAGAGGGAAGAAAATCAGTAGCTAATATTAAAGACATTATTATAGGCCACTTGGATAAGTTGAAGGTGATCAAGCAAAGCCCACATGGATTTGCCAAAGGGCAATCATGATTAATTATTTAGGAGGCCTTTATTTGTGCTGTAGATAAAAGGGTATCAATGGATGTATTGTGCTTAGATTTTCAGAAGAGATTTGATAATGTGCCATATCAAAGATTATTGTGGAAAAATAAAAGTTCATGAGGAAGCATATGTAGTAGATTGCTTCCTGTTAGCTAGGCAGAAAGAAAGAATAAATGGAGTCATTTTCAGGCTGGCAGAATGTCACGAATAGTGTTTGACAGTGGTTCATGCTGTGGTCTCAGTACAGTTTATAGAAATCATTTAGATAACGGAAGTGAAGTTATGGCAGCTAACCTTACTGGTGACACGAACATAGGTAGGAACATGAGTTGTGAAGAGGGAATAAAGAGCCGACAAAAGGGATGCAGATATGGTAAGTAAAATCACCACAGTCTCAGAGGACCAGAGGGCTGCTCTTGCATGTGAGAGAAATAACTGGTTTAACCGGAAGATCACCATCCTCAGGCAAGGGGCAAGGTCAAGAAGGCAGGAATTTCATTGAGCATGAAATAAACCCGCCGTGTTGGCATCATCACTGTTAAATAAGTGGACAAAGATCGGGCAAATAGAGTACCATGTGGAAAAGTGTGAAATTGCAAATAGAAATTTTTTAAGAGGCATATGATCTAAAAAGTGGGATTCCAGAGCTCCAAGATGCAGAGGGGGATTTGGGTATCCTAGTGCATGAATTGCAGAAATGTAGTATACAGGTACAACAAGTAGTTGGGAAAGTTAACAGAATGTTACGATTTGTGAAGGGAATAAAATTCAAGATTAGGAAGGTCACACGTAAGTTATACAGGGTACTGGTGAGTCTGCGTCTGGAGTATTATATACAGTATTGATTGCAGTACTTATGGACGGATGTTAGTGTGTTTGAAGCAGTTCAGAGAAGGTCTCTCTATGCTATACCTGGAATGAGCAGATTGCCTTCTGAGAAAAGGCTAGACTTGTTAGGCCTGTATCCTTTGGAGTACAGACATAATTGAAACATAGAAGTTCCTGAGGGAATTTGACCAAGTGAATGTCAAAAGGGTTTTTCCTCTTATAGGAGAATCTAAAACTAGATGTCCTAATTTAAAAATAATCGATCATCCATTTATGATAGAAATAAGAGAACATTTTTTTCTCAGAGGATTGAGTGTCTTTGCAATTCCTTTCTTCAAAAGACAGTCAATGCAATGTTTAAATATTTTTAAGGCAGAGTTCGATTGATTCTTGATTACCAAGAGGATATGTAGGAATGTAGAATTGAGGTTAAAATCAGATTAGTCATGTTTTTATTGAATGGCAAAGCAGGCTTGAAAGGCCAAGTGTTTTACTCTAATTCCTTGTTTGTAAATTACTTTATACTGTCTTGACAATTTCACATTTCTCATCTTGCTGCTCCTATCATTCTTCATGTCCTTGCTATTAAAGCAAATTGTTGAAAGCTGAGAGCAGTGGTACTCTGAACACTCAGTATTCTTGGGCCTTGGTAGCCAGTTCCCTTGAAAGTATTTTGCAGTACTGCAAAAACAAAGCTATTGCCAAGCAGCAGTACAAATTATGAAAGAAAAGAAACAACAGATGGATGGGGGTGGAGTATGAACTATACAGTGGGTGGAAGAGATATTTCTTTTAGACAGTCATTAAATGGAACTAAAGGAGATTTGAGCTAAAGTGAGTAAGTCTAAATTAGAATATTTGAGCTCTTTGGGGTCTACAAGCTGGCAAAGTAAAACTTAAGTGTATATTTGTGAGTAATTCATCATGTCATGATTATTTTCCAATTCTGCTGCTCAGTTATGGATTGTGGGCATAGGTTATAAGCCAAATCACAAGACCCACAACCTTAGAAGGATGGAAGCTCTACTTATGCTCTTCCATTGGAGAATGGGGATCACCAAGTGCCATACAAATTGGGGTGCCCTATCACAAGGTATCTATATTTTGAAATTAAAATGTGACTTAGCTGACAGGCCTCCCCTGCATAGGAGAATTTCTTGATGGGTTGACCTGTGGCACCTACAGCCTGTTCCCTCCAATAGAGGATAGAAAGACCCTCATGATCCATTGCTCAGTACATTTGAGTTTTCCCAAAGAGAACACGTGGATCATAGACATGTCCTCCCTTCTGCAGGACCTCCAAAGGCTCTATTTTAAAGGTCAACTTGATCATCGCACAACAGATGTACAGCACATACAAGTTACAGAGCAAGATTAACTTCTACCACAATTAACAGATCAGGCAATGGCTATCTCCAACAAGAGACAACCTAAATATAGCCTCTTGATATTCAATGGCATTATCATCACTGAACCCTCCACTATCAAAATCCTGGGAGTTACCATTGACCAGAAACTGAACTAGACTCACAATAAAAAAAATACAGTGGCTACAACAGCAAGTCAAGGTCTTGGAATACTAAAGAGAATAATACATCCCCTGACTCCTCAGAGCCTGTCTACCATCTACAAGGCATAAGTCAGGAGATTTTATGAATTGCTTGGATGACTGCAGATCCAACAACATTCAAACTTGACAACATCAAGGACAAAGCAACCCCCTTGAATGGCACCATGTTTATAAATATCCTCTCCCTCTGCCAATGATGGTCAGTAACAGTAATGAGTACAGTCTACAAGATGCACTACTAAAGACCTTTAGCGCCTCCCAAGCCCATGATCCACTTCCATCTAGAAGGATAGGGGCAGTGAGAATAACAAGTTCCCCTCCGAGCCACTCAGTGCCCTGACTTGGAAATATGTAAGCATTCTTTAATTGTCACTGGGTCAAAATTGTGAAATTCCCTCCCTTGGCATTGTGGGTCTATCTACAGTACACCAACTGCAGTGGTTCAGGAAAGCCGCTTATTGACTACCTTCTCAAGGGAAACTCAGGACAGGCTATAAATGCTGGCTAGCCAGTGAAGCCCACATCCACAAGGACAAAAAAAAGCAAAAACTCTTTACCCTAGCTGTACTCGGTCATGGTTGGTGGCAGACAATTAAGGAACTTACAGAAGGAAAATTCTTCATTAACACCCTCACCTTCAATGGTTGTGGAACTCAGAATATCAGTGTAAAAGGCAAGGTTAAAACTTGGCCAACAACTTTCAGGCAGAAATGGTGATTCAATGATGCTACTAAGCTTCTTCCTGAGGTTAAAGTGAGGTCTGCAGATGCTGGAGATCAGAACTGAAAATGTGTTGCTGGAAAAGCGCAGCAGGTCAGGCAGCATCCAGGGAACAGGAGAATCGACGTTTCGGGCATAAACCCTTCTTCAGGAAAGCATTCCTGAAGAAGAGCTTATGCCCGAAACGTCGATTCTCCTGTTCCCTGGATGCTGCCTGACCTGCGCTTTTCAAGCAACACATTTTCAGCTTCTTCCTGAGGTTTCCTAGTATTCAAGATGTCAGTCTTCAGTTTACCTGATTCACTCCAAATCATATCAGAAAACAGCTAACTGCATTGTACATCATAAATGTTACGGCTGCAACATTTTGTTCTCAACAGAGTTGGGGATTTGTGCTATCAGACTAGCAGTACTTCCATTCAAGTTATTTCTCTACAGATGCAAAACTGGCTCTTTTTTACTCATTCATGGGAAGTGAGTGTCACTGGCTGGGCCAGTCTTATTTACCCATTCTTAGTTGCCCTTCAGAAGATGATCGAGGAGAAAGTGAGAACTGTAGATGCTGGAGATCAGAGCTGAAAATATGTTGCTGGAAAAGCGCAGCTGGTCAGGCAGCATCCAAGGAACAGGAGAATCGACGTTTCGGGCATAAGCTTCCTGAAGAAGGGCTTATGCCCGAAACGTCGATTCTCCTGTTCCTTGGATGCTGCCTGACCTGCTGTGCTTTTCCAACAACACATTTTCAGCTTCAGAAGATGATGGTGAACTGCCTTCTTGAATAACCGTGGTCCATTTTTAATGTGCGTATTTATACAGAGAATGCTGTTGGAAAGGTGTTACATGATTTTGAACCAATAATGTTGGAAGAAACAGTGAAATACTTTACCATGATGGGGTTAGTGGCTTGGAAGTGTTGGTGTTCCCAGGTTTCTGCTGGTCTTTCTTTCTAGATGGTCATTATTGTGGGTTTGGAAGGTGCTATTAAGGAGCTGAGGTGAATTTCTACAGTGCAACTTGTAAATGATATACTACTACTCAGCATTGGTGAAGTGAGTGAATGTTTGTTGATGTAATTCTAATCAAACAGGCTGCTTTCCCCCGGATGTTGTTCAGCTTGTTGAGTATTGGAGCTGCACTCAGTCAGGTAAGTGGACTGTATTCCATCAGACTCCTGTGGTGAGTTACTTGGTACAGGATTCCTAACCTCTGACTGCTTTTATAGTCACTATTTGTATCGTTCATCCAGTTCAGGTTCTGGTTAATTTTAATCCTCAGGATGTTGATAGTGGGCAATTCAGTGATGGTAATGTCATGGATGAGGTGATGGTATAGTGGTATTATCACTAGATTATTAATCCGGTGACCCAGATGTACTGGGGACCTGGGTTTGAATCTGGCCCTGGCAGATGGTGAAATTTAAATTCAATAAAAATCTATAATCAAGAGTCTAATGATGATGATTGTTGGGAGAAAATCCAACTGGTTCACTAATATCCTTTAGGAAATGAAGCTACCCTCCATATCTGGTCAGGCCTACATGTAATTCCATGTAGCAGCAACGTGTTTGATTGTTAACTGCCCTCTGGGTATTTAGGGATGGACAATAAATGTCAGCCAAGCCAATGAATTCCATATCCTATAAATGATTTTATTTAAAAGATCGAGGGGTGATTGTTAGATTCTCTCTTGTTGGAGATTATCATTGCTTGGCATTTGTGTGTGAATTTTGCTTGCCACTTTGCTGGATATCAGCCAAGTCTTGCTGTATTGGACGTGGACTGCTTCAGGATCTGAGAAGTTATGAATTGTGCTGAATATTGTACAACTATCAGCGAGTTGTCACTCCTCATCTTACAGAGGAAGGAAGATCAGTGATAAAGCAGATGGAAATTAGCCAAAGTTGAAATTTACTTTGTCATCAAAACAGTTCATTCCACTCACCAACTGTCCTCTGTCTGTCTCAGTCAGAGTTTTTATTCTTGCATGGATATAGGCCTTGTTGGCAAGGCCAGCATTTATTGCACTTCCTAATTGCCCTTGAAGGAGTAACTTGCTAAGCCATTTCAGAGAACAATTAAGAGTCACCACAATGCTGTGAATTTGGATCGCATCTGAGCCAGACAAGATGTGAGTTTTCTTCCCTAAATAGCCTTAGTAAATTTGATAATGGTCACCATTAGACTAGATTCCTAGAAGAAAATAAAACAATAAAATTGGCACAATGCATCTCATATACTTCAAAATGGAGAATGAATACATTCATTTACAATTATTAGTAGATTTTTCCTCTGGGTTTTAATTTCAGAATATGTTGAATTAAAATTTTACCCTCTGCCATGGTGAGGTTTAAACCCACGTCCCCAAATCATATACCTCGGCTGCTGGATTACTAGTCCAATGACATTACCACTGAACTACTGCCTCCCTTGTAGAAGAAGTCATTAACAATACTACCAAATTTACTCCTCATCAACCTGCTACTGATGCTCAGCTTGAGTTCCACACTCAGTCTGAGGTCTCTTCATGGTCTTGAAATAAACATGAAATGTGCTCCATTCATAATTTCTCATTTAGTGAAGTAGTCTATCCCTGCAGATATCAAAAGATGGGTAGCATCTGGACCTAGGCTGTTCCTGCTTCCTCCCTACTCTGAGAATTGAGAATGTACCTTCACCATAGGCCATAAATACTAACCTTGCCAGTCCCCCGACTTCTGGAATTAGAAAAAGAGCTTTGCAGAATCTTTAGTCTTGATCATTGGTTTCTTAGGACAAGATTATTTTATTGCTAAATCCCTCATTGGCTGACACTCTTGAATCATATGCACTGGTTGAAACCTGCAATTCCTTCATAGGACAGATTACAAACTGTTTTGAAGAGACATAGTTATGGAATTTAATCGGTTCGTACAAAATGGGATATAATGGAATATCTATGAGATTACAAGGAACATCTTGGAGCTTGATGGTCTAGCTGGCAACTGATGCAATTGATACTGGATGAAATTTTGAACACAATAATAAAGCATTGCAGGAACTATTTAAACAAGATCCTCCTCCTGAGAACCAGAGTGAATATAAATCAAACAAAACTGAGGGAGAAGTATCAGAATCAGAATTTTCTTTCACAAGATGAGATTCTCTTGAGACTTTTAATTGCATTTCCAAAGAAATATGTAATTTTGGATTCTACTTATATTTTGAGGATTTTTGGCTACTTGGTGTAATAAATAACAGGTGGAAGTAGTTGGAACAAATGATCATTTCCGCACTCCATGCATAAGCTGAAAAACAGTTACAAAGTTGTCATTGTGCATCTCAAAGGATGAATATCATTTAAATTTGAGCTCTACATAAATCGAGGAATTATTTTTAGTAACGAAGCATTCTTCCGGGAATTTCTTCAATGTTTGAGTTCTTTTCATTTATATACTGGATTTGCTTGCTTGGTGACTATGCACATGCATAAATGTAGCAATTCTTAGTCATTGAAGTGTCAGGCTATTCTGAAATACTGTCGCGTGAAGGCAGTTTTCCTAACAGCTATGCTTGAGAAACACTGAAAAAGACTTAATGCATATATTTTGGAGTTTTATATGTTGCTGGATTTAATGGGTAACCACATTGCAGAGTTCTGACAACACCAAAAAATGGTTTATTAGTTCATTGAATTGTGACCTATGTAACTGAACTGAGATCAGTAACTATTCAGTTGTCTGCTATAAGGTAAGGAACTAATAGCATAGCATAATTTGTCTAATGTTATCACTTTATTCAGGTGATTGCTTTTTGGGAAGTTATATGAGGGAGATATTAATTTATTAATTACGCATGAAATTCTAAGATTAATGTATTTTCTATAAATTAGTAGTCACGTTCTATAAGTTCTGTAGTCATTCAGTCAAACAGTTTTATGTTTCAATTATCATTCCTATCAGAATCCAATATGAGATGTCTGTAATCAGTGGCTTGAATAAAAATTTACAAGCTTAAAAGAAACGTAGAGCAATTGTGTGGTCGGAAGCTTTCATTTCAAGCGGCAGGTCCGACTAAACTATAAAAGCTCTTTCCTGTGCACTAACCTATAACAGAAATAGCAAAATATTTATCATTCTATCTGCAGCCCAGACAATTTTAAAGAAAACGGGACAAACTGGATTAAAAATAAGTTTGGAAATTTAACACTTTATGCTTTCCGAAAAGTGAATGCATTTTAAAGCCAAGGACTGGTTTAGCTTCGTATGTAGCAATAAAGCACAAACCCATTGTGCATTGCTGCATTTTCTGATAGTTGCTTTACAATGTTTCTACACAATTAACTGTTACCCATGAGAAAGAGAATATGTTTTTGACTGCAACAAGGTAAGACCAGTCTTGTAATTCTACTGTCAGCTTAGTGTTAATGTGTTGTCTAATTCATGCTAGAACTAGTCAGGTAATTGGTGCATGATAAAATATGTAATCTAAAATCCATATTGAGCATTCCCTAGTGAAAAGGTAAGTTTAATGTCTAAAATAAAAATATAGATCCCAAATGTACCTTGTAATTCAGGCATAAAATCTGTGTGCCAGTAATTTTGGAGGATTATGAACATTATCTTACCTTTGGAACACCACCTTGTACAGCTTCCTGAGTCAAAATCAAACTCCCTGATGATGCTGGATGTCAATAACTACTGTATGCATTTAACCTGGCAGTAGTAACATTACTGATTTTAAATCCCATAATTTTTATTCCTTTTGCACAAAGGATATTTCAGAACAAAATAGATATATATGTTCCCAGCATCCGCTAAAAATTTTGATCCTGAAGTAGGAGAAATGGAGAACATATAAGCAACAAGAGGAGTAGGCAGCTTGCCCACATTTGTTAAAATAATGGATTATCTGTTTGTGGCCTCTACTTGCCTGGCAATCATTAAATCCTTAGACAATTTCTTGACTGACAATTATGTCAAACAGCCTTAAAGATATTCAATGATTCAGCCTCTACTACTCTTTGGGGAAAAGAACACCATAGACTAGCAACACTCTGAGAAAAGAAAATTCTTCACATCTCCAACTGAATGGGAGGTTCCTTATTTTACTCTCTGCCCCGAGTTCTTGTCTTTCCCACAGATAGAAAGATTATGTAAGCACCCATCCTTGTCAAGTCCCATCAGGACCTTATATATTTCAATAAGATCATTCTTCTAAACACCAATGGAAACAGGGTCCATATGTCCACCTATTCTTCATAAAGCAGACAATCTCTCTATTTCAGGAATCAGTCAAGTGAAATTTCTCCACTTGCTTCTATAGCTATTATATCCCATCTTAAATACGGTGATTGAACCAGTATGTAGTGCCCCAGATGTACTGGAATTGTGAATTGCCTATTTGTAGCTCAGAAGCAACTGTCAGTCTAACTGTTGCTTCTGAAGTATTACATGTTTAATGCTGTAAGAGTGTCTAATATGTGTTTTCTGTCCTAAGAAACAGCAATCTAATGGTCACCTCCAGCCATTATCATTCATCTGTGGCCCAGGTTAAGGTTTCCACTTCAGTGAACTGACTGGTATAATGTTTTTGATCAAATCCTGAGAGTCCAGAAAGGTATTGGCCTGTAACATCCAATCCCTGCAGCATGAAAGCAAGTCATTCAGCTCATCGAATCCACACCAACTCTCCAAAGAGCAGAGCCACAGCCCCCTGACCCTATCCCTGCATTTCCAATGGCTATTCCATTTAAGCTGCACATCCCTGGATACTGTGGGCAATGTATCATAGCCAATCCACCTAACCTGCACGTCTTTGGACTGAGAAGAAACCAGTGTACCAGCGGAAACCCATGCAGGCACAGAGAATGTGCAAACTCCACACAATCACCCAAGGATGGAATTGAACCCAGATCCATAGCTGTGAGGCAGCAACGCTAACCACTGAGCCACTGGAGCACCCTATTCTAGTCCTCAGAGTATTTGGTATTTTGTTGGGTAAAGAGGTACAACAATCCTGAGCTGATTCTAATATCAGGATTTTGTTGCAGATCACAATGAACATTGCATGAGTTCTGTTGATGTTAGTAATAAAGGTAAAACTTAATTATCATATTAGTGGATGAAGGCTGTAGACTTCAGAGCAAGAGGAGGTAATGGTGTAAGGATAATTCAGTTCTAATTCAGAAAGCTAGGCAATGCTCAGGGCATATTGGTTTGACCAGAGCAGATGGTGAAATGCAGTTGTGACGTTTGGATTAAAATGTAATGTAATAGTGACAATTTTCAGTTGTTATAAATATACAGACATGGAATGAGATTAGGTCACTGGGCCCTTTGACCCCACTCCACTATTCAGCAAGATCATGGCTATCTGATTTTAACCTCAATTCTGCATTCCTACATTCTGCTGAGGAGGAAAATGCACTGCTTGTAGGAGTCATACCTAGAACATATGAAGACAGTTGTGTAAGTTGAATATCAGTCTTTTCAGTTCCAGGACATGACTTCTTTAACATGCTGGACTTGACTTGACCTTCTTCTGAAGAAGAGCTTTACCAGATTCAAAATATTAACTCTTTCTCTCTATAGATGCTATCAGGCCTGCTGAACTTCTGGAACATTCTGTGTTTGTTTTAAGCTTCTTTATTTGTTTCAATGTTCCTCCCTCCATCATAGGTTCAAAGGTGGAAATGCTTGCTGATTGCTCAACATTCAATTTGTCTTTCCTCTGACACTGGTGCAGACTCTGTTCATATACAGCAAGACCTGGATAATATCTAGGTTTGGGTTGGTCAGTAGCAATTAACATTTGCGTCAAATAAGTGCAAGGAAATGATCATCTCCAACAAGAGAGAATCCAACCATCATCTTTTGACATTCAATGACATTGCCATTGCTGAATACATCATTGTCAGCATATTGGGAGTTAACATTGACGAGAAACTGAACTGGACCAGCCACACAAATATTATGGCTATAACAACAGTTCAGAGTCTAGGAATTCTGTGGTGAGTCACTTCCTGTCTCCTCAAAATCCATCCAGCTTCTATTAGGCATGAGTCAGGAGTATGATAGATTACTGTTTATTTGCCAGGTTGAGTGCAACTCCAACAACGTTTAAGAAATTTGTTATTATTCAGGAAATAGCCAGCCTGATTGGCAGCATATCTATTACCATATTCACTCACTAAATCAATGATGTGCGCTGGCAGCAGTGTACTCCATCTACAAGATGCACTGCAGTAACACACCTTGCTCCTCAAACAGCATCTCAAAACCTGTGACCTCTACCATCTAGAAGGTCAAAACCTTAAGGAACAAGGGACCACCACAATTGAAGTTTCCCCTCCAAAGTCACATCATGATTTAGGATCATATTGCAGCTATTTTATTTTTGTGGAGTCTAAATGCTGAAGGGCTGTAATAAAGATAGCAACTCAGTGCCACCTTTTTCACATCCAAATTCAGTGCCTTTACTGCCCTATAAAGAGCAGTCCAGGTGTTTATTTGTGCAGCCATTATTTTTGAGAGGAAGTGGAATAGCCTTGGAGCCCAAGAAAATTAAAGCAAAGTTGCTAGTGTGTTTTCGTGTCCACGTTTTACGGGTCATCAACCTCTTTCCTGCACTTGTCTGCAATTTTGGGGACAGAAGAAATGGAAGTCAGCACCTCTGATCTATTTCTTTCCATTATTTCATGATCTACAAACCGAGCAGTCTGCTTTTCCTTTGCTACACCTCAGCCAGGACCAGAGCACACATTTTGAAAGTTGTACAAAATTATATATGAGCCATCTATCAGCTCACTGAGTAAAATACTCCACTGATTTTTACTGCTGTCCCTCCCACCAACCTACCTCCACTGCAATCTTCAGTGATTTGTGTTTTTCTAAAAACTATAATTACAATGATGCCTCGTACATTGTGCTTTTCTTGAACGTGAGTTTTGTCACTGAACACTAATGGATTTTTTACTGGGCTAGGTCAACGCTGGTATGCATTAGTGGGCATGTATCCTGCCTTAGGGCACAACATTGATATAAATGACCAATGGAATTTACAGACTATAATTTTCATTATAATAACCTCTAAACTGTAAAGATGCATAAAACTGGTAAATCCAATGTATGGCTGAAAAGCAGAAGAATTCCCTTCTTTTCTCATAGAGAAGGCATTTCTCACCTTTACTTACAAATTATTTGTAATGCTAACAAAGTGGAAAATTAACTGACATTGTGACAAAATACAATTTCCTGTTTTTCTTTTTTTAATACTAATGTTAATTTATACATGAGAATTACTACTACAGTCTTTTTTTGATTTAAAAACCAGATGATGACATGTTGATGTCAGAAGTGAGAAGAAAACAAAATACTTATGTTCAGGAAAGTTTATTCAGTGAATGGAGCATCACCCAGATTAGAACAAATATAGATTTGTGAACCTCTTGCAAAACCCCATCTGGTAATCCATACGGTTTTGTCTTTATATAGCTTAAAAATACTGTGGCATTATTCAGCCAACTTTCAAAAGGAATGTCTTTTATTTTCAAAGGAATTGTTGTGAATGGAAGAGAATGGTATATATTATGTATTAGCAATCTGGTTGATTTTATGGTACACAGAGGTAAATTAGACCCGAAGCTTAGGTTTACTGGATATTTAGAGAGGTGATGTTTTCTACTCGCTGAGGAATAGGATTATTTATTCTTTTCTCAAAGTAGTCATTTTCAAATTCAGTCAGAAAGATTTGATGCTTTACCTGGTCAGATAATTTTATGAACCCTGTCTGTACCATTCCAGAGTTTTGCTCCAAAGTTTGTCCACACCATTTAGGGGATGGGGGAATAAATGCTGATCTAATGAGCAATACCCTAATTTCATGAAAGAAAAATGTTATGCATCATGCCTTTCCAATAATTAATTGCACTTGTGTATAGTTGAAATTCTAACTGTCTCATAAAGTGACATGAGCCACATAAAGTACATCGATGCACTACCCAGCAGCTTATTTATGGTAAGAGAGAGGTTCTTTACTATCTGTCTATTAAGAAATCTCAAATATTAAATGCATAAGGTTGAATTTTTGATAATAGAAGCAGATTTTCTTGGGTGGTGTCTTTTGCAACAGGGAGCAAAGATGGGTATTCATGATGAGGTCAAAATATAACCTTTTAAAAAAAAAAGGGTTGGGATGCGGGGAAGAGAAAAACTGAAAGGACAGCTGATGCTGGAAATCAGAAACAAAAATAGAAATTGCTGGAAAATCTTAGGTCTGGCAGCATCCATGCAGAGAAATCTGAGTTACTGTTTCAGATCCAGTGACCCTTCCTCAGAAATCCTGAGGAAGGGTCACTGGACTGAACATATTAACTGTGCTTTCTCTCCACAGATGTGGCCAGACTTGCTGAGATTTTCCAGAAATATCTGTTTCGTACCTTTCTTTTGTAAAATGGGAAATAGGAACAAAATAGTTAAATTGACACATTTAACTAAAGCTTAAATCTATGCTCACTGCTGCAAGGGACACATTTGGCACACTTAAGGCATTCGTAAACGTGGGTAGCATATTTGCTTCAACAATTTCCTGAAGAACAAACTAAATTTCTTTATTCTGAATTTTCTTTGACCTGAATTTCTGTTTTCTTTAATGGAATCAGGGATTTATGCAGCAAGATTGAATAGTAGGTGGGTTTAGGTGTTATGAAAATGTAGTTCATAATTCATACGTACAAAGTACATAGGAATACAGTTAGGCCATTCACAGAATCCCTACAGTATGGAAGCAGGCCACTCAGCCCATCGAGTCCACACTGACCCTCTGAAGAACATCTCACCCAGACCCACTGCTCCTCCTCCTTTCCCTGTAACCTTGCATTTCCCTTGGATAATCTACCTAGCTTGCATATCCCTGGACACTCTGGGCAATCCACCCCTAATCTGCATCTTTGGAATATGGGAAGAAACTGGAGCATCTGGAGAAAACCCATGCAGATGCAGGGAGAATTTGCAGACGACAGACGGACTATCACCTGAGGGTAAGATTGAACCCGGGTCCTTAGTGTTGTGAGGAAGCAGTGCTAACACTGAGCTACCAGGCCGCCTCATCATTTGGTCCATCACGTCTGCTCTGCCATTTGATAATGGCTGATAGCTTTATCAACCCCATTCTTCTACCTTCTCCCTGTAAGTTTGGTTGCCTTTATTAATCAATATCCTATTTATTTTTGTCTTAAATACACACAATGACTTGGCCTTCACACCTTTATACAGCTATGAGTTCCACAGATTCACCACCACCACCTGACTGAAAATTCCTCCTTATCTTAGTTCTAAAAGGTTGCTCCATGTTATTCTGAGGCTGTGCCCGCGGGTCCTAGTTTCGCCTCCTAGTGATAATATCTTCTCCACAGCCTTAAGCAGCAATGAAACTGAACTAGACTGACCACATAATCACCCTAAAAGCACTTCAGATACTTGGAATTCTTCAGCAATTAACTCATCTCACTCCTTAAAGACTGTCCACCACCTATAAGGCACAAGTCAGAAGTGTGATGCAATACTCCATTTAGAAATAAATGATTATGACACATATTGGAATAAATTAATGTGACTTAAAAGATGTTATGGAAATGTAGTTGCCTGGTGATCAAGACAAGGAACTCAATACACAAAGGTATTAACATTCCAGGAGAACAAGTAAAATGAAAATTGAGCTGGTGTAGCTCTGTTAGTAAAGAAAGGTATCAGTGCAATGGCGAGTAGCGACATAGGTACAATGGTTTATAATGTGGGATCGGTTTGGATGGAAAGGAGGAATAACATGGGAAAGAAGTTATGGATGGGCATTACATGTAGGACCCCCCAAAAATTGTCTCATTGTAGGACAAAGTGTAAATTGGGGGAAAACAATGGAAGTATGAAAGACAGGCAGTATGTAAAAGGTAAAGTTATTATAGTCCCATAGGATCATAGAGCTGCTCTTTCATGAAACAGAGATGACTGGTGATGAATTTAACCTGAGAATCACTATGACTCAGGTGAGGTTGAGAGGACAGTAACTTCAGCTGGTGCAGAATAAAACTAGTGTTGTTGGCATCACCCTGCATTGCTAACTACTGACCAGTCAACTGAGCCAACTGTGGGCCCTAGAATTGTCACAGTTGATTTCAATTGACATATTGACAGAAAAATCAGGTGGGCATGAGTACACGGAAGATGAATTTTTAGAGTGCATTGGGATTGTTTCTTAGGAAAGTATGTTGCAGAACATATTTGGGAACACTAATTTAGGGAATTTTTTTGGGAACTTAGTCTATTTTAGATCTTGTAATGTGTAATGACATAGGATTATTGAGAGATCTCATAGTTAAGGAGCAACTAGAGGATGCCGATCACAAGCTGGGAGAATTTTAAAATTCAATTTAAGGGAGATAAACTTGGATCCACAGTTTAAATAAGGGCAATTAGAGATGTGAAGAAAGAGCTGTTTAAAGTGGGATAGGAAAATGGATGATAACAAAACTGCTCCAACAGACACTGAAGCAAAGACTTCGTAATGATCAGCAAAAATTTATTCTGGTCAAAAGAAGGACTTGCTGAGAAGGATGTACCACTTGTGGTGAGCAAAGGTGGTCAAGGTGAGTATCTAGTCCAAGGGACCTGGCAGAGAAAATGCTGAGAGGGTGCTTCCCCCTCATGAGGGAGCCCAGGATGAGAGGGCATAGTCTCAGAGTCAAGGGGTGTCAATTTAAGATTGAGGTAAGAAGGAATTTGTCCTGACCGAGAGATGTACGTCTTTGGAACTCCTTGCCACAGAATGCTGTGAGGCAAAATTTCTTCTGAATATTTAAGGCTGAGCTACATAGATTCTTGATCAGTGGGAGAAATCAAGGGTTAAGGGAAAACGGAAGGGAAGTCAATGTGAGGAATGTCGGATCAGCCATGATCCTGTTGATTGGCGTAGTAGGCTAGAGAGGCCAAACCACCTCTTCCTGTTCCTATTTCTTGTGGTCAGTTAAAAAATGAAGGCATTCACAGCAGCAAAACTTATTGGTAGGCTGTCAGATTGTTGTTTCTTCAGATCCACCGGCAGATGGCTAAAATGTGAATAAAAGGGGAGAAAAATCGATTAAGAAAACAAATTAGCAAGAAATATAACAGAAAGCTTCTATAGATATATAAAAGGAAAGAGAAGAGTAAAAATAAGAGTCTTGAGGATGCATCTAGGGGAATTAATATTGACAAGCAGGGAAGTGGCAGATAAACCAATATTTTCATCAATCTTCGTGGTGAAGGACTCTATACCATGTATACTCAAGTAATAGTCGAATATTTTTGACTACTTTTTAAGGTTAAATTTATTGAGTTTGCTATTATGTGGACACTGTAATTTGAGTGGCTGAAATTCATACAATATGAACTTGGATGTGCATCATTAACAGAAGTCCAATTGATTTCTAAAGGAAGGAAAAAACACATTGAATTACAGTAATTCTGAACAGCGTACGAAGGCCGGCAGACTGGAAGAGCCAGAGTGGAGCAGGACAACCGGCACACTGACTCATAACTGTTGATCTGTTTTTTGAAGAATTAGGGGTTGACTTTTAAATGGGTTGTATGGAAAATTCCAGATTTTGTGACCAAAGATAGGGGGTCAACGTCTACGTGAGATTGACTATTATTTGCGTATATATGGTATGCAAAATAAATAAATGAATTTCAAATAAGGACATAAATATCCCAAAGACAACAGATGAGTACTAATGAGACAAAGTATTTGCCAAACTAATGAGACTGATAACAGACTAGTCTCTAGGACCTCATGATCTGCATCCATTGGTTTTAAAGAGAATGGCTGCAGAAATACTGGAGGCATAAGTCAAAATTCCAGAACTCACCATTTTATAGAAGGGTTCCAGTAGATTTGAAATTTGCCAATTTGACTCCCCTGTACTAGAAGGGTGGGAGACAGAATGCAGGAAACTATAGACCAGTTAGCCTAACAGAGATCGTTTCGAAAATGCTGGACCCCATTAAGAAAAAAATAGCAAGACATTAAGAAAACTTTAAACAATGAAACCGAGTCAACATGGTTTTGTAAAAGAGTAATCAAAGTTTGACAAATTTGCAAGAGTACTTTGAGGATATTATAAATAGAATGGTTAAAGAGGAGCTGGTAGATGTTATGTATTTTGATTTTGAGAAGGCATATGCTAAGTTTCTACATAAAACGGCTTAATGCCAATATATTAGCATGGATTGAGGATTGGTTAACATGTAAGACAGTGGAAAGTACTGGGTCTTTCTCGGGTTGGAAAGATCTAACTAGTGGAGTACCACAAGGATTAGTTCTCAGGTCTCAATTACTGATTATCTGTGTTCATGATTAGGAGGAGGGGGCAGAGCATAATATTTGCAGAAGCTCCAAAAGTAAATGCAAGGTCAAATGTTGATGGGGCTAGCATAGGATGAGGATAGAATATAGATGGATTGAGTGAGTGAGTAAAATCTTGGTAGATGGCAGCAGATTTAGGAAAGTGAGTACAGTCAGTTCTTTTATAATGCATTCATATACTATATATGAATGCACAAAGTATTAGAAATAAGATGGATGAGCTTGAGGCTCTTGTGGAAATTGGCAGCTACGATATTGTGGGGATAACTGAGAAGTGGCTTCAAGTGGACAGGGCCTGGGAAATGAATATTCAAGGCTATACGTGCTATCGTAAGGACAGACTGACAGGCAGAGGGTGTGGGGTGGCCATGTTGGTAAGGGATGATATTCAGTCCCTTGCGAGGGGGGATCTAGAATCAGGGGATGTAGAGTCAGTATGGATAGGGCTGAGAAATTCTAAGGGTAGAAAGACCCTCTTGGGAGTTACCTACAAGCCCACAAACAATAGTATGGATGTAGGGTGTAATTTGAATAAGGAGCTGAAATTGGCCTGTTACTACAGCTGTTATGGAGGATTTCAACATGCAGGTAGACTGGGAGAATCAGGATGGAATTGGACCTCAAGAAAGAGACTTTGTGGAGTGCCTCCGAGATGGATTCTTAGAACAGCTGGTGCTGGAGACGACCAGGGAGAAGGCAATTCTGGATCTGGTATTGTGCAATGAACCAGAATTGATCAGGGACCTCAAAGTGAAGGAGCCATTAGGAGGTAGTGACCATAATACAATAAGCTTCAATCTGCAATTTGAAAGGGAGTGACAATATTTCAGTTGAATAAAGGGAACTATGGAGCTGTGAGGGAGGAGCTGGCCAAAGTTCAATGGTGCAATACCATAGCAGGGATGACAGTGGAGGAACAATGGCAGATATTTCTGGCTATAATGCAGAAGATGCAGGATCAGTTCATTCCAAAAAGGAAGAAAGATCCTATGAGGAGACAGGGGTGGCTGTGGCTGACGAGGGAAGTTAAGAAACATATAAAGTGAAAAGAGAAAAAGTATAACATAGCAAAGATGAGTGGGAAAATGGAGGACTGGGAGGATTACTAAGAAGGAAATATGCAGAGAAAAAATGAGGTACGAAGGTAAACTGGCCAAAAATATAAAAGAGGAGAGTAAAAGCTTTTTTAGGTATGTGCAAGGCAAAAAAATGGTTAAGACTAAAATTGGGTTCTTGAAGACAGAAACAGGGGAATATATTATGGGGAACAAAGAAATGGCAGAAGAGTTGAATTGGTACTTCAGACCTGTGTTCACTGGGGAAGACACAAGCAATCTCCCAGAGGTAACAGTGGCTGAAGGACCTGAACTGAAGGGAATTTATATTTGCCAGGAATTGGTGTTGGAGAGACTGTTAGGTCTGAAGGTTGATAAGTCTCCGGGGCCTGATGGTCTACATCCCAGGGTACTGAAGGAGGTGGCTCTAGAAATCGTGGATGCGTTGGTGATTATTTTCCAGAGTTTGATAGATTCAGGATCAGTTCCTGTGGATTGGAGGGTGGCTAATGTTGTACCACTTTTTAAGAAAGGAGTGAGAGAGAAAGCAAGAAATTATAGACCAGTTAGTCTGACCTCAGTGGTGGGAAAGATGCTGGAGTCCATTATAAAGGATGAAATTACGACACATCTGGATAGCAGTACCAGGATAGGTCAGAGTCAGCAAGGATTTATGAAGGGGAAATCATGCTTGACTGCCATCTTCAGAGTTACATCCTCAAAAAATTCCAGAAGATTAAAGGGAGATGCAGTGGATGTAGTGTACCTGGACTTTCAGAAAGCCTTTGATAAAGTCCCACATAGGTTAGTGAGCAAAGTTAGGGCTGCTGCGCTTTTCCAGCAACACATTTTTCAGCTCTGATCTCCAGCATCTGCAGTCCTCACTTTCTCCTAGCAAAATTAGGGTGCATGATATTGGGGGCAAAGTACTGACTTGGATTGAAAATTGGTTGGCTGAAAGGAAATAAAGAGTAGTGATAAACAGCTCCCTTTCAGAATGGCAGGCAGTGACCAGTGGGGATCAGTGCTGGGACCGCAGCTTTTTACAATATATATTAATGATATAGAAGATGGTATTAATAGTAACATTAGCAAATTTGCTGATGATACAAAGCTGGGTGGCAGGGTGAAATGTGAGGGGGATGTTAGGAGATTACAAGGTGACCTGGACAAGTTAGGTGAGTGGACAAATGCATGGCAGATGCAGTTTAATGTGGATAAAGGTATGGTTATCCACTTTGGTGGCAAGAACAGGAAGGCAGATTACTACCTAAATGGAGTCCAGTTAGGTAAAGGGGCAGTACAAAGAGATCTGGGTGTTCTTGTACACCAGTCAATGAAGGCAAGCATGCAGGTACAGCAGGTAGTGAAGAAAGCTAATAACATGCTGGTCTTCATAACAAGAGGGATTGAGTATAGAAGTAAAGAGGTTCTTCTGCAGCTGTACAGGACCCTGGTGACACCACACCTGGAATATTGTGTGCAGTTCTGGTCTCCAAATTTGAGGAAAGACATTCTGGCTATTGAGGGAGTGCAGCGTAGGTTCACGAGGTCAATTCCTGGAATGGCGGGACTATCTTATGTTGAAAGATTGGAGCGACTGGGCTAGTACACCCTTGAGCTTAGACTGAGACTGGATCTGATTGAGATGTATAAGATTATTAAAGGATTGGACACTCTGGAGGCAGGAAACATGTTTCCGCTGATGGGTGAGTGCCGAACCAGAGGACACAGCTTAAAAATACGGGGTAGACCATTTAGGACAGAGATGAGGACAGAAACTACTTCACCCAGAGAGTGGTGGCTGTGTGGAATGCTCTGCCCCAGAGGGCAGTGGAGGCCCAGTCTCTGGATTTGTTTAAGAAAGAGTTAGAGCGCTCAAGGATAGTGGAATCAAGGGTTATGGGGATAAGGCAGGAACATGATACTGATTGAGGATGATCCGCCATGATCATATTGAATGATGGTGCATGCTTGAAGGGCAGAATGGCCTACTCCTGCACCTATTCTCTATTGATTGCGTTCTTGTGCAATCCTCATTGTAGAAAAATTCGGATTTAGAGACAGTGCTTAAAGTATTGACACTGAAACCAAGTTACAGCCATCACTCTTTAAAAGTTTGCGCTGTAGAAACAGCATCCTGAATTCGTCAATCTCATTACAGCAAATTTGCATTGAAATGTACGTTATAACAGAATGACCAGTAATTAGAAGACCATAATATATAGGAGCAGAATTAAGCCATTCAGCCCAACAAGACTGCTCTGCCATTTGATCATGACTCCCCATAACCTCTTACCAATCAAGCACCTATCTGTCCCTCTCTTAAATATAGTCAATGACTTGGCCTCCACAGCCTTCTGCAGCAGTGAGTTCCACAGATTCACCAACCTCTGGCTGAAGAACTGCTTCCTCGTTTTGGTTCTGAAGGGATATCCCTTCACTGAGGCTGTGCCCTCAGGACCTAGTCTCTCTGACTGGTGGATATATCATCTCCATGTCCACTCTACCTAGGCCTCTCAGCATTCTAAGTTTCCATCGAATCCCCACTCATCCCTCCAAATTCAATCCAGTACAGTCCAAGAGATTTCAAATGCACATCATAGGACAAGCCCTTCATCTTAGGGATTATTCTTTTAAACAGGAACCCTTCCAATGCTTGCATATTCTTCTTAAGATATGAGGCCCAAAACTGCTCACAATATTCCAAATGCATTCTGACCACAGCTTTATACAGCCTTAGCAATATATTCCTGGTCTTCTATTCTAGCCCTCATGAAATTAATGTTAACATTGCATTTATCGTCTTAACTGCCAACTGAACCTACACATTAACCTTGAGACAATCCTAATCTAGGGCTCCCAAGTCCCTCTATATTTCCCTTTCAAAAGCCTTTCCCTATTTAGAAAATAGTCTACACTTCTCTTCTTCCTGTAAAGTACATAACCCTCCCACCTTCCCGCATTATGTTCCATCTGCCACTCTTAGCCTATCCAAGTCCTCTGCAGCCTCCCTGCTTCCTCAGCACTACCTGTCCCTCCACCTATCTGTGTCATCTGTAAATGTAACAGCACTGCTCTCAGTTTTTTCATCTAGATCATTAATGTATGATATGAATAGTTGTGGTTCCAACACTGACCCCTGCAGAACTCCACTAGTTACCAGCTACCATCCTGAAAAAGAGTCCTTTATCCACACTCTCTGCCTTCTGCCAGTCAGTGAATCCTCTATCTATGCCTATCTATCCTCTGTCTTGCGGCTAATATCATGGACTCTTGTGTTATTCAGGAGCCTCCTGTGCGACACCTTGTCAGAGGCCTTCTGGAAATTCATATAGTTCTTGTCCACTGGCTCTAACTTGCTCATTACCTCCTCAAAGAATTCTAACGGATTTGTCAGCGTTGACCTCCCCTTTATGAAACTGTGCTAACTCAACCCAGTTTTATCATAAACATCCCAAGTACTCCACAATCTCATCCTTAATAATAGACTCAATAACCTTACCAATGACTGAGGTCAGGCTAACTGGTCTATAGTTTCTTGTTTTCTGCCTCCCTCCCTTAAATATGGATATTACAATACATTAGCCATTTTCTAGTCTTATAAGAACATAAGGACATAAGAAATAGGAGCAGGAGTAAGCCATTTAGCCTGTTGAGCCTGCTCTGTCATTCAATAAGATCATGGCTGATCATCTTCTTGAATATCGTTGACTCCAGTGATCCCTGAAAGATCACTGCTCATACTTCTACAATTTCCTCAGATATCTCCTTCATAACTCTGGGATATAGTCCATCTTGTCAGGCGATTTATCCACCTTCAGACCTTTCAGCCTCCTCAGCACCTTCTCTTTAGTGAGGGCCACGATACTTACCTTTGCCCCTGACTCTCTTGAAGTTCTGGTATGCTGTTGGTGCCTTCCACTGATGCAAAGTACTTATTCAATTCCTCTGCTATTTGTTTGTTCCCCATTGGTATTTCCCCAGTCTCATTTTCCAGTGGGCCAAAGTCTACTCTTACCTCATGGACATCTAAATAAAATTTTTACAATCTTCTTTTATATTAATAGCAAGCTTACTCTCATATTTCATCTTATTGCTTCTTTTGTTGTCCTCTGCCGGTTTTTAAAGGTTTTCCAATCCTCTGGCTTCCTTCTCATCTTTACCACGTTGGATGCTGCATTATGCAATTTTGTCAGAAGAATCAAATGGCAGACTTATTATTTAACATTTATTTAATTGATGACTAAGATTCTATCTCCATCACTTCATTTGATCACCTGCCACTTGGCTTAATAGAAGCTGACAGGCAAGCATGGGCGAGTTTCTCAGTGAGTCACAGACCTCAAAATTAGAGTCTCAGGTTGCAAGATGTTGCCAGACAGTTGCTGGCAGCTTCTCGGTCCTGAAGTCCATTGTTCAACACCCACATCTCTAGAGATCTCAAGATGAGAAGGATTAGCTTTCTCCATTTTATTTTGGTCCTAAACCAGCATCTGCATGAATCAGCAAGGATTCTTGATCTCTTTTACAGGTGCTTTGAGAACAGACTGAAGGTGTTTCTACTGTTCTCCTGAGGGTCTCCTGCCATAGTCAAGTTCTGGGTGAGCTTTTGCATTGCAAGTATGATGTTAGGTTTATAAACTACACATCCTTCCAAGGAATATGTGCCTGTCATGTTTCAGCAGGGGTTCTGTCTGCTCAGAGGCCTTGTTGCTTTTCAGCTATCAAATGGCTGTTTCAACTTTAGTTCTGACTGTAATATTTCCCCTCCTAGTACTTTTGGAGCACTTCTGGTTGACAATTCAACCATGCATGGCTTAATAATACAGTCATGTTCTCTGCCAAAGAGAAGGATAGAAAGGATTGCATATTTGTTCCTTCTCTAGGCAAAGCTGTTGCTCTACATGAAATGCATTATTCTATTTTGAGTATGGATGTGAAACTCCTCACTTCCTGTCTACTACATCAACGTAGATGCAATGAGTAAATTCCAGATATATTTGCAATGTAATGTGCTATTGAGGTACACTACTTTGTAAGATTGCTATCTTTCTCATTCTGCTGCAAATTTCTGAAACTCTAATTATGAGAACTACAAACTGCAGGACAAAGGTCAATGTAATTTTGTAAACATGTGTAGGTGTCCTCAATTCATTAGAAAAGGAGATAGGTGGTTAATTTAGATAACTCTCAAAAGCCAGCACAATGATTGTGGTTTGCAATTAACCTGTACCCATTTTGGTATTGCAGTGTTAAATTCTGTTTGCCTTCTGTTTGAAATGAGTTACTAGTTGCAGCCAATGTAGTTTACATTGATCATTGGCTGCACCATTATGTGGGGCCTGAGATTACAAGTGACTAACAGTACCTAAAGGCAATCTGCACCCATACGACAGAAATGGATTGTGACAGGAAGAAGTGGTGGGAGTATTTTAAAAAGTTAATCAGCAATTGTTAAACATACATGTGGAGAAGCAGCAATATTTTCTGACCATAGACAGGATGATGTGCTAAAAGACTTGTAATGAAGGACAATCTGTCTCCTCAGAAGTATATATGATGAGGCAGTAGAATGTAATGGTAGCTGACTTCAGTGCCTGGAGTGGAGCTCCGAAAACAATCATACAGAACTGGAAGAACTCAGGATTTCTTCAGGGCTGTAAATGTCTATCAGCCCATGTCTGTACCCATCAAAAAAGATCTGACTGCACTAATCCCACTTTCCAGCTTTTGGCCTAAAGCCTTGGAGGCTATAGCAATGCAAGTGAATATCTCAAATGTTTCAAGAGTTCCTTACTCAACCACCTTTTCATGCAATGAGTTCCAGACTCCTACAGCTACTCTGATTGAAAATGTTGCTCCTCAACTTCCCTCTTAGCTTTTTATTTCAAAGCTTAAGTTTATGGCTATTTCTCCATCCATTAATGGAAAAGATATCTTCCTATCCACCTAACCTGTGTCCTTTTTATTCTTTAAATGTCTTATCAGGTTCTATCTGAACCTTTGCTGCTTCAAAGTAAACCGCTGCAGCCTTTCCTCCATAGCTCAGACCCTCCAGCCCAGGTAGCCTCTTGGTAAATCTCCTTTCCACCCTGCCTAGTGCAATACATCGTTCCTATAACATGATGAGCAGGTCTTCATACAGTACACCAGTTATGATCCAACTGCTGTTTTATACAATTCCAGAATTACCTTCCTGCTCCTGTATTCTGTGCCTCAGCTAGTAAAAGCAGCATCCCATATGTCATCTTAAAACACCTAGTTGTTCTACCATGCTACCTTCAGGGATCTGCACAAATGCCTAACATAATCCCTTTACCTCCAGTACTTTCCAGGGTCCTACAATTTATGGTGTAATCTCTTGCCTTGTCAGCCTTCCCCATGTATATTACCTCTCATTTTTCAGAGTTGAATTTCATTTGCCACTGCTCTGCTGTCTTGAGTCCATTGATACCCTTCTAGAGTTTATTGTTCTTATATTCACTACTTATCACCCTACAGTTTTGGTGACATCCATGAACTTACTGATCATAAACAGAGGGTAGTGGTGGTCGAGATTTGCTTTTCAGATTAGAGATTTGTGTCACAAGGATCGGTGCTGGGTCCACTGGCTTTTGTCATTTTACATAAATGATTTGGATGTGAACATAGGAAGTATGGTTAGTACATTGGCTGTTGACACCAAATTGGAGGTGTAGTGGACAGCGAAGAAGGTTACCTCCGAGTACAACAGGGTCTTGGGCCGAGGGCTACGAAGAGGCAGTTTAATTTAGATAAATGTGAGGTGTTGCATTTTGAAAAAGAAAATCAGGACAGGACATATACACTTAATGGTAAAGTCCTGGGGCATGTTGCTGAACAAAGAGACCCAGGAGTGCAGGCTCAAAGTTCCTTGAAAGTGGAGGTGCAGGTAGCTAGGATGGTGAATAAAGCATTTTGTATGCTTTCCTTTATTGGTCAGTGCATTGAGAATAGGAGTTGGAAGATCATGTTGTGGCTGTGCAGGATATTAATTAAGCCTCTTTTGGAATGCTGCTTATAATTCTGGTCTCCCTGCAATAGGAAGGATATTGTGAAACTTGAAAGGGTTCAGAAAAGATTTACACCCTACTTTTTTTTTTAACAGCTCTATCTCATCTAAATACGCTGTAGCCAGGAATGGTGAGCTGCCAATCCTGACCATGTTTCAGCCAAGTCTCAATCATTGGCTCATTGGAGTATGATATCATAATTATCTGTGTCGTCAGCCAGACTGTTTCATTCCTCAGGCTTGCTGCATTAAAATACATTGGCTTTAGTTTGCTAAACTCACTTCTTTCTTACCTAGCCTATGCTCCATCTGCCTTCCAGATTCAGTAATGCTTTACCTTCTAATTCCATTTCATCTTCTCTTCCCTTTGAACTACTTGTCAGGATCCCATTCCCTGCTGATCTAGTTTAAATCTATCCCAATTGCATGAGTAAACATCTCTGCAAGGATGTTGGTCCCATTCCTGTGCAGATGTACCACATCCAGTTTGTAGAAGTCCCATCTCCCACAGAAGTGGTCCTAATGTCTCAAACCACCTGCATCACCTCTCCAGCCACACATTTGCCTGCATCATCTTTCTATTCCTGTACTATACTCACAACTGTGTGCCAATGGACTAAAAGCCCTGATAATCTATATACAAGTTTTAAGCTGTAAATATGGTCTTAAATCAACATTCCATCACAAGAGACAGAAGAGAAATGTGCAGCAGTTACCTACACACTTTCTAGTGGCATCACACATTAATTATTTTGAAGCTGCCGTGTCTGCTTCTGCAACCCCTCCACTCTTGCTTCTCCTTATAACTTCACTGCCACTACTCCCAAGTCCAACACAGGTTCCTCACTCTGACTTGGGACTTCTCTATTCATGTGGGAGATGGCCCTTAGGCCCATAATTGACTCAACAGGCCACCAGTTGCAGTACCTGCAGTTGCTAATATGACATGGCAATGGGATGACGACATCCTCCCAACCCTTACTATTTTTTAGCCCTATCTTCTGCATAATAGGGCTGGGAGAATATAGAAAAGTACCAGAGAACTGCAGATGAACAAAAACAAAAATTGCTGGAAAAGCTTAGCAGACCTGGCAGCGTCAGTGAAGAGCAAATAGAGTTAACGTTTCAGGTCCAGTGACCCTTCTTCAGAACTGGACCCAAAACATTAACTCTGCTTTCTGACCACAGATGCTGCCAAACTTGAAGAGTTGCTTGAGCAATTTCTGTTTTTGTTTTGGGAGAATGCAGAATCAGTTTACACTGTCAGCATTCATTTGAATGGTAATGGCCTAGTGGTATTATTGCTCGACTATTAATCTAGAGAGTCGAGAGTGTAGTGCAGGAAAAGCACAGCAGGTCAGGCAACATGCAAGGAACAGAAAAATTGATGTTTTGGGCAAAAGCCCTTCATCAGGAATGAGGCTTGGTGCCTTTGGGGGTGGAGACCCAAGTAATGATCTGTGGGCCAAGGTTCAACTCTTGCTATGGCAGATGGTGGAATTTGAATTCAATAATAATCTGGAAGTAAGAGTCTAATGATGACCATGAAACCATTATCGATATGTCAGGAAAAACCCATCTGGTTCACTGATCTCCTCCTTTTAGGAAGAGAAACTGCCATCCTTACCTGGTCTGGCCTACATGTGACTCCAGACCCACAGCAATGTAATGACTCTTAGTTGTCTTCTGGGCAATTGGGGATGGGCAGTAAATGCTGGCCCAGCATATGGCAGCCATATCCTGTAGATGAATAAAAAATACAGTTCAGCCACTGACATTGTATATAATTTAAAAGCTAGAATACAGAATGCAGCTATACACAATGAGAAAAGGGATAAAAGTGTGCAGAAGCCAGGACAAGGGGAAAGGATAGCACATGGGCCAGTTCACTGGAGAACAGGATTTTACTACTTTTTTTATGAAGAAGTGAGCTGAGGACTTCACTGGGCCAGTTGGTTGAGGAACACTTGGTGCACATAGATCAATGCTTGGTGCATTGTAGAACCAGCCAGACTGAGACATCTATGGTCAGTGGCCAAACAGCATGGAGAAAACTGGCATCAATTGGGCACAGTGTTGTGCTGAACTTGGAGCCCATGATGGAAAGTCTGCACGTACAGCAGATGCTCGGACGCCAACGAACTTTTTGACAACAGTGAGTGTGGAAGGAATGGCATTCCTTTTGTTTAAACAATTTGAGAGAGCTCATATGATATTGCAAGGCACTGTGTACCATGAGGAAGTCCACAAGTTTTGCAAACCTTTGTGCTTGCTCTACCTGTCTGTCTCTGACAAGAGAATGAGATGTATCTGCACATGGAGAACGTCAGTGTATTTATATTTCTCGTGACAATCAGAAAAAAGTTAGTTGTGTAAACACTAACAATCAGGCTCATCATGTCAGCCACAAGTAATGTTGCCTTTGTCCTGTTTTGATGTTACAGTTTAAGCTGCAAGCTTGGCAAATGTCAGTCTTTACTGAAGTGAGGACATTTCATGCATTGGCCCTCATGGAGTTGAAAATTTCTTCTTAAAGCTCCTTAGTGGACCCTGTTGGGTGCCTACTCCTGCTGCCTACCTTTCCCCTACCCAATTGACCACCTTCACCCTCCCCAACCACCACTAACTTCCAGTCGGCCTCTCCTATTTGGTTGGAAGTCTCCTCACTCTCCCTGTCATACTTTTTTAGATGAAATTCTATCAGGCCACCCTGAAAGATACTGCAAGTTACTCAAAAGCTCCTTTTAACTGATCAGGTAATTGCTTCAGTGGCAGCCAGATTACATTCTGTGGAGTGTCCAAAATGTAATCCAGAAGAAAGCTTCAAAAAATGCTCAATAACATGAACAACCTGAAGAAATGATGCAGGCAAATTTATATTTAGGTTTGTGGTCAGTGATTGGCCCATGTGGCACTAGTGAAGATCAGTTCCTTCATTCTGTTTATTGCCATGCTTAGCTGTGGCAGACAACTACAGTGTTGACTGGAGTGTGGGTTGGCAAATGGCCAGTGAACATTGTGCTTTGGTTGATGACAGAATCTGTTTGCTCTGGCAGATGTTTGTGACAAGTGAACTTATGCCAACCCATTTACTGAGATGGCATCCTAAGCAGCTTTTGACTACTTGGTGACTGCATAGCATCTATGTGTCCTGTATGGCTCCATTTAATCACTATAACTTAACTAGTAATACTGGAGATCGAAAACAAAAGCAAAATACTTGAGATCAGAATTTCTGGAGATCTGAAATTCAAACAAAGTTCTGAAGAAACTCAACAGGTCTGGCAGCATCCATGAATAAAGAAATAGTTAACATTTCAAGTCCAATAGTCTCCTCTTCAGAATCAAACCGTTCTAATTCCTTTTCTACTGAGAAACGTAGCACAAAAGGGATTTGTTTTCTTCATATGTTGTGTTCATATAGCTCCCTTTCGCTTTGTTTTTGTTTTCCTCACTCTCCATCTCCCTCTTTTCGATCAGAAAGTAAGCTTACTAATTCTTCAATGAAGCAATCTTATTCTCTAGAGTGGCTGCAAAGATTTGTTGTAGCTTTTATTGGATTGAAAGAAACACTATATTTATGGTTCTGATATGCTTGCAAAATGAGCAATTTCTGGAATTTCTGACATTTTACTACTTTCATGCAGCTTGGGTAAAGTGTGGCACACTACTCTTACAGAAAATTTGTTCCTTCATGGATCTAAGATTCAGTTTGAGATTCCAAATTCATACAAGATGGTGATCAAATGAGATGTAATGTCGGTGACTAAAGTTTTATATCCTTGGCTTATAATATATATTAAGAATTAGAAGTAACTTGTGAAGAATTTCATAACTCAAATCAACTGAAAATGGCAGCACAAGAGTGGAAAGAGGTCATGGGGACTGGCAGGTATATGTATTTTTGACTAACTTAGTGAAACACTGCAATGATGGATAATGTTGGAAGCTGTTGCATTCTGAATTACCATCATTATTAATGTTGATCACTATGGTTAAAGCTGATAAAGACCCTTTCATTGTATTTGGCAAAATATAATCCGCATGGTAACATTAAGAAACAAAGGCAATAGCTAATGTTTTTAAGTTAGGAGGTTATGTAATAAAAAAATCATTTCCAAGGTGATCCTAACATTTCTTTTTATGGTTTCAGCTCCTGGTATCTTCTGTGACTTTTTGCTTTGAGTTGAAACTAAACTCTCAATGGTAGATAATTCCAGAAGGTGATATTTTTGATGCAGAAATTGGTATACAAAAAGATGTGGAAATGGTTATGAATTTCCCAAAAGGAGTTTCAAATTCTGGAGAGCTTGACATGGTGAATAGGAAGTCTAGTTATTAAGAAAATGTAAAGTGGAGAATTCCAAACGAGAAACTGATTGACCGGGGCTTTAAGTCGAAGAGGACACCTGATTAAGTACCTGATTGGTGCTTGATCTTGCGGGGTGTTGCTTACCAGAAAAAGCACTCACCCTAGTGGGGGATAAAAATAATCACAAAAATCCCAGACTGTGTTAAAGACTATGTAATAGGACTTAAAACTTTAACTTCTGACTCAGAGACTGGGCTCACCAATCAAGTTAATGCTGAGTGTGCACAGGGTGCCTAACCACAAAAATAGCAATTGCAAAGCAAATATGTAAATGTCTCCTTCCCCTACCACACTAATTAATGTAATTATTCTTTGTGAGCCCCCTGTTGGTACTGTTGATTAGAACAGTGAACTCTTGAGTCTTTGCCAAGAAGATTAGGATCCCTTGTGTGTGTAGAATTAGTTGCTTTTAGGGTAGAGGTAAAAATATTTCAGTCCTCTTCAGTGGAGTTCTGTCAAGATAGGGTGATTTGGCTGCTTCATCCTTAATTTATCCTCCACAACAGAAGATTTATGTTTCTTACTGTATTATGAATTTTACATTTATTCTTACGCTTGGAATGTTGTAGTATTTTTGCGGTAATAAATTCTTCAAAATGGGTTTTTAGAATTAAATATCAACTCTGCCACTATTTTCCACTAATTAATTGAAAGGTTTCTTGTTCTTGTCCAAGGCTGATGTGGAAACTGAAGGTTCTTGATTGTCATTTTATCTAAGTCAAAAAAAGGAATATCTAGGAATCAGTCCAGTTGAAGCTGAAGATCAATTGAATGTGGAAGGGAGTCCCTGTGCAGATTAGAGAGAAGAATCCTTGTTTGTGCTGTGTCCATCAGAATGGTCACTGTTTTCTCCATTAATAACTGGCAGACTAAAAACAAACTTCAGACTTTGATGAATGAGTACTTTACACAGCAAAATCGTGCCTTTATAAACACTCAGTTACTTTATCAATTGTATGCAATCCCACCATACTATCCCAATACTGGATTTTGCACTTTATCTTAACAGATCTTTTAGAATAACAAAGGTCCATTACATCATGATCTAGTTGCATAATTGGTGCAAATGGGTACTTTTAAAATGCCAAATAGGAAGGTGACAGTGATCTATCATTCCTTTTGGATGTACCACAAACATTAAATTATTAGATGAATTCACTGCTGCATTGTTACCTACAGGGTTTCTATAATTATTTTTGGTGATGATCCAGTTGACATAATTATGATCTATCAATTTGTCTTGCTCTCTTTTATGTAAGCTTTTGATCTTATCACTTTTTATAGTGCCATCTCTTTTAATAATGACTTCTTTAAAATTTCAATTAACAGGGGAAATATGTGGACCCAACCCGTGTGAGAATGGAGGCATTTGCATGAGGGGGTTGGCAGATGAACCTTTTTCATGTGAGTGTCCCAATGGATTCACAGGTCCCAACTGTTCTAGTATTGTGGAGGTTGGTAAGTGCAAGCACAAACAATGGCAAAACCTTTTTCTTGCATGTCTATCTTTTCCTTAAGCTTTTCACAGTGCTATGGACCAGACCAAATTCCCCAAATATATTAAGAAGATAGCATAGACCCTTCTTTGTTCTTATTTTAAAGGCAACTGCCTGTAGTTGCATTGCAGATGCAAATCAATTGGTCAAACTACCAGGATTGAAGCAAAGCATTCTTTTATTCATACACTACTGTTAAAATACAGATTAAAAGTAAAGAAATACTTAAGAATACACACATCCTTGGCAAAGACAAATTCATTAACATTGTCTCACATGGAGTTCTAGCTGCTGGAAGAGAACCCTAGCTTTGAGCTGTAGCAATCAAAGATGTTGCAGCTTTCACAACCCCCAACAGCTACTGCAAGTTAAAACTAAAATCCTGATTCTGTGGGAGCTTGACCCTATCCATTCAGGCTGCTTCTATTGTCCCAACTTTAAAACAAAAACCCCAAAACCTCACAAGCCGTTTACTTTTTATTGGCTTGAAGCAGACCACTTCACCATCTGTCTCAAACTCTCTTCACAAAAAAAACCCAGGACAAAGTATACCTCTTAAAGCCATAGTATTGTCACAGCAGTCACCAAATATTGACCTTTCTCAGGTGAATGTCTGGCTAATATTAATTGTGCACTAGTTATATTTGTTGCCGTGCCTTGTGTTGTTAGTCTTTGTTAAAGCTTGCGCTTGTCTATATTTTGACTATATTCCAATATTGTCACAAGAGCAAATATGGAATGGTTGAATTGATGTGCATGACTATTTTTAAGATAATCATGTTTATGATAATATAACCTGTATGAAAGTTATAAATGTTGACCATGGCTATTAAGAATGTCATAAATTTTATATGGATTTTACTGTAAATGTTTTCCAATCAATATGTTGACTTCTCCAATTTGTCAAACAAAACCTGTGAGAACCTGTGAATTTTTCAAAGTAGTAAAGAGGATTGACGAGGACAGAGTAGAGGACGTGATCAATATGGACTTCAGTTAGGCATTTGACAAGGTACCCCATGGGAGACTGGTTAGCAAGTTTAGATCTCATGGAGTACAGGGATAACTAGCCATTTGGATACAGAACTGGCTTGAAGGTAGAAGACAGGATGGTGGTGAAGGGTTGTTTTACAGACTGGAGACCTGTGACCAGTGGTGTGCCACAAGGATAGGTGCTGGGTTCATTGCTTTTCATCATTTATATAAATGATTTGGATGTGAGCATAAGAGGTATAGTTAGTAAGTTTGCAGATGACACTAAAATGTAATGGACAGTGAAGAAGGTTATCTCCGATTACAAGGGGATCTTGATCAGATGGGCCAATGGGCTGAGAAGTGGCAGATGGAGTTTAATTCAGATAAATGCGAGGTGCTGCATTTTGGGAAAGCAAATCTTAGCAGAACTTATACACTTAACGGTAAGGTCCTAGGGAATGTTGCTAAACAAAGATACTTTGAAGTGCCGGTTCATAGTTCTTTGAAAGCGGAGTTGCAGGTAGACAGGATAGTGAAGAAGACATTTTGTTATGCTTTCCTTTATTGGCCAGAGTATTGAGTATAGGAGTTGGGAAATCTTGTTGTGGCTGTAGAGGACATTGTTTAGGCCACTTTTGGAATATTGCGTGCAATTCTGGTCTCCCATCTTTCGGAAGGATGTTGTGAAACTTGGAAGAGTTCAGAAAAGATTTATAAGGATGTTGCCAGTGTTGGAGGATTTGAGCTATAGGGAGAGGCTGGTGCTGTTTCCGTGGAGCGTCGGAGGCTGAGGAATGACCTTTATAAAGGTCTACAAAATCATGAGGGGCATGGATAGGATAAATAGACAAGGCCTTTTCCCCTGGGGTATGGGAGTCTAGAAACAGAGGGCATAGGTTTAAGGCGAGAGAGGAAAAATTTAAAATGGACCCTAAGGGGCAACATTTTCACACAGAGGGTGGTGCGTGTATGGAATGAGCTGCCAGAAGAAGTGGTGGAGGCTAGTACAATTACAGCATTTAAATGGCATCTGGATGGGTATATGAATAGGAAGAGTTTATAGTGATATGGGCCAATTGCTGGAAAATGGGACTAGATTTGGTTAGGATATCTGATCAGAATGGATGAGTTGAACCAACAGGTCTGCTTCTGTGCTGTACATGGCTATGACTCTACAACTTGATTGTAGTTCAGGGAAATTAATACGCAGCAGAAGTGGAGAAAATTGTGGGAGGTAACAGAGGAGATTGCGAGGGACCTGGCATTAATTTTCAAATCAACTCTGGATACAGGAGAGGTACTGGAGGACAGTTCATTTGTTACCATTATTCAAGAAGGATAACAAATGAAGCAGGGAGTGAAAGACCAGTGAGTCCAACATCAATGGTAGAGAAAACTTAGAAAAAATTATGAAAGTTGAATCAGTCTCACCCTGGAGAGGCAAGGATGAATCCAGGATAATCAGGTGACTTTAAATAAAACAAAACAACGTGGATGCTGAAGATCTGAAGCAAAAATAAAAGTTGCTGGAAAAACTCAACAGATCTGGCAGCATCTGTGAAAAGAAAGCAGAGTTAAAATTTCAAGTCTCGTGACTCAACTTCAGAACTACAGAAAGATCACTGATTTTTTAGTCAGCTGACCTTTTGAATTTTCTCGGTGACAAGATATGTGGATGAGAATAATGCAGTGGACGTAGTTTACATGGAGGAGAAAGTGAGGACTGCAGATGCTGGAGATCAGAGCTAAAAATGTGTTGCAGGAAAAGCACAGCAGGTCAGGCAGCATCCAAGGAACAGGAGAATCGACGTTTCGGGCATGAGCCCTTCATCAGGAATGAGGAAAGTGTGTCCAGCAGGCTAAGATAAAAGATAGGGAGGAGGGACTTGGGGGAGGGGCATTGGAAATGTGATAGGTGGAAGGAGGTCAAGGTGAGGGTGATAGGCCGGAGTGGGGGTGGGGGCGGAGAGGTCAGGAAGAAGATTGCAGGTTAGGAAGGCAGTGCTGAGTTCGAGGGATTTGACTGAGACAAGGTGGGGGGAGGGGAAATGAGGAAACTGGAGAAATCTGAGTTCATCCCTTGTGGTTGGAGCGTTCCTAGGCAGAAGATGAGGCGCTCTTCCTCCAACCGTCGTGTTGCTATGGTCTGGCGATGGAGGAGTCCAAGGACCTGCATGTCCTTGGTGGAGTGGGAGGGGGAGTTGAAGTGTTGAGCCACGGGGTGGTTGGGTTGGTTGGTCCAGGTGACCCAGAGGTGTTCTCTGAAATGTTCGGCAAGTAGGCGACCTGTCTCCCCAATATAGAGGAGGCCACATCGGGTGCAGCGGATGCAATAAATGATGTGTGTGGAGGTGCAGATGAATTTGTGGTGGATATGGAAGAATCCCTTGGGGCCTTGGAGGGAAGTAAGGGGGGAGGTGTGGGCGCAAGTTTTGCATTTCTTGCAGTTGCAGGGGAAGGTGCCGGGAGTGGAGGTTGGGTTGGTGGGGGGCGTGGACCTGACAAGGGAGTCACGGAGGGAGTGGTCTTTTCGGAACGCTGATAGGGGAGGGGAGGGAAATATATCCCTGGTGTTGGGGTCCGTTTGGAGGTAGCGGAAATGACGACGGATGATACGATGCATGTGGAAGTTGGTGGGATGGTAGGTGAGGACCAGTGGGGTTCTGTCCTGGTGGCGACTGGAGGGGCGGGGCTCAAGGGCGGAGGAGCGGGAAGTGGAGGAGATGCGGTGGAGGGCATCGTCAACCACGTTGGGGGGGGGAAATTGCGGTCCTTGAAGAAGGAGGCCATTTGGGTTGTACGGTGTTGAAACTGGTCCTCCTGGGAGCAGATGCAGCGAAGACGAAGGAATTGGGAATATGGGATGGCGTTTATACAGGGGGCAGGGTGGGAGGAGGTGTAGTCTAGGTAGCTGTGGGAGTCGGTCGGTTTATAGTAAATGTCTGTGTTGATTCGGTCGCCCAAGATAGAAATGGAAAGGTCTAGGAAGGGGAGGGAAGAGTCTGAGATGGTCCAGGTGAATTTGAGGTCGGGGTGGAAGGTATTGGTAAAGTGGCAGAACTGTTCAATCTCCTCGTGGGAGCACGAGGCAGCACCGATACAGTCATTGATGTAGCGGAAGTAAAGGTGGGGAATGGTGCCGGTGTAGCTGTGGAAGATGGACAGTTCCATATACCCAACCAAGAGGCAGGCATAGCTGGGACCCTTGCGCAATATGACCAAGAGCAGGCAGGTGAGATTAGTTTAGTTTGGGATGATGTTTGGACTGAAGGGTCTGATTTCACGCTGTATGACTCTATGACTCTATCTTACGAGCAAAAGTAAGGAGAAATCTTTCCCTTCAGCAGAGGAGTCAATAACCAGGAGCCATAGATTTAAAGCAAAGGTTAGGTTTAGAGGGGATTTAGGGAAGTATGTAGATGAATATCTGAAGTGCCATAGCAAACAAAGCTACAAGGTAAATGCTGGAAATTAGGACCAGTGTCGATAGATGCTTGATGATTGGCACTGACACATTGGACTGAAGAGTCTTTTTCTTTCCCATATGACTCTATGGAAAGCCAGTAATAACTGTGCTGATAATAACTTGAATCAAGTCAGCGTAAGTATATGATAGATATTCTCTGCTTTGTAATGTACAGGATATAATGTTCCTTTAAAACTTAATGGACATTGCATGATAACTTTGGAAATAGTAGAGTTTGGTTTTTTTTCTTTGAAGATAAAGACAAGAGAAATATATTCCTTTTTAAGATCATCTAAAAGGCAGGGCTGAAGGCATGCATTCCTCTCAGTGAGAGGTGCCAAGTGGATGATCTATTGCAGCAGCATCACAGATGCCAGTCTTCAAACAGTATGATTCACTCTGTGTGATATCAAAAAAAGGCTCAAGGCATTGGATTCTACAAAGGCTACATGCCCTGACATTTCAGTTATGGTACTGAGGACTTGTCGACTTACCTAAGTCCTAGCCTTGCACTTCTAGTACAGCTACAACATTGGCATCAACATAGCAATATAGAAAATTGCCCAGGCATGTCCTGTATACAAAGGTGGGACAAATTAAACCCAGCCAATTATCATCCTATCAGTCTACTGTCAGTCAAAGTGATGAGGTGTCGTCAACAGTGCTATTGCATGATGCTTGAAAAATAATAACCAGCTCACGGACTCTCATTTTGGGTTCTGCCAGCCACTTGGCTCCTGACTTCGCTCAAACTTTACTTCAAACAAGGACAAAAGACCTGAACTCCAGAGGTGAGGTGAGAATGACTGCCCTTCACATCAAGGCAGCATTCGACTAAGTATAGCATCAAAGAATCCTCACAAAACTGAAGTCACTGGGAATCAGGGGAAAACTCTCCACTTTTTGGAGTCATACCAACAGAAATTAACACGTTGTTATTGGGAGATGAAGCAGCTCAAACCCAAACTCATAGCAGTTGATGTTGTCTATATGGACTTCAGTAAAGTCCCCCATGGCAGACTGGTGCAAAAGGTGAGGTCACATGGCATCAGATGAGCTGGCAAGATGGATACAGAACTGGCTTAATCATAGAAGACAGGGTAGTGGTGGAAGGATGACTTTTCAGAATGGAGGATTGTCACCAGTGACTAGAGAATCAGTGCTGGGACCTCTGCTGTTTTGTGGTCTACAGAAATAATTTGGAGAAAAATGTGGCTGGTCAAATGCCTAAGTTTGCAGATGGTACAAAGATGGTAGAGTTGCAGATGTTGAGAATGTCAGAAGACACAGCAGGATCGAGATCAATTGGAGGCCTGGGCAGTAAAATGGCAGATGTGAGGTTATGTATTTTGGAAGGATAAGTACAGGTGGAAATTATACAACGAATGGTAGTATCCTTAGTGTATTGACATGCATTGGGATCTGGTTGTGCAGATCCACAGATCACTGAAGATGGCAGCGCAGGTAGATAAGGCAGTAAAAAAGATCTATGGCATGCTTGCCTTCATTGAGTATAAGGATAGGCAAGTTGTGCTATAGCTTTCTAAAACTCGGGCCACAATTAGAATATTGCAGTTCGGGTTTGGTTAGCTTCCAGTTCTGGTCACCAGAGTACCAGAAGGATGTGGATGCTTTGGAGAGGGTACAGAAAAGGTTTACCAGGATGTTGTCTGGTATGGAAGATTTTAGCTGGAAAAGCTGGATTTGTTTTTACTGGGATGCAGTAGGTTGAGGGATGAAATTTATATGATTGTGTGAATGGCATGGATAGAGTGGAAAGTATCAGGCTTTTTCCCAGGGTGGAGGAGTCAATTACTAGAGGACACAGGTTCAAGGTTTTGGGTGAAGGAGAGCAAGTTTAAAAGAGATGTGAGGCATGCTTTTAACACAAAGGGTGGTGATGCGCTGCCCAGGGAAGTGGTGGAAGCAGACACAATAGCAGTATTCAAGAAGCACCTGGTCGAATATGTGAATAGGAAAGGAATAGATGGGTACAGATCTTGTAAGGGAAGATCAAAATGTGTCTGTGCAGGCTTGGAGAGATGAAGGGCCTGTACCTATGCTATATTATTCTTTGTACCTGCAGGAATTCCTCAGGGCAGTGTTCAAGGCCCAACCACCTTCAGTTGTTTCACCAGTGTCTAACCGTCCATAGGCAAAGTATATCAATGATTGTATTGTTCAGCACCTTTCACAATGATTCGGATATGAAGCAAATGTAGCTGGCCACAGAGCAGGTTAACAAGTAGGAACTCACCTCCTGACCCTCTCTACCATTTATAAGGCACACTTATGGGAAGCAGAGACATTGTTGTGATGTTGCTGCACTAATTATCCAAAACCCCAGGCTAATGTTCTGGGAGCATTGTCAGATCAGATCATACCAAGTGATGAAACATGAATTCAATAAAAATCATCTGAGATTGAAAGGTCTCATGGTAACCAAGTAACTATTCTTAGTTATTAGGATCAGGAGTAAGCTGTTTGAGCACTCAAGCCTGCTTCACCATTCAAAATGATCATAGCTAATCTGATTGTGGTCTCAACTCCACATTTCAGACCTACTGTTGACAACCTTTGAGTCCACTGTTAGACAAGAATCATCTTCCACTTTAAAAATATTCAATAACTTGTAGACATAATATGGATTCTTAAAGTATCAATACATATCAAGTATTGATAAAGTATCAAGGCACACAGGTAGTAATCAGTTGAATGTGATATGCAGGAGCTTCAGTAAAACTAAAGTCAATATGAATCAAAAGGAAAAGAAATAATTTTGTAATTGTGCTATAGCAATCCTCTTAGCCCAGAATAGAAGTTCCTGTGGGTAATGTCCTTGGACCAATCATTTTCAGCTACTTCATCAATGACCTTTCTTTTGTTATAAAGACAAATATACCCCTTTCCTCTCGCTCACCGTTGATAGTCTGCATTTCTGTATATGTAAATTAATTAACTGGAAAACTGATGGTGGTTAACAGATGAAAAATGTCACAGGTGATTTGGTGATGGGGAAAAGAAAATATTCAGTTGTAAGAGCACTGCTGGGCATTTAAAAAATGAAATGAGATTGATTAGCAAGATTAGATCTCATTGAATACAGGGAGAACTAGCCATTTGGGTACAGAACTGGCTCAAAGGTAGAAGACAGAGGGTGGTGGTGGAGGGTTGTTTTTCAGACTGGAGGCCTGTACCAGTGGAGTGCCACAAGGATCGGTGCTGGGTCCTCTACTTTTTGTCTTTTACATAAATGATTTGGATGCATGCATAAGAGGTACAGTTAGTAAGTTTGCAGATGACATCAAAATTGGAGGTGCAGTGGACAGCGAAGAGGGTTATCTCAGATTACAACAGGATCTGGACCAGATGGGCCAATGGGCTGAGAAGTGGCAGATGGAGTTTAATTCAGATAAATGCAATGTGCTGCATTTTGTGAAAGCAAATCTTAGCAAGACTTATTCACTGAATGGTAAGGTCCTAGGAAGTGTTGCTGAACAAAGAGACCTTGGAGTGTAGGTTCATAGCTCCTTGAAAGTGGAGTCGCAGGTAGATAGGATAGTGAAGAAGGCGTTTGATATGCTTTCCTTTATTGGTCAGAGTATTGAGTACAGGAGTTGGGAGATCATGTTGCAGCTGTACAGGACATTGGTTAGGACACTGTTGGAATATTGCGTGCAATTCTGGTCTCCTTCCTATCAGAAAGATGTTGTGAAACTTGAAAGGGTTCCGAAAAGATTTACAAGGATATTGCCAAGGTTGGAGGATCTGAGCTACAGGGAGAGGCTGAACAGGCTGGGGCTGTTTTCCCTGGAGCATCGGAGGCAGAGGGGTGACCTTATAGAGGTTTACAAAATTATGAGGGGCATGGATAGGATAAATAGACATGGTCTTTTTCCTGGGGTTGGGGAGTCGAGAACAAGAGGGCATAGGTTTAGGGTGAGAGGGGAAAGATATAAAAGAAACCTAAGGGGCAACTTTTTCACGCAGAGGGTGGTACGTGTATGGAATGAGCAGCCAGAGGATGTGTTGGAGGCTGGTTAAATTGCAACATTTAAGAGGCATTTGGATGGATATATGAGTAGGAAGGGTTTGGAGAGATATGGGCCGGGTGCTGACAGGTGGGACTAGATTGGGTTGAGCTATCTGGTCGGCATGGACGGGTTGGACTGAAGGGTCTGTTTCCATGCTGTACATCTCTATGACTCTATAAAACAGAGCTGAGGCCCCTTGATGATTGCGCAGTGTTAGCTCAATTTGTTGCATGCACTGAAACATTGACAACAATTACACTTGGGCTGTTCAGTGACAAACAACATTTACACTACACAAACGGCAAGCAATGATCTTATTGGAAAGATAAAATCCAAGCTCCTCCTATTTAGTACTCAAATGAGTTACCATCACCAGTTTCCCCAACATTGCCATCCTGTGGTCACTATTAACCAGATTAATTGGACCAACAATACTTAAGGAGGCATGTCAGATATTCTGTTGTAAGTGCTTTGAGGATTCAGAATGCAAATTAATCACAAGGCACAAGTCATAACGTGATGGAATAGTGCCCTTTGCCCTGGATGTTTACAGTACTAGAAGTCTCTGGAGACTCAACAGCACCTAGATCTGAGCAATGCATTTGATTGCCCTCCTGCACTAGTCTAAATATCCTTTTCCTCTTTTTATTGTGTTTTGATTGCTAGGTACATTATCTACAAATTATACTTTAGAAATTCACTAAGCAATCATCAGCTATCCCTTCGAAAACCACAAACTTCACCACCTAGAAAGGAAGTCGGTGAATGAAAATAAAACCATCCTCACATTAGTGCTATTTCTGTACAGTCAGTGGGTACTCACCACTTTCTTAGAAACACTGAAGACAATAAATATTAAGCATGCCATCAACTTCTCCATCTTCAGGATGAATATTTAAAAGCTGAACTTGCAAGAATCTCTTGTTTTGAATGGTATTTACTGAAACAAAGACTTGCTTGCATGCAGTTAAACTCTTGTTGGGGATATCTCAGACGCAAAGGATAAAGTGCAGATTGATTTTGTTTTAAAGCCATTTCTCCTCTGGCTTTGTTCCAACTTCACTGGCCAAATACAAATGATAATAGTCTGAACAACCATTCTGATTACGATTTTAAAAAAAACCACTTACTAACTCAGTGGTTGGCAGAACTGATGTTACTGTGGTGATTTTATTCATTAGGGTGATCTTATTCTTAATAATCCTTTTGAATTTCCATTATAAAATGTGATGCTTTGTATTTGGTTTTGGTAACTTGATTGACATATTGAGAATAATAGAATATTGGGAATGGAAGAAGCTATTTATGTCCTCAAAAACTGACAAGGTATTTTTTCATCTATTTCATTTAGTGCTGAAGATAATATTGGACTTAGATATCTTTGTCTAGTTAAAAGGTTTAATTAATTATTGGGATCCTTATGAATAGCTTTCTCTCCAGTAAAAGTGAAGTGATAGGATTAGTACATGGTGGAATGAATAGGCATTGCTTAAAAGAGATAAGGCTGAAAATTCATTTTGATTATTGAAGTTTTGCATGAGCTTCAGATGGTTTTTGCTTTTTTTTTCCTGAAATTACTTTTTTTCCACACCCTTCCTAATTCATTTCCACCATATATTGTTCCCAACCAAGAGGAATGAATTAATGGTGTCCTGTTTAACTAACAGGCTATGAAAAGATGCTGCAGGGTGACTTCTCGACACAGAGACACACCTTTTTTTTTCTTCCTTCCTTTCTAAAACTAAACTGAGTTATTTTCTTAACATTATCAAGTTCATGGGAATGGTAGTGCAGTGGTAATTCAACCAGACAAGTAATGTAGAGGCCCAGACTAATGCTCCAGAGACCTGGGCCAGATTTGTTTTTCTTCAGATTAAGCATGTAGGCTCTAAATGTGAGAGGAACATCTGCTCAGGGTTGGGTCAGGTATCCTCATGCTTATTTGTGTGTGAGTAAAAACTCTGAAAGTTACAAGTTCTGAAGCCTGACCAGAATGTCTGGGCTCCAATATCCAGGCACCACATTTAAAAGGCAACCAGACTGAACTTCGGTCTTTGAAGAGATGCCAGAGAACAGGCAGAATTCAGTGCCACAGGAGAGATTGAAGTTGTTTTCCCTACAAATGGCAAAAAGAGACCATCTCGGCAGATGAAGGAAGCCTGGATAGTGGTGGCTGTAGAGGGCTGTGCCATTAATCTGGACAAGAGAAACTGCCTACAATGCCACTAAAGGATGGCTCCACCAGGGTATTTGCTGCTGTGTTCAATAATGCCCCTGTGAATGAGCTACCATTGTAAGGTTGCCACTGCAGAGGAGTGTCATATTGGAGGTTGGATAGCAGGCATCTCCATTAGATGTCTCCCGTGTATTAATGTCTGTCATTTCATTACAGCTACCATTGTAACAGGGCTGGCACCACTGTGGTACTTCCTCTCACACATTATCCTGGGTTCAAACAGAAAAGAAGCGACAACCTTCTGTAGCTCAGGCATTATCAGAACATAGAACATTGCAGTGCAGTACAAGCCCTTCTGCCCTCAATGTTGCGTCAACCTGTGAAACCAATCTGTAACCCATCTAACCTACATCAATCCATTTTCATCCATATGTTTATCCAATGACCATTTAAATGCCCTTAAAATTGGTGAGTCTACTACTGTTGCAGGCAGGCTGTTATACGCCCCTATTACTGAGAAAAGAAACTACTTCTGACGTGTGTCTTAGGTTTAATTGAGAGTTGATAGATATATGACCCCTCATGCTAACCATCACCATCTGAGGAAAAGGTTCTCACTGTCCACCCTATCTAACCCTCTGATTACCTTCTAAGTCTCAATTAAGTCACCTTTCAATCACCTTCTCTCTAACGAAAACAGCCTCAAGTACCTCGGCCTTGCTTCATAAGACCTTCCCTCAATACCAGGCAACATCCTAGTAACTCTGCTCTGAACCCTTTCCAAAGCTTCCATATCCTTCCTATAATGCGGTGACCAGAACTGTACACAATATTCTAAGTGTGGCCACTGCAAAGTTTTGCACAGATGCAGCATGACCTCATGGCTCCAAAACTCAATCCCTCTACTAATAAAAGATAACACACCATATGCCTTCTTAACAATCCTATCAACCTAGGTGGAAACTTTCAAGGATCTATGCACATGGACACAAAGATATCTTTGTTCATCTACACTACCAAGAATATTAACATTAGTCCAATACTCTTTACTCCTGTTGCTCCTTGCAAAATGAATCACCTCACACTTTTCCGCATTAAACTCCATTTGTCACCTCTCAGCCCAGCTCTGCAGCTTATCTCTGTCCCTCTGTAACCCACAACATCCTTCGGCACTATCCACAACACTGTTGACCTTCGTGTTGTCCACAAATTTACTAACCCTCATCCAGGTCATTTATAAAAATGACAAACAGCAGTGGTCACAAAATATATCCTTGCGGTAGGCTACTGATCTTTCATGGATTCCTGATGAAGGGCTTTTGCCCGAAACATCGATTTTACTGCTCCTCGGATGCTGCTTGAACTGCTGTGCTCTTCCAGCACCACTAATCCAAAATACTGATCTTTCATCACAACTGGGAAAATATGCATTTTTATTGCTATTCATCAACAACTCCCATGGGACAAGGATACAATCACAAAATGTTGATCCCCATTTTGAGTTCAGCCCCATTTCTGTGCCCCTGTTATGTTTGCTGGCATCATTCAGTGTGGCTGCTTTGCTATGTTTGGCTTGTTGTCCCAGTTAGACTTCACCCCTGGTGGTGTAAACATTAAACATCCATAAGCTAGACTGCATATGACTGAAATTTCTCACGAGCTGATCAATGTGGATCAGTTTCAGTCCTAAAATTATAATCTTTGCATAAAGATACAGATTGCCTATGAAGCATACAAAAAGTGGAAGATGTTTTTACTCTTTGATACTGGAAGAAGTCATCCACCCTGCTAGGTATAAGTTTAGTATATCCGGTTGGTTTGTAAACATTCTTGTTTCCTGTTGGATATGAAGATTACATCCATAACCATTGTTCCAATAGCCGAAGATATTGATGACTGTTGATAACAAGCTAATGATTGCAAATGAGGTTCCTGACTGGAAAGCAGACCCACCTGAAAAGTACTGATAACTCAATAGCAGAACTTGAATCCACCATCAGGAACCCAAATTTTTCCCTTCGACCCAATTAAATCCTCCCCGGGTCCTTCTGAAAGTTCTGGACAGGCCTAGAAACTTCCACTCCTGCTCTCAGATGCTACCAAAGCAATGGGAGCATATAAATTCAATTAATTTAACAAACCTGGTTGAGAAAGCTAGTGAGAGAATTGAAAATCAATAAACTACCAGATTGTTGTAAAACCCTATCTGTTCTGCTAATATCCATTTTAGAGAAGGCAATTTGTAACCTTTACCTGGTGTAGCCTGCACTTGACAATAATGGGTGGTTGACTCGTATATGCCCTCTGAAAAGGCCTAACAACACACTCAGTTGAGAGGCAGCTAGGTCAGGCAACAAATGCTAGCCCTCTCAGCGATGCCCACATCACATGGAAGAATAAAGGAAAAATGTTTGTAAAATATCTTGGACTCCTCTGCAGATCAATATCCAAATCATCCTTGGATGTAGGGTTGTGAGTGTGGTGCTGGAAAAGCACAGCAGGTCAGGCAGCATCCGAGGAGCAGGAGAATCGGCGTTTCCTGATTCCTGATGAAGGGCTTATGCCAAAAACGTCGATTCTCCTGCTCCTTGGATGCTGCCTGACCTGCTGTGCTTCTCCAGCACCACACTCTTCGACTCTCCAGCATTTGGAGTCCTCACTTTCTACCAACTACATCCTTGGATGCATCCTGTCCCACTAACAGAGGTAGCAGTGCAGTGATATACAGTTAGGAATGTGTGGCCCTAGGTATCATCAACATTGATTCCTGACCTGATAGAGACTCATGGTATTAAATCAAACTGGGCTTGGTTGACTACCAGCTACCTGCATCTCCAATTAATGGAGTCGTCCTCCATTCTGAACGCTGCTTGGAAGAAGCACTGGTAGTCACAAGGACATATAATGCACTCAAAGTGGGGGCTTCACTGCTCTGTAGTAGTACCTCTACTGCCTACCATTGTCAAGTCCTAAAGGATATATCTGCATAACCCTGTAGTGGTTGATGACGGGCTGACCAAATATGCCATTCCATATGTTTTTAATTGTTGAAATCAGGACTTGTCCCATGACTTCCTATTGTGGGACATCAGAACTGTGGAAATGCTTAATGCCTTATTTATTCTATCCTATAATTGTTCATGTTTAAAATGTTTTCATCATCCAACATCCTGATTTACTATCTTCAAGCTTGGTGATAGCTGTCACCTGTTTTCTGAATAGTAATGATGTTGGTCATGACTTACTGGCTTGGGGAAAGATTTGAAATTATTGAATTTGTTAACCTCTCCAGTTACTAGCTCATTTGCAATTCCAATGGAGTTGCAATTTCAGAAAACAATAAGTCATTTGCACAAGATCCTTTCTTGAGGTTAATGCCATAGAACTCTCAAATTATCATATGCCTGCACCTTACTTCAGGGAAGTTTCTCATATTCTTCTTTTGACATTATTTTACTGCCTTTACTCATTCTAAAATTCTTTTGATGTCTAAAAATAAAGTTACCTGCAAATAGTTTTCTTTATTTCAGTCCTATAAATGTACCTGCTTTTATCACCCATAATATCTGCCTCTCTCTCATTCCATGCGAGTAACAGCTCACAACAGAGCAAAAAGGGTCAAGGCAGGGGTGTGCTACCTGTCATTTAGCTCCTCACCCATTATAAGCAGAAGATCCTGAATCTGACCACCTTGAGCAGGTTTGAACTGTTATCAGTGACTGTCCCTCACTGATTCTGCCTAAAACCCTGAGGAAAGGCTACCCCCCTTGATTTGACTGAGTCCTGCTGTCAACTATGACAAGCTTCCTGTCTTTGTGCCTACTCTGAATGACACTGAAAGACAGCAGAAATTACAATGATCGTTGTTGAAGCAGCCCACTGCACCATGACGGTTTTAGAGGCTGGCAGCATGTCAGATGCCAATGTCCATGGGCATGGTGCATGTGGCAGGTGCCTAGTTTCAAAAATGGAGATCATTGGGAGCAAGCAACAAACTGGATTTGCCACAAGCTCGCTCTGCTTTCTTGTTTGGTAAGATGAAAAGCTGAATATTAATGAGGCAAATTGGATTGTTAACAAGGTATTTAACAGTCATTATTCATTGCCAATAAACAACGTGCTGCTGCCTAGCAAGATTCTCATCACACCGCTTGTGAATGAAAAGTCACAAATTGATCTTGATGTTGAGATAGGCTTAGGGTAAGGTTTAGATTTGATTTATTGTTGTCACATGTACCTGAGTACAGTGAAACATTTGTTATGCATGCAATACAGGCAGATCATAACATACAAAGAATATAAGGTGATTGAACAGAGCAAGGAGTATAAAGTTACAGCTGCAAAGAAAGTGCACAAAAGGCAAGATCAACATCAGATTTGGAATTTGAGAGATCTATTCAGAAGTCTAATAACAGCATGGAAGAAGCTGTGCTTGAACATGTTGGTACATGTGTTTAAGCATGTGTTTAAATCTGTGTTTAAATCTTCTGTCTGACAAGAGGTTGGGAGGGATTATAAACAGGGCGGGAGGGGTCTTTGATGATTTTGCCTGCCCTTCTGTGGCAAAGGGAAGTGTGGATGAAGTCAATGGATGGAAGATTGGCTTGCAAGATGGTCTGGGCTGTGTTCACAACTTTCTTTACTTTATTTTCAGTGATGGGCCTCATTATCCTTGTCACCCGATTCTGCCACACATACATACGTAGCCAATATTGCTCAAACTCCTATAAAATTCCACTCAGTATGTCCAGTGCTTTCAGACATTTATTGACACCGTGTGGAGTCAGTCAAATTGGCCAAACATTGAAAGTTATGATGATCAAAACCTCAGAAGGAGAACACGATAGATAATTCACTTGAGATTTCTGGCACATCTTGGCTTTTATGATGATATGTTGGGCTCCAACATTGATGAAGATAGGAACAGTTTTGGAGGCTCCTTTTCATGTTAGTTGTTTGATTGTTCAACACTCTGGATTTGACAAGGTTGCACTGGAGAGCTTTGATGTGGTTTGGTGGTTCTGGGATCACTTCTCACATGCTGCTTCTGCTGCTTAGCATGCATATAGTGTGGTGTTGTAATTTCCCTCAGGTATGGCTGGTATTGCTCAATCATTGAACCAGAACTAATCCCTCCCTTGATCGTAACAGCAGAGTCATAGATATGCCAGACCCTGCATTGTATGACAATTCTGTGATTTCTGATGCCTCACAGCACCTCATATATGCCCAGTTTGAAGTTGTTGAATAAGGTCTGAATTTATACACATTAAATGATGATACTTCCACACTCCGTGATCGGTTTAGTAAGTGTAAAAATGTTCCTGCACCTCCACAAGGACTGTGCAGTATTCCCTCCTATCAATGCTGTCATGGAGAGATGCAGGGGCAACCATTGTATCCCTCAACCCCCAAACAGTCCAAACAAAAATCTGGTTGTTAGCCTGCCTGATGAAAAGCTGACTGTCCTGCAATCATATAATACGGGGACAACATTAGTAGTTTCAGAGGGGAGCATGTGTTCCCAGTTAAGCAGGAAGTGCTGTCCCAGGGTCACTGAGACCTACAACACAGAAGAAGGCCCTTCTGCACTTAGCGAAAACAATCACCTAATTACTCCAGTCTCATTTTCCAGCACTTGGCCTATAGCATTGTATGCTTTGGCATTGCAAGTGCACATATAAATACTTAAAGCCATAGAGTTATGCAACACAAAACAGTCCAACGCGTCCATACCAACTAGGTATCCTAAACTCCTCTAATCCCATTTACTTCATAAACTTTGAGTGCTTTTGCCCTCCCACCCTCCTTGGCAATGAGTTCCAGATTCCCACCACCCTCTAAGTGAAAGGTTTTCCCTTACATCTCTATACCTCCGCTCCCTTACCTTAAAGATCTGTTTGTTAATCTGCAGAGCACATTCAATTGCCAGCTATGCTGTCCTACAGAAAGAAGACTGATGGAACCTGAACTTAACTTCAAGTCAAGGACTTTGACAGCCCTGGCTGCAGTCCAAGCAGGAAAAAGTGGATAGTTTTGAGATGCTAGTGTGGGGGATTAAAGTTGGTCAACTCCTATGGGAACTGGAATTGGTGGGTACTGCTGGCAGGGTCAGGGAATTTTCTCAAAAAGGTCCAACACCAACACCCTTAATGAAAGCTGCTAGACTACAACCTTACCTCAGCCTGTACCTCACCAACTTTAAAAAGCTGTAGAGGGAGATTAGTGCCACCAAATAGCCATTAATGGACCACTTAAGGGGCTCAATCAGCTTAAGGGTGGGCAGGCTGCCTGCACAATTTACAAAACGGGTAAGGTGTGGGTGTGGAGTCAGAGGGAATGTCACCTGCTCTACTAATTGTGCACCCACCCTCAAATATATTTGGGGACAGAGGGAGAATGTCATGTCCACTGCGTAAAATAATACTCTATGTCAGGAGCCCACTCAGTCCATCATACTGGTGTTGAACCTTTGGATGAGCTGTCAAACTTGATGCAATTCCTCATCTTTCCCCAAAAGTCTGCAACTTTTCTTCTTGGGGATTTGTCCAATTTCCTTTTGCATGTTGCTGTTGTGTTTCCTTCCACGACCTTTTCAAGCAGTGCATTCCAGATCACAAGAACTTGCAAGATTGAAAAAAAAACTTTTCTGGTTCATTTGCCATCACTCTAAATCTGTGTTCTCTGGTTATTGGTCATTCCCATTTATTTACTTGACTGAAACCATTCATGCTTTCAAAAACCTTAAATTTTGTGTAATCTGTTTAAAATGGAGCAATTTACTTCATCCAATCATAATGTGCCACTTCGGACTTGCATAATCCAATGCAAGTTTCCTTACAAGTATATATTTGTAAAACCTTTTGAGTTCAGTTTTATGTTAACTGCTAATCATTCTCAAAGTCTCTCTCTCTCCTTTTTAGATCTCTTCTAAACTTCTTTCAGCTTGGTTCTCCACTAAACCTTATATTTGTACATGAACAATATAATTGTGATCTTTTGTATGCCAATATTTAATCTAAGATGTCGCTGCTAGTGTGACCAAAATCATAATTGACCTGATGCTACTTATAGACTGTTACTGTGATTTGATACAAAGATTGGCGCTTAAAATTAGCCGCTGAAGCTTTGGACCTTTGAACAGTTACACATCTGTGTTTAATTCTTGTTGTGAATGTTGCATTTGCACACATGTCCTGCCAATAACACCTTATTTCTAGCCCTCATGCTTTATTTTCTCACTCTTGTGTTGACTTTTCCCACCATAATTTCCTGTAGTCATGTGAAATATGTATTCCTGGTCACTTTTGAAAATTTCCATGTACTAACATGCTCTGCCCACCGGGTGGCCACACACGGTTCCTGAATATTTTCAAGGACGTGGGCCGGAATTTTTCAAATGAATGCTGTCTTTCTTAGCAGCTTTATCTTTAGTTGTTAAGTTTTTAACAACTTTATTTTTAATTTTGTTTTACGGTCTGTCTAGCCCTCTCTACTTCCAGGCTCAATTTCTAGCTGTTTAAGCTTCTTCATCTTCAAGATGGCCACCATTTTTATCTGTCCTCAACCTGCTATGATTCTATTCCCTGACCCATTCTTAATTGTTGCCAATTTATAATCCCCACCTCTTCTTCCATCATGCTCCACAGCTGGAAGCAAGTAATTTTAAGATTATTTTTTTAGGACTGATGTGTCTCTATTATAGTGTGAGCATTTAGGCTTTCTATTGCATACCTCAGTGGTTACTGTCATGAATGGAGTAAAACTCATTTTTAATAGAAATATAGAAATATATTTCATGACTATTTTGAAAACATATTCAGCAGCCCAGAAGAAGGCTGCTGTATATGTGGCTGGACTTGCCAATAACCTCCCAGAAACATCTTGGAAGCTATCATCACAGAGGATTTGAACTATAGGGAGAGGCTGAATAGACTGGGGCTGGAGCCCAAGTCTACTCAGTCTCATAATTTTATAAACCTCTAAATGTCACCCCTGGAGCATCAGAGGCTGAAGGGTGATATTTATAGAGGTTTATAAAATCATGAGGAGCATAGATAGGATAAATAGACAAGTCTTTTCCCTGGGGTGTGTGGATCCAGAGCTAGAAGGTGAGGGGTAGATATAAAAGATATCTAAGGGACAACTTTTTCACGCAGAGGGTGGTGTGTGTATGGAATGAGTTGCAGAGGAAGTAATTGCGGCTGATACAATTAGAACATTTAAAAGACATCTGGATGAGTATATGAATAGGTAGGGTTTAGATGGATATTGGTCCAGTGCTGGCAAATGGGACTAGATTAGGTTAGGATATCTAGTCAGCATGGACGAGTTGAACCAAAGGATTTGTTTCTGTGCTGTACATCTCTATGACTCTAAAGCTCAATACTCAAGTATCTCCTGATCAGCATTTCCTCTAATTTTTTTTTGTCTTGTATGGAAACCCCCAACATCTGTGCATGACAACTGGAAGACAATGCTGCAATCTGAGTTGCCGCACTGATCAGCATGCATGGAGCATCAGAGTGACTGATCACATACACAGTTATGTAACTTAGAAAGAATGTTCTTCCTGATCTGTCTGAGATGCTGGCTGTTGTGTTGAAACCTTCTACAGAGAGAACCATCTACAAGAGAAACCATTATACTATAGAGTTGCAAGCTGTACTCATCCTAAAAGATGTCCACTGAACCTCTGGAATGGGCCATAGACAGTTGGCTTTAATACAAGCCTCTGTCATGATGGTATTGCTTCTCCCCTTTGGGAAGCTTGAACACATGACTATCTAATACTGAATCCACTCCTTTTAACCAAACAATTTTGAAATAGCAGTCAGTTTAGGTGCCAGTGATGCTGTGTACAAAATATACTCTCAATATCAGCATCCCTAATTCTAGCATTCAAAGGTAAAGGCTCTGATCTATAAAAACACCCAACGTTCTGTATTTGTGTTCTGTGCAAGTAAAACTTGCTTTCATCAGAACAATGAAACAGAAGTTCGACTTCAGAAAATCTTTCTCATCTGACTTTTGAAGAGATTTTGTTTTATGATTTTTCTACAGCTGGCTAGCTACTCAACCATTTCCATAAAGAAATTCCAAACTACTAACTCTATCTTTATGCTTTGGGATTCCACCTTTAAAAGCAAGGACATTGATCATCAGTATACTTCAGTTCTTTTGTATCAAAGTTATTGCAAATTGAATGATTTCTTGATCCTTTCTGATTCAATCTCTGTGTATGTTTGCAAGCATGCCTGTGTTGTGAAGTATTCCCTCGCATCTCAGCATGTATGGCGTAAAACTCTACTTTTGGTTTAAATTTCCCACTCTGTTGTTACAGTGCGCAGTCAGAATCCACAAGCAGAGGGAGTGTGGGAAATAGCCACTGCTGTTTTGAAAATGAAGGGAAAAAAGCCTCAATCTGCGTATGAACAGATGATAATAGGGAGAGATATTTGTTTTAAAACATACAATCTGTCTTTAACAGAATGAATACTTGTAAAATACTAGACAGCATGCAAAGATGAATGTTCAAATATGAGATGGAGATATTAGAGTGAAAGTGACTTTGCTATGGAAAACAATGAGGATGAAGAGCAGAGAATACAAGAGCGCGTGCAATGGAGGAAAATGTGAGGATGCCATTGATAATTGCATCTTAGAGATTATGTTTGATTTTAGAGGGAATGTTAAGTGGCAAGGGGCAATAAACGTGTCTTGGAGCTGCAGGTAGATACTGAGGTTGCAACTGAGGGTAAATTTAAGGTGGCCAAAATGAGCACTGCAGATGCTGGAGATCATAGTCAAGATTAGAGTGGTGTTGGAAAAGCACAGCAGGTCAGGCAGATGAAGGGCTTTTGCCCAAAACGCTGATTTTCCTGCTTCACGGATGCTGCCTGACCTGACCACTCTAATCTTGAGGTAAATTTAAGGTGTTGAAGTCAGAAGAGATATGTGCAATAAAAGCAAATAAGTTCCCCAAAGCTGAACGGACTCCTAATTTCCTGACTATCCCAGCACCAACCCGTCTTTCTTCTAACAATTTGCTTAAAAAACACTTTGCTTTTTGGCATGGAATTCCATCTGAAACTCAATCCCTAATCAGTTATGCGAACGTGAAAGAAAAGTTCCAAGCTCCTAATTGAACCAAATTCTTGAAAATAATCCTGACTCAGTCTTTAGACTCTGCTGTCGTCTCCAAAACCTTAATATAAACGTTCTCCACAGAGTTGGGTGATATCTGGAATTATAAACTCGTATGGAAATTCCCTGACTTGGTCTTGACTGTAATATAAATGTGTTTATAAATATTCCCACTCAGCCCTTGCCCTGCCTGTAGGTGAAAACATTATTGATTAAAATATTCTTAGTATATATTAGTCTGCTACATAATTATATTGCTCACAGACTCTATTTCATTAATGCCTTTTGGGAACCATTCTGTACAGGTTCCTTTTATTTTCGGAATACATTTTGGCCTATTTATTGAATACATTTGTGGGACTACATTTTAAAGTAAGAAAGAAATATATTTTTAAAATTTGGAAATGCTAGAGTAGCTGCTCAACATCACGAACAAATAAGCTCTATTTTTATTTTAATACTTATTCCTTATTTCATGTTTTAGTTAATATAAAATTAGTACAGAATTACAACAAATTGTGTTTTGCTATAATATCAAGTACAATTTCTGGGCATGGTTCAGTTGCTGTAGCTTTCCATCAGAAAACTGACAGGAGGGACTCTACAATTAGTACACATTTTGTCTCATACTTAACCTTTCTTTCCGTCGTCATGTTTTTATCAAACCTTTCTGCCAATCTCGACATTTGTACCAGGAACTGCCTGTTGACTTGTCATGATGTAATTGTACTCACTAACCAGTAGTAATGCTGCAGTACTTTACTGTTGTATCGGCCAGTTTCTCTACCTTGTGCTACCAGGAAAGGCTTAAACAGGCATTTTTCAAAAAAGTTCTCATTTATTGCCAGTTTGATGCAACCGAGTGAGTTACTGGGCTACATTGGAGGGCTGTTAAAAGTCAACCATGTGGTGGTGGGTCTGAAGTTTAGCATGGGCCAGATTGTGTGAGGATGGTCAGTTTCCTTCCATAAAGGGCATAAGTAAGTCAGTAAAGGTTTTATGTCAAACAGCAGATTGATTTCACTGATTATCAGTTTTCCTTTTCTTAAACTTGAATTCAAATTCTGAAACAGCTGCGGTGAGTTGAATTCAGATTCTTTACATTATTGTTCCGAAGACATAACACCTCACCGTTGCATGCATTAATCTCCACATTGCTGTGTGTTTTGCTCATGAACAAAGAATAATATGACATCAGATCATTTATAAATTATTTGAAATAGAGAATTGAATTATGTTTGCAAAACTAGTTTGCATTAGCTTCTTTCATCAAACTTCTTTCACCTGAAGGTAATTGTGCTGATCCCCATATATATGAAAACAGTGTTAATGTGCACATGTATATGATTAATATTTTCATAATGAAACACAATTCTTGGAATGTGACAACTCACTCACCTATCCCTATTGCCTTTGTGCTGCTATTTCTTCCTCCATCCATACTTTTGCTTAATTCTCTCCCTGTCTTCTGTGGATATCCTCTTAAGTTTTTGGTTTAGCTTCCTTTATTTCTGCTTTTGTTGAAGCTGATGTGCATTTTATCCTGCTCAGATGGCAAGAAGAGGTAGAAGTAGCTGATCAATAACTGCTTTGGAATGATCTTTGTAGACAAAATGTGGTTTTCCCTGGTTCTATTTTCATCCCCTAACCGAATCATATTTTCCACCCCAACCATCCCTAAGCATTAACCACCAGCACCCAGCACCCCACAAATACCAACCCACCGCCTGCTTCCCCCAATCCATCACCTGCTAATACTACCTCATATTCATTATCACCAATGACAGTGCTTCTTTCTTCCTATTCACCCAATTTTGCTTCAAGCACAATATCCATTTAACTGGACATGCATGGCTGAATCACTCATTCTAGAAAAGCAAGAATTGCGATATGAAACCAAATTGAAGTGCCTAGTTTTTTCATGCCATCTTAATATGTTAACAATAATGCACAGAGGAGTAGCTAGTTATAATATTCAGCCACTATTTAGTTAAGCCAATCCACTGGTAGCAGAATGCATTGGCAAACATAGAATCAAAATCATTTATTCCTTCCAATAATGCTACAGGAATATAAATACTTTAAATCCACCTCTCATCTGTCCTTAAATTCCTGTCAGATATGGAAACACTCCCTCAGGCAACCCCCTATGCAGATGGAAGCTTGCACAGATGGATAATTATGATAAATCACATATCAGGTGAAAACAGCTGAGCAAGTTCTGTCAGTGAAATCACTTGTATCATACCACGCCTGCCCTTGTATGTGAATAGGTATTTTTACCCTTTGAGCAAAGATCCTGGCAGTAATTTTGACCTTGTACAACAGGTAACAACAAATTCACAACCCATTTTGTAGTTCCAATTTTTTTTAATTTTAATAGCTCTTAACTTCACTGGTAATGAAAACTGTCAGAGATGTAAAACAGACTGAATTTAACAATATCAGTTGCACACTAACTCACAAAGTTAAAATTAGTTCTGACCCCCTTCCCTGTACAATATTGAATGCTAGAAAAATCAATTTTAATGTCTTTTTAAAATTAGCTCAGCATTTTGCAATACTTTCAGAACTATGTTTTATGAATGAAAATTAATGTAAGGGCTTTTTGTTGAAAATGACTATACACTGACTAGTTATATGAAACTAAATTATATGTATGGTTAACGTGTTTTAAATTCAATTAGAAATTCATTGCACTCTTCAGTTAATTGTAGTATTGTAAATATGGGTGAAACTGAGAAGAAAAGATTTTCTTAAATGATGTGGAGAACATTTTTATTTATATGGGTATCTCTGGCTCAGCTGGCAGTTATTGCTGAAGTCCAATTGCCCTGCAAGACATAAACCATCTTCTTGCATTGCTGCAATTCATTAGGGAGGGAGTTCCAGGATTTTGACCCAGTGTCATTTAAAGAGCAGTGATGATATGTTTTATCCAGCATATGAGTGACTTAGAGGAAAACTTGCAGATGGTGGTGACCCCATGTATCTGCTACCCTTATCCCCTTAGTTAGTAGTCACCATGAGGTTGGGAGATGAACTCAAAGGAGTCTTTGTGAATACCTGGAGTGCATCTTATAGATAGGAAGCACCAACTGGTGGTAATTAGCATTGGAGGTGAAGGGAGTGAATGTCGGTGAATATGGTGCCAAATGAATGAACTGTTTTGTTCTGGATGGTGTCAAGCTTGTTTAGTTTTGTTGGGGGTGTACTCACTCAGGAAAGTGGGGAATATTCTATCATGCTCCTGACTTGTGCCTTGTAGATAGTGGACAGCTTAGGGGAGAATCAGGAGATAAGTTATATGGTGCAGGATCCCTAGCTTCTGACCTGCTGTTGTAGCCAATGAGTTTATATGACTGTTCCAGTTCAGTTTCTGGTTAAAGGTAACCCCAGGAATAATAGTGGGAGATTCAGTGATGGTAAAGCCATTAAAAGTTTCTTTCTTATTGGAGTTTGTCTTTGCCTGGCATTTGTGTACCATGAATATTATTTGCCAATTCTAAAACCAAACCTGGATAATGATCAAATCATATTGCATTTGAAGATGCACTACCTCAGTATCTCAGGAGTCATGAATTGTGCTCAACATTATCAAACACCCCCCAGTTCTAACTTTTCAGTGGAAAGAAAGTCATTAATGAAGCAGCTGAAGATGGTTAGTCCTAGGACACTACCTTGAGGAACTCCTGCAGAGATGTTCTGGACCTGAGATTACTGACCTCTAACAACCATAGCCCATCTTCCTTTTGCACCAGGTATGCTTTCCACAGCAGGCAGCTTTCCCCCGATACCACACTATGTCAAACACGGCCTTGGTATCAAGGGCTGTCACTCTCACCTCTCCTTTCGAATTCACCTCTTCTGTCCACATGTGAACAAAGGCTGTAATGAGGTCAGGAATTAAATGGCACTGGTGGAAACCAAACTTAGTGTCAATGAGCAGGTTATTGTGAAGCAAGTGCTACATGCAAGCATTGTTGAATGACTCCTTGCAGTACTTTAATGACAATTGAGAATAGACTGGACACCTCCTCCCACTCTGCCTCCTGTAAAAATGCTGTCCCCTATTCTCAATTCCTCTGCCGCATCTGCTCCCAAGAGGACCAGTTCCACCACAGAACACACCAGATGGCCTCCTCCTTCAAAGATTGCAATTTCTCCTCCCATGTGGTTGATGATGCCCTCCAGTGCATCTCATACACTTCTTGCACCTCCAACTTCGAACCCCACCCTTTAGTCGCAACAAGGACAGAACCCCCTGGTCCTCACCTTCCACCCCACCAATCTCCATATACATTGCATCATCCTCTGCGTTTTCCGCCAACTACAATCAGACGTCACCACCAGAGATATATTTCTCTCCCCACCCTATCTGCTTTCTGTAAAGACCATTCCCTCCATGACACCCTCGTCACACCAGTGGCCCCAACCAACCCACCCTCCCCTCCCGGCATCTTCCCCTACCATCGCTGGAATTGCAAAACCTGTACCCATACCTCCACCCTCCCTTCCTTCCAAGGCCCCAGAGGAGCCTTCCATATCCATCGGAGTTTTACCTGCACTTCCACACATGTCATTTACTGTATCCATTGCTCCCGATGTGGTCTCCTCTACATTGGCGAAAAAGGACACCAACTTGCAGAGAGGGGAGGCATGGTGCTTAGTGGTTAGCACTGCTGCCTCACAGCACCAGGGTCCCAGATTCAATTCCAGCCTCGGGTGACTGTCTGTGTGGAGTTTGCACATTCTCCCCGTGTCTGCGTGGGTTTCCTCTGGGTGCTCCGGTTTCCTCCCACAGTCCAAAAATGTGCAGGGCAGGTGAATTGGCCATTCTAAATTGCCCATAGTGTTAGGTGCATTAGTCAGACGGAACTGGGTCTGGGTGGGTTACTCTTCTGAGGGTCAGTGTGGACTTGTTGGGCCAAAGGGCCTGTTTCTGCACTGTAGGGCCTGTAATCTAATCTAATCTAAACATCTCCAGGAACCCACACTAACCAACCCCACCACCCTGTGGCCAAATACATCAACTCCCCCTCCCACTCCACCATGGACATGCAACTGCTGGGCCTACTCTATCACCACACCCTAACCACCCAATGCCTGGAGGAAGATCACCTCATTTTCTGCCTTGGGACCCTCTAACCACATGGCATCAATGTGGACTTTGCTAGTTTCTTCATTTCCACTCTCCTCACCTTCTCCCAGTTCCAAACTTCCAATTCAGCACTGCCGTCTTGACCTGTCCTACTTGTCGAACTTCCATCTCATCTATCGGCTCCACCCTCCTTTGCAATCTATCATCATAACCCACTCCTCCATCTACTTATCACACTCTCAGGTACCTTCCCCCAGCCCCACCACTCCTCCCATTTATCTCTCCACCCCCCATTTATCTCTCCACCCCCGAGGCTCTCAAACCTCATTCCTGATGGAGGGCTTTTGCCTGAAACATAGATTTTTCTGCTCCATGGATGCTGCCTGATCTGCTGTGCTTTGCCAGCACCACACTCTCAACTCTAATCTCCTGCACCTGCAGTCCTCACTTTCTCCTGGTGGGGCTAATTGGCCATTTGGAATTATCCTGGTTTTTGTGTTTAGGACAGATTCTTGGGCATATGTCAATGGTGTAGCTGTACTGGATGCACAAGTTTGAGTTGTCGTGGTCCACAGCCATTTTCTTGATGTACATCTAGGTGAAAGAGCACCTCATTCCTGAATATAGTGGTGTCAATTCTCTTCAGGTGCAGGACTTCTCAAGGTACAGAATACCTGACAGGTCAGGGTTAAATTTAAAATGTTAATTATGAGGCACATAGCAGTGTGTCATTTAAAATACAAATTGCCCATACAGAAACAGACTGAAAGAAGTGGTGCACATGTAAGGGGTTGAATGTGCTTTAGCTATGTTATGACTCTGTACTGAGACAAATCCTAAAATAAAACGATTGCTCTGATCTCAACTGGAATATTATATTCAGTTCAAGATACAGTACCACACCTTAGAAGAACTGCAAAACTTGGAAGACAGTGCAGGAAAGATTTATTAGAATGGTATCAGATGATTATTATAGTTATGTGGATAGACTGGAAACACTTGGATTATTCTCCATAGAACAGAGAAAGCTAAGAGGGATTTTGATAGAGGTGTTTGAAATCACGAATCATACAGCATGGAAACAGACCCTTCTGTCCAACATATACATGCTGACCAGGTTTCCTAGACTAAACTAGTCCCATTTGCCTGCACCTGTTCCAAATCCCTCTAAACCTTTCCTAATCAAGTATCTGTCCAAATGTCTTCTAAATGTTGTAACTGTGTCTGCATCGACCACTTCATCTGGCAGTTCATTCCAGACTTGAACTACCCTCTGCTGAAAAAATTGCCCTTCAGATCCCTTTTTTATCTTGCTCCTCGCACCTTAAAACTATGCTATCTCGTTTTGAAGTCCCCTACCCTAGGGAAAAGACCTTTTTGTTATTCACCCTATCTGTGCCTGTCATGATTTTATAAACTTCTATTCAAGCTCCTACCCTCCAGCGAAAAATGCCCCAGCTTATCCAGTTTCTTCTTATAACTCAAACCGTCCAACTCTGGTAACATGCATGAAAATTTAAACTCTTCCCAATGGCTGAAGAGTTATAGCAAGTGGGCATGCAATTGAGATAATTGGATAAAAAGAACCAGAAATGTCAGAATAAAAATATATTCTTATGCAATGATTAATCAGGATCTAGAACTGTATGAGTGTGGTGTGTATAAATTTAATTGTAGCCTTCAAAAGAGATTTGGATAAATACTTGGAGTAAAGATTTCAGTGCTGTGGAGAATGAGCTAGGGAATGGGATTAACTGCATTGGAGACTCAAAGGATGAAATAGCCCCCTAATGTGCTGTTGTATTTTATGATTCTGTGATTTCAGTGAATGAATATTAAATTCATTGCTTCCTTTATGTTCTTTAAATAATCAGAAATATAACTGAACATTGTCATTACTGAAGCACTTGAAATGCTAATTAAAATCTCCAGGTTTTTTTCTTATGTGTGAGGGATGCATTTGATTAAATTCAAATTTAAAACAAGGCTTTGAAATTTCAACTTTATGTCTCCAACTAAGAAATTTTCATTTTCATGCATGCAAATTCAATGGAAGAGAAAGATACAAGGTTGAAGTTGCTCTGGGATAACTGTAAGGTGCAGAAATTGGAGGTGTAGTGGACAGCGAAGAAGGGTACCTCAGATTACAATGGGATCTTGATCCGATGGACCAATGGGCTGAGAAGTGGCAGATGGCATTTAATTTAGATAAGTGTGAGGTGCTGCATTTTGAGAAAGTAAATCTTAGCAGGACTTATACACCTAATGGTAAGGTCCTAGAGAATGTTGCTGAACAAAGAGACCTTGGAGTGCAAGCTCATAGCTCCTTGAATGTGGAGTCACAGGTATATAGGATAATGAAGAATGTGTTTGGTACGCTTTCCTTTATTGGTCAGAGTATTGAGTACAGGAGTTGGGAGGTCATGTTGAGGCTGTACAAGACATTGGTTAGGCCACTGTTGGAATATTGCGCGCAATTCTGGTCTCCTTCCTATCGGAAAGATGCTGTGAAACTTGAAAGGGTTCAGAAAAGATTTACAAGGGTGTGCCAGGGTTGGAGGATTTGATCTATAGGGAGAGGCTGAACAGGCTGGTGCTATTTTCCCTGGAGCGTCGGAGGCTGAGGGGTGACCTTATAGAGGTTTATAAAATTATGAGAGGCATGGATAGGATAAATAGACATGGTCTTTTTCCCTGGGGTGGGGGAGTCCAGAACTAGAGGACATAAGTTTAGGGTGAGAAGAGAAAGATATAAAAGAGACCTAAGGGGCAACGCTTTCATGCAGATGGTGGTACGTGAATGGAATGAGCTGCCAGAGGAATTGGTGGAACTATTATAATTGCAACATTTAAAAGGCATCTGGATGGGTATATGCATAAGAAGGGTTTGGAGGGATATGGGCTAGATGCTGGGATATCTGGTCGGCATGGACAGGTTGGACCGAAGGGTCTGTTTCCATGCTGTACATCTCCATGACTTTATGACTCTAAATGATTCATTTTTGAGCTGGGAAACTGGAAGTAGTGGATTATGACAGAGTGAGCGCTTGACGGAGGGGTGCAGGTCTTTTGATCTATGTAAATGACTAGGACAAAGGCACTGAATGCCTTGTTTGCTGATGGCCTAAGGATAGGGTAGATAATAAGTTGTCATGAGGATATACAGAGTCTACAAAGGAATATATGTAGGTTAAGTAAAGGGTCTGTTTCCATAATGTACATCTCCATAACTCTATCATGCTAAATCTCATGGAATCATAAAATGAAGCAGCCTAAAAGGAGCCCTGTAACTCATTTTACCTGTTCCAGCCAATTTTACTCCTGTGTTCACTTATGGGGTGTTGGAGTCACTGGCGAGGTTATAATGAGAAGCTGTCTCCTTGAACTGCTGCAGCTTTTTCATCACCGTCATCTTGAATACAACTGAGGTGGTAAGCCAAGCCATTTCAAAGTGCACTTAGGAGAATACCATTTTGCTGCAGATCAAATATCCTCTGTGTGTGAATATGATAATAGTTCTGGGAGTCATAGACTGAAAAAGATTAAACACCATGCAGGTGCAAACTGGTAAACATTTATTTACCATTTACACTGTTTGCAGAGGCATGGTTTAATAGAGCAACTAAAACTTTCACTAGAATTTCCTTTGTTCAAGTCCTCAGTCCATATGATCTGATATCACTGATGCTGTAGTCTAGTTATAAGCATGTAGCTATTGATCCCATATCCTACAATCTGTTGCAGCTCTGCATAGTTTATTCAATTCCCTAAAGAACATTAGTGTGTTGCATTGATGATTCTATTTGATTCTTGATCAACCTTACTATCTTTTTGTCCCAAAGTTATTTAATTGATTGAACTTAAATTCGCCAGCTAGCATGGTGGAATCATTAGTGTGGGAGTTCAGATTGTTAGTCCTATCTGGTTGGAGGGGATTTTAAGGATCGGGGTCCTGCTTATGAGACCTATGTTGCCTACTCTGAGAAGGTTTGCCAGTATTAAATGCTTTTCAGGAACAAAAGGGTCTTTTGCTTCCCAGTATCTTCAAGGTACCATGAGATCAAACCCACTGGAGGTCTGCGATCACAGAGCAAGCCAGGCCGCACCTAAGTCATGGCAGGAGGGCTTTTGTAATGTGGAAGTTGGGGGAGGAGGGCTTTGTCTGCAAGGACCTTGGGAGGGTGAGAGAGGTTAGGTCTCAACTGGACCCATCCAGACGAGGGGCATCGGTCAGGCACTGAGTTCCTTTGAATGAGAGATGCACCATCTTCCGTAGGAGACCACAAGCAGCATACACTATTTTGTTTACGGAGTTAATACTGGCAATGGGAGGATGAACCCTTTAAACAATCGCTAATTGCTCACTTAGAATCCCCACAGTATGGAGGCAGACTATTTGGCATATCGAAGAGCATCCCACTGCTCCCAATCCTGCATTTGCCAAGGCCAATCCACCTGTTATGGTAGTAAACTGAAGCACCTAGAGGGAACTCACATGGACACAGAGAATGTGCAAACTCCACAGACAGTCACCCAAGGCAGGAATTGAACCAGGTCCCCTGATTCTGTGAGGCAGCAGTGCTAGCCACTGTGCCACCCTTTTTTTTTTAAAAAGGCTTTTGTTTGGTGGCGTGGAAAGCATGACCATGGGACTTCCAGTTATAGACTAAGCTTTGACAGAGTTGAGAAAACAACAGGAAGTTTGAATGCTGCTCTCCGCTTGATTGAATTCAGTGGGCTTTACCATTCTATTTCCCACCAGTTGTGTTGCAAACTCTCCCTATTTTACATCAAACTTGAAAAACAAAATCATCTCAGGGTCTGCTGCAGGTTAGAGCTAATTGAACAGAGACACAAATAAAATGGAGGGGAAGCCCCCCCTTGTACTGAAAGGCCTAGGTTCAAGTCCCAACTGCTCCAGGGGTATGAAATAACATATCTGAACAGATTGATTAGAAAAATAAACTAAATAAATTTAAAACAAGGTTTGCATATGACCTTGCTAGTTTTACAAAATCACTTCCCAGTATAATCAGATCGCGGGAGCCAAGCAGATTCAAGCCTGGTGAGGATGGCAGACCACCTGGGAATACTAACTGTAGGTGTTTGAGTTGAGAGGCCTAGGTTCAATTCCCATCTGCTCCAGAGGTGTATAATGGTGTCGCTGAAGAGATTGAAGAGGAAAGATATGTTACATTTATTAAAACGTACAGGGGAAGCATCTTGTTTTACAATGTGGAAGTGCTGGTGTTGAACTGGGGTGGACAAAATCAGAAGTCACACAACACCAAGTTGTAGTCCAACAGGTTTATTTGAAATCACAAGTTTTTGGAGAGCAGCCCCTTTGTCTGAATTTGTGATTTCAAATAAACCTGTCTGATAACCTGGTGTAATGTGACTCTGATCTTGTTTTATAGATACTGTTTGAAAGCGTATCCTGATAATGGTGTCAGTTATTGAATGGAATGAAATCGGGACTTGAGTTTAAATGTCAAATTGTTTCTTTGCTGCTGTAAACATTTGAAAGTCTGTTAGTTTGACAAACTTGAAATGTTTGTAATGCTGTCTAAATGTTTTTAGATTGGATGCAGCTTCTGATTAAGTGTTGCAAGTATCCATGCATGAGTATTTTGGCTGATAGTTGTACTGTGTACTGTGTTTTGATCATTTCTATCCATTTACTAACTCCATATTTAATGCCAACAGCTGCAGATGGAGAAGAGTCAACTACAGCAGGTGGGATATTGCAAATACCTTGCCCACAGTCGTCATTTCATTTGAATATGCATGCTACCTGTTACATGACAATCCTGCATGTTCAGTTCTGCTCAAGTGTACTTTAATCCACTTTGATTAGAGCTAGTTAAACAGTGTTATGGATTATTAATGGCCACTGGTGAAAATCTAGTTCTAAATTGTTGGGTATATCCTGTGTTAATATCCAAATTGACTTGCATAGCAAACACATTCCTGGTGCAGTTCCTGTTACAATGCTGTTGCATCAGCATCAGGAAAATAATTCATTTATCCAGAGTACTAATGGCCATATTTATATTTATCTGCATGTTGAATATACTTTTCGTTTTTATGTTCTCCCTCCCACAACCCATCCACCCCTCAAAATATTTGTGATTTCTGGAATGGTTTCCATGTTGCTCTCCTTTAAGAACCCGCACAGGCTTGATTCTTTCAAGTTGTCCTTTTGTTGAGTCCTAACTTGGGTGCTTTTAAAGTATTCTCCATCCGAGCTTGATCTGTAAACCCAAGGGTTTCATTTGGGTTATAATCTGGCTTTGGTGTATTGTTTCGGTCCATACTCTTCGCCTTGTGCAGCAGCCAGCGTAAAGAGGACGGAGTGCAGTGGGTAAGATTTAACTCATAGTTTGCCTGATAGATATCAACTGTATTTCCATATGATTTTTTGAGCTATGTATTCAATAGATTTATTTGAAATATGTGTCCATTTTTCCATTATTAATTGAGCTGGTACAAGTTGTGACGAGTTCACATTCAGTGAAAGCAATGTAAATAGACACTTACAAAATGATGAAAGGCAAAAGCCGCTTGCTCCAGGAAGAAAAGATGTATTTATTGACAAACCCAAGTGACTTAACTTACAAAAAATACAAAACGTGCTTTGAAACCATGGCAAATGATGAAGTATGAAGTCGTCCATCTATTTTTAATACCCTTACATTCTGGACACAGCCTGACATCACATTTTAAATGGTCAAAGTGCATGTGGGAGCATCTCAGTCTCAGGGTCATTTTGACTGTTGGATTCCTTTTGTTTTTGCAAGGTTTCTCTATCCCAAACCGGAGTTTAGATTCCCCCCGCTCCCCAGCCATGCTATAGTCCTTCTAATTGCTGCATAGCCAATATCTGAGATATTGGCTATGCAGCATCCCTATATCTGAGATACTACAAGTCTACACAGATTGAAGTGTTGACACCATTCGCAATTCAAACCTCACTTACAAGCCTCAAAACAGATCACGTGTGACACAAATGTATTAGTCATTGATCTCACACACCTGTACCCAGATGATTTGAAACCAGTGAAATAGTTAAGGGTTATATGGTATTGCATTATAAAAGGGGTCTTTTATGGCACAGTGGTAGTGTCCCTATCCCTGGACTGGATGCCTGGATTCAAGTCCTAACATTCCAGAGGTGTGTAATAACATCTGTGAACGGGTTGATTAAAAAAATCAGCTGAATACAAAAAAATGCATTATAAGGACCCCAGTTATTGATTGTCCCAAGAAGATGCAGTACAGTTTATTCACATTCAAGAGAAGCTCTGAGTGGAATTGAAAGAGATGAAGTGAAATGGCAAAGTTGACCTCCACACAGATTGCTGCAGCTGCATCTTCTGTGCTTGAAAGGAAGATGACACCAGAAGAGCACGCTTTCATCCACAGCACCTCAATCTTTCATTTCAAAAATGCTGGAAGAAGAATTAATGGCAAATTTTCCAGTGCAAGATTCTTTTCCAAGCTAGATGCAAAACACAGATTCTGGTTTGCAAAAGGCTCTCAACAACTGATGACATTTAGGTTACTATTAAGACTGTACTGTTTTTGAGAGTTTCCATTACAGCTCTTAATTAGCTGAAATATATTCTAGCAGCACACGGATATGACTTTTGAGAATTTGGCTTTGCAAAGCTGACAATATAGTGGTCATGGGTGAAATAAAGGCAGAGCATGACATTCTCATACTGATGACAGCAGCGCAACAATAAGGATTTCCGTATTTAACAAAGCGAAATGTCAGGTCAACATCAGCCAGATAAACCTCTTTGGGTGTATTTATTATGCCATGGAGTCCATTCCAATCCAGGTGAGATCAAGGATGTTAAACACTCACCTTACTGGATGAAGCGGCTCTGCAATGTTACCTTGGATTTTTCCATGACCATGCATTTCTATTGTCATGGATAATAAATCTTTGCAAAGAGAATTGCCCATTGAGGATATCCCCTGTGTATTGACAAGACGTCTTTGATTCTCTCAAGCAAATTCCATCAGCAAAATGTTGCTTAAGCAGTTCTATGACCACAGGAAAACCATGATTCCCAAAGTAGATTATTTGTTTAAAAAAACCTAAGAGTATGCCTTCTATAAGATGAGAAACTGTAGCCTTTGGTTCCCGCCCTGATGAAGGGCTTTTGCCCAAAACATTGATTTTCCAACTCCTCAGATGCTGCCTGATGTGCTGTGCTTTTCCAGCACCACACTCTCAACTTTGGTTCAAAAACCCTTCCATCTGCACAAACCAACAATTCCAATAGAGAGTGCACGACATTTCACTCTAGTATTCGACATAATGCAGTTTGTCATATACTTGGTTCACACATTGATGTTCTTGACTGTGAAGTTGGAATGCATTCTGTTCCATTTTGCAGAACAGCTACAAGAGATATGAAAGTTCATTATTCATGGATGATCTGACAATATGAAATATGTATCTGAGAAGATTTATTCATTATTAGCCAAACACAGGTGAACTTGGTATGTCATGACAAGTCACTTTCAAAGGCAAACATGTCCTAATATGAGAAGCATTAATGCCCAAGGGATCAAGTCCATGTAACACCATGGACAATTGGCTATTGAACACACAAGAGGAGGAGCATATGAAGCTAGGTACTGGCTAAGAATGAATCAGGATATTCAATGACTTGTGAATGCAAGTGATGTTTGTCAAATGCATAAACCCCATTAGCAGACAGAATGTCTACATGATATTCCATTCACACCTTGGACAAAAGTATCAATTGACCGATTCAAATATCAGAATGACGTCTTCACGAAGCCTCATGTCTGCTCCTCATGGGAAGCAATACATCTACATTCAGCCTCAATCAGTGAGGTATGTTCTAGAATCATCAGCCATGGTTGCAGGGGGCAGCTCTTGTCCCTCAGTCACCATCCTTGTAAGGCATCCAGCCTTGAAATGAACCAGGAACATGAGAATTCTCAAGGAGATATCACTATTGTGGCAACTTCCGGGGTACCTAGTGCAGACGTCGAGGATGTGGTATTGATGATCGCAGATGATTTGCACATTGATGGAATGGAACTTCTTTCTATTGATGAAGTCAGCAGCATTTTGAAACTGTACACTCAATGTGATGTGTGTACAAACTATTGTGCCCCACACCTAGGGGAGACCAGCTATGTTGGCAAAGCCTTCTACCTGGACTACATCACTGATATCATCATGGGGAAACCAGATGAAACAATGTGATTTGCATCAAGAGCAGTCTTGATGCACTTGTGCCAAATTAGGTAAAACACAGCTGGAGGCAAACTCACACCACAGCTTGATGACCAAAAGCAATTTATCTACAGTTATGACATCTGGGTGTGCTTTAGTAAATTCTTGACTACATTCTTTAAAAGAGATGTATTACTTTCACAAAAGTTTCTCTGGTAATGATTGAGAAGTTTGGAGTTAAATGCTAATTTATAAACATCTCGTGACAGCCGTTCAGAACCTATGACTAATTGTAACACTCCAGGTGTAAAATATTGTTAATAGCTGACAACCTTTAAAAGCAATCAACTTCCCACAAGGCACTAAAATTATGGAATTCTTGTGCCATTTCTCAAAACATACCAAATGGCTGATCGAATAATTGAGACATAATTTATTGCAAAACACATTGCTATTTTACAAGAAAATACAAACTCTTTTTAAACAAATGAAGCACTATCAGTCATGTTTAACTCCAGTAAATTGAGCTTTGTGTTGAAAAAATGTCTAATCTGTGTTCACTTCAAATGGTCAGTTCAAATTTTTTCTTGTGCCATATTTTGTTATGTGCTTAGTGTGGGCTAAAATTATGCTGTTCTCTATATGATAAATATTGTTCATGTCCAAAACATACTCTGTATTGTGAGACCGGGGAGTATTGTGTAATTTCTAAAAAAAAAGTTTAGATGTCAGGGATTCATGCAAGCATTTTCAATGTGCTTCAGAAAGGTATAATCAGAAAATAATGGATGTCACTTCACAGAGCTTTATTGAAACTTCTAATAGAATAAAAGAAAAGAAAATTACTCAGTGAGCAGCTAGTATGTGGAACCAACTATCACAGAAAGTGTTTGATATAAAGAGCTTCTTTGCTTTCAAAAGCAAATTTGATAATTCCATGACAGAAAAGGACATAAAAACAGTGACAAGATGCAATGAGGTGTGGGATTGGACTTGCACTGAGTATGAAGAGCAGTAGAGACTAGTACAATGAATGGTCTCTTTCTCAATACATACGATATCATGTGAGACCTGATTGAAAATGTGGGTTTTAAGAAGGAGAGTGATGCGGAACAATTTAGGGTTGTCTGATAACCCCTACAAGGTTCATGGGAATCGCTAATTAATCTTCCTGTGGAGATCATTGTGTATGAGTCCTCAGGGCAACAGGCAATGGCCTACTCAGTTGGAACTAATCACCTGAGCTCAACAAAAAACAGTTATGATGGAGCTCTTGTGGTGCAGTGTAGTGTTCCTACCCCTGGACCAAGAGGCCCAGGTTCAAGTCCCACCTGCTCCAACAGTGTGTAATAACATCTCTGAACAGATAGTTTCAAAAAATAGGTTAAATCTTTTTCAAAAATTGCAGAACTGTTTATCCCATCGATTAGCCTATGAATATCACAAGTAGTAGTACTATTTTGTTGTTCAATAATAAATAATATACCTTTCTAGTCAGGATTCCTGAATTATTACAGGTGGGAATTCCAATGTGGGACCTCAGTGCCAGAAAGTAGGAAGAAAGTTCGTACCGCATCAACCAAACCTACTTCCTGTGTGACCCATATTAACTTGTTCTTTTGAGCAAACGAGCAGGACACCTGCAGGAAGCAAAAAGGGTTTAATTTGAAATATGCAGATCAAGTTTAATGATGTAATTGATTTGAGAATAAGGTTTCAAGTTGTTTGCCTATCGTCAGAACCTAAAACTGTTAAATTTAAATAGCTTTTCAGCTCATCCATAGAAAGAGACACATGGCAACAAAGTTGAATGGCTTTCTGTGCTGCAGTACCATGGCTAGTTTGCTCATCCAACTTCAGTCCTCACTTTCATTTTAACAAGATGAAAATACCTTGAACCTGTTGGACAATTGCAAAGACTGAGGCCCCTGAAAGCTCAGTAGCAAGGACAAAGTGTGTTTTTCAACTCCTCCTTTCCACATGTCAGGCAGATATTAAATACTGCAGAAGGGTGAGGCTATAAATGCTCTTTGCAGACTTTAGTACAGGGTCAGTACAGACTAGTCTCTTTCCACACTGCTAGGAGTCTATAATTCTCTAAGATGCCAAATTTTCCGAAAGCCAGTCCATACAACCATTGTTGAATCCATTTAAAATGCAAGCCAAACATTTCTCTTCATTGTCTATCCCTGTAAACTATTGCAGTAAAGAGCTACTAACAAATATATATGATCTTATTGGTGAAATATAGTTGTTCAAGACCACAATGCTTTTTGCACTGTTTGAACAAGTTATTAGTAAGGCTTACCTTGTATTTATTTGTTGCTGCCTGCTCATGCGTATTCTACTCTGAAGAATCACATTGCTGTCTGTCTTGTCTTGGAATAGAAACTCATGAAGAACTTCTTCAGTCATCAGCTGGATATTATTGAAGTTGTTAATTTCTATTTAGATTAGATTACATTACATTACAGTGTGGAAACAGGCCCTTCGGCCCAACAACTCCACATTGACCCGCCGAAGCGCAACCCACCCATACCCCTACATTTACCCCTTACCTAACACTACGGGCAATTTAGCATGGCCAATTCACCTGACCTGCACATCTTTGGACTGTGGGAGGAAACCAGACCACCCAGAGGAAACCCACGCAGACACGGGGAGAACGTGCAAACTCAACACAGTCAGTCACCTGAGGTGGGAATTGAACCTGGGGGGGTCTCTGGTGCTGTGAGGCAGCAGTGCTAACCACTGTGCCACCGTGCCGCCCTCTATCCTTCATATTTTAAAGCTTCCCTCTATCCTTCATATTTCTGATGTCTCTCTTTGAGATCTATTTCTATTATAAGTGTAGAGGTTTGTGGACTTAAATTCAGTTTTGCATTATTTTGAGCTTGTGACAATGTGAATATATGGCTCATTGTGAATTACATCTGGCTCTTTGGTGCAAGATGCTTTTGGAGAGATGGGGAAAAAATAAAACAATTAGGAAAAGCAAACTGAATTTGAATGCCTGTAAATCAGTAGAGATGATGAGTAATATAAATTTCTGAGGTACAATATCCAAATAAATAAATGCCTAATTCATCACCTAACTATTAAACTCTCAGCGTAGCTCATAATCTTACGTTAAAAAAACTATTTATAAAAAAATTCAATACTGCATACATTAGAAATCTGAAACACTAAGTTATGTAAATATTCAGTCAATCTTGCAGCACTTATGCTTAGAGATGCTTCCAGCGTTTTCTGTATTGAAAAACAATTCTTATGGAATTCAGGACCAAGAATCTTTAACAAATATACAAAATATACATCAGCGACCAAAACATGTCAGCTTAAGTTAAAATTTACAGCATAAGATTTTTGCAACTTGTAACGTGAGCTCAATAACTTAATTGAAATCCAGTAAGAACTTAAGCTTTGATGCTACAACTGAAATGTTATACAGCAATGTCTACGCATTGCTGAAGAAGGAAACCACAGATATTTCTGTGAGTCAGTTGAGACCTTTTGAGGCCAGGCAAAATAAATGATGATTCAGGACTGAGTCATAGTGAAAGGAATGTCCTTGATTCTGTGCCTGTTGTGTATGTTTTTATGTACTTGGATGAATTTAATTGGGCTCAGCATTCTGACAACTGGGAAAAAAGATTTGGCTGGGATTTGGTTTTTCATAACTAAGCTGCACAAGTTTGATGAGAACAGGACCAGGGCCCATTTCAGTCGCTTAATTGTGAAAGAATGCCATCCTATCTATCTATGCAGTGGTCACTGTTTGGTGTCATTGTCCAAATTAAACATTCCAATTATCAATCAGCAACTGTTAGCATTTACAAGTAATAAAATATTTACATCTACTGCTAAATTAAACATTGACTGGATGCTGCAATGGAATATTGCTAAAACTTTGTTTGCCATCATTGCTCCACTGCAATAAACAGCAACTCTGGAGCTTGTACAAAAAAAATTAATATAAATGCTAGCCTAGCCGATGATTTTCAGACACTGTGAATAAATACATTTTAAAAATGCAGAAACGGACAGAAATCCAAATAACAGTGTAAATGATTCCACACTCTTTCAAAGATTGTGCTGTTGAGGCCCTCTCTTGCATCTGCATAGTGTGATCCCTAACTGTCAGAAAATATTGCATCTTATTGAATGAGGTATGCCTGGATTTTTAATGGTGTTCTAAGTTTATAGTGTCTGCTAAACTGTCTGAATGACCCTGAAAGCTGTTTGCGTAATGTCAAGTTTCTCCATGATGCCAAAAATCTATAGTTTTAAAAAATTTTAAACTTTGTATTTAGTATTAATAATTTGGATTTAGTATTAATAATTTATTTTGTTATTTGGAACTTTACAATAAAAAGGAAGAATAATCAATACTTTTAGTTTCCTGGTTTATTATCTTTGAGAACAGTTCTATGTGTTTGGTTGATAACCCACTTGCAGAAATCTCTGCTGCTGGATTCTTCAAGATTTTCTTGAGTTGTCACTGAAGTCAAACTGACTTTTGAGAAGATAAATACACACTGCAGAGACTGATAATTATTGTGGGTTACTTTCTTCAGGGTCAGTAAGGAACTCTGTTGCTTTACCTATTCAGCTTAAACAATTTTAAATTATTGTTTTTAAATTAAATGCTTTGAAACTTGAATAAAAGATATATCATCCACACTTGACCATTGTGGGTGTCATCAGCATTTTTGTTTTAATGCACATACTTTCCTGTTTTTTCCCCAGTTTTGCTCCATTATTCACCCTCTCACCTTCCCATGCCACCACCATCTCCTGACTACCTTAAGGTTGTGACAACTACTGACTCATGAATCCATAGATATGATCACCCTTGTTACTATACTAACATGTTCATTCTGTAATGAGACACTGCTGATGAGTCCGAGCCCACCCTCCTGCAACATTCACACTCATGCACTTTGACTAGACTAGACTAGATGACTAGATTCCCTACAGTGTGGAAACAGGCCCTTCGGCCCATCCAGTCCATGCTGACCCCTTTAATCAAAGACTGGGATTAGAAACCAAGTCTGGCAGTATTTTCAAGCTTATCTTTAAAGGCTGCATGTAGTTTCAGTTTGTACAGAAATTGTTGCTTGTGCGTGAAGGAAAAAATGTAATCTTCATCAACTTGTCCTTCCTTGTTTTATGCAGTAAAATTAAATTTGTGCTTTTTAGGAAACTGGCCAGGGAAAAACTAGAACAAGCACTTCATGAATGCCATTCATAATTAATAATTTTTTTTTCTGTTATACAGGAGCTTGCCAACCCAACCCATGTCATAATGGTGGGATTTGTGAAGTGAGTGATAATTACCGGGGTGATACATTTGTCGGATACATCTGCAAGTGTCCTGATGGATTCAGTGGAATTCATTGTCAGCATAGTGAGTCCTACTCCAGTGACTTATATTCTTTGGAAGAGGCCTATAGGGTAATGTGCTGGTAGAGGTAGAAAAATATACTTAATACAGTGGGTAAAAGCTAAACATTTTCTTTCTGATTTTATTACTTTAACATATAATTGTTGAGAATTATTTGTTTAATTGTTCTGTTTTATTAAACAGAAGTAAACTAGATTAACATTAATAAATAATGGCTGTGCCTTTTTATTCAAAGTGCCTCCTTTAATTTGAAGATGTTATCTTAATTCACAGAATAGATATTGTGCACATTATCACAAAGACATCATGTCAGCTAATAGCAAGATGTAATAAATGTTGCAAATGTGAAGTAAAAACAGAAATTACTGGAAACTCTCAACAAATAAGGCATGTTCTTTGAAGCTGACATGCTTTTGAATGAGAGGTTATTTAAAACCCTCTTCTAATGACAATGGGGTATGTGTGAGGTTTTAGTTAGTCAGGGGGAGAATTAGCACCTTCTGCCATCTCCATTTGCCTGAAATAGTGTTTAAGTCGGCTATCTGTACGGAACAGCAAAGTGCTCATTCATATAATGAAGTTGCAGCCCAAGGATACTATTTTAACTGTGTGATAATGATGGTTCCAAATTGAACAAAACCTGATGGCACTTCTGCCTGCTTTGAACAAAGAGTGATCCACTTATTTCCAGATCCATTATAAAACACTTCAGATGTTCTAAGTGCATCTAAGAATGGGCACTCTGTTATCATCAATCCTGTTGTATGGTAATAAGGGCAGCTGAGAGTTAAAGTTGTCCTATAGATTCATTACCAATTCAAGTTTTACCCTACCAACATTTTCATAACTTTATAATCAATTCACCCCATGCGATGTTAAGAAACAGTTGGAGGCATTAGATATTGGAAAGGTTATGAGCCCTGACAACATTCCAGCAATGGTACTGAGTATTAGTGCTCCAGAACTTGTCACTCCCTTAGCCAAGCTGTTCCAGTACAACTCCATCACTGGCATCAACCTGACAATGTGTGAAAATTATCCAGGTATGTCCTATCCGTTCAAAGCAGGGCAAATCCAACCTAGGCAATTACAGCCTCGTCAGTCTACTCTTGATCATCAGTAAGGTGATGGAAGGTATCAACAATAGCTGCTCAGTGACGCACACTTGGAGTTCTGTCAGTTTCTTATCTCATTACAGCCTTAGTTCAAATATGCACAAATGAGTTGCCAGAGATGAGGTGAGACTAACAACCCTTGATATCAAGGCCACATCTGACTGAATATGGCATCAAGAAAACCTAGCAAGACTGGAATTAAAGAGAAATTGGGTGCACAAGCTCTGCTGTTTGGAGTTATGCTGGCATGTAGGAAGATGGTTGTGGATATTGGAAGTCAGTCATCTCAGCTCCAAGATAATTCTGTAGGAGTTCCTCAGGGTAGTGCCCTAGGCTCAACTACCTTCAGCTTCTTCATCAATGGCCTTCCCTCCATTATAAAGTCAGAGGTGGGCATGTTCACAAATGATTGAGCAATGTTCAACACCATTTGTGACTCCTTAGATACTGAAGTAGCCTGTGTTCAAATGCAACAAGATGTGGACAATATCCAGGTCTGGACTGGCAAGTGGCAAGTAACATTGCATCACACAAATGCCAGGCAATGACCATCGCCAATAAGAGGTTGTCTAACCACTGCCCCTTGACATTCAATGGTGTTACCATCACTGAATCTCCTATTATCAACATCCTGAGGGTTACCATTGATCAGAAACTCAACTGGACTTGGTGCATAAACACTGACTATATGAGCAGGTTAGAGGCTAGGAATACTGCAGCGAATAGCTTCTCTCCTAACTTCTCAAAGTCCATTCACCATCTACAAGTCACAATGCAGGGTAATGACAAAATACACCCCACTTGCCTAAATAGGTGCAACTCCAAAAATATTCCAGAAGCTTGAGGGCGGCATAGTGACACAGTGGTTATCACTGCTGCCTCATAGCACCAGGGTCCCAGGTTCAATTCCAGCCTCGGGCAACTGTCTATGTGGAGTTTGCACATTCTCCTGTCTGTGTGGGATTCCTCTGGGTGCTCCAGTTTCCTCCCATGATCCAAAGATGTCCAGGTCAGGTGAATTGGCCATGCTAAATTGCCCATAGTGTTATGTGCTTTAGTCAGAGGGAAATGGGTCTGGGTGGATTACTCTTCTGAGGGTTGGTTGGGCCGAAGGGCCTGTTTCCACCCTGTAGGGAATCTAATCTTTATACAATCCTGGACAAATCAGCCTTCCTGCTTGACACCACATCTACCAACACTTACTCCATCCACGACCAAGTTTCAGTAGCTGCAGTGTGTGCTATCTTCAAGATGCACTGCTGATATTCACCACAGATCCTTAGACAGTATTGCCCAAATGCATGTCCATTCCCATTTAGAAGGACAAAGGCAACAGATACATGGGAACACTACCAACTGCAAAGCTGAGCTCAAAGGCAGCACGGTGCCTCAGTGCCAAGGACCCGGGTTCGATTCCAGCCTCAGGCGACTGTCTATGTGGAGTTTGCACATTCTCCCTGTGTCTGTGTGGGTTTCCTCCAGGTGCTCCAGTTTCCTCTCACAGTCCAAAAATGTGCAGGTTAGGTGAATTGGCCATGATAAATTCCCCCTTGTGTACGTTATTAGTCAGAGGTAAATGTAGGGTAATGGGTCTGGGTAGGTTACTCTATGGAGAGTCGGTGTGGACTTGTTGGGCTGAAGGGCCTGTTTCCACACTGTCGGGATTCCAATTCTAATTCGAAAAAAAGCTACTCACCATCCTGATTGGAAATATATCACTGTTCCTTCACTGTTGCTGGGTCAAAATCCTGGAATTCCCTCCTTAAGGGCATTGTGGGTCTACTTACAGCAAATGAACTGCAGCTCCCCACTACCTTATAAAGCTGAAAATGTGTTGCTGGAAAAGCGCAGCAGGTCAGGCAGCATCCAAGGAGCAGGAAAATCGAGGTTTTGGGCATGAGCCCTTTTTCAGGAATCCTGATTCCTGAAGAAGGGCTCATGCCTGAAACGTCGATTCTCCTGGTCCTTAGATGCTGCCTGACCTGCTGCGCTTTTCCAGCAACACATTTTCAGCTCTGATCTCCAGCATCTGCGGTCCTCACTTTCTTACTTCCTTATAAAGGGCAACTACAGATGAGCAGTAAATGTTGGCCATCCAGCAATGTCCCATGTCCCATGTGTGAATAAGACAAAACATTTTGTATAAGTCCAGCAATGAGATCATTCTTGACTATCAATTAAATGGTCATGGCTTCGAGCCTCATTTCTGAGAGTAAAGGAAACACTTAATTCAATAATTACAGTTGATTTTATCTTTAACGACACTGTGGATCCCAAATTGATGATATGGTCATGGCATCCCCTCTCAGCCAGACCTTGGAAACATTTTTGTTGAAGTCCATGAGAAAAGTGTCTTCAAGGGAATGACCCCTAACTTCCTATTCCTTGCATGTTTCCAATATGTAGTTGATGTTTGCTATGTTTGAATCACAGTTCTTTCTTCCTACCTTTGCTTGTCCATTACCCAAACTTTCTACTTTTTTGTCATCACAAAACCTTGATTCCATCATTCTGAAGCATTATTTTATGCTCAATGTGTGTTTGATATCTTTACTAAAATACAGCATTGAAAGATGAGCACAATATTCACAAAAGCCTAGCCAATGATTTGTAGAAGCTTTGCATTACCTCTCTTCATTGATTTACAGAGTTAAATAGATTTCAAGCAACTGATGATTGCTAAATCATTTGGATCAAGATTCATCTTTGAAAGCTTGTAGTTTGAAGTGGAATCAATTAGCCCATTAGTGCCAGCAGCCTAGCATCACTGTGTTAGAATGTGTTGTACATCAATTTTGTCACATTTGTTGAATGTGAAATGTTCCCTTGACCATGAAAAAGCTATGTTACTATTATTTATGAAATTCCCATGGAGGGGTAGCAGACTCACGTGTTCATGACAGAACAGAATTCTCCTATATCTTTGCTATGATACTGACATGGAAAATGAATGAACATTTATGGAAACTAAACCTTTTCTCCAAATTCTTTATCTATAGTTTTTCCTGCTTTTATTCTGTCAGTTCTTATTTTCATAACTTTGACAAAAACATTTTATGGGTGAGAACATTGTTGCTTGAGTTTTGATTTTACAATGAGCTAAACTGTTTAAAGTTGCCTGTTAAAAAAGAGAAGACAGTGTTTTTGGAGAAGACAGTGTCTGATTATTTAGATCTGCAGGCTTCCAGGTACAGCTCAAGACAATCTACTATTCAATATTAGGTAATTTAATGTAATGAAGATTTATAGCTCTGGTATGTTTTATATGGAGCTCCAGTCTAGCCCTCAGAAAATAACTGCTTAATATAAGGAAATAATTCAAACAGCACTTTTTCTAAATTGATGAGTAAACAATGGTAGTAATTTACATTTTGATTTATGTTCCTGGCAACCCCGTAGGTCACTCAAATTAATTTTACAGCTATTTCACTCAAAATATTGTTTTCTTTTTCCTATTTATCACTTCTTATTTAAGAGGAGAACAATATTGAAGTTTCTTTCCCCAATTTTTACTTGAGAGGAGAGCAATATCGTAGTTGGTTTTATTTTCATCACATTAGTAGGTGGATTGATGCAAAATTATTCCATTGTACATTTGCAATTAGAAATCTCTTCCATGCAGCTTAAAGATCTCATTTTAATTCGATTGTTTTCATAGAAGGGCGCAAAATGGTGAGATCCCCATGGAGTATGCATGATATCCTGGACTTGGTTTTGTAATATGTTCATAAAAACAATTTCTATCCATCATGTTTCATGGGAATACAAGAACTCTTCAAAACTCAGTGCTAGAGAATAAATTTGTGAGGGTTCTATCCTGGAGTCTCATGATACACCAGTAGTGGTACCACTGGATTAAAATGAGACACCTGGAAGTAGAAATTTGTGTACAGCCAAAGTTGATGGAAACCTAGCAACAACAATAACTTTTGTGCTACTGCAGATGGAGAAGATCCTGGTGAGTCTGGGAGGGGACTGGCAGCAGCCCATATATTCAATATGATCCATTTCTGATTCTCCTGCCTCCATATTCAGCTAAATGGGAACCAAAGAATGAAACTGAAAATAGGAGACTATTACGCTCTTTGTTCTAATGCCAGCTCTTTATTGTAGATATCCGTGGTATTGTACCTAGCGGTACTGCCGCTGGACTGTTAATCCAAAATAATGTTCTGGGGACCTGGGTTCAAATCCTGCCACAGCAGATGGTGGAATTTGAATTCTAATGATGACCATGAATCAATTGTCGATTGTCTGATTCACTAATGTCCATCAGGGAAAGAAACTGCTAATCTAACCTCATCTGGCTTACATGTGTCTCTAGACCCACAGCAATGTGGTTGACTCTTAACTGCCCTCTGAGCAACTAGGAATGGGCAGTTAATGCTGGCCTAGCCAGCGATAGCTTCATCCCATGAATTAATTTTTAAAAAGCTGTTCCACTAGTTATTTCTCTTAGCCCTGATTTGTTTTCCTCTTCAAACATTTATTCAATGTTACTATTTAGTCCGCTTTCATACGTCCTGCAGGCATTGTATTTCAGGTCACAAAGTTCACTATGTAAAATGTGTTTGCCTGTGTTCCCTCTGGTTTGTTTGTCAATCGCATTAAATCTATGCCCTATTTTCTGTTTTCCTTTCTACCACTGAAAACCATTTTTTTCTTACCTACTTTATCAAAGCCGTTCATGATTTTGAACATCTCTATCAAATCACCTTCCTGTCATACTTCTCAGCTTAGAGTCATAGAGATGTACAGCACAGAAACGGACACTTTGGTCCAATTCATCATGCCGACCAGATACAGTTACACCTGTCAGTACTCGGCCCTTTTCCCTCCAAAAGCTTCCTATTCATATATCCATCCAGATGCCTTTTAAATTGTACCAGCCTTCACCACTTCCTCTGGCAGCTCATTCCATATACATACCACCCTTTGTGTGCAAAAGTTGCCCCTTAGGTCTCTTTTATGTCTTTCCCCTCTTACCTAAACCTGTGCCCTCTAGTTCTGGACTCCCCCACCCCAGGTATGAGACTTTGTCTATCTATCCAATCCATGCCCCTCATAATTTTATAAACCTCAAAAGGTCATCCCTCAACCTCTGACACTCAAGGGAAAACAGTCCCTGCCTATCCAACCTCTCCCTATAGCTCAAATCCTCTAATCCTGGCGACATCATTGTTAAATCTTTTCTGAACCCTTTCAAGTTTCACAACATCCTTCCAATAGGAAGGTAACCAGAATTGCATGCAATATTCCAAAAGTGGCCTAACCAATGTCCTATACAGCCACAATTCTTGTACTCAATACCCAGTAAAGGAAAGCATATCAAATGCCTTCTTCACTATGCTATCTACACTTTCAAGGAGCTAAGAACTTGTTCTTCAAGGTCTCTTTGTTCAGCAACACTCCATAGGAACTTGCCCTTAAGTGTATAAGTCCTGCTAAGATTTGCTTTCCCAAAATGTAGTACCTCGCATTTATCTAAATTAAAATCTATCTGCCACTTCTCAGCCCATTGGCTCATGTAATCAAGATCCCATTGCAAGTTAAAGTAACCTTCTTCACTGTCCTCTACACCTCCAATTTTGTTGTCATCTGCAAACCTACTAACTATACCTCTTAAACTCACATCCAAATCCTTGTAGCACTCCACTGGTCACAGGCCTCCAGTCTGAAAAAAAATCGTCCACCACCACCCTCTGTCTTCTACCTTTGAGCCAGTTCTGTATACAGATGGCGAGTTCTCCCTGTATTCCATGAGATCTAACCTTGCTAACCAGTCTCCCATGGGGAACCTTGTCAAACGCCACACTGAAGTCCATATAGATCACGCCTACTGCTCTGCCCCTCATCAATACTCAAGTTTGTGAGACATGATTTCCCACGCACAAGGCCATGTTGACTATCCCTAATCAGTCCTAGCCTTTCCAAATACATGTACATCCTGTCCTTCAGGACTTCCTCCAACAACTTGCCACCACCAACGTCAGACTCACGGGTCTATAGTTCCCTGGCTTGTCCTTGCCACCCTTCTTAAACAGTGGCACCACGTTTGCCAACCTCCAGTCTTCTGGCACCTCACCTGTGACTATCGATGATACAAATACCTCAGCAAGGAGCCCAGCAATCACTTCTCTAGCTTCCCACAGAGTTCTAGGGTACACCTGATCAGGTCCTGGGAATTTATCCACTTCTATGTGTTTCAAGGCATCCAGCACCTCTTCCTCTGTAATCTGGAAATTTTTCAAGATGTCACCATCTATTTCCCTCCATTCTATATCTTCCATGTCTTTTTCCACAGTAAACACTGATGCAGAATACTCATTTAGTATCTCCCCCACCTCCTGCAGCTCATCACAAAGGCCACCTTGCTGATCTTTGAGGGGCCCTATTTACTCTGTAGTTACCCTTTTGTCCTTAACTTATTTGTAAAAACCCTTTTGTATTCTCCTTAACTCTGTGGCAAAGCTATTTCAAGTCCCTTTTTTGCCCTCCTAATTTCCCTCTTCAATATACTCCTCCTGCCTTTCTACTATTCTAAGGGTTCTTCAATCTTTCTGCATACTTGACCATGCAAGTAGACAGGGTGGTGAAGAAGGGACATGGCTTGCTTGCCTGTATTGGTCAGGGAATTGAGTACAAGAGTCAGGATGTCATGTTGTAGTTTCATAAGACTTTGGTTAGACCACACTTGGAGTTTTGCATTCAATTCTGGCTGCCACCTTACTAGAAGGATGTGGAGGCTTTAGAGAAGGTGCAGAAGAGGTTTACGAGGATGCTTCCTGTATTAGAGGGAATGAACTATAAGGAGATGCTGGAAAAACGTGGGTTGTTTTCTCTGGAGTGGCAGAGGCTGAAAGGAGACATGATAGACGTCTATAAAATTGAGATGTATAGATAAGGTTGATGGTCAGAATCTTTTTCCCCAGAGTTGAAATGTCTAATACTGGGGGCATGTGTTTAAAGTGAGAGGGGGAAAGTTCAAAGGAGATGTGGGGGACAAGTCTTTTTTACACAGAGTGGTAGGAGTGTGGAACGTGCTGCCAGCAGGGGTGGTGGTGGAGGCAAATATGTTGGGGGCATTTAAGAGACTTTTAAATAAGCACATGAATATGCATAGACCAAGGGCAGGTAGAAGGGATTAGTTTAATTTAGCATCATTTTTGGCACAACACTGTGGGCTGACGCATCCGTTCCTGCACTATATAGTTCTGTGTTCTATAACTGAAATCCCTCATCCCTAATTCCATTCCAAATGAATTTTAAAACAGATAAATGTGAGGAACTAAATTTTGGTAAGACAAATACGCAAATCACATGTTGCTTCGAAATTCCTTCCACAGTCCAAAAATGTGCGGGTTAGGTGAATTGGCCGTGCTAAATTGCCCGTAGTGTTAGGTGGAGGGGTAAATGTAAGGGAATGGGTCTGGGTGGGTTGCGCTTCGGCGGGTCAGTGTGGACTTGTTAGGCCGAAGGGCCTGTTTCCACACTGTAAGTAATCTCATCTAATCTAGTCTAAAATGGATACAGGAGCTAATGAATTTTAGTGGGGAATACAAACATACAGGTTAGTAAAAATAGCAATGAGCTTAGTATGGCTATTTAGAAAAGGTGAGACATGCACTAGAGTTTACTTCTAGAGGGATAGAATTGTGAAGTGGAGAATTTTATGCAAAACTGATTATGCCTTGATTATTTTGAACAATTCTCTTTGCTGTAGTACAAAAAGAATATACAGGGATTGGAGAGGATGCAAGTATGATTCACAAGGATGGCCTCAGAAGTATGAGGCATACTTATCAGGAATGGAATACTCTCTTCAATTGAGAAGAATGAAGAAAACCTTCAAAGTCTGTCAGGTTTTGTAGTGTGTTTCCCCTCGTGAGGAAGAGCAAAATATGAATATTAAATGCTTACCAGGAAATCAAATAGGAAATTCAAAGCAAACTTCTTTATCCAAAGTATGAGATGAAATGAGATGCATACTATAGATACATCTAATTGGAGGTTAGATTTGTATTAAAGGGAAAAGGAGGTTTATACCAAGAGTTAAGTGATGAGGAATTGGAAAAGACCAATGTGGAGTATAAATCCAGCATGGCCTGATTGGCTGAAGGTCTGCTCTTCGCTTTGTGTTCTAAATAATTTTATCGATTTAATTTGAGTAAATCTTCTCTGCATTGCCTACATGATGTTGAAATCTTTCCTAAATTCTGAAGCCACAGGTAAAATGACACTCAAGCTGAGGCCTAAACATATTTGATAAATCTTTAGCCTAATTCCTCAGCTTCACTATCCAAAATGCAACTTGTCTTGCCAGCATTCAAGCCTATGTGCATTCTTTCACTATCTTCTCCATTCATCAATGTCTTTTCAAACTATTATTTTCTTTCTGTTGCCTCTCCTCATTCTTCCAGAATAAAATGGTTCCCTTCATATCTGTGTTACAAATTTAATTTAGCTTTTTATTCATTCATTCATTCACGGGATTGGGCATTGCTTTCTAAGCAATCCCTAATTGCCCACAGGGCAGTTACGAGTACACACATTGCTGCAGGTCTGAAGATTTGTGAAAGCTGGATCTATATTGTTGGCAGCTTCCTTCCCAAAAGACACTGGTCAACCAGATGGATTTTCACAATGACCAGGAGTAAATACATGGTTGCATTAAGCAGTGTCTGTTCATTTTACAGTCTAGGTCCTTTTAAGTTCTATACCACCCCCTTATTGTGTACAAAACTTCCAACTTTAATATCTGCACAATTTGAAAATAAACCCTGCATATGCAAGTTCAGATAAGTCATTTATTACAAAGGGACACAGTGGGTTGCTTGAAAAAAATGACATTAGTGGGAGAGGTAATATGAAGAACAGCTGTTCACCACTACTCTCTGCTTCCTTAACTCAATTTTTTTACCTCATGACCACTGTCTCTTTCATCCCTTAAGCTTTCATTTTGCAAGCATATCTTTTATGTGGAACTTGTTGAAACATCTTTCTATAGCCCATGTAAAACCACACCCACTGCATGATCCTCATCAACCCTTTTCTGTTACTTCATTACAGGTGTCTTTCCTTTAATTTCAGAGCCTTCAATCCTCTCTTTAAAGCTATTTTCAGGGCAAGGAAATAAACTGCAGCCTGTCTGACCAGTGTCACGATGCATCAGGGTCCAGTGTTTGTCTTGAAACTGAGGTCCAGCTCTGCATGATTCTGGAGTGCACTGGCAGTTTGGCCTCTAATGTTCTCTTGGCACGTGCTGCATTTAGATGTGTCCATTCCCATCTCTTTTTTTTTCTCTGTCTTCACAGTTAGGGGAGGATTATGAGGCCGATCAACCACTTTCCTGTTAGTAACACACCAGTAATCAGCTTCCTCTCCTTTCTTCTCAAGATGTGTATTTAAAGATCCTTCCTGTTGTCAATGAATGAGCCTGAGCAATGAGCCTGGGATCAGATGCAGGCCTTTTTTAAAAGGTTAATTGACGAAAAATACTATCTAACTACCTAGAAGGGCATTTATTGCCCATTCTTACCAGCCTTGATGGTAGTGGTAGTGAGGCATCTAATGGATTCATTGCAATGGACAGTGCTATAAGAAAGCGAGTTCCAGGGCTTTGATCTAATAATGATGATGGAATGTTAATATGTTTCCAAGACAGGATGGTATGTGGCTGAGAGGGGAACTTGCATGTGAAGGAGTCCCCATGAATCTGCTGCCCTTGTCCTTATAAATGAAAGATGGCTCAGGTTTGGAAAGTACTGTCTAAGAAACTTCGGTGAGTTGTTGAAGTGCAACTTGTGGATTGTACGTACTGCTGCTACTGTGTGTCAGTGGTGACATTAGTGAATGGTCAGAGGCTAGGAATCCTGTGGTGTGTAACCAGCCTCCTGTCTCCCCAAAGTCCATTAAAAAGCACCATTCAGGAGTGTGATGGAATACTCCCCACTTGCCTGGATGGGTGCAGCTCCAACAACACCCAATAAGCATGACACCATCCACGACAAAGCAAGCTGCTTGATTGGCATCTTATCCACATTCAATATTCACTTCCTTCACCTTTGCCAAGGGGCAGCAATGTGTACTATCTACAAGTTATTTAGATTAGATTAGATTACCTACAGTGTGGAAACAGGTCCTTCAGCCCAACAAGTCCATGCCGACCCTCCGAAGAGAACCCACACCGACCCATTTCCCTCTAGCTAATGCTATGGGCAATTTAGAATGGCCAGTTCATCAGACCTCCACATCTTTGGACTGTGGGAGGAAACCGGAGCACCCGGAGAAAACCCACACAGACACGGGGAGAACATGCAAACTCCACACAGACAGTTGCCCAAGGCTGGAATTGAACCTGGGTCCCTGGCGCTGTGAGGTAGCAGTGCCCATATACCACAATAAATTGCCACATTTCCTTCAACAGCGTCTTTGAAACCCAAGATTTCTACCACATAGAATGACAAGGACAGCAGATGCATGGGAACACCATGACCTCCAAATTCCATTTCAGATAGTATGCAAACTTGACTTGTAAATATATCGCTGTTGCTGGGACAAAATGTTCGAACTCCCTTCCTCACAGCACTAAATGTGTTCTTGCATCCCAAGGACTGCAACTGTTCAAGAAGGCAGTTCACCACTTTTCCAGAGCAATTAAGGAGGGGCAATAATTGCTGCTTTTGCCAGTGATGCACACATCCCTTGAATAATTTGAGAAAACAAAAAGAATGAGGGTCACCTAGCTTGGTTGGCCCACTCAGAACCAACACCATTCTTTTTTACAGGTTCTCGAAACATTGGGCTGAATCCATCTCCATTGCATTAATTCTGCCCAATGTCCTTATTGTTCCTTCCGTCAGTAGTTCCAAACAGCAATACAGATTAACTGGTTGGGGATCAGTTTCATCTTACTCGTGCCTGTGATGAAAGCTAGATGAAAAATTTGTTTGATTCCATCATGGGATGTGAGCATTGCTGGCTAGGCCAGCATTTAGTGGAAGAATCCCATTTATGGGCGCAAGAGCTTTTGCAGTGATAAGCCACATACGCTTAAAACCTCAAATGTTAAGTTGTCTACTAATCTGAGTCTAGTTTGTTTCAAAAGGATCACTTAAGGCAGTATCTAGAAATTCAACGAGCCCAACATACAACAGCTTATGGCCCTGAGCAATAAAACATAGATAAATACTGCACCATTCCAAGCCAAAAGTTATGTTTGAATTCTGCTTTTATGTTCCTTGTCTTCTATTTTGAAAGCAGCTCATGATGCACTGGGCCTTTGCAGTAATATAGGAAATGGTTTCTTTTATATTTGACCAAAGGATCTGAATATGTATTCTCTTTGGAGATTGTTGCCTAAATTGCAATTATATGTACTGCAAGCGAATATTGTCAGTATTTGTCACCTTCACACACATACAAGTGCAATTAACTTTGTGTGCAAGAATGCTGCTTCATCAGAATTGTACAGTATGCGATTTAGCCAAATAAGCCACTCAAGTTATTTCTGTGAATAGTTATTTTTATTAGAGAAACATACGCAAGAAACAAAGCATGCCTTTGATATTAAAACTATTTGTCAATGTAACGTAAGGCATACATAAAAAGTTATCCAGGAAATAAACTGTACTTTATAGATAGTTTCACTAGGATAACTTAAAAATACTTCATGGCTTTTAATAATCACTATCAGAGTGATGAAATACAGTTACTTCATATTCTCGAAGTATTAGCACAATTTGTGGTCCCAGCAGATTTGGGATCCTTGATCACAGCAAAACTGTCAGTGCAAATTTTCAACAGACAAGCGAAAGCTGGGTTTATGGTTAGGATGAGGACAGAAGAGGGAGGGAGTCTGTTTTGTGGAGAATTATGGTTTTACGTTAATTACGCGAATCTGGGGGTATGCTAATTTGTAAGAGCAACACCTGACCTTCTTACCATTTTACATGCTCCCCTGAACTGTCTACCACTTTACAGTGGTCAGCAAAATCTGTCAGGCAGCCTGCCTCCACTTCGATTTATTCAGGCCTGAAAGTGGCCAACTAATGCTGAAGGGTTATTGGACTTGACATCTTAACTCTGTTACTCTGTTCATAGATGCTGCCACACCTGCTGAGTTTGTCCAGCATTTTGTTTTTGTTTGATCCAGTTAAGTACCTCATTCTCTTTCTGCGCAATTTTAGCCTTGGCACAGGAAGGCCCACATCAGATGGATAGCACAGCAACTTTACATCTCCGGGACATATGCACCAAACAACCCCACCGCCCAGTGGCTGAACACTTCAACTCCCCCTCCCACTCCACCAAAGGCATGTAAATCCTGGGCCACCTCCACCACCAAGTTCTAGCCACCTGACGCCTGAAGGAAGAACACCTCATCTTCTGCCTTGGTACCCTACAACCACACGGGATAAATGTCAATTTCACCTGTTTCCTGATCTCCCCTCCCCCCAACTTATCTGAAATCTACCCCTCCACATCGGCACTGTCCTACCTGTCCATCTTCCTTCCCATCTATCCACTCCACCCTCCTCTCTGACCTATCACCATCACCCCCCACCTTCATCTACCTATTGCCTTGCCAACTACCTTTCCCCTAGCCCCACACCCCTCCCATTTATCTGTCCGCTCCTTTGAGTCCCCCCAATATTCCTGGTGAAGAGCTTATGCTTGAAACATCAACTCTCCTCCATGAATGCTGCCTGACCAGCTGTGCTTTTGCAGCACTGTACTTATTGTCTCTGATCTCCAGCATCTGCAGTGCTCATGTTCTCCTGCTTTTACTGCATGGCTGATTAAGCGTGGCAGAGTGGGGAGGAGATTCCTTATTGGGAGCCCACATGTCTCTGCTTCCTCTCTATTCGAGGAACATCCTCAAAATGAAATAAAGCCTTTTAACCATCCCATCCCAGCCTCTCAAACGCGCCCTTCTCCATGCCTCACTCACATCACTGTAAAATGCCAACTAAGCCCTGCTAATTAGCCAGACTTACCAGCCTTCTCCACCACCTTGTATTCAGGGTCCACTTGTAGTCCCAGTAGTGGCTGGAATTACAATTTAGTTGGAAGCTCTGTAAGGTAGGACATTTTGATGGGGACAGAAACCTTAATCTTAGTAATTAACACTGTTTTCTGTGTAAAATAGCTGCAGGCATCCAATTGGTGTTTTAGTCAGGGATTGGGAGCTTCATGCAGGGGATACAGGACTCTTTAAAATTCAGCTTGACAGGGTAAGATGTGTAAGGATGGGACATATTAACTGATCAGTTAAAACAACTTGCAAATCCAATGATGCTATTGATTTTATTTAATTTGTAACATTTGAGTCAAAAGTAAATAGCCTTGCTTTGAATAAAGCACATGCTAATTGTAACAGAGCAAATGACAATTAGTAAATATTTATGTTTAAACGATGTTATGTTTTATTATAAGCATAGATAGTACTTTGCTGAATAATTTTTGTTCTTTGTCCTCCCAGATATAAATGAATGTGAGTTTGAGCCCTGTAGAAATGGTGGTATTTGTACTGACCTCATTGCAAACTATTCCTGCGAGTGTCCAGGAGAATTCATGGGCAGAAACTGCCAATACAGTAAGTAATGTGCTTTCTGAATGATTAATATTACCTACAACATCTAGAAATATTCCAAAAATAATATGACTTTAATACAGTAATAGTTGTTCTCCTGTGAAAATCAAGGCCAAGTTTAGAATTCAGACTAAGTAGGTTTAAGAATATGGGGATAATTTGATTGAATCAAGAAGTTGGATCTGGAAATGAATTACGAGGCCAATGAAGAAAGGGGAGAGACGTGGGGAGACAAAGAGTGTTGACAGAACTTCAAAGTTAAGACATTGCTTGACTGACAGTTTATGTCGATCAACCAAAAAATATTGGACACCCATCATAGACCACCATAAGGTGTGAGAGAAATAGATTGTAGATAATTGAGGGGTTTTCACAAGCAAACTATAATAACAAAAAACTTTAATCAGAAAAAAGACTGCATGTAAAAGAAATCTAGAGATGATCAGAATTGGAAAAAAAAGTTCTTATTTTGAGTGATTTAAAGCAAAAATCTGACCCTGAATTGGAAAAATCATTATCCAATGATAATGTTTACAATCAAATGTTTTGCAGTTAGAATTTTCAAAAGGAAACCTAATCAATTGTTTGAAGATGAAACAGCAGATTAGTGGAAAGATAATTATGCATGAGATGAATATGCTACTAATTAAAAACAAGAATAAAGGGACTGTTTTTAAACCCACAGTTCTGTAGAAAATTTAAGAGATTTGAACAAACAAGTCTGCTAATAGAGATCTATGATAATGTTCAGTACAGAAGAAAAACAAGTTATGGCAATGCAACAAAGTAAAAATGAATATTAAAAGGGGCCAGAAATTGTGAAAAAAGGTGGTCAACAGGCAAGGATGTAAAAACTTCAAAAATGTTATTACGAAGAAAAACATAGTCAAAACAATTGTCAAACCACTTAGAGATGAAGTTGACAGCTGATGGATTTCACAAATAGCAAAGGTTTTACTCTGTTCTCACAACAGAAAATGAAGGCAGGGTGGAGGACGATGTAGAAGACAATCTAACTGATGTAGATAATGACATACTTACGAGGAGTTAAAGTTGATAATTCATTAAGCTCAGGTCAGCACACACCCCAGAATACTGAGAAGTCTGTGGGATAATAGCATCTGCCAACCATAATTTTTCAAAACCATTTTGAGAAGCATATCAAATGAAAGGGATAGAAGGTGGCTAATTCTACACTGCAGTTCAAAAAAGGCAAAATAATTATTTGTATAATTATAGACCAGTTAGCCTCACTTGAACAATTTGAAAACTGCTAGAGACTATAATGAATGGTTATTTAAACAGCATGAGCCAATCAGGGTCTGGTGACATGGATACAGAAAGCTCGTCTGATAAGCTGACACAAATTTTAGATCTCTGTCACATTTTCTATTGTTTTTCATCTACATAAATAGTGGGATGTTGAAAATTTGAGGACAATATTTTAGACAACATGGCTATCTGAGGTAAAATCCAAGAGGTATAAACAAGCCAGAGGAGACGGACGATATGTGGTAACTTAAATAAATCTGAAATTATACATTGTTTGATAAAGATCAGCCAACAGAAATATTTCCTAACTGGTAAATTTTCAGTGGAGAGGAAGAATAGAGAAAAGTTGAAGAAACCTAAAAGAGGTAAAAGAAATTCTAGATTACATATTACGGGATTGAGATGCACATTTTCCTTTTGAACAATGTAAAGCATCTGTAATAGTCAGCAAATCACACATCATTTGAGAAAAAAAAAATAATCACCAGACGTTTTTCTTGCTTTTGTCTCTTGGCCAATCCTTTGATATGTTTATGGTATATACCATGTTTCACAAGCATTTAAGCATGTTACAAACAGTGACAAGCAATCATTTGCTACTGACTTGTATGATCTTGGGAATATGGCCTTTCCCATCGTCTCAGGACCAGACATTGAAAAAGAATACAATAACCCTCTTATTAATCCCAGGAACAAACACGCATAAACAATAATATGAATGGGACTATTGAAACTATTATCTTACAGACACAGAACAGATTAGCCAGAGATGAAGTTATATCTTATCAAAAAGGTCACGAGTTGCATCAGTTTTGTTTTGCTATTGTTTTTTTTCCATAGTTTTTTCATTAATATAATGATGCAGAAAACAGCTTAAATTGTGCCAATTCAAATACTCTTAAAAAGGACCTCATGTCCAAGAATCCACTGTGACAATCAACCCTGCTATTTGCACAAATCTATCCTTTTGGCTGGTATAATGTTGGACTTGATATAACATTGCAAAGGAGGTAATTACCCAGGGATATTATTGCTGGACTGTTAATCTACAGGTGAAAAGTGTGGTGTTGGAAAAGCACAGCCAGTCAGGCAGCATCCGAGGAGCAGGAAAGTCAACGTTTCAAGCATAAGCTCTTCATCAAGAATGAGGGGTTGGCCCAAGGGGGCTGAGAGACTAATGGGTGGGGGTGGGGCTGTGGGGGAAGTGAGCTGGGAATGCTTAAGGTAGATGAAGATAAGGGTGAAGATGATAGAGTCATAGAGATGTATAGCACGGAAAAGACCCTTTGGTCCAAGCCATCCATGCCAACCAGATATACCAACCCAATCTAGTCCCGCCTGCCAGCACCCGGCACATATCTCTCCAAACCCTTCCTACTCATATACCCATCCAAATGCCTCTTGAATGTTGCAATTGCACCAGTCTCCACCATTTCCTCTGGCAGCTCATTCCATACACGTACCAACCTCTATGTGAAAAAGTTGCCCCTTAGGTCTCATTTATATCTTTCCCTTCTCACCCTAAACCTATGCCCTCTAGTTCTGGACTTCCTGACCCCAGGGAAAAGACTTTGTCTATTTACCCTATCCATGCCCCTCATAATTTTGTAAACCTCTATAAGGTCACCCCTCAGCCTCCGACGCTCCAGGGAAAACAGCCCCAGCCTGTACAGCCTCTTCCTGTAGCTCAAATCCTCCAACCCTGGCAACATCCTTGTCAATCTTTCTGAACCCTTTCCAGTTTCACAACACCTTTCCAATAGGAAGGAGACCAGAATTGTACACAATATTCCAACAGTGGCCTAACCAATGTCCTGTACAGCCACAACATGACTTCCCAACTCCTGTACTCAATACTCTGACCAATAAAGAAAAGCATACCAAACACCTTTTTAACTATCCTCTCTATGTGCGACTCCACTTTCAAGGAGCTATGAACCTGCACTCCAAGGTCTCTTTGTTCAGCAACACTCCCTAGCACCTTACCATGAAGTGCTGAAAAAAAGGTTGCTGGAAAAGCGCAGCAGGTCAGGCAGCATCCAAGGAGCAGGAGAATTGATGTTTCGGGCATAAGCCCTTCTTCAGGAAACCTTACCATGAAGTGTAAAAGTCCTGCTAAGATTTGCTTTCCAAAAATGCAGCACCTCGCATTTATCTGAATTAAACTCCATCTGCCACTTCTCAGCCCATTGGCCCATCTGATCAAGATCCTGTTGTAATCTGAGGTAACCCTCTTTGCTGTCCACTGCACCTCCAATTTTGGTGTCATCTGCAAACTTACTAACTGTACCTCTTATGCTTGCATCCAAATCATTTATGTAAATGACAAAAAGTAGAGGACCCAGCACCGATCCTTGTGGCACTCCACTCCAGTGGCCTCCAGTCTGAAAAACAGCCCTCCACCACCACCCTCTGTCTTCTACCTTTGAGCCAGTTCTGTATCCAAATGGCTAGTTCTCCACGTATTCAGTGAGATCTAACCTTGTTAATCAGTCTCCAATGGGGAACCTTGTTGAACACCTTACTGAAGTCCATATAGATCACATCTACCACTCTGCCCTCATCAATCCTCTTTGTTACTTCTTCAAAAAACTCAATCAAGTTTGTGAGACGTGATTTCCCATGCACAAAGCCATGTTGACTATCCCTAATCAATCCTCGGGTACACCTATCTCATGTCCCCTTTTTGCCCTCTTGATTTCCCTCTTAAGTATGCTCCTACTTCTTTTATACTGTTCTAAGGATTCACTTGATCTATCCTGTCTATACCTTACATATGCTGCCTTCTTTTTCTTAACCAAACCCTCAATTTCTTCAGTCATCCAAATACATGTACATCCTGTCCCTCAGGATTCCCTCCAACAACTTGCCCACCACCGAGGTCAGGCTCACTGGTCTATAGTTCCCTGGCTTGCCCTTACCACCCTTTGTAAACAGTAGCACCATGTTAGCCAACCTCCAGTATTCCGGCACCTCACCTGTGACTATCGATGATACAAATATCTCAGCAAGAGGCCCAGCAATCACTTCTCTAGCTTCCCACAGAGTTCTCGGGTACACCTGATCAGGTCCTGGGGATTTATCCACCTTTAACCATTTCAAGACATCCAGCCTTCCTCCTCTGTAATCTGGACATTTTGCAAGATGTCACCATCTATTTCCCAACAGTCTATATCTTCCATATCCTTTTCCACAGTAAATACTGATGCAAAATACTCATTTAGTATCTCCCCCATTTTCTGTGGCTCCATTTTCTGCCTTGCTGATCTTTGAGGGGCCCTATTCTTTCCCTCGTTGCCCTTTTGTACTTAATGTATTTGTAAAAACCCTTTGGATTCTCCTTAATTCTATTTGCCAAAGCTATCTCATGTCCCCTTTTTGCCCTCTTGATTTCCCTCTTAAGTATGCTCCTACTTCTTTTATACTGTTCTAAGGATTCACTCGATCTATCCTGTCTATACCTTACATATGCTGCCTTCTTTTTCTTAACCAAACCCTCAATTTCTTTAGTCATCCAGCATTCCCTATACTTACCAGCCTTCCCTTTCACCCTGACAGGAATATACTTTCTCTGGATTCTTGTTATCTTATTTCTGAAGACTTCCCATTTTCCAGCCGTCCCTTTACCTACGAACATCTGCCCCTCACATTCATTTACAACAATTCACTGTTAAAATGGCAATGAATTCATCCGTTTGGTCATATACTTTGGCTAGAAAAACAAAGAACATTAGCTATGGTGGAAACACTCATGTTATAAATCCTTGCAAATGCTGCACAATGACAATAAACTGGTCCTTACTAAAAACTCAACTCTTTTTATATATGCACAACCTTTTCTTTAAAATGGTTGATTTATCTTTACATTGTATCTTCATTTTTGCTTAGAAACAAATTCTCACTTGTCCCTGTTGCTAACAAGTGTTTAAACTATTCTCTGCCCACAGAGTGTTCAGGCCCTCTCGGGATGGAGGGGGGTATTGTATCGAATCAGCAGATTTCTGCATCATCCACACACCGAGCTCTGTTTGGCCTGCAGAAGTGGTACCCATACTATGCCAGACTGAATAGAAAAGGCCTTGTAAATGCCTGGACAGCTGCAGAGAATGACAGATGGCCATGGATTCAGGTAACAGTTGGTGTACAAAGAGGGACAGACTAAAAAATAATTTGCAACTTTCTCTTCCTGTTGCTGACTATGTAAAATGTGAAGTAGTAAGCCCTAAAACAGTCATTTTTTTTCATGCAGAAATGGCATATTTTAAACAACCATGAAATTAAAACAGCAATCATTTGCACCTAAAAATTAATGTTATTGTCTGTCTTTTTGTAATGTCATTCAGCCTAACATGTGGCTGAATGACATTAATCACTGTCATGATTTGATCACTAAAATAGCTGCTAGGGAACAAAAGCAGAATTACAAAGAATTAGAGATAGGATTATTTTGGTTTGTGAGTTTACTAAACTGGCTTAACTTTGTTTCCTTCAAATGGTAATTATTACATTTGGAAATAAAGCAACTATCCAGCAGAGTAAAACTGTCTGATTCTTTGGTTTGTCTAACCAGTTCACTTATAGAAGCTGTCAGAATGAAACATAATGGTTTAATCAAAACAAGAGCAAGAACATATCTTTCTTTGTATTTCCAGCTCAGTCTTGTGGACAGAACTATCTTAACAAGCCTTAATTGTCAGAACGTATTTTAACAGTTGGATTCTAATCAAGAGACTGATAAGTTATGAAGGTGATGGGATGGTGTTGTTCCACAAGATGTTAACTTCGGGGGTAGAATTTGGTGTGTGGTACTGTGCATGACGTTCTATTAAACATGGTATTATTATGATGCATCATGGGTGAAATAGAATGAGTCTAAGACCATACATGTCATCGTACACAGCATACAGATTGAAATTATTCTGGGGGCTCTGACGTGATTGTGGAAAGGGGAGGGTGTGAAAAGACCAGCTGAAGAAGGGATGTAGCCAGGTCAGGTGAAAATTGCTTGCATGCTCCCCTGAGATTAGGGTTCACAATTACAGAATTAAGTCAAGTTGTTTACCACTGTGGGATCGTGTTCAAATAATGACTGGAGTCAGTGCTTGGCGAAAATAGCCTCTTTATTCAACAATCACAACACAAGTTCGAGGCAGCAATAGAATCCCGAAATACAGTTCTTACAAGAGCCCCTTTATACACAGTTCTTACATATATTAAAATCTCATTATTATGGTGTTACATTGTTGTATCAATAGTAACAAAGGTTTGAAGAGCTTCTGTCTTGGGAGACAGGAGATGGGTTGAAACGTGCTAAATGCTAGCTGCTGCTTCTGCCAGGATGTATGTCCGGTCTGCTTGCATAATCAAGTAGTGTTCGTTCTTTTGCCTTTTATTTTAGTAAATGTTAGTAAAATTACTAGGCCTATATGCTCTATATAAGTTAGAAATCATAATAAAAGAGTAAAGCATATTAAACTAATTACTGCAGCTAGGTTGTGAGATTTATTTACTATTTGCCGGTTTGAGTTTCATTCATACATGCAATTTCATGCAAGCTCTATTTTGTCAGTTAGTTTCTTAAAGGTATAATGGCCTCATTAAAAGGTGTTTAACAGGTACTTAATATATTCAGGTCGAGGGGATGGTTGGTAAGGGCTAGTTAATGTCAAGAGTGTGGTGCTGGAAAAGCACAGCACAAGAAGCAGCTTCCAAGAAGCATAAGAATCGACATTTCAGGCAACGGCCCTTCATCAGGAATGAGGCTGGAGCACTGGGGGGTGGAGAGAAAAATGGAAGGGGCGATGAGGTTGGGGGTAAGGTAGCTGAGAGTGTGATAGATAGATGGAGGTGAGGGTAATGTTGATAGGTCAGAGAGGAGGGTGGAGCGGATAGGTGGGAAGGAAGATGGACAGGTCATGAGGGCGGTGCCGAGTTGGAAGGTTGGAACTGGGATAAGTAGGGGGAAGGAAAATGAGGAAACTGGTGAAGCCCACATTGATGATTAATATAATGTTTCATGGAAACTGGATGGGGATGATATTGTTCTATATGAGATGGTTAGTGACCACTGATTAATAGTATAATGTTTCATGGAGATTGATAGAGATGGTATTGTTCTGATTTCTGAGGTAAACACTGCTTGTAGCAGGGGCTGATAAGGTGTGGGAATGCAATGTGGGTTTGAAAGGGTTTTTTTTTAATTTGGATACTACAGGTTTGCAGTTTTGTGAATGAATAAATGACAGTGTTATAGTAAATAACAGGTTGGTAAAGGGTTATGAATAAATGAAGGGGAACCCGGTATTAATGAATATAGCGAGTTGGCGGGATAGTTAATAAAGATAGCCTATAACACAATATCGCACACCACACTGCAGTCTTTTATTTCAAAACTATGCACTGCCCCCAAATTCATCCTGATGAGTATAAATTTTTCCTCAAAAGATCTCCTCAACTTTTCCTCCACTTTCAGATCTAGTATTGATTATAAAAAGCTTACGAAGTTCTTTGTCACCAAAAAATCATCCAATTACCAACCCATGCTAAGTTCCCTGCCCAACCGCTTGTCTATTGAGTCCATAGATCTCTACAGCTTTCATTTGTTTGGCCACAACATCATTCTCACCTTATTACTTCTCCAGTGGTACTGCCCTCTCTTGGTTCCACATTTGTCTATCCAGTTGGAGCCAAAGCAGAGCTACACTGATTTATTTTCCTGTCTCTGAATTGTTCCCTCTTGTACCTCTTACGAGTAAGTCCTTGGCTCCTTTTCTTTATCTCCATGTTGATATGAGGAACATACTGTCCACCTGAGGGAATAGATCAGAACTCAGTTTAGCATTGCAACATAAAGACCATACCCTGAACACTCCAGCAGTCCCTCAAGCACTGCTCTGGAGAATTAGCCTGAATTTTTGTGCTCAAATCTCCAAAGTGAGACATGAACCCACAAGCTTTTGACACTTGAGAGATTGAAATCATCATTTTAAGTCACTGTCTCAGAGTGCCTTGCTACCAAATTTGATCTATTGATCTATTGTCACAAATTCCAAATATAAAGTTACACCACACTGGATGATAAAACATGACTTTCACAATGCGATATTCAGTACTTTAGTCAACATTGAGAACCATACAGTTTCTAAATTGCTATGTCAGTTGATTCCCTCAATTGGGAAGACTAATCGCAATGGTTCTGCACAAGTTCAATTTGTCACTATATGTTAATCAAACTCCGATAGGAGGCTGTGAAAATGGCTGACTTAATCCATCTCTTCCTAGTCCCAAGGCTGTTGATTCGGTGGTGATGGGAGGACAGAAGAACCCAAAATTAGATTCTTTTAGATAATGACTCTGAATTATGTCCAAAACAATGGCTTTAGTTTCCATTATATTAGATGTGGATAGTTAGTGTATTAGTTTAAGATATGAATGTATTCAGTCTGTTTCATTTGTTGGCTGAGAATTGGGTATATCTATGTTTTGGGGGATAAGTGTAGTTACACAGTGATGCTTCCTCCAGCACTTCACTAAGGACAACAATACCCTTTGTGTGAGGCAGAGCCATGATTCAGACCTGCTTGACCTATGTGGCATTTTTCACTGACACCATTGAGCCATTCCTTGCAGTCTGTGGTTCTGGTTAACCCTGAAGGATCAACAGAATGCAAATAAATTTCTTCCCGTTAGTATCATGTATCTGATTCTGGATCTATTTTCATCACTCGCTGTATTTGGTAATCATGAAGAAAATTAACCTGGCAAAAATAAATGAAGAAGGGCTTATGCCCAAAACGTTGATTCTCCTGTTCCTTGGATGCTGCCTGACCTGCTGCGCTTTTCCAGCAACACATTTTCAGCTAAAAATAAATGATACAAAACAGAGATCTCAAGCTGACTGTTTCCACATTGGCAGTTGTTGAGAATACAGTCTCAAACATTATTTACATAAAGGTTAGGTTAAGGAAAAAGATGTGCTGATGACAGCAGGCACTACAAAGACATCCTAGTGATGTGTTATGGTGGTATGCCAACTGTAGTATGAGACATTGATCCAGTAACATTGAGCACAGGAGCAATAGTCCAGGTTCAGTGATTCATGTTGATGTCACTATTTTCTGCAAAATCTGACTTTTTTTTTAACGGAGAATCAGGACTTTGTTTAAATTGGTACTGTAGCACTACAAATAATTTGCCCTATGGTTACATTTTGTGAGACTCCATCAGTTATGAGATGCCTCTAGGTTTTTATTTGGATTTGGTGCATTGGACGGAAGAGAAGTCCGATATTTGAATAAGGGCTAATTATTTAAAGAAAGACCAGAGCACTCTCATTGACAGAGCCACACATTAATGTTGACAGCAAATGTGCTGAATTAAAAAGAGGAGGGTGGATGCCAGAAATGCAAGATCATAGCAGCAGGTAGTCTTTACAGTGGATGGCTAAGGGAGTCCAGACAGCCCTACAGTATGCCAAGTACGTGTCCATGTAAGGTCAATTCAGCTGTTTATCTTTGCAACTGGTTTCAGTGGAATGGCATCAAGTTCCTCTTATTGCAAACTATTTACTTCAAGGAGTTGCTCCCATCAGCTCTGGTCTAGCACATTGACTGACACATTAAATGCTTATTTATCATTTTATAATACTGCAGTGAAGGTCTGTTGAGCTGTCAGTGGATGTTAGCAATTGACTCGCCTTCTTTAGCTCACCACATTGCTATTCGTGGCTGATCCTCTATCTCAATCCTAAATGGCCTGCCCAGTATCCTGAGACTGTGATCCCTTGTTCTTCATCCCGGCCAGAGGGAGCATCATTCCCTGCATCCAGTCTGCCCAGCCTCATCAGAATTTTATGTATTTCAACAAGATTCTGTCCCATCCTTTTAAAATCCAGTGAACACAGACTGAACTGACAATCTCGCCTGATATGACAGTCTGCCAAACCTGGAATTAGCCTTTGCTGTACTTTTCTATGGCATATACAGTACCCGTCTAAGACCCTGAACAGCTGCAGTATGACATCCTTGCACCCGTACTAAAATCTAATTATACAATGTTTTTGAATATCTATATAATCGATAGATAAATATACTGAGTATGTATTGCTTGCCCATGCCCCCTTTTCCTGTTCTCCCACAGGAACAAAAGTTGATGCCACACCAACTAACATTCCACAAGGCTGCTCACAGCCATTATGCGCTCTGGAAGGTATGAGGGGGTAAGGGTCAAACTTCGAACCTTCATTGGTCTGAAGTCCTAATCAAAATTAAGTAGAGCATTGCTAGGACTGTTACAATGGACACCCATGGATTGATGCATCTCCTTCTTCTTTCCCACCTCTTGAACAATGTATTTTAAAAAGTGACATTATAACTGCCACCCAGCCAACCATGACAATTATGTTATGGTGAGTGCAGTGTAATATTCAGATCAATTAGCTTATTAAGCTTAATTGTCTCTTTTGTCTCATTTGCTATTTTATGGGGAGCAAGTCAGGTTAGATGGGAAGGTCAGCTACATGTCATATTTTGTGACCCCACTGAAAAGATGATGCGGGTGTTAAATGCAGTCCTGTGTTAAAATTTTCAAGTATGACTTGTTTGTAATGAATCCCTGCTGATGGTATTTGATTAGTCCATGTATTTCTAAATTGGCACTAATATAATCCTGAATTATGAATTCTAAGAGCTTCTCTGGAACTGATGTTAGAGCAATTAGTCAATAATTACTTAGTGTCGCAGTCTGGGATTTAGATTTACTTTTTTCACAAAGGACTTTGAGTTTGACTTATGCTTAAGGGTCCTGCATTTTAAAACAAAATTAATTTTCACAGTTTGGAAAGAAGAAAAGATGAAAGGCTAAGGCTATTATATATAATAAAGCTGCAGTGGACATTTTGTGGAATTCATTGTATGAGTGTTGTGGTTCTCTCTCAGCTGTAAAATACAGTGGAGCACTCTGATAGCCAGGTTGACAGGAGTCTGTGAGACTTGCCCAGAACATGCCCAGCAGCATGGTGGCTCTGTGGTTAACACTGCTGCCTCACAGCACTAGGGACCTGGGTTTGATTCCAGCCTTTGGTGACTGTCTGTGTGGAGTTTGCACATTCTCCCTGTGTCTGTGGGTTTCCTCCGGGTACTCTGGTTTTCTCCCACAGTCCAAGATGTGCAGGCCAGGTGAATTGGCCATGCTAAATTGTCCGTAAGGTTAGGTGCATTACTCAAAGGAAATGGGTCTGGGTGGGTTACTCTTTGGAGGGTCGGTATGGACTTGTTGGGCTGAAGGGCCTGTTTCCACACTGTTGGGAATCTAATCTAACTGAAAGTGTAGATAGAAACAATAATTGTGCCAAAACAAGTACATATATAAGGACAAGGTGCAATGCAATAATGTAACATCCCAGTTTAGCAATTTATGTGGTCAGTGGGAAGAAGCAAGTGTCTCTGTTGCAAATAAAGTTCTGCCATTTTTTGGGTTCAAGTGCTTGAGTTGTGCTGTAATACATCTAAGCATTTCATTTTAAAACAATTTTACTGACACTACTGAGGTGCATCTTCATCACAGTGTAACATGGCAATAGAAGATGTGTGATATGAATACCCTTTCAAAACCTCAATCAAATCACGTTTGCTTGAGTATATCAGTCGTTTCTGAAGCAAACAGAACACTTGGTGAGTTGAGGCCTGATATGAATAATACATTTTCAAGCATGTAAATATACAGAGTACCAGTTGTAATCAAAACATTTTCTACATTGCATCTCAAAATAAAGAAAATAATGATCTCGTTATTCCAATTGATATTGGTGCATTATTTTGTTGTTATTTCCAAAACTGTCACTCTTTCTGGAAAACTGGTTTGAAGAAACCAAAATCTAATATTTCAGCCGTAACTGAGGAACAGATCTGCTTGTCTATGTCGTCTTTTGCTTTTCTCTGCTTTAGTCAGCATAAGCCTGGGGTCAGTGTTCAGTCAAACTCACCAGAATCCAGAAACTTAACTTGGCAATGACCCCTGCCACATTCAGATAAATTGAGTTGTCACAGCAGCAATAAGTGGAAACGATCACTAGAATGTGAAACTATCCTTCACTGTCTGCAAGGTGCTGGTTGAGACAATTAACTGAGTCATAACCTTGTGTATTGAAATTGCACAGTTACACTTAAATGAGTGATGGTGGTTTAACATAAACCAAGCTTTCCACGAGGGCAATCCACTTTGAAGCATTACACATCCATTCATCAGATTAGCATGACACAAGGCAGTGGTGTATGGAAGCAATGTTCTGGATTAGTGATGCTGGAAGAGCACAACAGTTCAGGCAGCATCCAAGAAGCTTTGAAATCGACGTTTCAGGCAAAAGCCCTTCATCAGGGGGCTTTCGAAGCTCCTTGGATGCTGCCTGAACTGCCTTGCTCTTCCAGCACCATTAATCCAGAATCTGATTTCCAGCATCTGCAGTCATTGTTTTTACCTTATGGAAGCAATGGTCATGATAACTGAGGCAGACTAACTCACTCCAAAATGCAGTTTCCACAGCAATACTGGGGTTTTCCAGGTTCCCTCTCCATACGTAGTAGCTTGATTGACTGGCTCGCTTGGCTGTCCAGTGAGAAAAGGCCTGGGGTAGGGCCACAACCAAGACACAGGTTTGTGGAGAAGGGGCCGGGGGAGTGATCAATGTTTGTGTTGGGTGTGTGTCTTACGTCACTGAGGCCTTTGGCAACATAACAGCTCAGAGATTGTGGGGTTCAGAGTGGCAGGAGGAAAGGGAATGGTTACAAGATAAACTTGTGTTTCCAGAGGACTGGAAAAGCCAGGAAACAGCAGTAGAGTATATAAACCATGTTCAAATAGATGCACTCAAACCTCCTTAAAAAGAATTCAATAGCCAGCCAGCCAGCCTCCCGAGAACAGAGTGATTATACTCACCTCCATTAAAATGTTATGTGGCAATTTCTGTTTGAATTTTTCAATAATTTCGTTTAACACCCCCTCCCCCCCCCCCCCCCCCCCCCCACCCCCCTTTTTTTAAGTTACCCTTGTCCCCATATGATCAGCTAGGTCAGATTTACAAGATTTTTTTCTTGACAATAATAACACACAACTTCACCTTTCTTGCTTCTACTACTTCCCATTGGAACTGGAACAGAGACACACCGATACCCTTTCGATCAGAAGTCACATTTCCTGCAATACAGATTGATTATTGCTTGATTATTTAACTTTCTGATTCTGTCTTCACTCTGTCACATCTACCCCTTCTATGTTTGTATATTACCTCTGTCAGGCACTTATCCACTCATGGTACAGGCTTGTTGAGGTATTTCTGTGTCCATGTCAAAATGTCATTCTCTCTCTACCCTGGACTAGTAGGTGTTTGCTTCTGGATCTGACTACAAATACTGTCCTGTTTAGCCTTGTTCTGAAGTCCAGCTTTCTTGTACTCAATGTGTTCAATCTTTTTGGTAGGTTATGGAAACATACATACGAAGGTACAAATTTAGAGCAGAAACAGTCTATTGGGCCCCTGATCAGGGCATAACTAATTACTCCATACTCCCATCTACTCCTTTGCTTTTCTACTCCCCTGATCTTTCACTTTCTTGCTTTTCAAGACCTCTGCCTCTGAACATGTACTTAAAGTGCAGTAGCTATGTTATGCCATAAATTTTCACTGTATATACTTTTATGGAACACAGGATAGCAGTAAAACCTATTCTATGATTTTAAATATATTTTTTCCATTGCAACTAATGTATTCACTTGACTTCATGAGGTGTAAAATCTCTTTTCAGGCAAGAGATAGTCTTTAGGGACTAAGGACGGATCTTACTGTACTGGAGAATGTTTTTCCTTAATGAACAAAAAGAAATGTACTTCAACATTTTGTGAAATGTCATTATTTGAAGCCTTATCCAACTTACTGTCAAATAAATAGCATGGAATTTGAAGTACATGTAAAATAATGAACTCCTATAGTGCAATTACAGATGTCACTCTCACCTCAGCTGTGGAGTTCAGCTATTTTTCTATGTTTAGAGCAAGGCTATAATGAGGTTAGGAGCTGAGTGGCCCTAGCAGACCCAAATGGAGCATCACTGAGCAAGTTCCTCATGAAAGCACTGATGCTGAACCCTCTGTGACGAGCAGCCAGATCGGCAGTGTTTGGCTGGATTGGATTGTTTTGTATCTTATGGACAGGTTATACCTTGGCAATTGTCCACATTGTTGAATAAATGCCAGTGTTATAGCTGTACTGGAACAGGCTACTAAGGGTTCAGCTGGTTCTGGAGCCTAAGTTTTCCCATAATCTTTCACTATATATACTTTTATGGAATACAGGATAGCAGATTTCATACAAGGGAGTCATCAGAGCCAGTCAGTGTCTTCAACCATCTCTTAATATCACAAAAAGTTCACTGAATTGGCATCTGTGAGTCTTGAGGATCTCAAGAGGAGATGGATCATCCATGTGACACGTCTATTTGCTGCTTACATTTCTCCAGCTTTATTTTTGTGCTGATGTGTTGGGTTCCCTGCCTTTGAGGATGGTGATATTTGTGGAACAGTCTCCTCCTCATGATGAAGGACTTGTGTCTGAAACATCTTCTCTCCTGTTCCTCGGGTACTGTCTAACCTGCTGTTCTTTTCCAGGGCCACACGTTTCGGCCCCCCTCCTTCTGTTAATCATTTCATTATCCACCATATTTCATGACAAGATGTGGCTGGACTGCTTAGCCTATGCAGGATCCATGAGTTATGAAATCATTTAACCCTTTCTATTGCATGTTGCTTGTGCTGTTGACATGCTTGTAATAACGCGTTATAGCTTCATAATGTTCATATCTCAGTTTTATGTGTATAAAAGCAAAATACTGCAGGTGTTAAAAATCTGACATAAAGACAGAAATAGGAGTGGAATTAGACCATTCTATTCTGTCATTTAATAAGATCATGGCTAATCTGTCTATGTTTTGAATTCCACATTCTCATCTTCCCTCAATAACTCTTGACTCCCTGCCTGTCCACAATCCATCCGCCTCTATCCTAAAAATATTCAATGACCTGCATCCACTGTCTTCTGAGACAGGGAGTTCCAAAGTTGCACACACACTGATAGAAAGAAAATTCTCCTTATCTCTGATCTGAAAGGTCAACCCATATTTTTAAAATAGCGCCCCTTAACTCTGGACTGATCTACCAGTGGAAACAAAATTTCCACTTTGTTAAGACGATTCGGTATGTTACACTCTTCAAACAAGTTACCCTTCTAAACTCCAGTGAAAACAAACCCAGCCTGTCCATCCTATGTACATAAGACAACATGCTCACTCCTGGCATTACTCTAAGCTGAAGTATCTCTTACCCATTTCTATCCTTCCTTAAGTAAGGAGACCAAAACTGCACAAAGTGTTCAAGATATGGCTTATCAATTACCTCTTTAGCTGAGGTATAACATCCAAACTTTCATGTTCAATTCTTCTGGTAATAAAGGATAGCATCCTTTTAGCCTCCTTCATTATGCACTGTAACTGCACACTAATGATTTTGTGACTCTGCATCTTGGAATTCAACAGTCTTTCTCCATTTGAGAAATACATTTTAAAATTTTCTTCCTGCAAGCATGAACTATTCATATTTTCCCAAAATAGTCTCCATCTGTCAGATTTTGGCTTACTCACTCAACCTACCTATATCTATCTGGAACCTTATAATGTCTTCTTCATGACATACTTTCCTACCTATCTTGATTTTATCTACAAATGTCACTCCCTGCAGTTGCTTCCCTGATTTAAATCATTGATATAAATCGTAAATTTTTGAGGCAATACCACAGATCCCAATGGGACCTCTTGTCACATCCTGCCAATCAAAACAAAGACCATTTTATGCATTAAATATATTAAAAATCCTAATAATCTCACTGCTTGGTCAGTATTTACATACTTTCACAACTGCCTCCTCCACTTGGCACTGGCTGAGAAACCTTGATTAGTGCCATATCACCCCCTCACCCATCCCACATACAGTGTCCACATGACCATTCCCCAGATCTCACTACTCTGCAATGGCTCTGTATTCCCTCAATAGTGCTAATCCCCCCACTTCCACAAAGCTCCAATTCAGCTCTTGCCTGAGGCCTTTAATCCTTCACCTGCCTTCCATCCAGCTGCTTCAGGCATTGCAGCTTCAGGCTTTCTTCTCTATATTAGCAAATGACTTGATCAGCACCACCTCTTCCCCCCACCCCACCCCCAAAACAACATCATTCAATTGGCCTCCAGTTAGTACCCCCCACCCCGTGTAGACTCACCTGCTGTCCTTACCATCACTGACCAGTTCCCTGCCAATTTGGAGGTCTAGCTAATCAATAGGACTGGTCTCCTCGCATAGTACCAATCAACTGCATCAGGGAATGGGTGTGGGGCAATTCCAAGTTACGGTTTTGCCAGGATTGTCTGATCCAATCATTTCCATGGTTCAATGCTTCGAAGAAACCTAAGTCAAAGAAGTAACAGTAGGTACTCCATTTGCTGAAATAAGAGGTTTGTCATTTTATAGTATAAATTGTTGGATAAATAGAAATTCATAAAGTTCTTCCTGTATAACGTGACCAATGTGTGCTGATTTGAAATAGATAGCAAGAAGTGCAGTACTTTGGGGATAGTTTGATGAAAAAGTAATGGCATGGTATTTTTCCAAGAGAAGAACAAATGAAAAAAACAGAAATATTTATAAATGAATGCAATTGGTTATGCTGAGCTCCATTTTGAAGTCTAAATCAGGTTGTATATATCATTCACAAGTATTATTGACTTCTTTTCCTTCTGGGTTATGATTTAAGTACAAATTGTTATGTTAAGAGTCTGCAGACCTGAAATTAAAATATAGTTGTAGCTAAGTACTCAGTGGATGTTGGATTTTCAAAATTTCTTTAAATTCTTTGAATTTTTCCTTTTCTAATTTGCTGTTTTAGCTCAGTTGGCTGCAGAGTGGTAGAGTCAAATGGTTTTGATCCACCTGCTGACTGAAGTAGGAACATAAGAGCAGCAGCAAACTGTTGAGCTCATTGAGCCCACTCTGTCATACAATGCGACCAGGGCTGACCATCCATTCCAATGTGTTTCTTCCCACATTACCCTCATATATCCTTTCACATGATTGGCATTTAGAAATCTGACAAACTCCACCTCATTCATATTCAATGAATGCTTCCACAGCTCTCTGGAATAGGGAATTGACCATCAGACACAAGAGCAGAAATTAGGCCATTCAGTCCATTGAGTCTGCTCCGCTGTTCAATCATGGCTGATAGGTTTGTCATCAATATTCTCCCACTTTCTCCCTGTAACCATTGATCCCCTTGACAATCAAGAATCTATCTATCTCAGTCTTAAATATATTCAATGACCTGGCCTCCACAGCCTTCTGTGGCAATGAATACCATAGATTCACCACTCTCTGGCAGGAGAAATTTCTCCTTATCTCTGTTCTAAAAGGTCTCCCCCTTACTCTAAGGCTGTGCCCTCAGCTCCTTGTCTGTCCTACCAATGGAAGCATCTTCCCAATATCCACTTTGCTGAAGCCAATCAGTATTCTGTATGTTTAAAATTGGGGCTTGTCTTCACACATTACTTCAAACTGATAGCATAGCAGAGGGGACGAATCCTCAGGTAATAAGGATGGTAGATGGAGAAAGTGTAAATCTTTTTGAAAATGTGGCTCATTCACATTTTAGTGTTGTTTTTATTTGTTAGTTTCCATTCCCTTAGTACCTCAGAACCCTCACACTTGCTTTTCCAGTGCTTAATTCTACATTCAGTGACTCAACTCATTAGTTAATAGCTTGATGGTTTGAGATTCCATCTTCAAAGGTTAAAGCTGCTCAATAACTGTTTCTATTTTAATTCCAAACTGTTTGTAACTGATTCCCTATCTGGACTGCACATCTTAATGTTACTACTGATGGTAACAGAAGCTTGGAAGCCTAATCTCAATTGGACTGTTTGGGAAGCCTATTACTGAAGATTGCTGATGTGTAAATCATTGTATTTTTTTTTCAGAAATATATGGTGCAGCAAATATGAACCAATTTAGCTGGGTCATATTTTACTCAGTGTAGTGCGCTTGAGATTTGGAAAGTAACTTGTAGACCTTTTCAGCTTGGTGATTTTGGAAGGCGAATATGTAGCTTGGTGAAGGATAATAGAGAAAAATAGGCTGGTATATTCAATAATCTTTCTTGCATGATTGAAACACAACTTGAGAAGGAAAAGTGGGTGAGTGGAATGCTAGCAAATGGCCAGGAAAAATGTGTATAACTTGGAAAATATGCTTGTTTCTTTTTCCAGTGACCAAATATTCCTCTGTGTATAACTCTGCAGAAAGTGTAGCCCTATACATTCGGGAAAAAAAGTCAAAGAAATGTCACAAATCAAAAGTGTCAGTAATGGCAGGTCTCAAAATCCCAGTGATAATTTTGTAATGCTAGCAGATCTTTATAATCTTTTTATTCCAGAAAACAAATTATTAAAACTCCACCACTTCAAACAGTTTTGTACTACTGAATCAGGGTGGGAACTGGACATGCTGTCAGCTATTCAGGGGATCAGTTTTATGAAGTTTGCTCTCAGTATTTTTTTTCTTGTCTGAATAGAAATATTCCAGCAAGCTACACAGCTCTCCCAGGACTGTTCTTTAAGATTTTGGCTGTGCCTGCGACCTTTGCCCTTCCTATCGCGCCCTACTTAACCGAGACATACCTAGGAACTGCTACCAGCCCAAATCACTTCATGGAAAAGTACTGAGCTTCCTGTAGAGGTGTGACAGCAGCATTTAATGCGAAGCCCAAGGCTGATTGTCATCCAGCCTGAGGCCTTCTGATTTAGGTGGGTGCTGCATGCACATTCTGCTCCTTTGCAGTCTTCCTTCGAGCCTGATGAAAATATATCATTAAACTAGAATGATATTGACTGCCTGTATTTCAGTCTCTATCACCGTGTTTACAATTCCAAAGAGTGAGCCAGTCAGACAATCTCTGTCAAACATGGGACCTGCTACCACAAGGACCCATGTCTTCCAATCGGAATTGGAAATGCTATTTCTGATCCTGATCAGAAAAAAAAATGCAAACTGTGTTTAGAGGAGTTCTCTATGTGAACTACCAGGACAGGAACCTTCCCAGCTGAAGCAGTCTTGTCCAGGCCAAGAATCCACACTGACGTGTATAAGAAGGATGGATTGCACTTGAATTGGAAGGGGATGAATATACTGGCAGGGAGATTTGCTTGAGCTGCTCAGGAGGATTTAAACTAGTCAGATGGTGGATGGGGGTGGGGCAGGGGGAGGTGAGTGGGACCCAGGGCGTTACTGAGGAAAGAGATCAATCTGAGACTGGTACTGTTGAGAACAGACGTGAATAAAGCAGTCTGGGCAAGCAGGGACAAAGCAGAGAACTGGAGATCTTGAGGTCCCCAAGGAAACATTACATCAAAGATGTGTTTCCAATAGTGATCGCGTCTTTAGTTACAGTGATTAAACAGGCATGTCTCCAAATGACTGACTGCCCGCCCTCTCTCTCTTCCCACACTTTCCCTGGAGTTCTACAGTGGGGTGTACCCTTAAATCCCCCTCCCCACATAATCTCTCCAACATTGCCCTATACAGGGCAAAGGTGGAACCTGTCAAAACTTTGCAGTAAAAAGTTGTGTGTGTGGCTGTGTGTGTGTGTGCGCGCTATTTGGAGACTTACCCCACAAAGGCAACTGCAGCAATCTTGTTGGTGTCCAGTCCACCTGCCCCGGGGAGGGGACGGGCGGGGGGCAGTGTTGGATGGGGTTGGGGGCGGAATGCGGTGTTGCACAGGGTTGAGGGCAAAGTGGCGGTTTTGGGGCTGCGGCGGTGCTGCACAGGGTTGAGGGCAAGGGGGCGGGGGGCTGGTGTTGCATGGGGTTGGGGACAGTTTTGGGGTCAGGGGGCAGTGTTACACGGGGTCAGGCGTGGGGTGGTGTTGCACAGGGTCGGGGTGGTGACAGTGTTGCATGGGGTTGGGGGTGTGGGTCGATTTTCGTGGGGGGGGCGGTGTTGCACAAGGTTGGGGCTGGAGGCAGTGTTCCATGGGGTCGGGGGCGGGGGAAGTGTTGCACGGGCTCAGTGGTGGGGGCAGTGTTGAACGGCGTCAGGGGCAGGGGCGGTATTTGGACGGGGAGGGCGGGTTGGGGTGGGGCCTTGCGCACTGTGTGCTGCTGCAGTCTCCTGAACGAGGAGCAGACTTTTAAAACTCCAAACCCCAGAGGAAAGGCCTTTAATCGCTTCACCAAATAATCGGTTATTTGAACAAAATAGTGCCCGCCCATCACATTCTGATAATTGAGGGTCACCTGTGTTTGGGTGGAATTAGGAAATAAGAAAGAGATGATCACCTTATTAGGATTATATTGTAGATCCCCTAATAGAGAGAAATTGAGAAACAAATTTGTAAGGAGATCTCAGTTATCTGTAAGAATAATAGGATGGTTATGGTAGGGGATTTTAACTTTCCAAACATAGACTGAGACTGCCATAGTGTTAAGAGTTTAGATGGAGAGGAATTTGTTAAGTGTGTACAAGACAATTTTCTGATTCAGTATGTGGATGTACCTACTAGAGAAGGTGCAAAACTTGACCTACTCTTGGGAAATAAGGCAGGGCAGGTGACTGAGGTGTCAGTGGGGGAGCGCTTTGGGGCCAGCGACCATAATTCTGTTAGTTTTAAAATAGTGATGGAAAAGGATAGACCAGATCTAAAAGCTGAAGTTCTAAATTGGAGGAAGGCCAATTTTGATGGTATTACGAAAGAACTTTCAAAAGCTGATTTGGGGCAGATGTTCGCAGGTAAAGGGACGGCTGGAATATGGGAAGCCTTCAAAAGTGAGATAACAAGAGTCCAGCGAAAGTATATTCCTGTCAGGGTAAAAGGGAAGGCTAGTAGGTATAGGGAATGCTGGGTGACTAAAGAAATTGAGGATTTGATTAAGAAAATGAAAGAAGCATGTGTCAGGCATAGACAGGATAGATTGAGTGAATCCTTAGAAGAGTATAAAGGCAGGAGGAATATACTTCAGAAGGAAATCAGGAGGGTAAAAAGGGGTCATGAAATAGCTTTGGCAAATAGAGTTAAGCAGAATCCAAAGAGTTATTACCAATACATTAAGGACAAAAGGGTAACTAAGGTGAGAATAGGGCCCCACAAAGATCAGCAAGGCAGCTGTTGTGTGGAGCCACAGGAGATGGGGAGATGCTAACTGAGTATTTTGCATCAGTGTTTGCTGGGGAAAAGGACATGGAAGATATAGAATGTCGGGAAATAGATGGTAACATCTTGAAAAATGTCCACATTACAGAGGAGGAAGTGTTGGATGTCTTGAAATACATAAATCCCCAGGACCTGATCAGGTGTACCCTAGAACTCTGTGGAAAGCTAGGGAAATGATTGCTGGGCCCCTTGCTGAGATATTTATATCATTGATAGTCACAGGTGAGCTAACATGGTGCCACTATTTAAGATTGGTGGTAAGGACAAGCAAGGGAACTATAGACCAATGAGCCCGATGTCGGTGGTGGGCAAGTTTAGATTAGATTACAGTGTGGAAACAGGCCCTTCAGCCCAACAAGTCCACACCGACCCGCCGAAGCGAAACCCACCCATACCCCTACATTTACCCCTTACCTAACACTACAGGCAATTTAGTATGGCCAATTAACCTGACCCTGCACATCTTTGGATGGTGGGAGGAAACCGGAGCACCTGAAGGAAACCCACGCAGACACGGGGAGAACGTGCAAACTCCACGCAGTCAGTCGCCTGAGGCGGGAATTGAACCCGGGTCTCTGGCGCTGTGAGGCAGCAGTGCTAACCACTGTGCCACCGTGCCGCCCACAAGTTGTTGGAGGGAATCCTGAGGGACAGGATGTACATGTATTTGGAAAGACAAGGATTGATTAGGGACAGTCAACATGGCTTTATGCATGGGAAATCATGTCTCACAAACTTGATTGTGTTTTTTGAAGAAGTAACAAAGAGGATTGATGGGGGCAGAGCAGTAGATGTGATCTTTATGGACTTCAGTGAGGCGTTCGACAAAGTTCCCCATGGGAGACTGGTTAGCAAGGTTAGCATGGAATACAGGGAGAACTAGCCATTTGGATATAGAACTGCTCGAAGTTAGAAGACAGCGGGTGGTGATGGAGGGTTGTTTTTCAGACTGGAGGCCTGTGACCAGTGGAGTGCCACAAGAATCGGTGCTGGGTCCTCTACTTTTTGTCATTTATATAAATGATTTGAGTGTGAGCTTAAGAGGTATAGTTAGTAAGTTTGCAGATGACACCAAAATTGGAGGTGTAGTGGACAGCGAAAAAGGTTACCTCAGATTACAACAGGATATTGATCAGATGGGGCAATGGGCTGAGAGGTGGCAGATGGAATTTAATTTAGATAAATGCAATGTGCTGCATTTTAGGAAAGCAGATCTTGGCAGGACTTTTACACTTAATGGTAAGGTCCAAGGGAGTGTTGCTGAACAAAGAGACCTTGGAGAGCAGCTTCATAGCTCCTTGAAAGTGGAGTCGCAGGTAGATAGGATAGTGAAGAAGGCATTTGGTATGCTTTCCTTTATTAGTCAGAGTATTGAGTATTGAGTCATGTTGTGGCTGTACAGGGCATTGGTTAGGTCATTTTTGGAATATGGCATGTAGTTCTGGTCTCCTTCTTATCGGAACGATGTTGTGAAACTTGAAATAGTCCAGAAACGATTTACAGGGATGTTGCCAGAGTTGGCGTATTTGAGCTATATGGAGAGGTTGAATAGGCTGGGGCTGTTTTCCCTTGAACGTCAGTGGCTGAGGGGTGACCATATAGAGGTGCATAAAATCATGAGGGGCATAAATAGGGTAAATAGACAAGGTCTTTTCTCTGCGGTTGGGGAGCCCAGAACTAGAGGCATTGGATTTTAGCTGAGAGGGGAAATATATATCAGAGACCTAAGAGGCAACTTGTTCACAGAGATGGTGGTACATATGTGGAATGGGCTGACAGAGAAAGTGGTGGAGGCTAGTACAATTGCAACATTTAAAAGGCATCTTGATGGGGATATGAATAGGATGGATTTGGAGGGATATGGGCCAGGTGCTGGCAGGTGGGACTAGATTGGGTTGGGATATCTGGTCGGCACGGACGGGTTGGACCGAAGGGTCTATTTCCGTGCTGTACATCTCTATGACTCTATCACAGCAATAAAGTGGATTAGTATTCAAAGCAGCCCCCTTTTCACAGCAATTTCTATCATATTCCAGGATTTCAAAATTCTGAAGCCAAATCCACTGCTTAAGAGAAGATATGTTGATTTTATTCATTTGAGGGACATGAGCATTGCTGGATGGGCCAACATCTATTACTTGCTCCTAGTCGCTCTTGAGAAAGTGGTCGTGAGCTGCTTTCTTGAACCACTGCAGTCTGGTAGACCCACAATGCCCTTAGAGAGGAAATTCTAGGATTTGACCCAGTGATACAGAAGAAACATTGATATGTTTCCAAGCCAGAGCTTTGAGATGCCTCGAAGAGAACTTGCAGGTGTTGGTGATAGAACCCACTTTTGATCTGTTGCCCTTGTCCTTCTAGTTGGATGTGGTTGTGGGATGTATTTTTTGCAAACAGTACACACTGCTGTTACTGATCATCAGTGGTGGAGAGAGGGGATAATTTTGAGCATGGTGCAAATTGAGTGAGTTGCTTTGTCCAGGATGATGTCAAACTTTTTGAGTGTTGTTGGAGCTGCACCCATCCAGCGGTGTTTTCCATCACATTCCCAACTTGAAGACTGGCTTTGGGGAGTCAGGAGGTGAATTACCTGCTGCAGTATTCTTAGCCTCTGACCTGCTCTTTTGCACAATATTTATCTGGTGAATCCAGCTGAGTTTCCAGTCAACGATAACCCCAGGATGTTGGTGGAGGGAGTTTAGTAATTTAATGCCATTGAATGTCAAGGGCGGTGGGTAGATTGTCTTTTATTGGAGCTGGTCATAGCCTGGTATTTGTGTGATATGAATGCTACATGCCACTTTTCAGCCCAAGCCTAGATATTGTTCAGATCTTCTTGCATTTGGACCTGGGCTATTTCCATATCCGAGTATCTGAATGATACTGAACATTGCACAATCATTTGTGAACATCCCCACCTCTGTCCTTATGATGGAGGGAAGGTCATTGATGAAGCAGCTGAAGGTGGTTGGGCCGAGGACATTACCATGAGGAACTCTGTAGAGATATCCTGTATCTGAAATGACTGACCACTAATAACTGCAACCATCTTCCTATGTATCAGTTATGACTCCAAACAACAGAGAATTTGCCCCGATTCCAGTTTTGCCAGGGATCCTCAATGCCACTCTCAGTCGAATGCAGTCTTGATGTCAAGGGCTGTCTCTCTCGCCTCACCTGTGGAATTCTGCTTTTTCTTTCAGTGTTTGAACTGACTATGTAATGAAGTCATCAGCTGAGTGGTCCTGGGGGATCCCAAACTGAGTGTCACTGAGCAGGTTATTGCTGAGCAGTTGCTACTTAATACCATTATTGTTGACATCCTCCATCATTTTCCTGATAATCACAAATAGACTGATGTTTAGACTTGTCCTTTTGTCTACAGGACATAACTGGGCAATTTTCTACATTGTTGGGTATTTGCCAGTTGTAACTGTACTGAAAGAGCAGCAAGTTCTGAAGCATCTACCTTCAGTACTATTGCTGGAGTGTTGTCAGGGCCCAGAGCCTTTGCAGTATCCAATATCTTTTAACCATTTCTTGATATCATATGAGTGAATTGAATTGCCGAAGATTGGTATCTGCGATATTGGGGACCATTGGAGGAGGCTGAGATGATCATCCACTTGGCATTTCTGGCTTAAGATTAGAATGGTGCTGGAAAAGCACAGCAGGTTAGGCAGCATCCAAGGAGCAGGAAAATTTGATGTTTCAGGCAAAAGCACTTCATTAGGAAGCCTTTCTAGCTTAAGATTGTTGTGAATGAATCAGCGTTATCTTTTGCACTGATGTGCTGGGCTCTCCCATCATTGAGAATGCGGATATTTATGAAGCCTCCTCCTTAAGTGAATTGTTCACCATTATTTGGCAGGACTGCAAAGCTTAGATCTGATCCATTGATTGGGGGATCATTCAGCTCTGTCTATCACTTGCTGCTTCTGCTGTTTGGTATACGAGTACCTTATTTTGTAGCTTCTTCACCAGGTAGACACTTTTTTTTTGCTGGTGCTCCTGGCATGCCCTCCTGTACTCTCCATTGAACCAGGTTGATCCCCTGGCATGAGGTGAAGTTTGAAGGGGGGATATGCCAGGCCATGGGGTTGCAGATTGTGCTGGATTGCTGCTGCTGATGGCCCACAGCACCTCATAGATGCCCAGTCTTGAGTTGTTTGAAGTCTGTCCCGTTTAGCATGGTGATAGAGCCACACAACATGATGGATGGTATTAATGTGAAGGTAGGATTTCACCTCGACAAGGACTGTGCAGTGGCCATTCTTATGTACACTATCATGGACAGATGCATCTGTGGTAGGCAGATTGGTGAGGGTGAAGTCAAGGTTTTTTTTTCCTCTTGTTGGTTTCCTCACCACCTATCACAGACCGAGTCTAACAGCTATGTCCTTTAGGACGTAACCAGTTTATTCAGTAGCACTGTTACGAGTCTCTGTTGATGACGGACATTGAAATTCCCTAACCTGAGTACATTCTGTGCCCTTTTCACTTTCAGGGCTTCCTCCAAGTGTTAAAGAACATTGATTCATCATGGAGGACAATAAGGATGTTGTGTCAGGATAAGTGAGAGTTAGGATGCTATTGTATGAAGAGTTTGGAGTTACAGATCGTTGATAGATTGGGTGCTAGTTAGATGAAGAGTTCAGATGACAGGTGAGAGTGGGTAGTGTGTCAAGTGAGTCAGGGAAAATAGAGCAGGTAGGTGAGAGATAGGCTAACAGTTGGGTAAGGGGTTATAGTGGAAGGTAGATGTTAGGTTTGGATACTACTTGAGGTGAGTAAATTGGGTGGGAAGTGGAGGAGGAGGAGATAGGGTTCCAGGTGGGTAAAGCGTTAGAGTGGAATGTAGGTAAGGGGTAGTTGCAAATGGATGAGGGGGTTAGTGTGGTAACTGGATGGAAAGGGACAGGGTGTCAGATGAGTGAGCAGAGAAAGATGAAAGTGGCTGAAGGCAGTGTGGCAGTCCTTAGAGTGGAGCTGGGGAAGAGGGGTGATGGGTAACCATCAGGAGTAGAAGTAGGGGTTCAATGATGAGTCAGGTAGGGGATGAGTTTAATAGCTACCCATTGAGCAAAAGCAGGTTATAATTCTTCTACCTTTATCTGGTAACTATTTAGCTAAGTCAGTCAAAATCCTCAAGGTGCTGTGACCCCAACTCAGAGTTAGTGACTATTTGAAGAGTTGCAGATGCAGGTAATAGCTAATCAGAAGTTTCAATGTTCAGGCAATTTTGAGGGTGTCAACAGCATTGGGACTTCTGCATTATCCCAGTGGATAGTTCCTGTGTACAATGCTGCTATTACTATCTTCCTATTGAAGTATCTGGGCCAGTCTCTATGATTAATGATTGGTGAGACAGACTAAAGTGTTATTCATTTACTGTCTTTTGCAGAACAACAGTAAATTAGCTCCGTTTTATTAACCATTAACGTTCAGATTTTTTCTACCTCTCTCAAACTTCTTTGAATGCATTTTACTTAAAATCCCTAGTGTTTAAACACGGTTCTGAATAATTCCAGTGATGCAATCGTCAGCAAATCCCAAACATGGTAACCCCAGAGGCTCTCCATTAACGTCTAAAATGAAATGTCAACTTTTGCATGGAGGACAAAGAAGAAAACTGAACTTGCATTGATAACATCATGTTATCATTTCCATAATATGTCCAACAATATTCTACAATCATTTATTTCACTTGAGGTGCAGTTATTCTTGTTGACTAGCCAATTTACATGCACCCAAGGTATTCAGACAGCAGATGAATGAAAGGTCAGATAAGCTGCTTTTCCTGATGTGTTTGAGACACCAGTGTTAACGAGGACATTGTGATGCCAGATGACTTGCTCATGTGTCGAAAACAAATTGTATAAGGGATAAGACGTAGCCTTATCTGAACCAGGTTAAAAATCACTCAACACCGAGTTACAGTCCAACAAGTCTATTTGGAAGCACTAGCTTTTGGAGCACTGCTCCTTCATTAGGTGGTTGTGAAATATAAGATCGTAGGGCACAGAATTTATATCCAAAGTTTACAGTGTGATGTAACTGAAATTATATATTGAAAAAGACCTGGATTGTTTGTTAAGTCTCCCATCTTTTAGGATGGGGCATTTTGGTTTCAGTTCTTTCATATGTAAACTTTAGAACTTTCTTGTCACTACACTTTCTTGCAGTAATCTGTTCTGTTCAGAATGACAGTGGCTCCTCCTTTGATGACAATGTTGTGACTGGTTTTGAGAGCATGGATGGTGTTGTGTGTTGTTCAGGCGATGTTTTGCTCTACCTTGTGGCTGCAGCTGATGAATCTGGCATTGATATATTTCCTGACGGTTTGAGCATACATGTCAAGCCCAGGGCAGCAGCCCTCCGGTAGGGTCCAAGGTGACTCCTTCTTTGGTCACCTGTGATAACTGTTCCGGTTTCAGTTCCTCGGTGAGCTCGTCGGGATCACTGCTGCCATCTTGAAAAAATTCCCAGAGCCTCATTCATCTGATGGATTTCTCTGTGTCTGCTGCAAGACCCATGGGTTCCATTTTGCTGGTGGGGCAGAAATTGAGACCCCTGCTAAGAACTTCAATCGCTGAAGAGTTGAAGGGTGTGGTCCCATAAGTTGACGATCGACTTTCCCGCAGTGTTAACGTTTTCCACTGTGGTGCCAGGGCAGGATTGGTTACCGCTGGTGGTGATGCCAAGTTTGTTCAGTTTCTTGTTCTTGGCGTGTACATACATGCTGTAGTTTTGTCGCCTTGCCTGTTTGGCAATGTCCAGCAACTGTACTGCTGTATCCTGAGTGCAGGCTGAGTGTGGACTCTGTCTTAATTTCAAGGTTGTGGTGCCTGCTGTAGAGTTGGTACATGAGATGATTGAGGAGTTTACGAGAGGTGCAGTGGCATAGTCTGTGTTGTAAATCGACTTGAGTGGGTTTGTGATCCATAATCCTTTTGGGATCTTTCCTGCTTTCCTGCATTTCTGTAGAAACTTGATGTCTGTGTCGATATGTGCGGTCTTCTTGGAGATCCTCTCCACTTTGAGCCAGCAGTTAGTGGTGTCATGATTGGAGGGGCCGGTGTTGGACTGAGGTCCATCTACTTTTGCTCTAAACTCTGTGGTCCTACGATCTTATACCCCACAACCACCCGCTGAAGGAGCAGTGCTCTGAAAGCTAGTGTGTCCAAATAAACCTGTTGGACTATAACCTGACTTTTGAGTTGAGCTTATTTGTCAGTGTAGTTTGTTTGTCTTTACATATTAATATTTAATTGGCTTATCTTTCCTTTTTGACTTCTTGATTTACATCTGGACCAATTGCATTGAGTAGATTGAGCTTGGCTTTTCCCTGTTCAGCAACTGAATGACAAAACGTGTTAGGACTGCAGTGTTCTTTGTTTTTGCATTTCATATGGCCCAGTACCCACATGTAAAACGCAGAGATGTTATCTTGAAAAATGAATTCATCAATGAATCCTTAACTCTATCACATTATCTCCACAAGCCTTAAGTACAAATGCCTTGACTTGACTCATCAAACTGTATCACTTTGTATTTTGATTGAATTTAAGATGAAATTTACTATTTGAATTAGGGTACCCACAAACCATTGGGTGAATGAATTTAATCTTTTTCCTGCCAAATTATCAAAAAATGAAATAAAATGTTAAGTGATGCACAAAGCAAAAATTATCACAGCCTTATTTCAAACATTCAGATATAACAATTTATATATATACTATAATATTCAGGCAGACTTACTTAATCAAAAAATTAATAAATAAGAAGTTGCAAAGGTTTTTTGGTATCTCATTATTAATAGGTTTACTGAATATTAAGTGGAAGTTGAGACCACTGTCCGGGAATACTGCATATTGGTGACATTACTCTCGGAATAAACTTTTTCGAAAATTGTGAAGTTAAAAACATTGAATCATCAGTCTGTTGAACAGATGACTTTTATGGTAGTAGCTAATAACGTTTCCAGCGAGTGTACAACCTTGTCTTTGAGTGACATGGCTAAATTGATGCTTTTTACTCTCCTAGGATGACAGTGTCAATTTCTGGAACATCAAGTCTTTGATGTTGGATCATCTGTTTTACTTAAATCCTCTGAATCCACCTTCCACATGAGTGATTGTATCTAAGCTAGGAGGCTCAGCTCTCTCAATCCTTGATCTCACACAACTTGTACAATTAAGTGACACATACATCTCTGCCTTTAAATTGCTTGTATTGCGGTACAATTTGGCTTGTATAACCTCTTACTGTGTCTTCAAAATACTTTGTACTTGTAAAGGTATGCTTCTACATCTGCCAAGTAAAGATTACTGCAGAGGATAACAGCAGAATGTTCAAACCAGAGTCAACATCTGACAAAATAAGACCCACTAAAAGATGTGCCTTAAATTCAGGGAAAACAAAGTTCCAATCAGTTGACCAACCTGAATAACATAGTGCTAAAGATTATAATTCATTTGCTGATGATAATTTTGAATAGTTTAGTGTCTTAAAAGATGTCATAGTTCATTGTGCGAGGATACTCAAGCATACAGATTTTCCTCTCCCGATCTTGGAGTTTCTTTTAATACAAGGTCCTGCATAGGACCAGTTATGGCATAACCTATTTATGTCCCATACTGAGCCATTACTGAACACCATCTTAATGCTGATGAGAAATAATATCCATGAAATTCCTTCAGATGCTGGTGCAGGATTATTTCTGCTCCACAAAGGCCGGCAGCACATGGGGTACTACCTGTTGTGTGTTTATTTTTAATATGTGTTCCCTGGGTACATCCGAACACATGGAAACATCGTGAGGCCACACTGATGAATAGGAAATTTGATGACAGGATATAAAAAATTGACAATGCAGGTCCTGGCTGCCGCTGTGTTTTCCACTCTGGAAAAGAAGAAGCATGAAGCTGCAACATTGCCTCTTTTACAATCAGTGAGGGGAGATGGAATAGTTTTCCTGTTTTCTCCCTCCTTGTTTGATCGTAAGAGGTGTGCTTAAAAATCAAAAGACAGCCTTGTCAGTACAGTGTATGGACTTAACTGTTAATATGCTGTTTGCAAAGGAATATTTTCTGGAGTTTTTTTAACAGAGATAAGATCATTAAAGAGTTAAGCTAAGACTGAAAACGCAATACATGCACGCTGTAGTTTTATGGATTGGTGTATCCAGATTACAAGGAGGGGTTCACAAGTTTGACCAAATATTCAGCAGTGAAAAATGCAAGAGTCATTTGGATGACTGGTAGTCTGTCTGGCTGTGGAATTTTGCAGATATTTAGATCTCAGCTGATATTACTGTGTGTGCAGCAGACTGCTAACAGATCAGAAATAAATCCACCCTGCACCAATTACACACTGCAGTGGGCTATTTTACCAAGTTGTGGGACTTCATTCCTTCACTTGGTAGGAAATCTCAACCTTGAGCTGCTGGCCCATCTGATTGGTTATATAGTTTTCATAGAAGGTCTTGAAACAGCCTGGCCACTCCTGTCAAGCCAGGCTATTATTGGAGCCAATAGACCCTTTTGTTGTGCTGGGATGGGCTGCCTTTCTTTCTACCTGTATTATGGGGTGCGCCTTGTGAGTGGACAAGGTAAGGAGGAGTTAGGGTGAAGGGGGTGAGTGTGCAAAGTGTGAGTGTGACAGTGGGGGTGTGTGTGTGATGGGAGAATGAGTGTGTAGGGTGTGAGTGTGACACTGGGGGTGTGTGCATGACGGGAGGGTGAGTGCGCGGAGAATTAAGCGTGACACTGGGGCTGTGCGTGATGGGGTTGAGTGTACGGAGGTGTAAACATGATAGTGGGGGGGGGGTGAGTGTGTGGGGAAGTGAGTGTGACAGTGGGTTAGCCATTCACCCTCTTTTATGTGCCCCCACATTGAAAGCTAAGCTGGTGAGGGCATGAAATATCCAGCCCAATGTTTCATGATGTAGCTAGAATGCTCCTTTTCTTCTGGAGAAGTTGCCATAGAAATTTGAAGACTTTTGCTGTAGAATTCTGTCTGATTGTTTGCAAGAATGCAAACATACTTCAAGACTCACTGGACAGAGCTGAAGGCTGGGCTATTAGACTGAAAAGAGACAGAGAACACAGCAACTGCTGCTTTGTTCCTGCTGGCACCATTTGTCACCCAATCCAAACACACTCATAAAGCTGAGGCCATAAGACTTCTCATTTGTTACCTTCCGAGGTTCAAAAATCCATTGTATATTCCAAAAAATAGCTTTAATTAGTTCACTTCTGTGCAGCTTCTTCTTTGGTTAATGGATCCAGGTGATTTCCAGTTGAGCCTGTACTTTTGCTGAGTTACAATGGAAGCTGTTCACACCTATTGTCGCTGATGGTCTTCATACACCCTGCATCCCCATGATATGAAATGTGGATTGCATAGTGAGAGGAGGTTGCCTGGAAATCCAGTGAACCCAACATCTCTGGTGCAAGCCCATTCAATGCTTTCCTACATGCTTCCTGAAATTAAATCCTCTGCAGCAGTACTTGTGTATTACCTCATCCTCCCATAAGATGACAAGTAAGTCATCTATTCTGCCCGTTTACAATCCACTCAAGCCCAGTGTCTGAACTCAAGGCATTCAAGGTTTTTTGAATTCTTTTAAAACTGTTATCAGGCTCTTGAGTCCAGACTCCAGACTAAACCTTTCTGGCTCCCTGCATTACTGTTCCATGTTTCAATTCTCTGATTATGGCCCAATGCCAGAAAACATAAACCTCTTATAACAATTTATATCTAGATAGCACAGGGGCCATGTGACATCCCAAAGCACTTTGCAGGATTATATATGGCAACAAGCTATACAGTATAATGCATCAGAACAAATGGCCAAATGCTTGGTCAAAGAGGTAACACAGAAACTAGGAACAACAGTAGTTTTTTTTGGTGTGTCTTAAAAGGAAAATACCAGAGAGGAAGATGGCTACAAAAACACAATGCTTGGAGAAACAGCACGTCTGCAGTATCTGTTGAGAGAAAAACAAAGTTAATATTTCAAGTCCAGTGACCACTTGTCAGAACAGGGAAGTCAGTCTGTTTGACAAAAAAGTTCCAAACTTTAGGGCTTGAGTAATGAAGGTTGTTTGCATGGATGGGGGAGGATTAAAATCAAGAACATTTAAGAACTAGATGAGTGAAGATATCTCAAAGGGTTATGCTGTTTGCAAAGGTTACAAAGTGGGTAAGGCCATGAATGGATTTGGAAACAAGGATGAAAATTTAAAATCAAGATGGTGTTTGACCAAGAACCATTGTGCACAATGGTGATGGGTCAATGGGACCTGACGTGCATTAAGACACAGACAGCAGTATTTCGGGTGAGTTTAGGTTTGTCAAGGGTAATATGTGGGAAATCAGCAAGGAATGGATCTGAATAATCAAGTCAAGAGGTATCAAAAGATGTGGATGATGGTTACAATATCAACGAATGGTGAAAGGAGTGAAGTCAGGTGACATTACAGAGGTAGAAGTGGGCAGTCTTAGTGCCACAGTGAAGGTAATACTAGAAGCTCATCCATGTGTCAGCTATGATACCAAAAACCTGAAGCTTTTAAAGAAATGAAACTTTACGTGTTTATCTTCTTATTGAATGATTTCCTTTCCTCAGATTAACCTGCAACGCACCATGAGAATCACAGGATTGATTAGCCAAGGTGCTAAAAGATTTGGCAGCCCAGAATATGTGAAATCGTACAAGATTGCTTATAGTGGTGATGGCAAAACCTGGACGACTTACAAAGTAAAAGGCACCTATGAGGACAAGGTAAAATGAAAAAAATTGAAATGTGTTTCAGCCCTATGCTTTTATTTAACTTGTGTATAGTTAGTAAGTTTGTGGGTGAAATCACCTGTCTACCCTGTCTCTCATAACTTCGTACATCTTAAACATGCCTTCACCCCCAGCCTCATCTGCTACAAGGAAGACAGTCTCAGTCTATCCAATCTCTCATCATAACTGAAACTATGGCAGGGGAAGGTGATGACCTCATGCTATTATAGCTGGACTGTTAATCCAGAGACCTAGGTAATGTTCCAGGAAGCAGAGTTCAAATCCTGCCATGGCAGTTGATGGAATTTAAATTCAGTAAAACTGGAAATAAGAATCTAATGATGTTGATTATCAGAAAAACCCCCATCTGATTAACTAATGTCCTTTAGGAAAGGAAACTGTCATTCTTATCTGCTGTGGCCTACATGTTACTGTAGACCCACAGTAATGTGGCAAAAGTGAGGACTGCAGATGCCAGAAATCAGAGTCTAGATTAGAGTGGTGCTGGAAAAGCACAGAACCTCAGGCAGCATCCGAGGAGCAGGAAAATCGACATTTTGGGCAAAAGCCCTTAATCAGGAATGAGGCAGGGAGCCTCCAGGGTGGAGAGATAAATGGGAGGGAGTGGAGCTGGGGGGAAGGTAGCCTAGAGTACAATAGGTTGACGGAGGTGGGGATGAAGGTGATAGGTCAGAGAGGAGGGTGGAGCGGATAGGTGGGAAGGAAGATTGGCAGGTGGGACAGCTCATGAGGATGATGCTGAGCCGGAAGGTTGGAACTTGGGGGGAGGGTGGGAAATGAGAAAACTGGTGAAGTCTGCATTGATGCCCTGGGGTAGAAGTGTTCCGAGGCAGAAGATGAGGTGTTCACAGCAACTCTTAACAATCCTCTGGGCAATTGGAGATGGGCAGTAAATGCTGGCCTAGCCTGTGACACCGTCATCCCATAGATGAATAAACACACTGAAACATTGTCAGTTAAATTGTCCCTCAAGACTTGATGCTTCAGGACTGCGATACTTTTTGCTCTTTTCACGTTTCTCTATTTCCTGTTTTACCGTTCTTGTCTGTGGTCATTTAAGCTGTGGTGTATTCGCCAAATGGCAGCAGCCGTCTAATACTTAGACCAAGAAATTATCGCTGAGTCTAAGGAAGTATTGGCATGATATTTTGGGTAATCACTGTGTACAACCCTGTCCCAATTAAATCCAATATGAATGCTGGGAAGGAGTTCTGGATATTTTAATTTTACTCCAATCTGGATTGCAAAAAGCCAGTTATATGGAATTATATTACATTCAAATTCCAATGCAGAAATCATCAATTAAGTCCAACGAGTCTGTGATGGTGTTTACCTTGTATTTACCCTTGCTCTAATTTACATCAGCTTTAATCACATGAGCTCGCTCTATTCCTCTAACATTTTATTCATAGTTGACATGGCCTTTGTTTCAATGTTTGATGCTGTGCGGCTGCTACCTTCTCAGAACAAATTGGCTAATTGATCCTGTTTGCTATGATTCATAACAGAGTGCACTCACCCCGTGAGTCAACGGAAGCTCAAGTGGGTTCTTCATCATTTTTAAAACTGGAAATATTCAGAATTTAGGAGTTAGTCTATTTTCTTCAGTCAAACTTGTTTTCTTTTTGCAATCATATCTTCCCTCATATTTTATTTAATTTACCTATTTAGATAAATAGATGGGCTAAGTGTTATAGGTATATTTAGAACTCTAATGTTATTTTTTCTGTACTGGTTAGGTGATTATATTTCAAAAATATGAATAGCTGGTATTAATTCATGCTGCTGAATCTTAGATGATAGCATTAAATTAACCTCAATGATTACTAGTAAGAAAACACCTAACAGACAATAATTTGTGTATTTTCCACTAAATGCAAATCATACGTAACTGAATGGGATGATTTATCCTAACAGCCTGGATTGAAGTTCATAATAGAAAGAAGGGTCAGTGTTGGAATGAAAAAGAAATTCACTTTGTTTGAACAACCTAATATATATTTTTGCTGTTTACAATATTGCTTCCAAACTCAAATATTAAAAGAGACTCGTGATTATTTGCTTCTTTCTCTGTTCCAAACAATCTTTTCCAACCTTTTTTGAAAATTTATACTTTGAAGGAATTTGGAAGTTATATCCACTCTCCAGCTGTTTCTTCTGTGTGCTACAATGACAATGGAGTGTACAAATTGTTCAGTACATCAGTGCATCCATCCAGTTTGTGATCTGAGACAATTATATAACATTCTTCCTGCAGTCTAATGTGGTGAAAAATGTAATGTTTGTTAAAAGCTATTTTACTTTGTTCTGAAAATGATTTGCTTTTGTTTCTGATGTTTAGTAAATGTACTTTTTCTGTTTACTGAACAGAATAAGAAATAGTGAGGCATTTGGTGATGGGTGTCCATAACAGCCTTGTCAACAAAACTAAAACCCATAGAAGAGCAGTTACATTTGATCCAAATTTTGCTGCTTGACGTGAAACAGTTATTTTTTTTCAGACTCCAGAAAGGTGATGGAATAAAACTCCAGATTGCAGTTATCAAACAACCATCAAAGACAGAATAGATTCATACTTCTCTATGAGTGTCAGAAACAAATTAGAGATGTGCAACAAGTACTGAATATAGATGCTGCTTTGATTCACTGTAATCCTAAGAAACAATTGGCTTTAGCAGCAATGCCTTGCCATAATTTATTGTAATGGAAGACACTATGAAGAAGTCTTTAATATGTAGTTTATGTACATTAACCACATCAGAAATCACACAGTGTTGCTAAATTCTATGAATATTTGTATGATACAAGGCTCACTTTGGTAACAGATCACAAGCTCTTATTTGTTTTGAAGAAGGGGACACCATCTCTTGTGGCAACATACTTTGAGAGTTGATTGTAATGGGCTGTCAGTGCAATTTCATATAAGTATCATACTAGCATATGAACACAAGAACATGAAACCAATGTAGGCCACTTAGCCCTTCAATCCAACTCCACCATTCAATAAGATCATGGCTGATCTGATTTTAACCTTAACTCTACATTCCTGCATACTCCTGGTGATCTTTCATTCCTTTGTAATCAAGAAGCTGTCTACCTCTGCATTGAAAATAATTAAAGTTTGTACATCCACTGTCTTTTGAGGAAGGGGATTCCAAAGACTATCAACACTTTGACAGAAAATGTTTTCTCATCTCCGTTTTAAATTGGTGCCCTGTTATTTTTAAATTATTACCCCTAGTTCAAAGTTCATTTACAAGAGGAAACATTCTTTCAATATCCATCCAGTAAAGTCCCCTCAAGATCTTATAAATTTCACTTCAGTCACCACCTGACTCTGCTAAACTCCAGAAGATATAGTCCTAGCCTGTTTCTCTTGTCCTCATAAGCCAATCCATTCATTCTACGTATTAGACTAGTCAATCTTTTCTGACTGCTTCCAATACATGAACTGTCTGAAGATACAGTGACCAGTACTGTACACAGTAAGTCAGCAAATCGTGCAAACGCAGGCATTCTTTGCCATGAATACTGATTCATTTCCAGCCAATGAATTACCTGTGAATTACTTAACATGCACAAATTACATGCTGGTGTCTGCCAGAGAAATTAGTGAAGAGACGCAAGGATATGCTTTTCGGAAAAGTGAATATTTTAAGGAAATGGTAGCCAAGTGTATGATGATGTACTCAGCATCAAACCAAATGCGGATCAAGGCTGTCTGCTAAGGGAAAGAGCCACTATTCCACAAAGTTTTAGAGTGAGATTGTTAGATAAATTTCACAAAGAGCACAAATTCATTGTCTATATGAAAGCAGTAGAAAGAAGTTTTTCTTTGGTATCAATCATAGAGTAAATAAAATAGTGAAAAGTTGTGGAGTATGTCCAAGAATCAGAAATAATCCACCCAAGGTTCATTTCATTCCACAATCAAACCCAAGAAAACCATGGGAATGAACACATATGGAACTTTTTAAAATGGAAGAGAAAGAGCACTTTGTTTGGTTTGATAGCTTTAGTGAGTGGATATAAATGCCCAATACAAGTGCCAAAATTATTGAGGTTTTGAGAAGTTGGTTTCCAATTTATGGGTTGTCAACAATGTTGATGTCATATAATAATCCACAGTTTATGACAAAATTGTTTGAAATATATCTCTAAGAATGCAGTCAAGAATGGAGTCAGCATTTTCCAGAATTACCATGCAGGCAGCATTGCAGAAAGAACTGTACTAGTTGTGAAGAGATCTTTGAAGAAATATTTTTTAGGTTACAAACAAGAGAATAATTTCTAAGGTTCTTTACAGGATAAGCGAAATGGTTTTCAATTCTGGAACAGGTTATTAACCTTGTGAATTAATGTTTAAACATACTCCTGGGACACAGCTTGAGCTTGAGGTGAATAACGAAGTAAGAGAAAAGTGAAGATGTGATGTGATTTGTAGAGCTCATTGCTGACCAGAGGTCATGGTTAAAACAAAAAAATCACTGGAGTTAAAAAGAGCATTTTTAAAAAATGTGTTCATGAGATCTGGCTGTCTCTGGGTAAGACAGCATTTATTGCCCATCCCTGCGTACCCTCAAGAAGGTGGAGGCAGGCTGCCATCTTGAACCACTGCACTGGGGCACCCATAGTGCTGCGAAGAGGGAATTTCCAGTATTTGCTCAAGCAATAGTTATGGAATTAGTTAATGGAATACTTCAAAATTGGGATAATATGTGGCTTGGAGGGGAACTTGCAGGTGTTGGCCAGCGTTCCCATTTGTTTACTGCCCTTGTCCTGTTAGATGCTACTGGCTATGGATTTGGAAGGAGCTGTCCAAGGAGCCTGTGAAATTCAGCAGGACATTTATTAGATGGTACACACTGCTGCCACTATGCCTCAGTGGTGAAGTGAGTGAATGCTGAAGGTGATGAATGAGGTGCTAATCAAGTGAGCTGCATTGTGTTGGATAGTGTAAAATTTCTTGAGTGATGTTGAAGCTACATTCATCCAGGCAAGTAGATAGTTTTGCATCACACTCTTGATTTGTGCCTAGTAGATTGTAGAAAGATATTTGGGAGACAGAACGTGAGTTACTCATTGAAGAATTCTTCGACTCTGACCTGCTATTGTAACCATGGAATTTAAATGACTGGACCAACCCAGTTTCTGCTCAATAATAACCCCCAGGATATTTATAGTAATAGTAATGCAATTGACTGACAAATGGTGATGGTTACATTCTCTCATTGGAGATGACCCATGCCTCACAAAGTTCGAAATGAAGCTAAAACATTACCATAAAATTCACCAGTTAAGTGAGTCATGTTTTAGGTTAAGATACATTAATCATGGTGCAAATTCCAACCATTAAGTGGAGTTTGTAGTCTCCCACAGTTTCTCCTGCAGATGCTGGCAAACCTGCTGAGTTTCTCCAGCATTTTGATTTCGCGAAGAAATAGTGTTTTTACTTAATTACTACTTATCAATTTTATTTTTGATAAGCACATTCCTGATGTTAAGTAAAAACATTTTTGTTTACTACGGGAGTGAGAAATGTTTTAATGATTGCGCAGACAAATAAGCAATCCAAATTGTTAAATTTTCGGGTACGTTGATGTAGGTTTAGTGTTGTATATTCTGAGAAATTATCTATAAGCACCATTTTACATATTAATATGCATGTTTTTAAGTAGGGAGGGTGTGTAGTAACAGGCATATTTTAACAGTCAAATGTTCTGTTATTCTATCCTCTCTTCGGCAAATAAGTTTAGATCAATTATGGGCGCCTGCTGCGAGTCCACATGTTAATCTTTCTCAGTGAAATACACAACAAAGCCCTTAGAGAGGCTACAGAAAAAGGTTTACGAGAATGTTTTCAGGGATTGAGAGACTCAAGTCACAATTACAGTTATACATTAGAGAAGTCAAGGTGTTTCACCTTCAAGAAGAAAAGATTTGTAGGAAATTAAATAGGGATTCTCAAAATCATGAGATAATTACTGAGAGAGAATTTTTTTCCCATTGGCAGACGGATCAAGCAGCAGAGATTGTTGTTTTAAGATGAATAAACAAATTAAGCCACTGCAACACTCTGAAAAGTGTTTTCCTTGACCGAGAACAATGAGAAACTGGAATGCAATGTCTCAGAGCATGGTGGAAACAGAATCAGTTAGGTCATTAGAGTTGGATAGGCTCCTGAAGAGAGATGATTTGCTGAGCTAAAGGAAAAAGGTCAGGGAATGGGCTGAGCAAAGTTGTTGTTGGAGCTCACGTAGACAGGAATGGCCTCCCTCAATGTTGGAATAATTCTATGGGAGGAATGGTGTTAAGGCATCAGAGACCTCACTTGCTGCTGCAGAGCTGGTGAGAGACATTGGTTGCCTCTTTAAAGAAGGTTCTTAAGACTGAAAAGGCAGTGATGAGACCACTAATGGGCCTTTCTGTAGATTAAAGGCCCCAGAATTGATCATCTTGCCTACTCCGAGCTCCCAACCAATCAGAAGCTGGCAGCTGTTGTGCTCAGCAATGCAATAGTACCATGGTTGCTGCAGGAAGAACCTGTGCCCCAGAGCAGCTAGGCCACAGTTAAGAAATGCTGGGGGAGAAGGGAGCAGAAAGTTTAAGAGCAAGGACAGACTCTCACTGGCCCACCTTGCATTCCCAGTGTCCAGTCTCTTGATCAGGCTTTAAGTATCTTTGACCAAGAGATCCTTCCCCCAACAACACAAGGTGACAATCTGCTGCTCAGTTTCAGCTACCGTGCATGCCAAATAGCTACAAGGACATCTCTGTCCATAACTGAGCTAATACCAGTTGAGGTCGGATGAGAACCGTAAGTACATAGTTTAGGGCCACAGACAGTGGCGGGATAGGTACATCAATGTGGACCTTTCTGACAGAATCGCAGATTCAGGCAGGAATGTGCGGGGAACTTCAGGAATGCTTCCACCTTCCCTATTGAAAATGCAAGTCCTGCCTCCAAGCTTGCCACTAGACAGAGCAGGAGATTCAGCCCTATGGTTCTGTTAAGTGACAGTGGTGAGCAAGCTCAGTTGGCTGGATGGTTGGTTTGTGATGCAGAATGATGCCAACAACATAGGTTCAATTCTTGTGTGAGCTGAGATTACCATGAAGGACTCTCTTTCTCTACCTATCCCTCGCCTGAGGTGTGATGACCCTCCGGTTAAAGCACCATCAGTCAGTCATCTTTTTCTAATGAGAGAGCAGCTGTATGATCTGGGAAGACTATGGTGACACAACACCAACCATGATCTGCCAAGACTATGGTGACTTTTGTATCAAATGATACAATTTGTCTTTTAAAGAGCAGCTCATCAATGCTCTTCTAAATATAAACATGACAGAGATTGGCTCACCTTTGGTTTTGTTGAGTTTAGAAACATTTGAATAAGGACTGACTGGGACAACTAGCCAGTTGACTCATTGATACTGACAGTGTGAGGAAGCTGAATTAAAATGTTGGCAAATTTGCTGCAGCAGTGCATCTCATGGAATATCCCATTTGTTAGATATTTCCCCATATCTTTCAGTTTATGTGTATAGCTTGTCAGTAGTTTGAGCTGAGAATGGTGTGCTGAAAGCAACAGGGCATCTGGGATTTCATTGAATGATGGTGCCACCAGTCTCTCTCTCTTAAAATTGACATTTATGGATTGAGAAAGAAAAGGAAAAGTGCTGAGCAGGAAATGGGATGGACAGGAGTTAAATCAAGTAAAGAGTAATAAAGACAGATAAAGAAAGATTGGGTTTGAATTAAGACAGCGACAAAAGGAAAAGGAAAAATAAGATTTATAAACTGAAATTGATCAAAATCTCCAAAAGCTAATGCTCTTTTTCTGAGGTTTTATAATTTCAGTTGTTCCATTTTTGAACTGATGAGGTTCAAACTGATGAGGTTTGAACAGATTTTCATTTTTTTTAAAATGCTGTTCAGTACAAGACCCCAACGTTGCTGTGGGGAGTTTAATTGGCAATTAACACATATGTATAGCAATTTCCTAAATTCAAGCTAGATTGTCAGCAAGTTCCTGATTTTGCAAACCTAACAGCCAAACCATTGGCCAGCAGCTTAAGATGATTCATAATTCATGGCAACTCACTTCCTTGCCACTAGTTTCAGCTGATTTATGCATTAGTAATAACGCACACATTAAACTCAATATTTTGACATCAAGTATTGGCTAGCATCACATTGTTTTTGGGAATTGGCTATGCACAGATTGGATACTATGCACAAACTCCTATGTTAACCAGTCGGTGGCTGCCATGCTGTGGTACCAGTTGGTCCATTTGGCCCCTCCTCCTGGTTTTGTCACTGACATCCAGAGAATGTTGGTCGACTCCTTCTGGGACAAAAAGATGCACTGGGTCACTGTGCAGGTTCTGCGTCTCCCTATTGAGGAGGGGGGGGGGGGGGGGGGGGGTGGGGGTCAGTCGCTGGTGTGTGTTCGCACCCAGGTGGTGATTTTCCATCTTTAGGCCATGCAGTGATACTTTTATGTTGAGCCTCCTCCTAGGTGGTGAGCTTTGGCGACGTATTTTTTCCGCCAGGTGCGTAACCTCAACTATGACATGCAGCTCCTGTTCATCGACCGTGACGGTTTGGCGGTCGCCCTCAGGACGCTGCCTGTCTTTTACCAGGACCTGATCACTGTCTGGAACATGGTCGCAACACGTTGCACCTACTCTCTGGCAGGAGTAGCGGCTGTTTTCAGGGAGCCGTTGCTCAGGAATCTGCACCTCCGTACTCATGGGTTCGTGTGGCTGTCGGAGGGGAGGGCCGTGGCGGCGAGGGTGACCAGGGTCGGGGACGTGCTGGGTGGTGGGGGCCTTGGCTGGACGCTGCCGCAGGATATAGCGAGCAGGGCAGCGGTAGACATCCAGTTCGTGGCCATTGCCATTGATGCCTTAGAACAGCAGTGCTCAGACCCAACGTAGTGCACCAGTTGGAGGACGCTCAGGTATACGGGGGAATCCCGTCTGCCCTTACGGAATTTCAAATTGGCCCCATGGTCCCGTACTTCCCCCGGGAACCTGTGTTCCACAACCTGAGCCACCTCCGGAATTTTAGTTTTGTACCTTTTAAGGACATAAAATGATAGGCACTGTATTGACTGCTGCTGCACACCGTCCACCTCTTCTCCCTCATCCACCGCCCAGACACACCTTGGCGTGCCCATTTGCCACCGGGTGGTGGTGATCCCCAGTGGAGGGCTCTCTATGTGGGAGTCCTCCCCCTTTCTCTCGGGGATCTGGGGTGGAGGTGCTGCATGCAGCGGTCCCCTGCAACCACAGATTGCAGTGGTTCACTGACTCTCAGCCCAACTGCTTGTTCTGTGGTGCTGTGGAGTCTGTGGACCACGTGTATATTGGGTGTGGGCGTTTGCATTCCTTTTTGATTTTCTAAAGAACCTTCTTCTCTATTTTTGGTTGCACTTCAGTCCCATGCTCCTGATCTTCGGGGACCCAGTATGGAGGGGGGGAGGGCAAGTCTGAGGACCTCCTCATGGGTCTGCTCTTGGGCCTGGCCAAACTGGCCATAAACAGGTCCAGGCTGTGGGCCGGGGAGGGGGTTGTTAGGGCCGATTGCCTGCCCCACTTCTGCGGTTATAATAGAGCCCGGGTGTCTCTGTAGAGGGAGCACGCGGTGTCCACCAATATTCTTGAGCTGTTCAGGGAGAGGTGGGCACCGCAGGGAATGGAGTGCATTATTTCCCCGTCCAATTCTATTTTGATCTAATCCCTTCCCTCCCCTTCACTGTTTGATCACACAGCATTGACCTTTGATGTGAAGGGCACTGCTTGTCATTGGCCACTTGGGTGTTTCTTTTCTTCCTGATGGTGGAAATTGAATAAAGATTCATACACCTTGCATCTTTCACTGTCTCTCACACCTGCACACACACAACATGGGTGCGGTGGAAAAATAAGCACTGCCGCAGTTAGGCGGTAGTGTGGGGATAATATAACAAAAGAAAAAAAAACTCCTATGTTACAACAGAGGCTACACTTCAAAGGTGCTTCATTATTATAAAGTGACTTAGATCATCCAGAGGTTATATAAGGTGCTATATAAATGCATGTCTTTATTTCTTTCTTCACACTTGTTTGTCTGTGGTTGGGTAGTTTCTGCTACCCTGCACATAAAAACAAAATTGGTTTTCTGTCTTCCAATTTCCATTATCAACCATAGGGTCCTTTTCATTATGGTGGAATGAACGTGATCCACTTTACAAGTAATTCTGCATTTTCACATTAATACTGGCAATAACTCATTCATTGGTTTTCTCACATTATATAGATCAAAGCAGACATATGTCTAAGAAGTATATGAGAAAAGTGATTACACTCTGACATTTGTTTCTAGCTATTGATTTAAGCAGTGAATGTTCCCTGCATTTCATTATGCTGCTCCACTTTGATTTTGTAATGTATCTTCCAATACCCTTGCAGATATGTCCAGGCATGTGATAAATTCTCCTTCAAAGCTAGCTTGGGAGCTGGTCATTTTATTGTGATGCTGCCTTGTCCCATTATGCTTAGGGATTTATAATGGCAGAGACTGTTTCATTGATGTGTTTAGTTATTGTATAGGTTAATCTGTTTGAATGTAATACTTTGTGAGAATAATCTGGTCACCTTAAGTGGGCAAAAGATCTGTTGCATCAATAAATCAACCTCATAACTCAGACACATTGCACTGTCCCACTAAATATACTCTGTTCAAAATTTGCAGGTCTTCCGTGGAAATGTCGACAACAACACTCCACATGCAAATTCTTTTAATCCACCTATAGAGGCCCAGTACATAAGACTGTATCCTCAAGTCTGCAGGAGACACTGTACATTGAGGATGGAGTTGCTTGGCTGTGAAATGTCAGGTAATCGTAAATTAACACTCTTTGGGATGTGTACTGTTGGAAATACCTACTTTAAAAGATTTGCTATGAAAGTGATTAATTTTTTTGATTAAACTATGAATTATATATTAGCTTTCCAGGAATGAATTTGTTCCACTTCATGTAATTCCGATCAAAATTCTAGGATTTGCAACTGTGATTAATCACTAGTTATGAATCCTAATCACACAGGCAGTCATTCACAGGTTCAAGCGAAGGTTTACGGAATCAAGACTGAAATTTGTTGGTTGACTGGCAAGGGACCACACAGATGAAAAGTGTTGCATTATTATTACAGGGCAGAAGTTGGCTCATTATTAAACAAGTTTGAGGAGCCTTGCAGACTCAAATGTGCTTTCAGAAACCAATCATTATGGAAACAAGGTCGTTATTTTTTCATTTCAAATCAGACACATTTCTCAATAGCGTGAGAAGGTGCAATATGAATGCAAGTCTGTCTTGTTCTTTCAATATTGTTGCTATCTTGGTTGATTTATTTTCGTTTTGTTTCACTTCCCACCTATCTTGGAGAATTGGGCAGCTTTTATACTCGATATGCTGTACCCCTTCCCTTCCACCAATTCTGCAAAGAAGGATTTCAATGACCAGACAACAGTCTAGCTGTCATTAAATATCTTCTTATTATATCCATTGCCTGATTGTATTGATTGACTTTCAATATCTGTTTCTCTTTACTGTTGTTTGATTGAACATTCAATGAAGAAAATTAAATGTTATTCCTGTCCTCATGCAGTGGTGTAAATGCAGTGTAAACCACAGCACTGAATACTAATTTACAGATTGCTCCAATTTTCTTCAAACTTATATCACAGAAATTCTTTTGGCCAGCTATGCCATTGCTCACTCTGCGAAAGGTCTACCCAATTAGCATCAATCAATCTCATTTTCATCATTTCACCATTTCCCTACAGTACTTTTCTTCCTTGTGTATAAAGCTGATTTACTTCTGAAAGTTGATATAACTGCACTAAATCAATTTAGGATATTAGGCTTGGTGTGGATGAGTTGACTGAATGGTCTGTTTCCATGCTGTATAACTCTATGACTCTAAGTGTGCTGTAACTTCGATCTTTATCTTCGTTTCTGACCTGCAAGCCCACATTGACTAACCAATTGTCTCCTCTCCAGCCTGCTCTCCCTTCCCGCTTGAATGATTATTCCCTTCTGATCTGTTCCTGATCGATGACTAGTCCACTGTCTGCCCCCTCCAAACCCGACCCATGCTCCAATACTAACTGACCAATTGCCCCGGCTCTATCCACCTCTCATACTGACTGACTTATTGTGTCTTATTCTATCTAGTGCTCTCTCACTAACTGACTGAATGTCCTTCCTACTGACCAGTCCTTTCTCATTGACTTGATTGTCTTTCTCTGACTCATCCTTTCTCACAAACTGACTGACTAAATATTTCCTTTATCTTACCGTCTCCCATACTCACCGACTGTGCCCATCTAACATGTTCTACCTCATTGACATATTATTCCCTTAGTGTCCTATTGTTCTGCAGACGGACCCATTGCCCCCTCCCTAATGAATTCCTGCCACTGACTGACCTTCTCTGCACGCTGAATTTTCCAGATGATAAATTACTACATGCACACAAATGAACATGGTAAGCTGCAGCATCACTGTAATGGCAAACCTTACATCTCTGCTTCAACTAATTGCATAAATTGACCACCGCAGAGCAAAATTACAATATCCTGCAAAATTTGGTTGGCGCACAGGGAGATGTAATGACTATTATCTCCCCCACCACCACCTCCCACCAATTCCCCATTCTGCCAAACACACTATTTTGCTTCCTGCTATAATACGATCCATAGAGGCCAATAGCATCTGGTGTCTTGCCAGCATCTTATTTTTTAATCTTCTTTCAGCTGTTGACTAAACATGCAAGCTCTAAAAGATGTTCAGTACTTGAAAGTTAATCTGAGATAATCAACATCTATGTGAATGTAGTTATTTTGTATAAGCCATTACAGCATGCAAAGGTGGAGACTCTAGCTAGTGTGTTCTCCTCGTACTTCCCAAAGATGCTGAAATAAAGGGTGGATTCTTCTTCAAGCATCAGGGGTCGATTCAACTATCTAGTGAACCAGCAAGACAGTGGCACTCCGTCCTCCACGTAACGCCTGCCGAACCATAAGCCATTCAAGCAGTGGCAAGGGCATGGACCAGCTCCCCAGGCACAGAGTTTCCTGCCAAGTGAGAGCTGTTCAGAGACTGACAGCTCCTGTACACAGCAATGCATGAAGGAGACTGCTGCTGGAAGAGTACTCCTGTATCACAGACAATCCAGTACTAAGCTAAGTGCAGTAGGATAAGGTGCTTCAGGAGAGGGGAGTCAGGGAGGTTAGGTGCAGGAGCAAGGGGCTAGCTCCCCAGAGTCTACCTATTGCTCAATGCCCAGTTGCTCCAACACTGTGTTTATCAAGGGACCCGTCTCAGATAGTAGCAATCAGGAATGTCTGCAGCTAGGTTAACCCTAGCAGAGGCAGGCTAAGAGCCTTAGGCAATCATAATTGGTCATTTTGGAGCCTTTATTCACAGTGTGGCATGAAGGACATGCCTGACTGCCCATGCCATAGTTCTGCCATGGCTGGAATTTGGTGGCGTCTAGTTACCATACCTAATGGACTGCTATATCTGCCTCAACACTCATTAAGGAGGAGAAAGTGAGGACTGCAGATGCTGGAGATCAGAACTGAAAATGTGTTGCTGGAAAAGCGCAGCAGCTCAGGCAGCATCCAAGGAGCAGGGTTCCTGAAGAAGGGCTCATGCCTGAAGTGTCAATTCTCCTGCTCTTTGGATGCTGCCTGACCTGCGCTTTTCCAGCAACACATTTTCAGCTCAACACTCATTACCATGGACAGAATTATATTCCACTTCAAGTTTTCAATCTTATCCACCGTTTTACTGTTTTAGGACAAGTTGAACTTTGGCCTGTAGCCTGTGGAAGTATAATATTCTGTCATCCAACAAACCAGACAGGTAGTCACGTAACCTGTAATGGTTTTTTAATGTCAGTGTTTTGGTTATTTCCTTGGTTCTTTAAGCATAGTTGAAAGTAGAAATAAGTTATATTCCTTGAAGTGTTACTTTGTTTGGTTTTAGAATTACAGTATACACTGCCCTGTACTTTAGTGTGAGACTACTGCAGAAGTATTTTGATATGGTATTAGCTTGTTTGGACCAATTTTGAAATAAAAAAAGGCATTTGGAAAAGAATTGCACTTAAGACTTGTAAAATTAGGCATATGAATACAATTTTAAAGTATTGAGATGAAAAGTGATGAAAATGCTAATGAACTAAGCACTGAAGCTATTTCCCTATAGATTTATGAGAAGCAATTTGTTCACTGCTCTCAGTAATTAGCAAGCACTTCACCAATTCTGTTTGGATGTCATTGATCCTAATTGTACAGTAGGGATTATTGGCCATTGGCTCGCTCTTCTGATTATGAACACAGATGGCAAAAAGTTCAACACAGGTTATAGACTCTGAAAGCTGCACTGGCAAATTTTTGCCAGACTCCGAGATTAGAAAAAGAAACTACAATCTTAGTTCCTTCGTTAATTTGTGATATTATGTAAATACAAGTAAGAATTGAAGTTAATGACTCTTGCTCTGTAAATAGAATAATATTTTGCTATATTTCCATGAAATGTAAACTAGTCCTCTTTCTGAACGGTCAGAGAAGCGCACAAAAGCAAGATGAGGATAAATTTAACCTCCCACAAAACACACAGGCTATGATCAGGGTGTGGTGGGGCAAGCTGCTATTAAGTGAGTAACTGTGAAAAACCTATGACAGCATCCCATGAGCTTGCTTACCTTTGGTTTCACCATGGCAGCTTTGAGGTTGGCTCGGTACCCTCTCTGAATAGATGGAGTTATTGTTAGAAAATTTGAACACAATTCGGTTACTATGATTTAAGCAACCATCTTTTTTATCCATTCATTCTATCACCCTGCAATCTCTCCTTCTCATGATCTCTCCTGCCATAATGTCCATCAGTCATGAAATCTCATCCCCAAAATCCCTGCTAGTTAACCTAGACTTGTCCCTGACTCAAGGAATTTTCTCTTTGTCTCTGCAATTTCTTATCCTGTCATTTTCAGATCCCATTCCCCCACCTCAATCTTTATATCCCTCCTGGTTGCTGTTCTCTAAGCCTCCCTAGATTAATTTATGATCTCCAGTCACGGGGGCAGTCTACCGTAGTCTGCAACTGCTTACTGTTGGGTTTGAACTCCGCATTTCCAAGCTTCCAATATTACTTTGCATGATCAGATACAAGGCACCAACAGGATTATAAGCACCATGGAATAATTAACATCACTGAATCTAACAAACTATCTATAGCAGCTCCATATTTATAATATTGCTTCTGCAGGTGAAATCTCTAGTTGCATGTGCATTTGCACTTTTGCATCTAAGGGGAATTTAGAACCAAAGTCAGTGTGAATCAAGGTCGAGCTATGCTGTTCTAAATAGACATATATAGAGTAAGATTTCTGCAAAATCATTGCAATAAAATATGATGTATGCACAGTTAACAGCACTTTAATGTTTTATCATGGAAAAATTGCCACATAATTGGTATTCCCAATGGAAATCTCTCTCACATTTTTGGGTAATTGCAAAGAGCAATTAATTGGATTGCCACATGAGTTTCTGAACTTGACTGAACATTTCTTGAATAAAACCTACTTTTCTGAGGACTTTCAGAGAAGTTTTGTTTGCTGAATTTGAATATAATAATTACAATATGATAGTAAGTAAAAATAATAATAAAAATGTAATGGTTTTAATAACTTGATGTATGAGAATATCCCAAACTGCCAGGAGTTACAAAGAAGCTTTAGTGAGATGTAAATTACGGAGGAAGACACAGAAAATTGTGTGTTGTCAAAATACAAAGTCGTCAATGGGATTGGGTTCAAGGACTTCCCACATGAGCCATGCCTTCCAGAATAGGAAAACTCTGAGACAAGGAGGCAGTAAATTTTCTTTGTGGGATCACACGATAAAAGCAGCCTTTCTTGTCCCCCTCTGAAGACGTTCTCTTCAGATCCACCTTAGCCTGATGGGATGACTGCTCATCCTGACCTAACTATGCAGCCTGAACTCAATGGCAATATCTCATCCCATAATCAAATCACTGCAAGAGACCTTTCAGCCAATCATCTCTGTGTCAGCTCTCTATAAGAGGTCCTCAGTTAGTACTACTACCCATACTTTGGATCTGGACTCACATGGAGGCTAGACTGGGCAAAGATGGCAGTTTCCTTCTCTAAAGAACATTAGTGGACCAGATAGATTTTTCCACCAATCAACAGTGGTTTCACAGTAATCATTAAACTCTTAAATCCCACATCAGTATTCATTCCCACATTCTGTGAACTAATAGAAAAAAAAATACTTAGCACTTGTCAGCCCAAACCTGGATGTTATTCCAGTAATGTTGCATTTGGGCATAGAATGCTTCAGGATCTGAAGAGTTGTGAATGGTGCTGAACATTGTGCGAGCATCTCCGATTCTGATGTTGTATTGGAGGGAAGATCATTGATGAAGCAGTTGAAGATGGTTGGGTGAGGACACTGCTCTGAGGAACTCCTGCTGAGATGACTGGCCTCCAACAACCACAACCATCTCCCTATGTGCCAGGTATGACTCCAATTAGTGGAGATTTTGCCCCCAGTTCCCATTGATTCCAGTTTTGCCAGGGGTCCTTGATGCCGCACTCTGTCAAATATAGCCTTGATGTCAAGGGCTGTCACTCTTACCTCATCTGTGGAATTCAGTAATTTTATCCATGTTTGAACCGAAACTGTAATAAAGTCGGGAGGAAAATGATTCCAGCTGAAACCAAAGTGGGCACCAGTGAGCAGGCAGTAGCTAACAAAATGCTGTTTTGCTGTTTGATAGCACTGTTGATGGTACTTTATACAAGGAGAAAGTGAGGTCTGCAGATGCTGGAGATCAAAGTTGAAACTTTATTGCTGGAACAGCACAGCAGGTCAGGCAGCATCCAGGGAACAGGAGATTCGACGTTTCGGGCACAGGCCCTTCTTCAGGAATTCCTGAAGAAGGGCCTGTGCCCGAAACGTCGAATCTCCTGTTCCCTGGATGCTGCCTGACCTGCTGTGCTGTTCCAGCAATAAAGTTTCTACTTTATACAAGCTTATTGAGGATCATGAGAAGACAGATGGGATGGTACTTAGCTGCATTGAATTTCACTTGCTTTTTGTGTACATGCATAGGACATACAGAGCAATTTTCCACATTGTCAGGTAAATGTCAGTGTTGTGGCTTTTGCTTTTAATTGTTTTGTCATGAGTATTTTGTTACAAAATAGAGTGAAAAGTGTTGTATGGTGTTGCCATTCTCCGGCACCATTTTAAAACACGAAAAAATAAACCAAAGTATGGAATATAAAAGCAGAAAGAGGAAGAAATAAAGAATAGGTGTCCAACTTTACAATTCTTCTTGTTAAGTGCTCTGCCGTGGGCCTGCTGGCCAGACACAAGCCCCCTTCACTGGCCGCCACTGGAATAAATGTTGCCCGCTCTTCAGCACCATCTTGCCTCCATGATACCCTTTGTTACTGTGAGTCCTCAGTTGACCTCGTCACTGCAGGTGACACCAATTGCACTGGCGGTCCAAACCTGACCCTGCCGCCGCCATGACTCCACTTCGGGCCCATCTCACCAATGCAGCTACAGCTGGTGCCACTGGATCCCAACCCAGACCTAAACTCACCTCCACCACCACCTCCCTAATCTGCGCTGGACATGGATGCTGCTGGGAACCCAAACTCTTCTCTAATGCAGGGTTCACTCGAGGCTATGTTAGGCCCACCTGCAATCACTCCAGCCAAATTGCTGAACCAAGCAAACACCAAAATATACTAGAGAAACTAAAGAGCCATACTGGAGTTGAACCATCTGTTTCTCTTTCTCCCAAGTGCTGCCAGACCTGCTGAGTTTCTTCAGCATTTTTAATCTTCCTTTAATATTTCCAGTATTTTGCTTCTATTTTGGCTGTCCTGCTTGGCCAGGGGCATGGTAACCGCTGGAACACAAGTTTATTGCTGGAATGTTGTCAGGGCCCATATCCTTTCCAGTATCCAATGCTTCCAACAGTCTCTTAATATCACATGGAGTGAACTAAATTGGCTGAAGACTATAATCTGTGATACTGGAGACCTCTGATGGAGGCCACCTTGAATCATCCACATAGCAATGCTAGCTGGATGTTGTTGTGCATGCTTCAGTCTTATCTTTTGCACGTGCTTGTGTCCCCTATCGTTGAGGATGGGAATGTTTGTAGACCCTCGTTCTACAATGTTCCAATGAGTTGTTTAAAGGTCCACCATCATTCAAGACTGGGTGCGGCAGGACTGCAGGCTTAGATCTGATCCTTTGGTTGTGGGATCACTTAGCTCTGTCTATCACTTACTCCTTATTCTGTTGGCATGGTAGTAGTCCTGTTTGGTAGCTTCACCAGGTTGACACCCCATTTTTAGATATGCTCTTCCTGCACTCTTTATTTAACCAGAGTTTATCCTTTGGCTTGATGATAATGGTTGAGTATGGGATATGGTCGGCCTTTAGGTTGGAGTATGATTCTGCTGCTGCTGATGGCCCACAGCACCTCATGGATGCCCGGTCTTGAGTTGCTAAGATCCATTTGAAGTCTGTTGTCTTTTGTACTGTATTAGAGGTGTAATTCATGACAGGTATTCTCAAAGTGAAGATGGGACTTTGTCTCCAAAAGGACCATTCGGTGATTACTCTGACCAACATTGTCATGGACGGATGCATCTGCAACAGGCAAATTAGTGAGGATGAGGACAAGTATGTTTTTACTTCTTGGTGATTCCCTCACCACCTGCTATGGACCTGGTCTAGCTGCAGTGGCCTTCAGGACCTGACTAGTTCAGTCAGTAGTGCTGCTGCCCAACCATTCTTGTTGGTGGACATTGAGGTCTTTTGGCACAGGTCATACCCTTGGATGGTGATGGTATTATTTGAGACATTTCTAGATTGTTTTATTAAACTGAAAATCCACTATTCAAAGCCAAGTCCCCAGAATATTGCCATGGTCACAGGATTATGAGTCCAGCAACAATATTATGAGGCTATCACCTCTTCATGATTCTTTGGGAAATGAAGAGAAACATTTCTGCTTCTCCTCTCTGTAAAAGACACCTATCTTTTCCCCAAAGCTGCACTCGCCTTGCAAAAAGCCATACATGTTATGTTTATTTTAGCCTATTTTTCTAATCAACCTGTTCAGAGACTTTATTACACACCTCTAGAGCGGGTGGGACTTGAACCCAGGCCTCCTGATCCAGGGGTAGGGACACTACCATTGTGCTGCATGAGGGCTGAGATGCTGCCTGTCTCATTAACATGTTTAAAATGCCAGTAGCGTGTTTAGAAAGCCTCATGATAAGATATAGTACTGGAGCCAATTTATACAACCTTTTATTATTACATAGAAATGCACTTCAAGCATGCACCTTCTAACCTGCTACCAGTTTCAATCTGTCAAATTATAGACAAGTGAAGTGAATCCTGAGCCCAGCAGTGGTACACAGAGAAATGCCATTGTTCCACCTTTGCAAAATCAGAGCTTTTCTGCTTTCTGCTGCACTTTACAATTTTTCCTGATTATAACATCCAAACCTCTGCCTCATCCCCCCATCCACCTATCCAATCCCATAAACTCACCATCTTAAAAATCATTCAAATGTTACTCATAAGTCAGATATTAGGTTACCTCATTTAATGCAATTGAAGTCACAGCCAGAGCTTCTCCTATTTCACTATCTATACCAACATGAGTTAAAAATCACACAACACCGGATTATAATCCAACGGGTTTAATTGGAAGCACTAGCTTTTGAAGCGCTGCTCAAACCACCTGATGAAGGAGCAGTGCTCTGAAAGCTAGTGTGCTTCCAATTAAACCTGTTGGACTATAACCTGGTGTTGTGTGATTTTTTAACTTTGTACACCCCAGTCCAACACCGGCATCTCCAAATCATGTATACCAACATGAGTGTGACAGCTTATACCTAATGTTTCATTTGTGTGCAGATTATTTTAGATGATGATAATCTCTTGCTCTGAAGGAGAGCACTAATCTATGTCAAGTGATGAGTGTCAATACCTTGACTGGTAGCAGGTAGCTAGATCAAATCTCAAATTTAGACTGAAGTATAAGACCTCAGATGGGATGATAACTTTGGTGATGCAGTGATTGGCTTCAGCCTCCTGAATCTGGGATCAACATTCAAGCTGGATTCCCATGTGTGATCATTAGCTAATATTAAGACTGGAAGTGTGCTCATGTGAATGCTGGATGAAGACATCTTGGGTATGGTTATACTTCCACTAATGACTGAATAATCTGTGATCTCCATCCATGCCCAAATATTAATTCAGTTGTATGAATTGTTGGATGACAAATGGCATCGTTAAAACAGTAAGAAGCTGGTACCTTTGCATTAGGAGGTTAGAACATTGGAAAAATAATGAGGAAAAGAAGTAGCCAAATGATTTAACATGTTTTTGAAACAGAAAACATCACTATGATGACTTAAATTCAAGTTTAGCATTGCTGAATTTTTGTATGTATGAAAAGGTAATGTCTGGTATATTGTGCTGTATTTGTTTTATTTTAAATTTGTTCTATTCCTTTAGGCTGCTCAGAGCCTCTGGGGATGAAGTCAGGACAAATCCAGGATTATCAGATTACGGCTTCCAACATCTTTCGGACCCTAAACATGGATATGTTTACGTGGGAACCTAGTAAAGCCCGTCTGGATAAACAAGGGAAGATTAATGCTTGGACATCAGGCCGCAGTGATCAGTCACAGTGGCTACAGGTATTCATTTAATTTTGAAACTGTGAATCTTTTATTACCTGTGCACTTGCTGTGTCTCTGCTGCCAATTAATATATTCAAAGGAGGCCCTAGTTTAAAATAAATCCAACTGGAACCTGCTAATAAATTTCTTGCTCCTAGAATTTAGAAAATGTAGTTTAATAAAAATCTGCAGCCAGATTTTGAAGTTCACAATTTGTTATCTCATGTAACACTCTATCTCTTCTTTAAGTGGAAACCATAATCCCATGACTGAATTGAATGCCCTTTATTTATTTATTTATTTATTTATTTATGTACGCTCTTCGAATTCAAAACAGTTCAACGGTGAAATGCTGATTTATTCTTTTGGAGTGATGGCAAAAGTCAGTGAGCATTCCATTTTATCATTTTACATGGAATTTACAAGATCGAAGCAGTTCATTGTGCATTCATCTGGTTCATGGCTTGCTGTATAAAAAACAGAATTCTGCAGCTCTTTTATCCCTGAATCTTTCAAATTTAAATTTATAACATCCATGTCTTCTCAACCATTCAAAACCATCAATTTTGTCCAGTCCCTGAAATCCCTTCATAATTTAGAAACTGCTATCAAATTGCATCATGCTTTTCCCTGTTCTAATGAAAACAATATCAAATCTTCAAACCTTTTGTTATGTGATATCCTCATACCAGGCTATACCTCAGTGGATGTGCACCTAATGTTGCCTAATCCTTCAACATTCATCCATCACAGAGCCCAGAACTGTGAAGGGTACTCTAATTGTACTCTGAGTAAGGTTTAGGACAAATTTACTATTAATTTCAACTTCCATATTTGTACCTTTCGCCGCAGAAGCAATTCCATGACTTTTTTGTTGTCTTATCTGCCTGAGGTACTTCCTTTTATGTCTTGTGAACCTACAAGTTCCTGGGATTTTCTGCAATATGACCTCTCCCATCCAAAGGTAATTATTATTTTTGATTTACCAAACTACCTCACACCACACAAACTGGCATTGCATCATAGTCGGGTCCGCAGTGGCCGACCGGACCTCTCAGTCACTGCTCACTTCAATTCCCCCAACGACTCCCTTTCCAACATGACCATCCTTGACCTCCTCCATTGCCATAACAAACCACGCTTCTACTGGAGGAACAACACCTTATTTTCTGCCTGGGCACCCTACAGCCCAGAAGACTCAACATTGAGTTCTCCAGTTTCAAATACCCTCCCTCCCCATCCCCTGACTCCCTTCCCAGCCCCTCCCCATCCCTTCCACTGCTCCCTGCCCCAACCCAGATTCATTCCCCACCATTGACCAAGAAAGTTGTACCCTGTACCTGTCTTCTCCTATGCCCACTTCACCACCCTGCCCCACCTCCCTCTTTATCTGCAGCTGCCACCACACCCACCCCCAGACCTGAAGAAGGGTTACACCCAAAACATTGACTTCTCCACCTCCTGATGTTGCCTGGCTTGCTGTGTTCTTCCAGCCTCCTGCCTCCCTGCATTTAATTGCATGTTATCAGGTTTGTTTTGCCTTTTGTTGACCACCTCATTAGTATTTTTTGATTGTTGGACTTAATTATATGTTTTTTGGATTTGTTTTTGGGTAAGCTCCTACTCCTTCTCACCCTCCATTTAATCATTGAATTCAGTGAACAGAAGGCATCCTGGACTAGATCTGTCTAATATTGTACTGTCTGCTTCCAGCAAATGGGTACCTTCATCTCTCAGGAGAAAGTGAGGACTGCAGATGCTGGAGATCAGAGCTGAAAATGTGTTGCTGGAAAAGCGCAGCAGGTCAGGCAGCATCCAAGGAGCAGGAGAATCAACGTTTCGGGCATGAGCCCTTCTTCAGGCCCGAAACGTTGATTCTCCTGCTGCTTGGATGCTGCCTGACCTGCTGCGCTTTTCCAGCAACACATTTTCAGCTCAACCTTCATCTCTCACTCTGTTTTAAATTTCTAACCAGTTTTTCATTCAACTTGCTAATTTTCCTAAAATTGCATATTCCATAATCTTCAACAATAGTCCCCTGCCTGATATTTTATCATAGTCTAGGCGCAATCCCCCAACTGCCATATCTATAATTTCCTCAAAAACATTTACAGGGTTTGTGAAGTACAATATTCCTTCCTCTTTAAAATCCATGTTGTTGCCTACTAATTAATTATCTCTTCCTTTAGAGTGTAATTAGTCTTTCCAAAATGTTCAGTCCCCCAAAATAGCCAAACTGAACTGTGTATTTATTGTGTTGTGTGAAAACTGGTAACAGATTTGACAAGAACTCCAAAATAATGGTAATTGTTTAAGCACTCCCAACTGGCAGGTAATTGGTGAGGTTGGGTTGGTTACTCACCAATTTAATTCTCCAATAGAACGTAGAACATAGAACATTACAGCGCAGTACAGGCCCTTCGGCCCTCGATGTTGCGCCGCCCTGTCATATTAATCTGCCCATCTTACCTACATTATTCCATGTACGTCCATTTGCTTGTCCAATGATGATTTAAATGCACTTAAACTTGACGAATCTACTACCGATGCAGGCAAAGCATTCCACAACCTTACTACTCTCTGAGTAAAGAAACTACCTCTGACATCTGTCTTATACCTATCTCCCCTCACTTTAAAGTTGTGTCCCGTCGTGTTTGCCCCGTTCCTATACTTAGAAAAAGGCTCTCCATGTCCACCCTATCTAACGCTCTGATTATCTTGTATGTCTCTATTAAGTCACCTCTCAACCTTCTTCTCTCTAACGAGAACAGCCTCAAGGCCCTCAGCCTTTCCTCATAAGACATTCCTTCCATACCAAGCAACATCCTAGTAAATCTCCTCTGCACCCTTTCCACATCCTCCTTATAATGCAGTGACCAGAACTGTACACAATACTCCAAGTGTGGCCATACCAGAGTTTTGTACAGCTGCAGCATAACGTCCTGGTTCCAGAACTCAATCCCTCTATTAACAAAGGCCAAAACACTGTATGCCTTCTTAACAACTCTGTCAATCTGGGTAGCAACTTTCAGGGATCTGTGCACATGGACACCGAGATCGCTCTGCTCATCTGCACTCCCAAGAATCCTACCATTAGCCCAGTACTTTGCATTCCGATTACTCCGGCCAAAGTGTATCACCTCATACTTGTCCACATTAAACTCCATTTGCCACCTCTCAGCCCAGCTCTGCATCGTATCTATGTCTCTCTGCAACCTACTATATCCTTCGTCACTGTCCACAACTCCACCGACCTTAGTGTCATCTGCAAATTTAGTGACCCACCCTTCTACGCCCTCATCCAGGTCATTTATAAAAATGACGAACAGCAGTGGACCCAACACCGACCCTTGCGGTACGCCGCTAGTAGCTGGACACCAAGATGAACATGTTCCATCAATTACAACCCTCTGTTTTCTTTCAGCAAGCCAATTACTGATCCAATCTCCTTGTATTATTGTCTTAGTCATGTTCTAATATTTGATGGTACACTTTAGAATATCATTTGCTGCTTGCAGTTTCTATATGCCTAGATGCATTGACACCCAAACTTGCAATGCTTTTAATCCCATTACCAGGAATTTAATGATTAATAATGATGCTTACACACACAAAGCACATTTTTATAGAAAAGTATAAAAGTAAGATAGCGCAGGCAAGACCCAGCAGAATGAACATTTTATATCTGGGTAAAAGCCTATTAAAAATATCTGTTTAATCAGTTCCCAAGGTAATTCTTTGTCACATATTGCTGAAATAAACAGCTGGGAGACTTCAGTGGGTTTAAAGAGCAGTGTTGGAAGTAGTTTTATTGGCTAAGAATGAGGAGAAAAATAATAGTTGACTCAAATTATCAAGAATGCTGTATTTGTTTTTCAGGCCACATCTAAAACTTGACATAGATTCCAAACTGAAAAGACTAAAAGTAAAATGAGTGCCACAAGTAAAATAGTATCAATTAGTGGAAATTGAAAAAGGCATGATGTTAATTCCATGGATTTTCATGCACACCTCCTGGTGATCACACACCAGATGGACCTTCAAGGAGACGAGGAACCTCTGATGGTCCAGCACACCAGAATCATAATTGCCCACATGGGTGCAGTATGTAATAGCCCAGACCTGGGCAAATCTTGCCAGGGAGGCAAAGCATACAACCCTCCAGGTTTGACTAGCAGCATCAGTCTTATAGTGGTGCCCTCCCAAGTAAAGCATCTGTCATCTCGCTGATGCAGTAATTTGCCTGAGGATTCTATTGTTCCGCAGTTGTCAGCAGCTGAGCTCTTGGATGAACGAGATGCAAAAACAGTTAAGCGTCATGATCATCTTGATCTTTATGGGCACCTGCTCCTGATGGCTTTACATCATCTTCATGGGGATACAGAGGTCGGTGATCATTTGAGCCAACAGGGCTGCACTTGTCATCACTGCTGCTCTCAGAATTCCAGGAAAGTGACCCTTGGCCTGTAGATTCTGTGCAGAGGTTACTGCTGCCTTCTAGTTGCTGTCTTTTAGTCTCTGTTGCGTTCAGATGCCTTTCGCTGTGTTGCCTGCAGCAATTGCAGTGGCAATTCTTGATATAATAGCCTCAGATCCTATTCAGTGGTCCACCAATCTTTGCAAATTTGTGGACCCCAGGCAAAAGCATCAATGGCCCCAAGTCTCCTTGTGAAAGTGGTTCCAAGTTGTCACACCCAAAGAAAATCAGGATTATTTGCCTCGAGGACCTGCACTTGGCAGCACCAGTCATTGGTATAGCTGACCTGAGGATATCTGCTTTACACTGGTGATTTCATGTTGGCTTCAGTTCTCAATGACTTCCCATTCTACACCTTCCCCCTCTAAACTGTCAAAATGATGACACAGTATCTAACCGTTTCCCGTTTTACTACACTGTGGGAGGCACGGTGGCACAGTGGTTAGCACTGCTGCCTCACAGCGCCAGAGACCTGGGTTCAATTCCCGCCTCAGGTGACTGTGGAGTTTGCACATTCTCCCCGTGTCTGCGTGGGTTTCCTCCGGGTGCTCTGGTTTCCTCCCACAGTCCAAAGATGTGCAGGTTAGGTGAATTGGCCATGCTAAATTGCCTGTAGTGTTAGGTAAGGGGTAAATGTAGGGGTATGGGTGGGTTGCGCTTCGGCGGGTTGGTGTGGACTTGTTGGGCCAAAGGGCCTGTTTCCACACTGTAAGCAATCTAATCTAAATATCGGCAAAATATTTCCCTTTAATTGAGCTTAAAGCTCAAGTTTAGTCTTTCTCAATGTCTCTTGCAGTCCTATGTGTGAAGTAACTAAGTGTAAGTTTGACAGTTAAATTTTGAAACATAGATCCTGAAAAGACTGCAATGAAATAAGAGGGAAAAAGATGTTAAAAACAAAGCTAACACAAGGGACATACGAACATGGATGATGTTAGGAAAAAATCTGTGATGCACATTTGAAACATTCTTGCACAGGTACAGTTCCTGATTGCACAGGGTAGTTATTTTTTACCTGACATAACTATAGATAAAATCAAAATGAACCTTGCAATGTTGATGTTCCAGAATTATAAGTATTGTTCATTCTTAGGAAGGAAACAGCATCCCCGTGGAAATGAAGACTTTTCCAAGTTTTGTCTCAACTCACTTGTGTCCTTTGAAGTCTGTATAGGATATCATATTCCCTGCTATTGACCACACTCCCCTATCTGTCCCTTACAAAATTTTCAGTAAGAAGTCCACCAGCAGTTGCATGGTAGCCATTTACAGGTGAATTGTCTCAGGGCAGGATTTATGTCCCAATTTGGGAAGATTCCAGCCTGAGAGTGTGGCCAACCATTTAGATTAGTCGGCAGCTCTTTTGTCCCAGTATTTGCAGGCTCGAGTGTTGGTCATTTCTGGGCCTCCCCAAAACAAATGCAGTGGTATCAATAAGACTGACTGACTGACCTGGGTTAGGTTTGAGAGGCCCAGGGGATAGTTAAACAAATGGTATGGTCTTGGGGGGAAGTGTGTTTCCAATGAGCATCAGGAACGCTTCAAGGAGGGTACAATCCTTTGCCCAACAGCAAGCTGCCTAGTAAAAGTAAAGAGAGGTGATGGCGTAGTGATATTATCATTGGACTGTTGATCTGAAGATGTCAGCTCAAATCCCACTATGGCTGATGTGGAATTTGAATTCGATAAAAATTAAGAGTCTAATGATGACCTTGAACCTATTGTTGATTGTCAGGGAAAAAGTGTACCACATGGTTCACTAATGTGCTCGCTTTATGGAAGCAAACAGTCATCAGTGATGAAATAGGCTGAGGCACGTAAGGAGACCATTACTTGACTGCTTACGGGCCTCAATAGACTCAAAGGTGAGCAAGCTGTCTTTCCTCCCCCCAATCCCCAACTTTCACAGTGGGAAACCAGTCTGGGTCAGGCAGGCAAGCCACACATTGCATTTTTACAAACTACTCCATTGTCAAGCATGTTGTCAGGGGAATGTAACATTCAACATGTCGGCCTATGTTTTCTTGTGCATTTTTCAGACCTGCCTTAATTTCTGATAAAAAATAACAATGGTCCATTCCAGTGAGAACAGTAAACAAAATCAGTATTTTTAATTTGCCTGAAAGGCTGATCGATTTGGTAACAGTGAAACAACAGAGTGTATTCTTTGAAACCCAATATATGGCACAGTGGTTAGCACTGCTGCCTCACAGCACCAGGGGTCTGGGTTCACTTCTAGCATTGGGCGACTGTGTGGATTTTGCACATTTTCCCTGCATCTGCGTAGGTTTCCTTCGGGTGCTCCATTTTCCTCCCACAATCTAAAGATGTGCAGGTTAGGTGAATTGGCCATGCTAAATTGCCCATAGTGTTCAGGGATATATAGGTCAGGTGCATGAGTCAGGGATAAATATAGGGGAATGGGTCTGGGTGGGATACTCTTTGGAGGGTTGGTATGGACCTGTTGGGCCAAATGGCCTGTTTCCACACAGTAGGGATTCTAATTCTAATTCTGAACAAGGTAGTGTCTTTGATATTCCTGCCATGATGAGTTGGTTATAGGGGTGTTTAATCAAGGGACAGATGGGGATTGTCCTACTTTCCCATCTCTATCCTGATTAAGTCTGCTGTGGATGGTCTTCTCACTCAAGAGACAATAGACAATAGGTGCAGGAGTAGGCCATTCTGCCCTTCAAGCCTGCACCACCATTCAATATGATCATGGCTGATCATCCTTAATCAGTATCCTGTTCCTGCCTTATCTCCATAACCCTTGATTCCACTATCCTTGAGAGCTCTATCCAACTCTTTCTTAAATGAATCCAGAGACTGGGCCTCTACTGCCCTCTGGGGCAGAGCATTCCACACAGCCACCACTCTCTGGGTGAAGAAGTTTCTCCTCATCTCTGTCCTAAATGGTCTACCCCATATTTTTAAGCTGTGTCCTCTGGTTCGGCACTCACCCATCAGCGGAAACATGTTTCCTGCCTCCCTTAAGTGGTCAATTAATAGCATCATGCTTTCTCCACTGATGGTAATCCAGCAGAGATGAAGGCTCTTGGTTTGGAAGAAACATGACACATGAAACTGGCAAATTCATTTCCAAGCTCCCGGGGAGGGGTTCCTCATTTAAAGGAACTCAGTTCCTGATTGAGGGAATGAGAAGGAAGCCAGATTACTGAAAGACAGGCTCCTGACCTTGCTGCTAACTTTTGCACCATCCCCTCCCTGCCCCCATGATGCACAGTCTCCAATGAGTGTGATACCAGCAGCAGCCACTGCTTTGCCAGTGTCACTGCGATTCAGCGAACTTCCAGCCTTTGATTGGATGGCAGCTCTTGCCAGGCAGGGCTTGGCCTTGAGGTAAGGCCCACTTCTGACTTGTTAAGTCTTTGTGTGGCACGAGATGCAGTGGACCTTCTTGAAAACAAGAACATGGGGATCTCACTGGTTCTGCCCTTCCCTCCTGAAACCCCATCACCTCGGCAAGTTTCTGCCAATGTGTGTGAGGTAGACTTGCAGAGCTTTTGGTCAAAGTGAACTGCAGGCTGTCATACATTGCTCTGATTTATAAGTGTTGATTTCTATTGTGTGTATAACCTCTTATCGGTTACCTTATCAAATAGAAACATAGGTTTTGTCATTGCATATATTTTTTAAAAACTGCATGTAACTGACCTTCCTAAGATCAGTGCAAAGTCAAAGATTTTGCTTTTTTTCCCTCTGTTTGAATAAGCAAAGAGGTAGCAGTTGCTTTGTTTACAAGAAAAATAATTGCCTGGTATTAGCAGCCCTGTAGATTTAAAACTTGGCAGGTGGGCTGAAGCTCCACATCATTAAAATATCTGCTAACTATTTATTAGGTTAATTAAACAGATGATTGACCACAGTGTGGAAACATTCTGATATCTGAATTCTTGGACCTCAGAGATTCCAAGACATTCCAGGAAGCTAATTGGTCAGGGATGAACAATGTGGGATGTGAAGGTAGAACACTTTTTTGTTGTCTTTTCAGAAAGGGAACAATCAATGAATAATTTTGTAATAACTTGCCACCGGAGATGAAATTGCATCGGTAAAACTCACATTAGGTCAAGTTGAACATATTAGTGTAAGATAATTTGAATGGTGGACAGTTTCACTTGAACTATTTTTATTTGATCTTAATTTATGAAACCAATTTGATCAGCAAGCCCACACCTCCTTTCATTTTCCTCCTTCTCTCCCCATGTTCCAATCCAGTGTCATTGGTGACAGTATCTCACTCAAAAATTGCATTTCTTGTACTTGTGTGTGCTTGATCATTTTGAACAATGATCCTTTTATCTTAGCTGAACTCAGATTTCTCCAGTTTCCTCATTTCCCCTCCCCCCACCTTGTCTCAGTCAAATCCCTCGAACTCAGCACCGCCTTCCTAACCTGCAATCATCTTCCTGACCTCTCCGCCCCCACCCCACTCCGGCCTATCACCCTCACCTTGACCTCCCTCCACCTATCGCATTTCCAAAGCCCCTCCCCCAAGTCCCTCCTCACTACCTTTTATCTTAGCCTGCTGGACACACTTGCCTCATTCCTGAAGAAGGGCTTATGCCCGAAACGTCGATTCTCCTGTTCCTTGGATGCTGCCTGACCTGCTGCGCTTTTCCAGCAACACATTTTCAGCTCATTTTGAACAATAGTCATGTTTACAATTTCAACCCTTGCACAAAACTATTGCATTCCTCACAAACGGTAAGTTCTCAGGATAATGCCTGGGGTGATAAATGGTCCCAAATATTTTTATTAGTCTTTGAAATGGGAATATGGGCTTCCAGTAATGAATAAGAAACAAACACTTTCATTTGTATAGCACTTTACAAAACTAACAGACATGATGAAAGCCCAATGAGGTACATTTTAAACCTTTAAACCAATGAGGTACATTTTGAACCTACATTTAAAACTCAGAGTTGCCCATTTAAAACAGCAGACCAAAGATTTTCTGTCAGAGGGTTGTCGAGTCTTTAGAACTTTCCCTGAAAAGGTGATGGAAAGAATGTTAGTTTTGTAAAGAGATAAATGGGAGGGGGGTGGGGCTGGGGGGAAGGTAACTGAGAATGCGATAAGCTGCCTTTAGTACAGTGCTGAAAGTGAGGACTGCAGATGCTGGAGATTACAGTCGAGAGTGTGGTGCTGGAAAAGCATAACAGGTCAGGCAGCATCCAAGGAGCAGGAGAGTTGACGCTTCAGGCAAAAGCTCTTCATCAGGAAGTGCCATGTGATCTTCTACATCAACCCAAGCAGGAAGAAAGGATCTCTGCTTAAAATTTCATCCAAATCATGGCATTTCCAATAATGCCACGCTCCCTCAGGATTGCAATGGAATGTTTGCTTTGATTTTTCTGTTTAAGCTCTGAAATGGAATGTTCTGCCACTGATTGTGAGCTTGAAGGGGCAAAGAATGGAAAATAGAATAAATAAGGGTGTATGGGCCCCACCACTACCTTAGAGGAGGAAGTGAGGACTGCAGATGCTGGAGATCAGAGCTGAAAATGTGTTGCTGGAAAAGCGCAGCAGGTCAGGCAGCATCCAAGGAACAGGAGAATCGACGTTTCGGGCATAAGCCCTTCTTCAGGAATGAAGAAGGGCTTATGCCCGAAACGTCGATTCTCCTGTTCCTTGGATGCTGCCTGACCTGCTGCGCTTTTCCAGCAACACATTTTCAGCCCACCACTACCTTATGCCTGCCAGAATTAAGTTATTGATGAAATTGCCCATGGTCAACTTTCCTGCCTGCTCCTTACCAACAGATGATAAATAAGGACCTTGTCCTGCTTTTGCTGAGGTTCACTCAGTTTTATTTTCCTTTATTCATGCATGGCATATGGACAAAACCAACTTTTATTGGCAAGTAAAACTCTGTTTGAAAACTCTTCCCACACAAGGGACCTGGCTTTGATTCCACCCTTAGTGACTGGTTGTATGGAGTCTGCACATTCTCCCTGTGTCTGCATGGATTTCCTACGCATGCTCCAGTTTCCTCACAAAGTCTAAAGATGTGCAGATTAGATAGATTGGCCATGCTAAGTTGCCCTATAGTGTCGATGAATGTGTGGGTTGGGTGGATTAGATATGGGAAATGGAGGGTAACAGAGATGAGGTGGGTCTGGGTAGGATGCTCTTTGGAAGGTCAGTGTGGATTTGATGGGCTGAATGGCCCTTTTTCACACTGTATGGATTCTGTCATTCTATGATATTCCTAAGGGCATAATGTTTCTCTTAAACATTAATGACCAAGACTTGGGTGGTGCATGAACGTGATTTCAAAAGTGACAGATGATGCAGAACTTGGGACTGCATTGCTGTCTTTACTGGCTGGGCCAGCATTTACTGTCCATTCCTAATTGCTATTGAGAAGCATTGCAGTCCACTTGTCCGAGAGAGATCCATGATGGTGATAGTAAGGAGTATATTTCCAATTCAAGATGCTGAGTGGCTTGGAATTTAGTGTATAGGGAAAACTTCCCATTGGTGCAAAGATTAAGAACTAGACGGGGATAAATTAAGATGATTAGTAAATGAAGGAAGAAATAACAACCCAAAGGAAAAAAACATCTTCAAACAAGGAGTAGTTGGGTTCTGAAATACATTGCCTGAGAGCCTGGTGGAGGCAGGTTCAAGCAAGACATTCAGAATACAGTTGGCTAAATATCGGAACAGAAAATCTACAGTAAACCAAATGATAGTGAGAGTAGTTGTGTTGCTATTGCAGAGGGCTATGTGACTGGCTGAAAAAGCCTCCTCCATATGTTGCAGCATTTCTATGATTCTGTAATGAATTACTGCCGGCTTTTCAACACTACTGACCAAACCTGATATGAATGAGGCAGAAAACCTGACCAGAGAATCAATAAATATATATTTTGCCATTTTTAATTTTTAAAAAGCCAGTCAAATTGATAGTCAGTTCCGAGGACTGTCGTTTTATTCAAGGTGATATGAGTTTCAACTATGCATACAAGACAATGATATAACCTAACAATGTGATCCCTTGCTTGTGTTGTTCCATTTATTTTTCACTAATCACCATAACGTTATGCTTTGGGAATATTAAAAATCATCTGAATACTGCGCCATTTAATTACGTGTTAAAATAGTTTCTAGACAATTACAATAAGAAAACCTAAAATTATATAACTGATCTGTACCAAGCTGTTATTATGATAATCTAATTATTACAAAATTCATTTTACACCAAATTAATCACTACTCAAAATATCCTTATTGCCTGATATTCAGGAAAAATTAAAACATCATGGTGTAATACTATAAAGGCTTACTATTGGCTGACAAAGGAAAAATACATCCTATTATTTGGACTATTTTTTTTAATATGAGCAACCATAACTTGATGCCCACACACAAGGAACCAGATAATGTCTCATAATAAATTATTTCAAAGAAATAGATTTGCTAGAGTACACCTGATCAGGTCCTGCGAATTTATCTATTTATATGCATTTCAAGACATCACCATCTATTTTCCCACATTTTACATCTTCTCCACAGTAAACATTGATGCAAAATACTTGTTTAGTATCTCCCCCATCTCCTGCAGCTCCACATATAGGCCGACTTGCTGATCCTTGAGGGGCCCTATTATCACCCTAGTTACCCTTTTGTCCTTAATGTACTCATAAAAGTCCTTTGGATTCTCCTTAACTCTATTTGCCAAATTTATCTCATGTCCCTTTTTGCCCTCCTGATTTCCTGTAAACATCTGCACCCAATCAGCTTTGGAAAGTTCTTGCCTAATCCCATCAAAATTAGCCTTTCTCCAATTTAGAGCTTCAACTTTTAGATCTAATCTATTCTTTTCCATCACTATTTTAAAACTAATAGAATTATGGTTACTGGCCCCATAGTTCTCCTCCACTGACATCTCAGTGACCTGCCATGCCTTATTTCCTAAGATTAGGTTTTTGGACTGTGGGAGGAAACCAGGAGCGCCCAGAAGAAATCTACACAGACATGGGGAGAATCTGCAAACTCCACACAGTCGCCCAAGGTTGGATTCGAACCCTGGCCACCATGTCACCACATCTGAAATATAGTGCAAAGTATTGTTCATCGTATTAAAGGAAGGATGCAAATGCATTGGAAACACTTCATAGAGATATACTCGACTAATAGCTTGAATGAATGGGTTGTCTTATAAAGAAAGATTAGACAAACTAGACAAGAGTAAGAGGTGAGTTGAATGAACATATAAGACCTGAGCGGTTTTGTTGGGATGCATGTGAAAAGGATATTCCCTTGCATGGGAGAATGTTGAACGAGGGGGTCACTGTTTAAAGTTAAGCCGTCACACATTTACGACAAAGATAAGGACATTTTGGGTCATTGAAACTGCTGTGATTGAAGGAAATAGCATTTTTTAAATGTGCAAATATTTCTGTGAGCTGCAGTTGTGTGAAATCTGTCTCACCACTGTTTTCTACATGGCGAAATTGGTAGCCACCAGATAAAGAGGCAGAACATCTGGCCATCATTTTGGCTAAGATGTGATGCCCTTCTAGTTTTTCACAAATTTAGTCCTGTCAGTTATATTCATTGACATTTACCTATGTAAAGCTGCTACATAACTAGTCTGTAGGATAATTCCCCCACTTCTGACACAAGCTCCTAAGGAGGAACATGAACATTATGTCAATGTTCCCGCTGTTGATCTAAGCCTTATTCTTCGGCAACTGTGGGATGAACGTTGAAAATGCTGGACTGAACCTCAGCAGGTCTGGCAGCATCTGTGGAGAAAGAAGAACAAAATTAAAATTTCAAGCTGAGAAGAGTAGTCATACTGAACTCAAAATGTTAACTTTGTATCTCTCCACAGATGCTGTCAGCTTGCTGAGTTTCTTCAATGATTCAGTGTTTGTATTTGACTTCCAGTATCCACAGTATTTTGATTTTATTTGAGGGAGTATCTACACTGGCTCTGTGTTCTGTTGGTTGCAAATCATGCAGTTTAGCGTCTGTTCCCCAGTCAGCGGTCATTATGACTTAATTGGTTCATTGAATCATGCTACAAAGTCAGTGAAGTGTGAAAGGCCAGAACAATGTGGTGTCTATTGTAGCGATTGTAACAAGGTCAGCATCATAGAATATGAGTTCCCTGACTGGGGTTGTTATTCTGGTCCAATCAGGGAGTCTGGCTGAAGATAAGAACAGGAGTGTCAGGGATCCTGTTCACTCTGACAGCTGGCTCTGAGAGAGCATTATCAGTGTCCAGGATGCTCCATATATAAATAAAGAGTGACTTGGTGATGGGATACTAGCCTCTGTGGAGTTATTTCATGTAACTTAAAAGGAATAATTAAGCAGAAGTATTGATATTCTGCCTTGTGCAACTTATTTTACATTAAGATTTATTTAAATTCACTTCTTTACCAAAAGATATTTTTCTGATGTCCTGTGCGCTACTTCAGGATGGTAATAGGTATGTAATTGATTACAAAAGAGATGTGGTTAGATGTGCTCTACAGTTTATCAGCAATATGCCAATGAGGCTGAAGGCCCAATTTCTACCCTTTAGTGCATTAAAAGAGAATGCAGCCAAAAGTAATGGGTCTAAATAAAAATTAAAGGTATTAAAAAGAAAGATTAAAAGGTTATGCACCAAAGTGAAAAGCAATTTCTCAAAGTTTACATTTCCCGATTAACTTGTTGTCACGCATTGGAAAATTCGAAAGAACAAGCTGGTGCAAAGGGGACCAGCTGAAAGTAACCCCTCCAACTTGAAAAGACAATTTTAAGGGCCTTCACCCAAATCATAATGGAAGCAGTGAATTAATGGAGAGGCTAAATAGGGCACTAGGAATGACTCCGATTATTTTGTCGGGAACATGGGCAAATCTGCTTCTTAGGTTAACGAGGGAGAGTAGGATTCATAAAACTACTGAAATAGAACAGAAAGCTTTGCTTGAGTAGACACTATCTAGTTGCTGTCAAACAAGAAATTAAAAGAAGCTATTAAGTAATGAGTGGTGGAAACCCCTTGAGTATTTTAAAACTAAAATATAAGGAGAATAATGTTCAGCAAACATTAATTTTGATGGTTGTATCAATGAATTATATTTACCTTTGTATAAAGAGAGTGTCACAAACTAAACACAACATGTATGGTGTATAATATTACTTGGAATAGAAATATTATGACAAACCATAAACATAGTAATGAGGAGGTTAAAAAATGAGATTTAGAGAACTATACATGAATATGAAGGGTAGCAGGTAATATAGGAGGGGCCTTATAATTACAGCAAGTTAAAGAACACTGAAAGAAAATAGGGTGATTCAGTGAAAAAGGGAACAGTTTTAACTTTAGATAATGAAGGTATAACAGCAACAATAAATATGATTATCATTATTTTGTGAAAGTAGTGGAACATCAATAAAGGACAAGAAGAAAGAAATAGTATGTAGTTAACTGTAGAAAAAAAATAATTCTGAAAACTGAATAAAACCCAAAAAAGCTAAGAAAGTTACGACAATAGTCAGAACAGCCATGATCTTGCTGAGTAGTGAAATAGGTTCAAAGAGTTGAATAGCATGCTCTAGTTCCTATTTCCTATGCTTTTGAGTTGATGAATCCTATAGCTTCTGCTTATCTGAAGGGATTATATTTGAACTTCAGGTAAAATTATATTACAGAGGCTAGCTGTGATTTTGGAAGACATCTTAAGTTGTCCAAAAAAATCTTTTTAAAAGGCTGCACTTCATAGAAAGTGACCTTTTATTTCTAACATTGGGATTTGTAATTGAATTACATTATTAAATTTGTATTACAATAGGTTGAAGCATTTAAGTCAACCTTTGGAGCTTTGATATATTATTCCAAAAAGAAAGGTTGACTCATATGTTGAAAATAAAATGTGAACTATTAATCTTACTGCAGAAGGACCCATTCATGTTCATTGGTCTCTAAGTGTGGTCTGCTCTCTATGAGCGTATCTTCAACTCCAAAGCATTTTCTTAACTCAAAAATGTTCAGGGCAACACAATGGCTCAGTGTTAGCTCTGTTGCCTCAAAGAGCCAGGGACCCAGATTCAGTTTCAGTTTTGGGTGACTGAGTGGAGTTTGCATGTTCTCCCTGTGTCTGCCTGGGTTTCTGCCAGGTACTCCAGTTTCCTTCCCCAGTCCAAAAAGGTAGATTGATCATGCTGAAATTACAGTAGTGTCCAGGGATCAGCAGGCTAGGTGGGTTAGCAATGTGAAATATGGGGTTACAGGAATAGGTTTGGAGGCTGGGCCTGGTTGGATGCTCTTCAGAGGTCAGTACAGCCTCCATGGACTGAATGGCCACTTTCTGCACTGTAGTGATTCTGTAATGTGGCTTGGTTTGCTACAATGGATCAACTTAGGAAATGAGTATAAACCTGAACATACATTTCTGAGCTGAAAAAAATTGAGACCAACTCTGAATATGAACTTTGCCTTGGATATGAAATTAAAAGCTGAAAAATGGGGATTTAAATTATATGCCAATAATAGGCCTCGATGTGTATTTTGACATTAAAAATCTGGGGTCATCCTATATACTTGGTTGGCATATAGGCCCTAAATACAGTATTCCTGTTATAATGGAAAACATTTGTTTTAAAGCCTGCAACTAATTTATTTTTAAATACTTCAAAAGGCTAATTTATTTAAATTCAATAATTTGTGTGTTTATACGCATAGGATTTGCTGACATTTTTCTTGCATCTGCAACCTTAAATAATTGCCTGTAGTAAGAAATAGTTTGTAATTATGATCTTTATCACAAAAGAACAAAGGAGATTTATTTCTTTATCTTTGACACAAAATTATAGTCAAACATATGAAGACATTTTGTATTCTCCCTGCTTGTTGTATTAGCCCCCATTTTTTTGTACACTTTGCTGTCTCAGATCAAATCTCACCTGGGAGGATCATGTTTATTTTAGTTTGCTGAAAGATCTGCTTAAGATGATAATGAGCACTGCTAAGATAAAACATTTCTATTAAGGCATCCAGTGTACGTCAAACAAAGCCCAAGTATAGCACATCATGCTGCAGAGAAAGGGAGTCTTTAGACACCTAACACTGTCTTTACAATGCCATCCCATCCTGCCCATTTATATGCATTCATGCTATTTTCAGAGAAGCTTTTGAATATACAAGAGTAATAATTCCACTTTGTGTGCTACTGTTTTCATGAGACACTTGCAGTAATATCAAATGGTTCAGTACAGCCACTGGAAACTGATTTGGGCCTACGCAAGTTTATCTACTTAGGAACAAATTTCTCCAGATTCTGGAATCTGCACTGAAAACAACAAATGCTCATCAGCTCTGATGAAGAGTCGTCTACACTCAATATTAGCTTGCTCTCTCTCCATGGATGCTGTCTGGCTGGCCGTGATCTCCAGCATTAGTTGTTTATTTACTTAGGAACCTTGCCACCTGCACATTGAAGAGCTTTTCCTGTATCCATCTGAAATCATAATCCAGGTGGGAGAGGGAAAACCACAGAGAGTGAATCCAATATCACACTCAGTCCTATCCCTAGCCATATAAACAATATCTCTGATTAGAAATGAATTCTTTTTGATGTGTAACAGCATGTGATTGGAATTATCAATAGTAAAGTTCATGACACTAGAAACAACTGCAAATTGTGCAGTTTTTAATTTAGCACACAAAAATGCAAGCAAATTTAAAACAGCTTTGAATTGAGAAAAAGCATGTGCCTTATTGACTTTTTTGATAGTGTTATGTAGTCTTGGTCATCTGCCTGAATCATCTGGAATGCCTTAGTTGAATTTATTACCACCAATCTTTGCTGGCATTAGTCTATTGATATAATGTGGGGAGGACGATACCTACATGATACCTTAGACATAAGGTAGGCTCAATCTTGATCAATGTCAAACAAGTTAATTACATTTTACTTAACAGTTAGTTACATTACATCTGAGATACAGATGGTTTGTTGTAAGATATCAAGATCAACGCAGAGAATAGAGTACTAAATAGAATAGAATACTAAACTATTCTCTCTCAGCACCAGTAGCAGTTACAGAATGCTAACAAATCTGATAGAGCCTCCCAGGAACAATCCACTATATCCTGATTAGTGGAGCAATGTCAGTTACCCTTTCAGGTACTCACTGCTTAAGAGAACAGATAGAATTGTTCCATAACAAGCTGACAGTGAAAAGTGGTCATTCACAATACAATAACTATTTTATTGATCCAATGAAGTGTGCATGATTGAATGGCCACCTGTCTACATTTTACAATTTGAACGGCTTGTTTCCAATACCAATATGACCAAACTGTAGTGTGCCCTTACAAACCTTTTCACTTGGGCTCAGGGTATGTTTCAACATCAGAGTTATATATTCAGCATATATTCATACTTTGTAAAATTAGATTCCTCTGAAGTGAATAATTGTATGTGTGCATAATGCAGTTTCATTCGGAAATGAATAGAATAAAACCAGTTTTTATTCTTCAAGCACATTTATTCTGAATTTCAATACTGCTATTGTAGTTAATTAAAATTTTAAAATGCCATAACCAAATAAAAGTACATACAATACAATAAATCTTTTCCGAAAGTACAAAATAGGTTTCAAAATTCTTTTAGAGTATTGGTTATGAAAACAATCCTGCTACCATTTGTAAGTAGCACTGAAAAACCCTCAGGCACAGGGATGTTATCTAGAAGCATGCATCGTTTTGTTACCTGCCTGTTTTGGAATCACTGACCTGAGAAAATCCAGGCACAAAGCTTAAGGCCGTCTCAGGGTGTCTTTTAAATAGGTGTCCATCTGGTGTTGGAAGGGGAGGATAAATAGCAGTGCCAGTTTCACATAATTCTGTCTAATCATCATAGTTTTGTATAACAAATCCTATTCTCCCTTCCCCGCCACCCCAACCCAGGAGTAAGTTATACCGATAGTATAGCAAGGGCTTGGAGACCTGGTGCAATGATTCTTCCTTCTCTTCTCCCTTAGTTTTATATCTAGAGATTTAGGTGAGGAAAATCAGCTCTTACACATTTAATCAACACGAATAGTGGTGATATGAATGCCGTTGATTACCAATGGACACATGGGAAGCGATTTTCAATTGCAGCACATGCCACATTACCAGATGATGTTTTTCAGTCCACAAACTATTTTTGTGATTCAGCCTTAAAAAGGAAAATAATTTTTAGCTGTTAATAATAGCATGCAAGTTCCAAAGGAACTGTTCAAAGAGTAGGAAATTACTTGCTTATTTTGCTGTAAACAAAGCATTAAAGTTATAGAGGCCCAAATTGTCACTTTGGAGGGATATTTGGGTAGATTAGAGAATGATTTTGTGAAGCCAGTTGCACTCCTCCTGCCCCACAAATGGCAAAATATTGTTTAAAGTTTTGTTGCCATGTACTGCAGGGCTGCAGGTTTTAAATAGGATCAATCTCACTGGGTCCTTCATTTCACCCCAACAGTAAAACAGGTCCTCAGTGTTCTTTGCCAGCATTCTGGCCATTTAGTTTGAAATGCACTCAAGGACTAAGTCATGTTTAGGTAAGCAGATTTCCTTAAAATTAATTTCTGATATCACATCTTTCAAGATGAAGCATTGGGTTTTGTTTCCTTTATTCTTTCATGGGATGTGGGTATCTCAGGTAAGATTTATGCTCATTCCTAATTGCTCTTGAACTGAGTGGCTTGCTCAGTCTTTTCAAAGATCAGCTAAGAGGAAGCAACATTGCTCTAAGTGTAAAGTCGCATTTAGACCATTTGTTAGCTGAATTAAACTCTTACTTGCAATGGTTAGAACTATTAATTTTTTTAGAATGTTGTAACATCATAAATTAAGTTTTCATTATTGATTTCTGTCACATGGGTAATTTTATAGTTTTAATCTAATTAGATTTTGTATAGAAAATTCCTTCAAAATAGATCACCATCATTATGGTCTTTTGGTACTAAACTTGCATTTTCAGTATCTGCTGTGATCTCACACATGGAAGCTTTTCTCATAAAAGAATTAACGTATTTTATTCCAGAACAATTTATTACTTCACTATATTGATTTGAGATTTATGTTTTTGGCATGACAACCGAATACTTTAAATCTTTGAGTGGTTTGGCTTGATTTTAATGTAATTTTCACAGTGTTTAGATTACAGAAAAGTGTCTTTGTTTCTTCACATGACATTTTGGTATAAGCCTAGAAATTATATGTTACATTTCTCTTTTATAGTCATGGGAGAAATAAAACATACAGGAGGGCAGACATTTAAAGGACAAACCATTTTCAACTTAGATTTTAAAGTTTGTGCTTACTTCACAATAAAAAAGGAACTTTCTCCTTGTCAATTCCTCTTCATTCAAAATTGTTCAATTAACATTACCCACTCAAATTTGAAATTTGCAGAAGCGACCTTCATGATCAATTTCTTAAAATAGCTCAATCCACACTACTGGACACTTGAGGTTTTAGATTAGATTAGATTACATTACAGTGTGGAAACAGGCCCTTCGGCCCAACAGGTCCACACCGACTAGCCAAAGCGCAACCCATCCATACCCCTACATTTACCCCTTACCTAACACTACGGGCAATTTAGCATGGCCAATTCACCTGACCGGCATATCTTTGAACTGTGGGAGGAAACCGGAGCACCCGGAGGAAACCCACGCAGACACGGGGAGAACGTGCAAACTCCACACAGTCAGTCACCTGAGGCGGGAATTGAACCTGGGTCTCAGGCGCTGTGAGGCAGCAGTGCTAATCACTGTGCCACCGTGCCACCTGGAAAACAGAAAATCTTTTCTTAACAGCAACTTGTAACTTTAGTCTAGTGCAGCATCCTGGAAAACTTCACAGACATAATCACAAAAGTAGATATTGGGAGAAGTGATCAAAGGCTTGATCAAAGAGCTGGGTTTAAAGAAGAGGTGGAGTGAAGGAGGATGTTGCAAAGCTTGAGGCTTAGTCAGCTGAAGACATGGCAGCCACGAGGGTGAGATTGCGCCACTGGTGTTTGGTGGTGACTGAAGTTGTGGGGAATGGAATGCAGGGTGGGGTGCAGAATGAATAATGTTAATGTAGGTGAAGAGTCCAGGAGCCAAAGTAGATTAATGAGGGCTGGTAATCAGTGCATGGGTCATGTCACAGGAAAGGATACAGTTAGCAGAGGTTTGGATTGAGTAAAATATCCAGTCTAATTGGAGACCAATTAAACAAGGTATGAAATAAACTAATGTACTTGCCACAAGGTTGTGGGCAATTGTTTCAATAACAGTGTAACTGAATAAGCATAGAATTCCTACAATGTGGAAACAGGCCATTTGACCCAACATGTCCACACTGACCCTCTGAAGAATATCCCACCCCTACACATTCCCCTACCTCTCTTACTCTACATTTCCCATGACTAACGCACCTAACCTATATATCCCTGAACACTATGGGCAATTTAGCATGGTCAATTCACCTAATCTTTGAACTGTGAGAGGAAACTGGAGAACCCTGAGGAAACCCACTCAGACAGTCACCCGAGCTGGAAGCGAACCTGGGTCCCAGGCACTGTGAGGTAGCACTGCTAAGCACAGAGCCATGGGTGTTGCTCTTGTGTTTTGCATTTGTGTTATGCATTTGGGAGCTCAGTTCCTGACCATTTCAGGTGCCAAGCTTGTAAATAGTTTTTTTTCTTTCAGACCAAGTCAGTAGTTATGGAAAGTTTGAATTAAAAATGAAAGCCTAACTAATGGTCTAACAACACAATTGCAGTGGGAAGGTCATAAGAAGATTTTGGTGAAATTGGGTTGAGTAGTGATAGCAGCTGACCCGATGTTTTCAGATAATAACACAAGAAATAGCATGAAGAAATGAACAGGCTAAAGGTCTATCCTTGGGATTTCTGGAAGCACTGGCGCTGAGGTAGAAGAAGAGGTGACCAAGGATTATCCTGCTAATGAGAAAACCGGCAGTGTGGAACCAAGCAAGGATAATTCAACTGTGGTGGACAACAAAGAAGAGGCTTTGAAGGATAATTGGGAAGTTGATCGCATCAAAAGATGCACAGAGGTCCGTGTTAATGAGAAGAAATCCATTGGCTGTGTGAGGTTTTGCAATTTTTTAGAAGATAAATTATGATCTGTGGCTGGAAAGATAAATGAATTGTGTTCATGACTAGAAGTTCTTGCACAAACAAATATCAGAATTTATGTCAGCCACATGATAATTTAGCACTTGGAAAACTTCTGGTGACTGGCATCCATTTAAAAATGATGAGAGTTTAGAATAGATAAAGGTAAAGTTGCCAGTGTCCTACCAAACCATTGGGCTGCTGTCTCATTAGAGACAGAGAGAGGTGACTGATAGTGGTTTAACCCAAGGATCAGCATGCCACATGTGAGGAGAGAGGCTGAGAAGGAGAATCCTTCATGGTAATTTCAGCCAAGCAGAACTGAGCCCACATTGTTGGCATCACTCTGTATCCAGCAACTTCAGAATATTCTTTTAATGAAAGAAGAAAAACAAATCAAATTCTAATTGGGTTTAGATATTTTGGAATGGAGCAAAACATGTCCAAAGAGGAATTTTATTTTTTAATTATGCTTTCACAGAATGTGAACTTCACTGGCAAGGCCAGCATTTATTGCCCATCTTTAAGTACCCTTGAACTGAGCACCTTGCTTGGTCATCTCATTGGGCTGTTCAGAATTGAATTGAATTGAATTTATTGTCACGTGTACCAAGGCACAATGAAAAGCTTTACAGGCAGATCACATAGTTAAATAGCCTAGACAAGTAAATAATAGGTAAACAGCGGCAAAACAAAAACACAGGTACAGGCGAATGTTAAGAGTTTGTGAATCCAGTCAGTATTCTGACAACAGTAGGGTAGAAACGGTTTCAAATCCAGCTGGTGCATGTTTTCAGGCTTCAGTACCTTCTCCCTGATGGTAGAGGTTGTAGAAAAGCATTGCCAGGGTGGGATGGATCTTTGAGAATGCTGGCAGCCTTTCCTTGACAGCAGGCTTGGAAGATGGATTCCATAGATGGGAGTTTGACCTTTGTGATTGTCTGGGCCGAGTTCACCACTCTCTGTAACCATCTCCGATCTTGAATGGTACAGGTAGTGATACATCCAGACAGAATGCTCTTGCTGATGAACCTTGTAAAAGTTGGCAAGAGCATTTGCTGTCATGCCAAATTTCCTCAGCTGCCTAAGGAAGAAGAGATGTTGTCAGGCATTTGTAATCAGTGCATCCACATGAAGAGTACAAGAAAGATTGTTGTGAATGACCATTCCCAGGAGCTTGACACTGTCCACTCATTCCACCGCTGTGCTGTTAATGTGTAGGGGGGGCATGAGTAACATCCTGCTGAAAATCGATAATGAGTTCCTTGATTTTGCTGGCATTGAGAGCTAGGTTGTTCTCAATGTCCCATTTTTCCAGGTCTTCCACCTCGTAGATATAGTCTGTTTTGTTGCCATCTGAGATTCGACCAACTATGGTGGTGTCATCAGCGAACTTGTAAATGCACCCTTCGGAGGCTCGAGCGTTGAGTGTTAGTGAGAATGAAATATTGTCCCCAATCTTCACTGATTATGGTCTGTGGGTCAGGAAACTGAGGATACAGTTGAAGAGAGTGGGGCTTAGTCCAAGATCACTAAGTTTAGTAATTAGTCTCGAGGGGATAATAGTGTTGAAGGCTGAACTGTAGTCAATGAGTAGGATTCTTACGTAGCTGTTCTTGGTGTCAAGATCTTCTAGGGAGGAGTGAAGGGCAAGTGATATAGCATCTGACGTGGATCTGTTTGTCCGAAAGGCAAATTGGAGTGAGTCAAGTGTAGTGGGGAGGCTGGAGTTGCTTAATGCCATGACCAGCCTTTCAAGGCACTTCATGACCACCGAGGTTAGGGCCACTGGGCAGTGGTCATTGAGACATGCTGCATGAGCCTTCTTAGGCACAGGGATGACGTTGGCCCTCTTGAAACAGGCAGGGACAGTGGCCTGCTGTAGGGAGAGGTTGAAGATGTTGGAGAAGACCTCTGCCAGTTGATCTGCGCATGTTCTGAGTGCACGGCCTGGTCCCATCACTTTCCTTCGGATTCACACAAAGGAAAACTGATCTGACCTCTGATGCATTGACAGTTGGGATAGGTTTGTCAGGACTTGTTGGAATAGGTGTTACCTCTCTGCCAAAATTCTGCTCAAAGCTTGCATAGAAGGCATTGAGACAATCTGGGAGGGATGTGTCATCGTCTGCTATCTTGCACTGTCTCTTTTTAGAATCTGTGATTTCATTCAGTCCTTTCCATTGTACCGAGTGTCTGTCTGGGTCTCTAGTTATTAATCCTTGGCTGTCTTAATGGCTCTGCAAGGTCACACTTGGATTCCTTATATTTGAGTGGGTCTCCTGATCTGAAGGCCTCACACCTGCATTTTAGCACATTCTGTAAGTCCTGATTCATGCAGGGTTTCCTATTGGGGAACACCTGGATTGACTTCCTTGGTATGCTGTCCTCCACACACTTGCTGTAAAAGTCTGTGATGGTGGTGGCATAGCCAACCAAGGGACCTGCAGACTATTTGAACATGTCCCAGTCAGCCAATTCCAGGCAGCACCGGAGTTGATCCTCTGCCTCCTTCGACCAGCACTGGACCTGTATCTGCAAGAGGGGTCTCCTGCATATGTGTCTGCATATCTAACATCACATGTAGACAAGATCACATAAAATAACAGATTCTCTACCCTAAAGAGAAACTAGTGGATCAGATGGGATTTTAAGACAATAATTGCACTATCACCATTGCAAGTTTATAATCCCTGATTTTGTTAATTGAATTTCTATGATTCTTTGTTTTTAAATACCATCAGCAATCATGCTGAGATTTGAACCTGTGTCCCCAAAGTATTAACCCTTGTTGTGGAGAAAATATAGAGAACCACCAGGAGACGCAGAGAGTTCTTCAAGAAGTAGGTCTTTTATTTGTAAACAAAAAACCATGACACTGAGAAAGCAGATTCTCAAATGGCCACGAACCTCAGGGTCCGTGGATTTTTATATCTTTTTTATCATGTTTCTGTTAGCTTATCAGCATGTCCAACTATATTAATTAAAGTACCTCACTCTAGCTACACAATAAACCAGTGATGTTAGTTCCCATTATCTCTTTAGTTGTACATTCTACCTAATGTGATTCTAATGTCATGGTTAGATATTTATTGCTAACTCTGCTACAGTGGTCTTTCATTCCAGACCCTACTTAATATTTTCCCAATGTCATGATTAGATATTTATTATCACTTCTACTACAGTTATTTCCATTGCAGACTAACCTATCCTGACAGATATTTAGCTATTCCATCTAGTACAATAGTCTCCTGTCTCAAGCTGACTCTACTAACTATTAATTCGATATTTTAATGTCATGTCCCAAATACTTATTGTCCCAATCCTGTCATAATAACACTCAACAGAGAAACTTGCTTTATTACTTGTGTTATCTCATCTTGCCATAGTGACCTTTTAGCCTTAACCTTACTCTGCTAATTGGTGTAAGAATGTTCCACTGTGGTTATCCCATCCTGCATTCCACAGGACACAGGTTACCAGTGATCTTCATGCTTTAACCCTTCCCATGCTTTCATGTTCTTTAATTTCCATATCCTCTGGATTACTAGTCCAGTGACACTACAACTATCACATTTATATATTTGCTGCTATTGAATGTAAACTAACACTGTTTTACTAAGTGTTTTAAAATAATATAGAAGCCAGTCACAAAGATTTAGAAGCTTTGGACTGGATTTTGTTTTCAGTGTGGTGAGAGAGGTGGAACGGAAACTAAATTTTCCACTTGCTTTCACTTCTACCTACTCAGCTCACTGAATCATGCAGTGGACAGCCAAACAGTGTTTCCTCGTCAAAAGACAGCCAGCTATAGTTTCAAAGGGCACTTCAGACCCAGTCAGGACCTTAGGATAGAACATCATGTTGGAGAGTGGTAATGTTGTGAACAGGAAGTTAGTCACGGCTGCAAGATCTCTGAATCTTTCTTGATTTCTTGTGGATGGTTTGACAGAATTCGACAACAAGAGATGTTGCCATCCACATCAGAATTTGCAGCTACATTCAGCCAGGGCTTTTCTACCAGTTTTAGATCACCTTGATACATTTACCACAAGGAATTCTCCCAAACATTTTCAAGTCTGAAGCTGCGAAAAGGCAGCAAACATTGAAAAATTTCAGCTGGTTGAATTACTGATTTTATGCAATAGCTTGTTAATTCACAATTTCTTAAAGACAGGCAAGTTGCTGCCATCCTTGCCTGCTCACCTTTTGGAATGTTGGAAATTGGCTTGATTACATTCACACATCATGTCCTATTTTATGTTTGTTTGGGAGGCTAGCCTGCCCGATTTGCAAATAGAAAATCTAGCCCACTCAGTTATGAATTTCATTCTTTTTGGAATTCATTTGTAAATATATAACTATTGCAACAAATTAGAACCCCAAGAGTACAGAAAGCGGCTATTTGCCCATTGAGTCTGCACTGACCCTCAATAGAGCATCCTGCCCACATTTACCATGGCTAAACCACTGAACTTGCACATCCTTGGAACTATGGAGAAATTTACTGTGGTTGATCCACCTAACCTGCACATCTTTGGATTGTGGGAGGAATCTGGAGCATCCATGCAGACATGTTGACAATGTGTAAATTCCACACAGACAATTATCTAAGGCTGGAATCAAACCTGGGTCCCTGGCACTGAGGTAGCAGTACTAACCATTGAGCCACCATGCTGCCCAAATTCTTTGAATGTACACTATTGTACATAGCTCTAAACAACTGTGGTAGCACCTCTACATCAAAATGAGCACAATCATTCAGAAACTGTTATAAATTTCATTTCCTCAACTTGAATTTAATTTTGTTTATTCTTTGTTAGTAGTATACTATGCCATGACTTAAATAGATAATATTTTGAATAGTTTAAGTGAGTGTAAAGTTACTTTGATAAGGAAAATATTTAATGCAGATATAACAGAAAAGTTACTGTTTCACTTCACATGCATAAGTTGGAATACTACTTTTTCTTCTCAATAAGCTGGTGGGTTTCTCTGTTATGCCGGAAGCGCTCAATAATTTACATTTCTCCTACTTTTAGATTGATCTGCTTGTTCCGACTAAGGTGACTGGTATAATCACCCAGGGTGCAAAAGATTTTGGACACATACAGTTTGTGGGTTCATACAAAGTTGCCTACAGTAATGACGGAAGGACCTGGTATATTTATAAAGACATAAAACAACAAAAGGATAAGGTTGGTATTGGGAAAAATAAAATTTTTACATATTAAGTGGGCCTGATTCAAACAAAAAAGTTAACAGTATTTCTTGAGTTCCTGAAAATTTCTGAAGATTTTATTTCCCATTTCATATATTTCATTTACACCCAAAATAATTAAAACACATCAGATTTTGCTTTTCTGAAGGCAAGTACTAAAGCACATTCAGAGCTTTATTCAAAATTAGCACCTTGGTATAAAAGTCTGCAAAATTGATGATTCCCTTTCAAATTTGCATTTTAAAACATCAACAGACAAAAACCCAATTCAAAGAGAGGAAGCAATTTGCAATGTAGATGGTGGTCAAGTTATTGGCAAGTGAATCAAATAGACTTTTATTTGCAGCAAAAGCTGAGAAATCCCAAACCCCATCACTAGTTTGATCCTGAAGCATCAGGTCCGAGCATATTAACATGTAATTGAAAATGTTGTAAAGCCCAGACTCAGAAGTGTGCTGCAGGATCTGTAGTCATCTTTCTTCAGAACTGGAAAGACTTTAGGGATTCCGTATTTATGCGAACATATCAATAGACATTGTTGCTATTGATTCTATAGTGTCTATGCCCTGGCTGAGCAAGTTAATTGGATCAGCTTGCAAAAGAATATGTTTAAATTACTTGTTCAGTTCCAATTTACATGATCTAGTTTTATTCCTGCCCCAAATAAACGTAAAAAATATCAAAGGAACAAGAATTTGAATGTGGAAAGCGATTCCTTGTAATACCCAAAACAAGCAAAGGTCAGAGCTGCTGAATGCCTTTGGGAATGAAACTGAATCAGCATTCCATAGACAATTGGCTTGTTGGTACCACATGGTGAAGGCCAAGAGAGTGAAATTCATTTGTTAAGTGAATCAGTATCTTAGAAGAGCCTTACACTCCGAGTTTAGCACAGAAATGGGCCATTTGGCTTCACCTAGTTTGTGCCTATGTTTACACACCCTCGTAAGTCTTCTCCCAATCTATCTCCTTCATTTCAACCTTTCAGCTTGTTTTTCTATTCCTTTTCTCTTTTGTATGAACCGAGTTTCTTTTTGATAGCTTCTAAGATATTTGCCTCAACCATTTGCTATGGTACCTCAATGTACTTAAAAACCACCCCGAATCAAAAAATTTCTCCTTATTTCCACTGGATGTATTCATAATAATTATTGCCTGTAGTTTTGTATTGAAAGCATTCTTTCCACATCTATTTGGTATAACCATTCCCATTCTATCAAGCCATTTCTGGAATCCTTTGTTTCCTTCATGGTAACTTGAAATCTCCTGATTAATATTATTTTTAAAAATATTTTATGAGGTGTGGACATCACTGCAAGGCTGTCATTTCTTGCTCATTCTATTTGGCTCGATAGGCCATTTCAGAGGGAAGTTAAGTTTGAACCACATTGCTATGGTTCTGGAATACATATAGGCCAGACCAGGTAAGACAACAGATTTCCTTTCCTAAAGGAGATTAGTGAACCAGGTAGGTGTTTATGACAATTAACAATGGTTACATGGTCACTTTTAACTCGATTTTAATGCCATGTTTTATTGAATTCAAGTTATGCCTTCTGTCATGCTGGAGTTTTTATCCATGAATTCAAAATAATAGCATGAGGGTCTGGATTACTAGCCCCCTAGCATTACCGTTATGCCAGGGCCTCCTCATAAATGACCAAATGGTAATGTTTAGTAGTGGCTGAGGTGTCATGTTACTGATTGGTCTAATAATAACACATTTTATTTTTCAATTGACAGGTTTTCCAAGGTAATTTCGACAATGACACACACAGAAAAAATGTAATAGATCCTCCTATTTACGCACGATATATTAGGATCTTGCCCTGGTCATGGTATGGCAGAATCACACTGCGGATGGAGTTACTGGGATGCACCGAAGAGTGATGAATACTGGCTATTTTCAAGAAAATTGTCCTTAGAATATCTCGACAAAAACTGCACAAACCTGTAAGATATCAAAGGGTTTTCATGAACTAGTGTTCAGTTTGTGATCGGCATGAATCAAGATATCTGGTCAAGGTCTGCCCTTTATCAAATTTTCAAATGGTGATTTTTCTTCCTTAAAAGTTTATTTTCATGTGCTTTGTTAATTTATACATAATGAAAAAAATCTTTTTATAATTGCGAACTTTTCGTCCTTTCCCCGCCTCCAGCAAAATTGATTGATATGCATAGGACTAAAATCTCTCATCATTATTGTAGGTGCCATTATTGTATCCTATTTATTGTAAGCATTTATTTCTCTTTGGCTCCTGACAGTGATAGACTTTTCAATCATTCAGTTTCCGTTCCTCTTTATTAATACAATGTACCAGACAATGAAACAATTGAGCACTGATAAAGTTTTCATTCCACAAATTATGCATGTCCCACATTGTAAGAGGCAATGACTGTCTCTAGGTGCCATTCTTCCACATGCATGAAATTATACTTAAAAACCTTCCTACTTGCAAACTTGATGATGCAAGTGTATGTGCATTGGACATATAATTAAAATATTAAAGGAGAAAACCAAGACAGTTTGTGACCCTAAAGATAGAAGAACAATAAATTCATGAATACACAAGATAATAAATGCTAATGTGTGGGTATGCATCAGCCACCTTTTGTTTGGAGTGCATGCCAGGTTTCCAAAGTCAATCATTATTGTACTGCATGTTGGCATTTTCAAATAAAGTAATTCTGTTGAAAGTTTTTTTTTTAATCAAAAGAGAGGCAATTATTGTCTAGGAGATTAATTTAAAGGGAAAAAAAAGATGTGTGGATTTAAGATTGAGTGAGCTAATATAATGAGCTGTCTGTTCAATCTTAATATATTCAGTTATGTTCTGATTTGAATAAATGTAAAATGACCTTTGTATATCAATGAACATACTACATGATGTCATTGTAAGTCACTCAGTTTGAGTCATTCGTTATATAGTAGCTTGATGCATACAGATGGTATTGTCCTACTGTTAATTTTTGCAATACAGCAAATTAAATTATAACAAAGTCATACAAAATTCACACCTATGTAATGTGATTCAGATGCTGTTGTTTGACACTTTCAGAATTATTCACGTACTGAAATAGTTCAGTTATTGTGTTGGTTTAGTTTAATTATCATATCTGTTTTTAAAAGCACTTATTACAGTCAATATAGTATAAAAACACTAAACTTATAAAATAGTCAGTGTGTATGAGTGGTAAGCATCTGTTTAATGATAAAGGAAAAGGACCATGTAGTGCACTGAAGCATTATTGACTGGGATCCCTAAATTATTTGCGACTTGAATATTGGTGTTTATATTGTGTATCTAACATTAATGAGCATTTTAAATAAGTACCATTTTACTGTAAGATAACAACTAAACCATGTGTTTGGCAGTTCTGTTAGTTGTTGCCTCTGTCTATGAAGCTAGGCTTTCACATGTGGCGCTGTCATGTATAGCTTTCATATTTTTTTAGGCACAGGACTGTAACAAAGCTTGCAAAAATATCTGATTGAATGTTCCAGTCAATTGCATCTCTTTTAATGCCCCGCAATAGTAATTTCCACCTTGTTCCTGGATAAAATGGCACAAACTTCAGAGCTTTAGTAATGAGGATAAGTACCCTAAACCAAACCACAAACTTTATTACAACTCTGATGCACACTATTTATTTATCCCTGATTTGAGAACTAAGGTTGCTGGCTATTATATCACACCAATCTCACATTGACTAGGTATGATAAATATATAAATGTTAAACGTTTTGCAAAATATTCATAATCTGCACAGGTAATTTAGAAGGTACAACATTTTAGAAGTTGCATCCTCATTGCCAAAATTTCATTTGTCTGGTAATGTTACTGATATTTCAGTTTAATCATAATAGCTTTACAAGTCTCTTAATTTTCACAAGAGCTACTTTAGATTAGAATATTTCCTATTTTCTGGAATCTTTCCAGAGCTGCAGTATCCTTTTTAATGTGTCTCCAAAGGCTGACGAGTATTAAAAATGATAGTTATCCAATAACAGATCTTGCAGTCGTCTTTTCAAATTCAATTCATATAATTGAGTTTTGCTGCTTAGAATTTTGTTGGATGCTGAAGATGGTAAAACTTGTGAACCTTTTATTCACTGCTTTTATGGCAAGCTTGAAAAGAAATGAAGTTACATACCTTACACAAAATTGATTTATCACCAAGAAGTCGGTCAGTCTGGCATTTATAAAGCTATATTTACATATTTGTCATGCTGAGAAGGAGGCTAACACAATCAGCAAGGGAGTTAACACAATCAAATTTTATACGGGAAGTCTGACCTCCCCAGAAAGAATACACTGCGTTAAGGTTTAAGGCAATTTTCTTTTTCACTGATGTGGATAATTTTAAATTGGCTTTATGAAGGACAACAAAATATATGCTTCATTTGTAGCTTTTGTAGAACAGCAGAGGATTTGTGGAGAAATCAATTTTGCTACAAGCTATTCAAACCACTAGATTGTTAGCATGTCTTTGATTGTACAGCATTCCTGGCCCTGAGATGCACTGAGTGATTTAAGAATATATTGATATGTAAATGAAATGAAAAGGAAAGTCAACCATCAAAATTATATTGGGCATGGAGTCCATATGAATTGATTAAATTCAAATCTATGGGATTCAGACTGACATAGCATACGAATGATAAACTGTCATTTGTGGTACCTGATAAAAGGGAAGATTTTCCCAATATACACACTTGCCCATTACAGCAGCATCATGCTGTTTATAAACATCAGTTAGCGAAGTATAACTTCTAATTAATATTATCACCCAAGCAACAAATTAGCAATTTCTTCCTCAGAAACAAGTTGGTAGACAGATACTACAAAGACAATGGAAAATGTATTATGCAATTCATTCTTATCCTCCAGAAGCCTACTTTCCCATGATTATGCTCTAAACAAAATGAAACAGTACTTTCCAAATCAAGTTCAGAATTGCAGATGTGCATACACAAGATAGAATACCGAATACTGGATTTAGGGCTGGATTTTGGCTACCAAGTCTGTTTGCAATAATCTGGAAACTTCCCAACTTGCCTCAGCAAACATACATGGAAGTGAAGTATGGGGCAAGGGTATAGTTTTACAGTCAGGCCCACTGCCTCCAGATGCAGATCATTTGGTGGGCACAAGCAAGGCAAGTCCTGAGCAAGCTGATTAAAAGGCCCACTTTGGTTCTCTGGACACTGTCCCAGCTGCATTAGAAGCCTTTTGGCCCTCTAGTCCTCATTTCTCAAGCATGGAACCACTAAGAAAAAAAAACAAATCTTGAGAAAAATTGTTGTTCTACCAATCGCATAAATGTAAGTCAGACAGAATCAGTAACTGGCTTCAAGGACTTCACACCTCTTAATTTTTCCCAACTAAAAACTGAACCATCGGCAAAAGAGATTACAGAATGAACAACTTATTATAACCACTTAAATATTCAATGAAATAAAGTCAAACATTTCAGTTATTAAACATAACCCAACGCTGAGTTAATGTTTCAGTTAGTCTGGGCTTACAACCAAGGGGTTTGAGTGTTTGAAGACTTTTGATACTTTAATAGTCTTTCTGTTTGACACTGTCATAAGATTGTCAGAACAGCAATGTTTTTTTCAAGATTGGTATTTTAGGTTCTGAATCATAGTGCAGGTCTAGACACCACCTGTAAAGACAGAAACAAAGTTAATGTTTTGAGTCTGATATAAGTTTGAAGAACAGTCAAATTGGATGCAAAATGCTCACTTTAGTTTTGATTCCACGGATGTTGCCAGACCTGCTGAGATTTTCCAGCACTTTTTGTTTGTATTTCAGATCTCCAGCATTCACTGTACTTTCTTTTTTGTTGTAGAAGTCCACAACCCCATGCAAATGTTCTGGAGTCATGTATTTGAATCCCATCATGGCAGAAGGTGAAAATCAAGTTTGATAAAAATTTGGAGTAATAAGCTAGCCAGTGGCAACAGTGCAACAGTTGTCTATAATTGTAAAAACCAACCTAGTTCACTAACCTCCTTCAGGGAAGGAAATTTACCATCCTTATCTGATCTGGCCTACATGCCCGAGTCCAGGCTGAAAGCAATGATTCTTAACTGCCAAGTGTGCAATTAGAAGTGGGCAATAAATGTTAGCCTAGCCAGTGACACCAACATGCTGTGTGCATTTATTTAAAAATACCACCAGTAGGGTGGTGTATTTATAAAGAGAAAGTTGCTCACACCTCATTGATAAGTGGCAGAAATCAATTTTGAAGATGGTGCTACAGGAAGAGAAGCTCGACTTTTTGTATTTTTTTTTAAATGAATGCACAGAATGGACAAGTAGAGGCTGGTTCCCTCTGCTGCAGGTGCAGGCCGCTCTCCACAACCGTCATTCCAACTCCACAAAAATCTCTGCCATAGAGTCTTAGGCAAAAAAGTTGTCTTTCAGTCAATAGTATCTGTGTCAGCTTTTTAAAAGAGTTATTTAATTATCCTTCTGTCTGGTACTCATTAACCATAATCCAGTACTTTCTTTCTCTTTCAAGTATATCCCCAATTGCTTTTAGAAATTCACAACTGGATCTACTTCCACTGTCCTTTCAAATAGTACATTTCATATGATAAGAGCTCAATGCATAATTAAAATGACCATTTCCCCTGGTATTATTAATTCTCATAAATATTCAACTGCCCTGGGTTGGGATGACCTCCTTATCTGTACCATTGTAAATCTATCCTCTGTTCTTCAATCCACTTGAGTGCAAAATAGACTCTGTCACCTTCATCACAACCATACATATTGTTGTACTGCTCTTTGAGAAAGATGGGAAATTGATCAAAGTGGGGACAGAGTTTGGTGATGAGAAAATGTATGAATGCATCGTTATGGTGTATTCTATGTAATTTCCATGACTTCCTGATTTTCCACTGTAAACCTGGTTGAAGATTGTTGGGATCCAAGTAAATGTTTCTGCCACTTATGGGCATTTGATGATAGCTCGCGAAAGTTACATTAGATGGTTTGGAGAATTAGGAATAGATTTGCTAAACTAGAAGTTAGTTACCTTGGTGTCACTGATGGAACTGCTACCAAATCACTTTCCTCAAAAAAGTGAACTAAGACACTATTCAAACCAAGAAAAGAAATTTGTGCAGCTCAAAGACATATGTCTGTTGTGAGTTATTTCAGGACATTTATCAATTTACCCAACTTGTGTGTGAAATAGTTAAAGTAATCATTATTGTTAAAGCTGTTGCCAAAATGAATAATTTTGCAAGTAATTTATGCAAAACACTTTTAAAATATGTATTAGCATTGTGTGATTTGTCCAAGGGAAAGTATTGATATTTGTGTTCATTTATATCTCATTCCTATTAGAGAAGTTGACTTTCCATTGTTGGACATTACAATAAGGTCTGAAATGAGATTTTGACTTCAATTATTTGATGGGCTTGTTTTATTCTTGTATGAAAATTACTCATCAATATCTTGGAAAAATGTGGCTTAAGACCATCTTAAAGTTAAAAAGCATATTAAGCTTAAATGATGTCATAGGGGAAAAGTAACCACTGCAATCTTAGCAACTATGTAACATTACTCTTGTTTTTGTATTAGGCTTCAATTCTGATGGTTAATGCAAAATCCGTACAAGCTTGTATGTTCTTCAGATTAACAATAAAACTTGGAAACATCTACAGCTCTTGAAACGTGCTTTATATTGATTTGTAGATTAAGGTTTGTGATTGTTTGTACGGGCTAAATTGTTCTAATATTTGCAGTGGGTGAAAGCAACAACCACTTATAACTGTTCCGTGGTGACAATCAACTCTACATATCAACCACTGAAGTAATATATTTCTGTCAATCTCGTTATGTTCTGAACCAAAATCATACTACCACCTGTCTTTATGCCCCATTTGAATGGAAGTGATCAAAACTGACAGTATGTCCTCCAAAAAGTGTAATTAATGCAGATTGTTAGAATGTTCTCATCTAGTCAACTCATTTCTATTAAATTACTTGTGATCAAATTTCAAATTGGATCTCCAAATATTAAGTATGCAGAAAATATTTTAATTACCCAATACACTGCCATAATTAAATATTTGAGATATGATATTCATTACCATGAATGGCTATCAAGGACAATGAGTTATTACTGCTTTCAGCAAAGAAAGTAATGTCATTAATCCTTAACACATCTTAAGGGTTGTCTCAGAAGCACTTTACAGCAAATAGGTCACTTTTGAAGTGCAGTCACTGTTATGGAGCAATGTATGAACAAACTTGTTTAAAGTAAGACACTCATCCAATTCTTATTAAAGGAATGTTTTGTCAGGAAAATTATTAGACTACTGGTTGCAAGTATTATAATTTATACTTGTTCAATTTTATGTCCCATTGATTGTGACAAACTTTTTTTCCACTGACAGATATCCATAAATGTTATATCTGGGTGGTCTGCCTTCAATAAATTCCTTAAATCATCACAGCCCAATAATTAGAAATATGTTTATGTATAATTCTAATTATAAGGTCATGTTTCTCAGACTTTATAAAAAAGTTTAGAACTTTTATAATTGCAAGATAAGAATGTGAAAATAATTAGCAAATATATTGGAAACTTATTGAATGGGTTTTGTGGAGTTGTTTTATAACGAAACAATTAAGATTATCTTAAAATTAAAAAGCATATTAAGCTTAAATGATGTAATAGGGGAAAAGTAACCACTGCAAATTGGGAAAATTGGTATTGTCCCAATTTAAGCAGCAACAATAAAATCTATTTAATTTAAGAAAATCATATGTTTAGTTGGAGAAAATACTCAATTCAAATGCGATCAAAGCAAAAAGCAGGAATGAAGCAAAAGCAGCTGAGCTAACATTGTTCTTTACCGTTAAATGGTATATGGATTTTGGCATGTCCCAAGTTCAAAATTTGTTTTGGTTGTAAAAAAGGAACATTGTTAGTCATTTTCAGACAGGTAAATACAGAATTACCACATCTCATTTAGCACCAACTGGAAATCCAGAAATAATCCACGAGTACCCTATATGGTAAGGGTGATCTCACTCTATGATGTTAATTGAAAAATCTCCCTACTTACGCCACTTTCCTCAACCCTCCACCCTTATCTGTGGTGCCAAGTGTGTATAATTCATGGAATTTTGTCTCAAAATATCCACATGACTGGCCTAATGATGAACTCTCACTCTAGTTTCTTTTCCACTTCTTAGCAAACCCATTTCCTCTACAAAACCTGATTACGAACGCGGCATGGCAAATTGAAGGAAAGTGCAAGGAACAGCACCAGCTGTTTTTTCACCAACTGAAAACCTTTGTTTCTGTCACTCATGAAGCTAATGCAATCTCCTCTTCAAATTTGACCAACCTTTGAAATCTGTCACCATCCCTGCTTACTGCATGATAACATGCAAGCTCTGAGCCAATTGAGTGTAAACATGTCAATCAAAGCTTTGTCATTGTAGCAATCCACATTATTTTCCTCATTGTAATCCTTCACCTCACCTCCAGCAAATTACCTACAAGGTAATGGTGTAGATAAATTTCAGTACAGCTGGAAAGTGTGCAACTTGTGCTGCTATTAATCCGGAAGCAAAAGCACTCCAACCTGGAGCTTCAGTATAGAGAGGATGCTTACATGTGCTCATTCAAACAGAATTCCAGGTTAATGTCCAATAGCCATAGCCTATGACAAAGTGGGCCATTCACCAAACACCGAGAAAGCTCATGTCCTCTTATTATCAATTCCTGCTATACAACATTACCACCTTTGATGAACATCAACAGCAAAATCCTGGAAAATGTGAACTTAAGTTTTTCTAACTTGGGAGCTTCCTCTCAATGAAGGTGAATGCAGATAAAATTAATTATTACTTCCAATGCACTAGGCCAGTATTTAACTGAGTATTTGAGGACCAGGAATCTAAAACCCAAGAGTTAAATGATAGTTTACCAAGCTGCTTTGATTCCCACACACCTATAGTTTGCTCTGGACACTTTGATAATCCACAGCAAACACTTCAAAGCACTGGAAAATGACCATCAGTGATGCCATCCCATGTTCCTCCAAATCTGATGATGATAAAGAGGGTTCAACAGTACCATCCTCTGCTTAACCAACTAATTACACAAACCAAGCTCAGTTGATTGGGTTTTGTTTTTCATGTACCTGATATTAGACTCTCAAACACCGGTTTTGCCTTTGGCGCGAAGCCCCCAGAAAGACGATGGAAGCACTTTTTGAGGAGGTCCCTAGAAGGCAAGCAAACTCACTGTCTCTTGGAAGACCCTAGTTTGTGACCAACCAAAAAGGGGAAGACACATTTGGGAATGTACCAAACACACTGAGAGACTGCAATAGGAACATGTAAAAACAGCATGGAGGCATTGGAGGAAGGGCATAAGCCTCCAAACAGCCTCATCTACCAAACACTTCAAACCCCAGCTGCCCATATTTGTAAGGGGATGGGCAAAAGCCAGCCGGAAATGCTCATGGCCCACAAATGAATAAAGAATAAAAAAGACTCCACGTCACACATTGGTTTTACCAGGGTTCTTACGACTTATTGAATTTGGATAGAAGCAAGTCACCTCAAACCCAAAGGACTGCCTAAGAAAGGATTCAATTTCAAATGTCTGAACATTTTACCAGTCTGTTTAAATCCTCCTGAAGTCTGTTACTATCTATGTCATTGTTTACTACTGTTACAACAATGGATCAGAATCCCAAAGTATTTATAGTTAATCTATGTTTATAATTCCAAAATGTGAGTGTTTTTAAAGAGGATTGCTGCAGAAAATAAATTCTTCTCTACCCCATCACTGTCCTGTCCTATTTCCAAGCCTGTCCCTTCTCTCTTCTATCACAGTCCCCTTCTGCCTTCTCCCATCCCTGCCCTCCTACTTCACATTCCTCCCCATTCTCACTCCTACCCAGCTTCACTCCTACCCAGCTTCACTGTCCTTCACTCCCTCTTCCTGAGCTCCGTTTCAGTAATGCACTTCTGCGCTTTCGCAGTTCCTTTCCATATGATGTCATTGGAACTCTGGTGATGATGTATCATTTCTAGGTTGGTGCAGTGGGCAGTTTCAAACAATGCTGGGTGTCAGCAGACACTTACTTTAAATTAATCTTGGGTGAATAATCAGGGAATTAAATTTCATCCTGGCTCACCTGAGACTTTGACAATTTGGAACATCCCGAAAGGATCCATAACAAATTGGAGAACGGGACCTAATTGTACAGGTAGACAAACCTTTATCCAAAATCCTAAAATCCAAAAAGCTCTGAAACCCGAAGGTTTTTTGTGTAGTGCTTTTCTCATTAACAAGGTTGTTTGGCGTGCAAACAGTTAACCCAACCCCACACCCACTCAATGCCTGTCACTCAGATGTGGGAGGGCGTAGCCCTGCACTGGCAGGCCTCAATTCTGTCTGAGGGCCGGTTTTACTCTCAGTGAGTCTGTTCTTTGGTAAGATTTTTAAAAATTTCACCATCAATCTGTCAATTATCCTAAAATTCAAAAAATTCTGAATTTTGAAAACCAGCTTGTCCCGAGATATTTGGATAAAGGATTGTGCACTTTTAGTAACTACATTTGTTTACTCCCTTCTTAGCAGCTCTGAGAGTATACCTACATACAAAGACTACAGTAATTCATTCTGGTTTTGTAGATAAAAGAATGCTACCATCATTTCTCTTTCCTTCACTGGGCCGAAGGGCCTTTTTAATTTTCAGTGGTAGAGCTACAATCATTTGAGTCTTATCAAGAAGAGGCTCTTGTCTAAAAAGATTTAGTTCACTGTTTTATTATAATTGGGTCCATGTTCTCTTAGCTATTTAGATATTGTTACCACTCTTCCACTTGAACTGTATGGCCACTAGGCAGTTCAGCGCATGCCGAACAGTTTCTACTTGTTACTGTGAGAAGAGCTCGGAAGCCCGTGCAACAAAACAAAGTATTATAGAGAACACTAATTGTTACCAAGATTATTAAGGGACATAAGTGACAAATTGGTCTCCCTCAAGCTCCAGAACTTGTTCAAGTCGAGAACAGACTGAAAGACTCGTTACGAAACTGTGGTCCATTATCTGACACAATCATACAAGCAAACCTATGTGAGATTCTTAGAAAATTCACATTAGTCATTTAGGGTAACTCCTTCAGTCTGTAGGCATTTTAAAACTGCATGCAGCTTCTGGTCATATTCATCAATTATCTCCCCATGTCTTCAATGTTGCATATAACTGCTTCTAAACATGGTAATATATTGTTCATAGCATTGAAAAAAAATCTCTCAAGCAAAATGATTACAAATCACCTGTCGGTTGAAGCAAAATCTTTCAGATGGACTAATGAATGTCATAAACAGTCAAAAGGCACCTGTATTTAATGAAAATTGGATGTAATGATAAATGTACTCTTGGGAAAACTTGGCTAAAGTCTAGCCTAATGCATGTACAGGGTGGATTTTCCACATGACACCTGGTTGATGTTTGTTGTCATTGAATATTCTCATGGGCTTAATAAGTTTGGGTACAATAACCATTCCTGAAGAGCATTTGGTTGATTTTGTCACTTGGGAAACAATTCCTGTTTTGGTCATTTTCTCAGGTTGCTTCTGAACATGATTCCATAAAGGATGCAATATCTTCCTGGGTGTGTAAAGACCTAATGATCGAACATCCTTCTTTGACATGATGCTATATTCAGTATTGAGTCTCTGTAATCCTGTCAAAAATTTAGAGTGATGAAACATTCTATTTATTAACAATTTTTGTACTAAGTAAGCCAGCAATCTATGATTAGTAATAACTTTGGAACATTTCGTTCCAAGAGTTGCGACACGGCAACACTTAAATATTGGATTCCAGTCTCTGGTGTCAGAACAGCTCGCTGAAAGGACTGCAATCTAAAATCTACGTTCACCATCCAGCATCTTAAAGAGTTCTGCTCTCCAGTATTTGAAGGGAAGTAGTAGGGGAATGGAAGTATTTGAGGTTGAGCCAAAGTGGTCTCTTTCTGGATTGTGTCATACTATGATTCGATGAAATTCTGCTTTGGCAGTGCCTGATGACTTGTATTTCCTGTATACAGCACACTGAACCTAAATTGTCAAGTCGAATCAGAAACATTTTTTCATTCAGCATTTAGGGTAGTCTGTTTCTACATGTGACAACACCCTTCACCATTTCCTTGACTTTCCTGTGACCAACTGAATGTCCACTGGACCTGTCTTTTATTTCAATTTTTTTTGTGTTTTTATCATTCCCTATTGTCTTGCATCATCAGTACTTTTGTCTTTGAATCACTCATGCCGACCATTAGTCTCAGATTTATTTTTCCCCATCTCCTTTCCCATTCCCTTTACCCTGACTGTTAATCTCCAACATTATCCAAATGCTGATGTAAGGTTATTGTTCTGAAGTGGTGATATTTCATTCTTTCCCCAAAGATATTTCTGGATCGGTTGAGTCTTTCCGGCAGCAACTGTTTTAATATACAAAAAATGTCTAATTAGTGGCACCACCAATACCAGCCAAGAGAAAGTTGATTGGGAAATTGCCTTAATGAAAGGTTTCAATCTGAAACATCGACTCCCCTGCTCCTGTGATGCTTGACCTCCTGTGCTTTTTCCAGCTCCGCACTTTAACAACTATTGTCCTATTAATCTTATTTAAAGTTGTTGAAATTGACATTCCAAATATAACTAGGAGAAAGTGAGGACTGCAGATGCTGGAGGTCAGAGCTGAAAAATGTGTCGCTGGAAAAGCGCAGCAGGTCAGGCAGCATCCAAGGAGCAGGAGAATCGACTTTTCGGGCATAAGCCCTCTTCCAAATATAACTAATGTTACACAACTATTCCTGAAATAACCTACTTTTATTGGGAGAATTTGCTCGTTTTTTGATCAAGTTTTATGTTTGTTGTAGTTTTTAAATGATGTTTTGGTGCCAGTGTTGACTGGGGTGGACAAGGTCAGAAGTCAGACGACACCAGGTTATAGTTTATTTGAAATCCCAAGCTTTCGGAGCTCTGCTCCTTCATCAGGGGAAGTGAGAGAGAAGTACACAGGCACAAAATCTCTTGCTACCCATTGATCTCTCTGCCTATAAATTCTGTGCTCCGAAAGCTTGGGATTTCAAATAAACCTGTAGGTTGTAAAGATTAATTTGGATGAACATCTGAAATAAATTGACTGCTTACAGGAGTGTGCTGTTTAAACAGACTCTACATCTTTCTAAGTAAATGGACTTTGTTTGCTGTAGACAATTTACAGTAGGTTTGCTCTAAGTGTCACTCCATCTGCAACTCTTCCTGTTTGGGGAGGCACAGTGACTCTGTGGTTAGCACTGCTACCTCACAGTGCCATGGATATGGGTGTGATTCCACGTCAAGCAACTGTCTGTAAGGAGTTTGCACATTCTCCCCTGTCTATGTGGGTTTCCCACAGATGCTCTGGCTTCTTCCCACAGCCCAAAGATGTGTAGGTTAGTTGGATTAGTTATGGGCAATGCAGAGATAGAGTAGGGGGCTGGGCCTGGATGTGATGCTGTTCGGAGGGATAGTGTGGATTCCATGGGCAAAATGGCCTGCTTCCAGACTGCAGGGAATCCATGATTCTGCTCATTGGTTGACAGTGGTGTCAGTAGACACTTTGTTCCAAGTATTAAAGTGTAAATGTTATATTATGACCTAATATGTGATCCATTTTCCAGTACATTTTCTAATAAACTATTGAACTTGAAAGAACCTAATCATTGTCTCTTGAAATTCAATGGTATTACCATTGCTGAATACCACATCATCAAGAGAACAGGGTTTACCATTTACCTTAAACTTAATCAGAGTTGAGAGTGTGGTGCTGGAAAAGCAGCAGGTCAGGCAGCATCAAGAGGCAGGAAAATCGATGTTTCGGGCAAAAGCCCTTCATCAGGAATGAGGCTGGGAGCCTCGGGGTGGAGAGTTAAATGGGAGGGGGGGTGGGGCTGGGGGTAAGGTAGCTGAGAGTGCAATAGGAGGTGCAAGTGAAGGTGATAGGTCAGAGAGGAGGGTGGAGCAAATAAGTGGGAAGGAAGATGGACAGATGGGATGGGTCATGAGGTCAGTGCTGAGCTGGAAGTTTGGAACTGGGGTTAGGTGAGGGGAGGGGAAATGAAGAAACTGGTGAAGTCCACATTGATGCTCTATGGTTGAAGGGTGATGAAGCGTTCTTCCTTCAGGCATTCTTCCAAGGATGCCTACTTTGAAGAAGTTCTCTTCCTCTCACCACAAGGATCTCAGTGAGTTCTCACTGCAATCGCCAGGTCATCTCCTCTGCCCTGAAGCTCTTCAGCCGCATTCTAAAACAGACTAACTACTACAGCTACATCTTCCTCAGTGCCTGCCTATGGAACCAACTGATCCCACATGGACTCCAAATCACATTCAGACCAATATAGTTCCCACCGATCCGCTCTACCCTCCTCTCCGACCTATCACCTTTACCCCCACTTCCATCCACTTATTGCACTCTCAGCTACTTTCCCCCAGCCCCATCCCATCCCATTTATCCCTCCACCCCCAAGGCTTCCAGCCTCAATCCTGATGAAGGACGTTTGCCCGAAATGTCAATTTTCCTGCTCCTCGGATGCTGCCTGACCAGCTGTGCTTTTCCAGCACCACACTCTTGACTATGATCTCCAGCATCTGCAGTACTCACTTTTGCCTCCCTGAAACTTAACCAGACCAGCCAAAAAGAATTATGGCAAAAAGAGCTAGGAATTCAATGAAAGGTAACACACTTCCTGACTTCCATAAGCTTGTCCATAAGGCAAAAGTGAGCAATGTGATGGAATACTTTTCACTTGTCTGGATGAGCACAGCTCCAGCAACACTCAATAAGCTCAACATCATTCAGTAAGGCAGCCTACTCGACAGGCTCCCTTAATCAGTCACAACCTTACATATTTTCTCTTCCACTATCAATGTACAGTGTCAACAATGCACTGCAGCAACTTGTCAAGCCTCTTTTAAAAGACAAAGGCAGCAGATGCATGGAAACACCACTACATGCAAGTTTCCCTCCATCTCACGCAGCATCCTGGCTTTGAACTGTATCACCATTCCTTCACTGTCAGTGGACCAAAATCTTAAACTTTCTTACAGTACTGTGAATCAACCTACACCAGATAGACATTCTGGGAGGCAACTCACCACGGTCTTCTCCAGGGCAATTAGAATGGGCAGCAAATGAAGTCCATTGACACTTGCCTCTAATGAAGAAAGCAAACATAGTTGAATTGTTGAAAACAGGGTTTTCTTTTTTGTTTTTCAAATTGCAGTAATGATATTTCGTGGAAGGTAATTCAAAACTCAGTAATTATCCCTTCTCTTCTGTAGTCTGTGCATTGCTAAATTAGATACTTTGGATCAAATCTTTTGATTAGGGAAAGTTATTTTTTGCTAATCAGTAACTATACCCTAGTTGTGTTATCCTTAGTGTACATCAAAATATATTTGCACTTATAGCTACAGAGCACATACATAGCATCTAAAAATAGCAGCCATTCAACCCGTAGGTATTCTGCTTAATGAAGCTAATTAAAACAGGGAATTTTCTGACTGAGACTTTTTGAAGAATTAGGAATTCTGATTTTATTTTGTAGTGAAGAGGAATGTGCAGATGCAAAGGTTGTTTGAACAAGGTTAAAGTATTCTCATTGACAGTTTGTTCTTGGCATGAGTGATGTATTGCCACATGTCAGACTCATTTCTAATAACATTTATCTTACTACTGCAGAACCTTCTGCAAATCCAAATTCAATAAATGAGCCGGTTGCAATTTTCTTTCTCTCTGCCAGAGATAACCAAATAGTCGAGTTTGCATTTAATTCACCTGACAGAAGTCTGGCATTGAACATTTGTTGTATATACCTCTTTGCAAGTAATTTGATTTCTGTTGCCCACATAACTGAGGTTTATCTTTTTTTTTAAACATTTATTTATTAGGTCTAGTTAAACTAGAGAGCTGGATAAACTTATGTCACCTTCTTGTAATGTTAACTATATGTCTTTGCTTCTTTAATTTCAGGGGCTGAATTGTGTTGTCAGGATATCTGTTATTTAATCTAGATTATCTTAATTGATCAAAAGTACTGTTCATCTCAGTCAAATTGTTCATGTTAAGAGTTCAAGCTGTAGTCTTACAAACCAAAGACTTTTTTGAGTTTTTATCAGTCCTGATTGATTACTTAGAACGGATTTTGCCTGCAGGAATGGACTGCAATTGAAGATGCATCAATTGTTAATTCCAGAAAATGGATAACTTACATTGGATGAATGGCTCTACTTACATAATAATGCATGTTTGTCAACTGATTAGAATCTGGTTGACCATTGAATTTCTTGGTGCTTCAGGGAAATTCCTGCCACTCTGGCCTAACCAGCTTTATAAACTTTCAGGTCATGCTTGCAAATTTAGTCAAGCTAAATTCACAATAGTCCCATTCTCTCATTAGAGAGAGAGATGAGTGGTTGTGAATTTAACCTCAAGGACACCACATCTCAGGTGAGATTGAGAAGGTGGGACATTCATTATCACTTCAGCTGGTGTAGAAATTGAACCCATGCTGTTGACATCTCCTCACATCATAAACAAGCCAGCCAACTGACTGCTAAAGCTAGCAATGCACAATAAACAGGTAATGGAATTTCCATTGATATGCTCTGCTCTATTACCATTTGTTCAAGTTGTAGCAAACTGTGCAAAACCTTTTGTGGTCTATTTGACTTCCAGAATCTGCAGTGTTTTGCTTTTGTGTAAAATCCTTTGTGTCCTATTTGCGGCAGAGCTGAATATTGAGCACCATGCTGTGTCTCTCCACACTGCGTTTTATCACTATGATTGGGAGATGACAATTTCACTGCCATCATTTTAGTCTGGAGAAAATGTAGACATTCCTGATTTGGTGTCAGACAGCTGCAATCTTACAAATTGAGGTAGCTGAGAGAAATGATGGAAAAGTAGAGCTGAGTGACATCACCATATAATTACAAGCTGGTGGAAGGTGGTGATGTAAGTACCTTTACTAGATTAGTAGATTAGTAAGTACCTTTACTAGATTAGTAATCTGAAGGTGGTGATGTAAGTGGTAATGTTACTAGATTAGTCATGATTTGGAGACACTGGTGTTGGACTGGGGTGTACAAAGTTAAGAATCACATAGCCACCTGATGAAGGAGCAGCGCTCCAAAAGTTATTGCTTCCAAATAAACCTGTTGGACTATAACCTGGTGTTGTGTGATTCTTAACTTTGTACTAGATTGGTAATCTGAAGGCCCAGACTAATGTTCTGGAGTCACAGATTTAAATTCATACCATAGCAGTTGGTGGATTTTAGGGGGTCAGTTGGGTCAGTGGTAGAGTCCCTGCACCAGAAGGACTTGGTTCATGTCTCACCTGCTTCAGGTGTGTGCATTTTACAATTATCCAATCATGGGCTTCACTGGCTGGAACAGCGGTTACCACCTATCCCTAGTTGTCCCTAAGAAGGTGATGATGAGCTGCTTTCTGGAACTGCCGCAGTCCTTTTTGTGTAGGTATGCCCACAATGCTGCTCATTGGGGAAGGTGATTTTGACATAATTTCATAATGAGTTATGGGTTATGCTAACTGTGTTTGACCAGTTTGTATTATCATGGATTACAGTGTGAGATGATTTAGTGCTCTGCACTTGTAGACAGCAGAAATATACTATCTCTCTGGAGGGTGATGTTAACAGTGTGGGCTCAGTTCCCATACTAGCTAACGTTACCATAAAGGATTCTCCTACTCAACCTCTCCTCTTGCCTGACACAAGGTGACCCCCAGATTAAACTGACACTTGTTATCTTTCTCTAATGAGAGAGCAGAACTGTGGTCCAGCAGGACTATGACAACTTTACCTTCACTCTCTGGAGTGTAGACGAGTGAAACATGATCTCATTGGCCCACATCTTCTGCAAGAAGATTGTTGTCACTGAAACATAGACTAGCATTGAACATTAGAAAGGTCTGGACACACTGATACAACAAATTCCATGGCAATTGCTCAGGCAAGTTGAAACTTTAGTTGGGTAATTACATGACATTTGGAATCCTTCGCAAAAATCCCTGATTCTGAGTTAAACCTCAAGACTTTCAAGTGTTTTGACAAACAATAATATGAAGAGTTAGAAGGATTACAACTTGTTCTAACTGCAATGTAACAAATAAACTGAAACCCTACCTCACCACTGACTGCCCTCTGGACATTCCCTCTTTTCCCCACCCCCTGCCTGACCTGACTCCCATTGCCCAAGCCCATGTCCACACTTCCCCATGCAGACCGGACATCCCCCCAACTGATTCTCCCCTCAAGCCCTTTCCTCAGAGCCAACAACACACCCTGGCCTGGACTCCAGCTCCCAAGGAACCCAACTACATCTCTCCAACCCCCGGCTTCATCTGATCCATTATGGACTCATACCACCCTCCCCAATCCTGGCACCCCCTTCCCACCCAACTCCAACCCAAGCCACAAGCTAAGAAGGCAAAAAAAGATAGTTGTTGCGCTTGACTAAGAGAGGTGTACAAAAAAAGGGGAGCCCTAACCCTGTCTCACCTGATTGTAACAATGTCCATGATCTTTCCCATTCTTCTGGGCATCTTCATATATTTCGATACAGTTAACCATGATATATTCCTCTATTGTTGTCCTGTTTAATGATACAAATGTTAAAAAAATTTCTCATGTCCTAACGTTTAAAAACAAGAGAAATAAAAGAAGGAATATAGCACATGGCTTTTGAACCTGTTTCAATCTTGCTCCAATACCAACCCAACCCTCCCAGACACCTAACATACACCCCCATCTCCCATTTTGAACCTCCAGTGACACCACAAAACACTGCAGTTACTGCCATCAAAGTGAGATGTGGTTTCAGCACCGATCCACTCAGCTGCTGTCTCCTACCATTGCTGGACTGAACTGTGCTGCTTCATTGGGAAGTTAGGCTGGAGAATTCCTCTGAAGTTAAGGGGTAGTGTCTTGTCTAATTTGGGTTTTAAGTGAGGAGTTTGACTCAGATGGGAAGATTTGTTCATTGAAATATACAAAATTGCGAAGGAGTTTGGGAAGGAAGGCATTGCCATAGTAGCTGTCCTGGCTGAAGTATCTAGTACACAAGGGCACAGTCTTAGTGCATGACATCAATTATTTATAACTGCGATAAAGAGAAATGTCTTCAAAGTGTTGTATGTCTTTGGAGTTGTCTGCACCAGAGAGTTGTGGATGTTCCATGATTGAGTCATTTGAAGACTGAGGCAGAATAAATTCTTGATCTATCAGAGAAACAATATGCATGGAATGTGATTGGAAAATACAACACAGAAGGTCAGCTATATCATGTTGAAGGACAGAACAGGTTCAAAAGCCATGTGACGTATTCTTGCTCTGACTTCTCTTGATTTTTAACATTAGGACATGAGAAAATGTTTTATCATTGACATAGTGGTTGTATCATTAAACAGGACAATAATACAGAAATATATCATGGGTAACTGTATCAAAATATATAAAGATGCCCAGAAGAATGGGAAAGATCAAGGGCATTGTTACAATCAGTTGCGACAGGATTAGGGTTCTCTTCTTTTTGTACATGTATCTCAGTCAACCACAAAAACTATCATTTTTTTGCCTTCTTAGTATGTGGCTGTCACACTTCCAATTTGGAATAGGACTTGCTGCAAGATAAGATGGGGCAGCAAAGATTTGGATGACCTTGAGTTAACAAGAGGGGAGAATGTGAGGAACTGCAGTATTCACGAGTGCTTTGCAATAGGTGAGTCAAGAAATAATGAAGGCATGGGTGAAGATTTCAGCCACAGAGGAGCTGAGAGTGGAGCAAAGTCAAGGGAGTGGAAATAGGTCATCTTAGAGATGGCATAAATATGAGTTTGGAAGCTCATCCTGGGATCAAAATGACACCGACTATACAATCTCAAGCTCAGTTTGGATTTTGCCACTCAGCTCCTAACGTCATTACAGCATTAGTCTAAATGTACTGAACTTCAGATCTGAGGCGAGAGTAGCTACCCTTGACATCAAAGCAGCATTTAATCAAGTGCATCAAGAATCCCCAGCAGTACGAAATCAATGGGAAGTAGGAGAAAAGCTTCACTGGTTAGAGTCACCAAAGAAAGACACTTACAATTGTTGGACTGCAATCATCTCAGCCCCAGGACATTGCTAGGTATGATCATCTTCAGCTCTTCTAGCAATAAACATTTCCTCCATCATAAGATCAGAAGTGGTATATTCACTGATAATTGCACAATTCATGACTCTTTAAGCTCTGAACTGGTCCATATCCATATACAAAAAGACCAAAACAACATTAAAGCTTTGACTGATATGGATGTTACATGCTACTTGAGGTCAAACACTGACCTCTAATAAAAAAGAATTTAATCATTTCCCTCTTGATATTCAATGGTGTTCGATCACTGACTCTCTTTAACATTAGGATGTAAGAAAATGTTTTAACATTCACATAGTGATTGTATCTTTAAGTAGGACTATAATAGAGGAATCAGCATCCTGAGAGTTATCATTGATCTGAAACTGAACTGTATTTGCATACTAATGCTGTGGTGACAAAAGCAGATCAGAGGCTGGGCGTTATGAGGTGAGTAATTCACCTTTTAACTTGCCGAAGCCTGTTCACTATCAACAGGACGGTAGTGGAATACATGCCTGGATAAGGTGCAGCCTCAATAAGAAAGCAGCACACCTACAGCTTCTCAACAGCAATTAAGTATGGGCAATTAGTATTGGCTCAGTCAGCTGTAACCTCATATCTTGAACAAATGACAACCTGACTTAATTCCAGATTCTTCAGAACAGGGGATAGAGTGAGTAACGAAGAAATGGAATTTGAAATAGAGAACAAAAGCTATAGCTTCAGTCTTCTCATTATTTAATTTGAGGTAACTTCCTCTCAACCAGTTCTGGATGTAGATAAGCAGTTTAATATTTTAACAAGTGTGGAGAAGTCAAAAGAGAGGTCTTGAGGTTAACCTGGGTCATCAGCATACATGTAAAAATTAATGGAATGCCTTTGGATGATGACAGCAGGGGCAGCATGTAGATGAGAAATCAGTAGGGCACCAAGAACTGATCCTTACAGTTCACCAAATGTATTCATGCAGCAGCAAGAAATATAATCATTGCAACTGAATTTCTGGCTGCAATTAGATCATTCATAGTGGAGCAGAGGGAGAGCAGTCCCACCCAGCTGCAAAGGCATTGGAAGGAGTATTGTCTAGACAACTGTGTCAAAGGTTGCAGACAAATTGAAAAGGATGAGAATGGAAAGGTTACTTTTGTCACACTCGCATAGGATACAATTTGTAATGTTGATAAGTGCCAGGAGACAAAATACTGTTTGCTGGGCAGGTGCAAGACGGAAATATGCTAAGGCAGCTGATCAGATTATCTTGATCTTAACGACAAAGAGGTTCATGGGTGGAGGAGACAGGAGTTGGGATATGTTTAAGAAGAAAAACAAAGGTAGTTTTATTGTTTTAGAATGTAATTAGTGTTCGAAAGTTTTCTTTAAAAACTTGCTTTATTTTATCCTTGTCTCCTTTACCTCTTCTTAATGCCATCTTTCTTTCCCAATTTTATTTTGCTTTCTGTGCATGTCTTAAATCTAATTCATGTTATTTTATACATCCTGGTTTCAGTTCTAAAAGGAAGAAATTCATTAATGTAGTGCCACTTCTAGTATTGATATCATAGAATCATAGAGCTGTACAGCATGGAAACAGACCATTCTGTCCAACCCATCCATGCCAACTAGATATCCCAACTCAATCTAGTTCCACCTGCCAGCACCCGACCCATATACCTTCAAAACCTTCCTATTCATATACCCATTCAAATGCCTCTTAAATGTTGCAATTGTACCAGCCTCCACCATTTCCTCTGGCAGCTCATTCCACACTCATACCACCCTCTGTGTGAAAACGTTGCCCCTTAGGTCTCTTTTATATCTTTCCCCTCTCACCCTAAACCTTTGCCCTCTAGTTCTGGACTCCCCGACCCCAGGGAAAAGACTTTGTCTATTTATCCTATCCATGCCCCTCATAATTTTGTAAACTTCTAGAAGGTCACCCCTCAGCCTCCAACGCTCCAGGAAAAAACAGCCCCAGCCTGTTCAGCCTCTCCCTAAAGCTCAAATCCTCCAACCCTGGCAACATCTTTGTAAATCTTTTCTGAACCCTTTCAAGTTTCATAACATCTTTCCGATAGGAAGGAGACCAGAATTGCACACAATATTCCAACAGTGTCCTAACCAATGTCCTGTACAGCCGCAACATGACCTCCCAACTCCTGTACTCAATACTCTGACCAATAAAAGAAAGCATACTAAACGCCTTCTTCACTATCCTATCTACCTATGACTCCACTTTCAAGGAGCTATGAACCCGCACTCCAAGGTCTCTTTGTTCAGCAACACTCCCTAGGACCATACCATTAAGAGTATAAGTCCTGCTAAGATTTGCTTTCCCAAAATGCAGCACTCCGCATTTATCTGAATTAAACTCCATCTGCCACTTCTCAGCCTATCGGCCCATCTAATCAAGATCCCCTTGTAATCTGAGGTAACCTTCTTCGCTGTCCACTACATCTCCAATTTTGGTGTCATCTGCAAACTTACTAACTGTACCTCTTATGCTCGCATCCAAATCATTTCTGTAAATAACAAAAAGTAGTGGACCCAGCACCGATCCTTGTGGCAGTCCACTGGTCACAGGCCTCCAGTCTGAAAAACAACCCTCCACCACCACCCTCTGTCTTCTACCTTTGAGCCAGTTCTGTATCCAAATGATCTCCCTATATTCCGTGAGACCTAACCTTGCTAATCAGTCTCCCAAGGGGAACCTTGTCGAATGCCTTACTGAAGTCCATATAGATCACATCTACTGCTCTGCTCTCATCAATCCTATTTGTTACTTCAAAAAACTCAGTCTGATATCATTGAAAAATGTGCATGGACAATGGAGGTAATGCCCATATAAATTACTGCCTGCAAGTAATCAATATAAGTCTGACACTGTAAGTTTTTGCTCTAAGTTTTTTGTCTTATGGTCCTGCTCCACAACCACCTGATGAAGAAGCAGCCCTTCAAAAGCTAGTGCTTCCAAATAAACCTGTTGGCCTCTAACCTGGAGTTGTGTGATTTTTAACTTTGTCCACCCCAATCTAACACTGGCTCCTCCAACTCAGTATAAGTCTGTAGACTGAAGCAGTACCATACAAACAGATTCATTCTGATTGTTTGAAAAATCTGACTTTTCACTGTTTTGCTCACAAATGTCACAAATCCTTCTGGAGGGCACCACTGGGGATCAGATTCCCAATAAGGCATGGTGAGGTATTTGTTATGTGGCACTACTACCAGTGATACCGAATATACTTAAGTGTATTCTATGACTCCCCCAGGGGCAGACCCCACTGGGGCTGTTGCTGCAGGCATGTTGCTATGAAAATGTATTTCTCATCCCAAATCTCTGCTCAAGAGCCTGCAAAAACTGTGGGTGTCTGTCAGCCTAGTAAATCACATGTGCCATCTTTTGACCCAATAATTCATGGGAGAGATATTTCTTGAAAAAACCTGAATAACAATAGCAGTAGAGCTTTCATCGTCTGATCCTTTGTTAGTATTATGGAATAGTTAAAGCACAGCATGATGTCTTCTTTCCTGTCATGTTTGTGCCAGCTATCTGCATGAACACCTCAACTAGACTGACTCCTCTGCCTTTTCCACACTGAGCTGTAAATCTCTTGTCTTCAGATAGATATATAATTACCTTTTGAAATTTATGATTGAATTTGTGTCTCCCACGCACTCAGGCATTCCTTTCTAGATCCTAATCACTCAATAGGTAAGATAATTTTCCTCATGTTATCATAAAGTCATAGAGACGTACAAACCCTTCAGTCCAGCTTGTCTATGCTGACCAGATATCCTAAATTAACCTCGTGCCATTTGCCAGCATTTGAGCCTTCCTGTTCATCTGTTGAAACTTTATTGCTGGAACAGCACAGCAGGTCAGGCAGCATCCAGGGAACAGGAGATTCGACGTTTCGGGCACAGGCCCTTCTTCAGGAATGAGCAGAGAGTGTTCAGCAGGAGAAGATAAAAGGTAGGGAGGAGGGACTTGGAGGAGGGGAGTTGGAAATGTGATAGGTGGAAAGAGGTCAAGGTGAGGGTGATAGGTCGGAGTAGGGTGGAGGCGGAGAGGTCCTGTTCATCTACCCATCCAGGGGCTTTTTAAATGTTGTAATTACACCAGCTTCCACCACTTCCTCTGGCAGCTCATTCCATACACACACCACCCTCAGCATGAAAAAATTGCCCCTTAGGTCCCTTTTAAATCTTTCCCCTCTCACCTTAAGCCCTCTAGTTTGGACTCCTCTACCCCAGGGAGAAGACCTTTATCATTTACCCTGTCCATGCTTCACATGATTTTATAAATCTATATAAGGTCATCCCTCAGCTTCTGACACTCCAGGGAAAACAGCTCCAGCCTATTCAACCTCTCCCTATAGCTCAAATTCTTCAACTGTGGCAAGATCCTTGTAAACCTTTTCTGAAGCCTCTCAAGTTTCACAACATCCTCCTGATAGTACAGAAACCTGAATTGAATGCAGTATTCCAAAAGTGGACTAACCGATGTCCTCTACAGCTGCAGTATGACCTTCCAATTCCTCAACTCAGTGCACTGACCAATAAAGGCAAGCATACCAAATACCTTCTTTACTATCCTATCTACCTGCAACTCCAAGGTCTCTTGTTCAACAGCACTCCACAGGGCCTTCCCATTAAGTGTATAAGTCTGCCTTTCCCAAAATGCAGCACCCCTCATTTATCTAAATTAAACTTCATCTGCCACTCCTCGGCCCATTGGCCTATCTGATCAAGATCCTATTATACTCCAAGTTTGGTGTCATCTGCAAACTTACTAATTACACCTCCTATGTTCACACCCAAATTACTTATATAAATGACAAAAAGCAAATTATCCAGCACCGATCCTGGCCTCCAGTCTGAAAAGCAACCCTTCACTACCTATCTTCTACCTAGGAGCCAGTTTTGTATCAAAATAGTTAATTCTGCCTGCATTCCATGTAATCTAAATTTGCTAACCAGTCTACCATGAGGAATATTGATCATGTCCACCACTCTGCCCTCATTAATCTTCTTTGTTACTTCTTTAAAAAACTCAATTAAGTTAGTGAGACACAACTTCTCACGCACACAGCCATGTTGACTATCCCGAATCAGTCCTTACCTTTTCTAAATACATGTAAATTCTGTCCCTCAGGATACCCCACAATAACGCGCTCACCACCAATGTCAGGCTCACAAGTCTATATATCCCTGGCTTTTCCTTACCACCTTTCTTAAACAGTGGCACCACATCAGCCACCCTCCAGTCTTCTATCACCTCACCTGTAACTAGCAATGATACAAACTTCTCAGCAAGGTGCCCAACAATTACTCCCCTAGCTTCACAGAGTTCTAGGGTACACCCGATCAGGTCCCAGGGATTTATCAACCTTTATGCATTTTAATCCATCCAGCACCTCATCCCCTATAATATGAACATTTTTCAAAATATCTGTATTTATTTCCCACATTCCAAATCTTCCACATTGTTCTACAAAGTAAACACTGATGCAAAATACTCATTTAGTATCTTCCCTATCTCCTGCAGTTCCATACATTGTTCAGCGTTACATTGTTCTCTCCCTGGTTACCCTTTTGTCCTTAATGTACGTGTAGAACCCCTTTGGATTATCCTTAACTCTATCTGTTGATATTAGCTATTTACCATTCATCTTAATTTAGCATCCCCTGCCCCTCTTGAACATTTTCATATCCTTCTGAAACTAGTGCCCAGAATTGGACTCAGCACTCCTCTTGAGACTGAGGCAGTCTTTTCTGAAGGCGCCCCATAAATTCTTTGCTTTTGTATTCGAGGTCTGTCTTTACAAAACCATAAGATCAAAAGATCAGATGTTTGAAAGTGGTGTCACACATAGACAGGGTGATGAAGAAGGTTTTCAGCATGCTTGTTTTCATCAATCAGAGCATTAAATTGGAATGTCTTGTTGCAGCTGTACAAGATGTTGGCAAGACCACATTTGGAGTACTCCATGTAGTCCTGATTGTCCTACTTTAGAAAGGATATTATTAAACTAGAAAGAGTGCAGAAAAGATTTACTAGGATGCTACCTGGACTGGAAGATTTGAGTTATAAGAAGAGTCATAGAGTCATAGAGATGTACAGCACAGAAATTGACCCTTCAGTCCAATTCGTCCATGCCGACTAAATATCCTAACCTAATCTAGTCCCATTTTTTAGCATCCGGCCCATATCCCTCTGAACCTGTCCTATTCATATGCCCATCCAGGTGCCTTTTAAATGTTGTAATTGTACCAGCCTGCACCACTTCCTCTGGCAGCTTATTCTATACATGCACCTTCCTCTGTGTGAAAACATTGCCCCTTAGGTCCCTTTTACATCTTTTCCTCTCACCCTAAACCTATGCCTTCTAATAATGGACTCCCCCACCTTGGGGGAAAAGACTTGTCTATTTACCCTATCAATGCCACTCATGATTTTTTATAAACCTCAATAAGGTCATCCCTCAGCCCCGATGCTCCATGGAAAACAGCCCTAGCCTATTCAGCCTCTCCCTATAGCTCAAATCCTCCAACCCTGGCAACATTCTTGTAAATCTTTTCTGAACCCTTTTAAAGCTTCACAACATCCTTTTGATAGGAAAGTGACTAGAACTGCACACAATATTCCAAAAGTGGCCTAACCAACATCCTATACAGCCACAACATGACCTCCCAACTCCAATACTCAATACTCTGACCAATAAAGGGAAGTATACCAAACTCCTTCTTCACTATCCGATTTACCTGTGAATCTACTTTCAAGAAACAATGAATGTGCACACCATGGTCTCTTTGTTCAGCAACACTTCCCAGGACTTTACCATTAAGTGTGTAAGTCCTGCCCTGATTTGCTTTTCCAAAATGCAGCACCTTGCAGTTATCTAAATTAAACTCCATCTGCCACTCCTCAGCACATTGGCCCATCTGATCAAGATCCTATTGTACTCTGAGGTAACCTTCTTCGCTGTCCACTACAATTTTGGTGTCATCTACAAACTTACTAACTATAACTCCTATCTGCACATGCAAATCATTTTTATAAATGATGAAAAGCAGCGGACCCAGCACCAATCCTTGTGGCACTCCATTGGTCACAGGCCTCTAGTCTGAAAAGCAACTCTCCATTATCACCCTCTGTCTTCTACCTTCGAGCCAGTTCTGATTCCAAATGGCTAGTTCTCCCTGTATTAAGTGAGATCTTACCTTGCTAACCGGTCTCCCATGGGGAACATTGTTGAACACCTTACTGAAGTCCATATGGATCACGTCTATCACGCTGCCCTCATCAATCTTCTTTGTTACTTCTGCAAAAAACTCAGTCAAGTTCGTGAGACATGATTTCCCACGCACAAAGCCATGTTGACTACCCTTAATCAGCCCTTACCTTTCCAAATACATGTACATCCTGTCCCTCAGGATTCCCTCCAGCAACTTGTCCACCACCGACGTCAGGCTCACTGGTCTATAGTTCCCTGGCTGGTCCTTTCCACCTTTCTTAAATACTGGCACCACGTTAGCCAACCTCCAGTCTTTCGGAACCTCACCTGTGACTATCGATGATACAAATATCTCAGCAAGAGGCCCAGCAATCACTTCCCTAGCTTCACGCAGAATTCTTGGTTACACCTGATCAGGTCCTGGGGATTTATCCACTTTTATACGTTTTAAGACATCCATCACCTCCTCCTTTGTCATATGGACATTTTTCAAGATATCACCATCTATTTCCCCACATTCTGTATCTTCCATGTCCGTCTCCACAGTAAACACTGATGCTAAATACTCATTTAGAATCTCCCCCATCTCCTGCAGCTCCACACAGAGGCTGTTTTGCTGATCGTTGAGGGGTCCTATTCTCTTCCACATTACCATTTTTTCCTTAATGTACTTATAAAATCCCTTTGGATTTTCCTTAACCCTAATGCCAAAGCTATGTCATGTCCCTTTTTTGTCCTGTTGATTTCCCTCTTAAGTATACTCCTACTGCCTTTATACACTTCTAAGGATTGACTATACCTGCTGTCTATACCTGACATATGCTTCCTTCTTTTTCTTAACCAAAACTTTAATTTTTCTAGTCATCCAGCATTCCCTACACCTACCAGCCTTTCCTTTCACCCTAACAGGAACAAAATGTCTCTGGACTCTCATTATCTCATTTTTGAAGACTTCCCATTTTTCCAGCCACCTATTTACCTGCGAACATCTGCCCCCAATCAGCTTTTGAACATTCTTGCCTAATACAGTCAAAATTAGCCTTCCTCCAATTTAAAACATCAGCTTTTAGATTGGTTTATCCTTTTCCATTGCTATTTTAAAACAAATACAATTATGGTCTCTGGCTCCAAAGTGCTCCCTCACTGACACCTCAGTCACCTGCCCACTCTTATTTCCCAAGAGTGGGTCAAGATTTGCACTTTCTCTAGTCGGTACATCCATATACTGAATCAGAAGATTTTCTTGTACACATTTAACAAATTCCTCTCCATCTAAACCCTTAACACTAAGACAGTCCCAGTCTATGTTTGGAAAGTTAAAATCCCCTACCATAACCATTCTATTATTCTTACAGATAACTGAGATCTCCTTATACGTTTGTTTCACAGAGGCTAGAAATATTTTCCCTGGTGCATAGGAGACTAAGAATTGACCTCATACAGGTCTAAAAATCATGTGATGCATAGAAAAGATAGATAACCAACTGTTTTTCCCCATATTAGGGGAATCTAAAACTGGATTGCTTAGGAGATTGGGGAGAGATACAAAAGGATCCAGGAGCAAACGTTTTACACAGAAGATGGTAAGTATCTGGAATCTGTATCTGAAAGACGTAGTGGGGAGGTGAGTATAATTTCATCATTTAAGGAACATTTAGACAGGTACATGAATGGGATAGGTATGGAGGGATATAGACCAAACGCAGACAAATAGGACAAGTTTAATTGTAAAATCTGGGCAGCATGGACAACTTGGACCAAAGGGCCTTTTTGCACACTGTATGCCTCTATGACCTATATGTGAGTCATTCAGCTCATTGAGTCTGGTTCATCATTCAAGGAGATCATGGCTGATCTGATAATCCTCTCCTCCACTTTCTTAACTTTTCCCCATAACCCTTGATTCTCTCATCTCAGCTTTGAATATACTGTTTAAAAAAATTATTTATTTTGTGCAATGCGGATGTTGCTGCCGGTCCAGCATTTATTGCCATCCCTAGTTGCCCTTGAGAAGGTTGTGGTGAGCTGCCTTCTTGAACAGCTGCAGTCCACCTAGTGTGGATTGACCTACAATGCCATTCAGGAGGGAATTCCAGGATTTTATGACCAAACCTCAACTTTGCAGTAAAGAATTCCACAGATTCACTCCCTTTGTACTAGCTTTTTATAATTTACACAAAATGACTCCAAATCTGTCTGTGCTGCAGTTTTCTGTAATCTATAGTTAGCCTTTCTCTTGTTGCTTTTTTTAAAATAATGATATGACATTAGCAGTTTTCTACTCCTCAAACACTTTTCCAGAATCTAAGAATTCCTGGAACATTATGACCAGGTGCATCCACTATCTCTATAGTCCTTCCTTTAATATCCTATGATGCAACCTTTTAAGTCCAGAGGGCATATTGACCTTTAGCCCCATTAGTTTCCTTAACCATTTGCTCTAGTGATAGCTACTGTATTTATTTTCTCTCTCCTTTTGTCCCTTGATCATTTAGTAGTTTTGGAAAGCTATTAGTGTCTTCTACCATGAGCTTGTTTCAAAGTATTTATTTAACTCCTCTGCCATTTTCTGGTTGCCATTATTATTTCTCCCGTCTTATTTTAAAGAGGCCTATGTTCACTTTGGCCTCTTTCCTCCATTTATGGATTTAAAGAAGGACTTGCTATCCATTGTGACATCACGGAAGCCTTAATAAGCATTCGTACAACTTTCTTTAGCATCTTCAAAGATTTTATTTTGTGCGTATGTCCTCAGCCAATCTGCTTTTGTACCCATTTTAGAATTGTATCATTATTTTTTTTTCCAACCTATCTGAATTGAATCTCATCAGCCACATGTCTGCACACTCAGCAGCCTGTCTGTGCCCTCCAGAAACATATCTCTATTCCCCTAAATGTAGTTTAGTTTCCAGTCAATAATTATTTATCCTCATCAAGTGTGGAAATGTTGCCAGAAGATCTTCAATTTCTCAATAGCTAAAGAATCGTCAAAAACCTAATCTAAATTATCTAACAACAAAATACCCTATATGATGAGAATTTCTACTATGCTGACAGGGGTTGAAATAACATTCTGATTCTTTCTGAAAATGGAGAAAATGCACTGATTAGAAGCAGATACCTGCAGAGCAAAGAATTATCTGATTCATGCTGATGGGGAATCAACGTGGGATATTGAGAATAGAAGGCAACTATACTGCTAACAATGAAACATTCTAATGATTGTAAATGGAGCTCGACTACTATCTAATTTACAGCCAATTATTTCAAATTGTGGTGTGATTCAAAGAAAAATCATGCTGCGCTTTTGATAGCAAAATGTCTATTTGAGAGTCATCGTGAAAACTTACTTAAATTATCTCTATAAAATATTTAGCCTGTTACTTTAATATTGCAAAGTTTTCAAAGTACTAAATGGAATAGTTGTATTATGTTCCTTGTCTATGAAATGTTCCATAGAAAAATAATGGTGTTCATTGGCAAAGTCAGAACAGCAAAGATGTTTCTTTCTGAGAACAAGGAGTTAAAAGCATCCAACTCATTTTGGACCCATGTCAGCAGATTAGCTCAACCCCTGTGGAGGTTTAACAATACAACTCTACTGAAAAGATATGCTATCCTGGTACCCTGAGGCCAACTGAGATTGGTTGATAAATTTCTTTACCAACAACTGAGTAAATAGCCATAATTTGCTGTAAAGAGACATTGATTGATCGTAAAAGAGATTTTGGCTTTGCAGATGGGGGGATTAAGTTGAGCTGGAAGGTTTGTAAAGAATTATTTTGATTTCAAGCCTCAAGCATGAACAATGAGGAACATAACCCATGCCTGGAGAAAGAACCAGAGGTTAATTGTTGGACTCTTTTCAATTTAAATTATTCAACATGTTCCTTTCTGTTTACACGCACTTTCGGCCTTGATCTGCCAATCTTGCCTTTTAATGGCGCTAGAGGACAAATGATGCTTTACATGGGGTGAAATCTTCTGCTCCTGGACAGAGCAAGTTTGGGGGTGAGAAGGCATTAGCTAGTGATATTCCCCACACACTGCCACCTAGCTTCCCACATGCAAATTAGGTTAGAGTCAGAAGATTGATCATGAGTCTTCCTACCCCAATCTATTTCTCACGTAGATAGGGTAGGTGAAAATGGGCTATTGGGGTATTGCAAGGTCAAAGGGGTCACAGAGCCTGTAGGAGATACCTGGAGATCTGGCGGAGCCCAGTGCTAATGTTGTCCACCATGAGTTTGATTCCCTGCTATCACTTGTCATTCTCTGGATTTGCACTGCAACTGGAAAATGGCTGGGACCATGTCCAGGATGGATGGAGTCAGTGCTACTTTGATGGATGAAGTGCAGGATCCACGTCTGTTGATACTAAATCATCGATGGGTCAAATACGCATTTGCAAACTCCTGTTACAATTCATTTGCAAACCTTTTATTATCCATTTGCGATCCATACAGAATGAATGTGCGAATGATCAAAGGAAGCTTGCACCATACCATTGGTTTGCTCATTGAACATTTGCATCTCAATGATGATGATGAAATTAACAATGTCTTAAAAAGAGGTCAATGCAAGCCAAGGTAGTGGATTATTCAGACCACTGCCAAAAGGCCTGTGGGAGGCAAAAAGCACCGCTTCATTGTCTGTCTAGTCAGCCACTTCTCAACCTTTTAGTTAAGGTCAAGTGTAAGCTCTGAGTTGCAAGTCATCAGAGGATTCCAAGATTATTGCTGGATCATGATTGGACATTGGAGGGTCGTCAGTTTAGTTGAGCTGCTATTGGTGGATCTTTCTGCTGCCTTTGGCCTAACACCTATTCAGTGTGCAGCCAACTAGAGAAGTGGCCATTGAGGGTGTCCAGAACAAATTCAGAGTAACTGTGAGAAAGATGAAGAAGGTATAGCAGTCTACTGGACCTTCTTCATGAAGAGCATGCTCCTGGATTGCTGGATTGCTGCGGGTTTCAAGCAGCAGATATCTACCCTGCGGGATGGCGTGGTATTTCATTGTGACCTTCTGGAGTGTAAAACAATGTGAGCATCTCCAGAAGGTGTTTGAGGAGAAAGGAGGTGAGAGTTCCCACTCTGTCCTATCTGCAGCACCATTGGTCATCCTCCCTACACAGAGAAGCTGGCTGGTTACTATCCACATGTATGAACCACATGTCTCAACAGTAGATGTCCTGTTCTTCCTGGGAAAATAAGTCCAGATGTAGTGGATCTGTTTGATATCTGGACCAGCAAGAGACAGGTCAAGGTGGCTGTGCATGCAAACATCCTCCATGTGCCCTCCAGCTTCATGATTGGAGGGTGTTGCGGCTACCTGACATACACAGGGCAGCCTAAAGTGTGCTGAATCTGTGGGAGGTCAGGGCACATGGCAGTAGACTGCAAGGTAACCCTCTGCAGGAACTGTACACAGGAGGGGCACTCACTGACCAACAGCAACAAGGAAAGAGGCAGCTGCATGAGGGACACACCAGCAGCTCCTCTGAACACTGAGCTGTGCAAAATGATGGTCACAAACATGAAAGGAGACAAAGCACCTTGAGGCAGAAGAAGACGAAGATCATCCTCCAGCCCTGGATCACCAGACATCGTGAAGGGTCAGTGAACCCCCTCCTCCAGTTGTCGGAAACCAAGGGTCATCCCCCTGCACCACAGCTCCAGGCAATTGACATCAGTGACACTCTGAACAAGGAGCAGAGCACAACAGCAGCTCTGTCCGATTCAAAAGTGAAACGTCCTGACTTCGTCCTCGCCCTGATAACACCGGATCAGACTAACTCTCCAGAGAGGGTGGAGCAGAACAGCTCCCTCGGCCCTGATCAAGGGATAACACCCAACCAGGAAAGAATTGGACAGCTCCCCCTGCCCTGATGCAGGAGCAGGTAAAAACAATGACTGCACATGCTGGAAACCAGATTCTGGATTAGTGGTGCTGGAAGAGCACAGCAGTTCAGGCAGCATCCGAGGAGCAGTAAAATCGACGTTTCGGGCAAAAGCCCTTCATCGGGAATACAGGCAGAGAGCCTGAAGGGTGAAGAGATAAGTGAGAGGAGGGTGGGGGTGGGGAGAAAGTAGCATAGAGTACAATAGGTGAGTGGGGGAGGGGATGAAGGTGATAAGTCGGGGGGGGAGGGTGGAGTGGATGGGTGAAAAAGAAGATAGGCAGGTAGGACAAATCATGGGGACAGTGCTGAGCTGGAAGTTTGGAACTGGGATGACGTGGGGGAAGGGGAAATGAGGAAACTGTTGAAGTCCACATTGATGCCCTGGGGTTGAAGTTTTCTGAGGCGGAAGATGAGGTGTTCTTCCTCCAGGCGCCTTGTGGTGAGGGAGCGGCGGTGAAGGAGGCCCGGGACCTCCATGTCCTCGGCAAAGTGGGAGGGGGAGTTGAAATGTTGGGCCACAGGGCTGTGTGGTTGATTGGTATGGGTGTCCCGGAGATGTTTCCTAAAGCGCTCTGCTAGGAGGCATCCAGTCTCCCCAATGTAGAGGAGACCGCATCGGGAGCAACGGATACAATAAATGATATTGGTGGATGTGCAGGTAAACCTTTGATGATGTGGAAGGCTCCTTTACGATCTTGGATAGAGGTGAGAGAGGAGGTGTGGGCGCAGGTTTTGCAATTCCTGTGGTGGCAGGGGAAGGTGCCAGGATGGGAGGGTGGGTTGTAGGGGGGCATGGACCTGACCAGGTAGTCACAGAAGAAACGGTCTTTGTGGAAGGCGGAAAGGGGTGGGGAGGGAAATATATCCCTGGTGGTGGGGTCTGTTTGGAGGTGGCGGAAATGTTGGCGAATGATTTGGTTTATGCGAAGGTTGATAGGGTGGAAGGTGAGTACCAGGGACATTCTGTCTTTGTTACAGTTGGAGGGGTGGGGTCTGAGGGCAGAGGTGCGGGATGTGGACGAGATGCTTTGGAGGGCATCTTTAACCACATGGGAAAGGGAAATTGCGGTCTCTAAAGAAGGAGGCCATCTGGTGTTTTCTGTGGTGGAACTGGTTCTCCGGGGAGCAGATATGGCGGAGGCGGAGGAATTGGGAATAGGGGATGGCATTTTTGCAGGAGGTAGGGTGGGAAGAGGTGTAATCCAGGTAACTGTGGGAGTCGGTGGGTTTGTAAAAAATGTCGGTGTCAAGTCGGTCGTCATTAATGGAGATGGAGAGGTCCAGGAAGGGGAGGGAGGTGTCAGAGATGGTCCAGGTAAATTTAAGGTCAGGGTGGAATGTGTTGGTGAAGTTGATGAATTGCTCAACCTCCTCGCGGGAGCATGAGGTGGCGCCAACGCAGTCATCAATGTAGCGGAGGAAGAGGTGGGGAGTGGTGCCGGTGTAATTACAGAAAATGGACTGTTCTACATAGCCAACAAAGAGACAGGCATTGCTGGAGCCTATATAGGTGCCAATGGCTACCCCTTTGGTCTGGAGGAAGTGGGAGGATTCGAAGGAGAAATTGTTAAGGGTGAGGACCAGTTCGGCCAAACGAATGAGAGTGTTGGTGGAAGGGTACTGTTGGGGATGGGAGAGGAAGAAATGGAGGACTTGGAAGACCTGGTCATGGCCATTTCATCTGGAGGTCAAAGTTGGACTTGATGCACAGGGACACTATGTACAAAGCTCTGGATAAGGAGAAGGGGGAGAAGAACATGTACCCAATGCCTCCCTCATCCTGATGACCACCTTTGTATGCAGCTGCATCAAGCTGTGCGTAAACCCTCAGTATGCAAGCACCAAGTGTCACTACATACCGAGGTTCTACCTGTCCTGGGTGTTACAATGAATGAATGAGTCTGGCCTTGTTGCCGCAGAAAGCTCCAATTAGTTGGACCATCTGCATCACTTATCCCTCATGGAAAGAGTTGCAAAACAAAACACCTATGACCAAAAGTCCATCAGACAGTGGTCATCATGTAAAATCCTTGAGATTGTGCTGGAAAAGGAGACAATAGATCCTATTGGGTTGTTCACTGAGCAGATTGTTAAAGTCACTTGGCAGAATGCCTCATCACCAGAAGTTTCCAACAAGCATCAAGACATTGCTTGGCTGGTGGTGAGAAGTGCCCAGCCCATCAGATCCTTCATGCATACCTGCTCGGTCTGGGCTACTGTACATTCCCTAAAAATGGTTGCTAGGGAATAGAGACTAACACGCACCTTCTTGTAGAATGTGCCTGTAGGATGTCTGGAGAAAGGTGCAATGGTTTTTGTTGAGTTTAATTCCAAGCAGCTCCATGACACAGGACCCTGTGCTCTACAGTCTGTTTCATGGGACACACAATGAGGAACACATCACTGCGACTGTAGGAACATCAACTCAGTGAAAGACGCTCTTTGGTCTGCCTGAAACCTGTTGGTCTTTCAGAGCAAGGAACTGACCCCGACTGAATGTTGCAGACTGGCTCATTCCAAGGTCCAGGACTACGTGTTGAGTGACAAATTAAAGCCTGGGGCAGCTGCCTCCAAGGAGTATTGGGTAAAGACCACTGTCTGAGGTCTTCCTGCCAAAGTTCTGTGGAGTCCTTTCAGTTCACGACCCTCTCAGTGTCTCAAAATATACGTAAATAGCAACCGGCATGAGTATAAAATGCCTTTGTTAACTGCAGGGAAGCCATGAGGAATGTCAAATTCCAATGTGTTCAGTTTTTTGACTCTGCAAAGACTGTTAAGAAATGTTTTATTACCTTTTGTAAGTGCATAAGATAATTTTTATGAGGAAAGTATATTTTTGCAATTAAAAAACAACTATTTTCTAAATTTAACAATGGTCTGTACTGAATGCAACGTAGTCGAGAGTGTGGAGCTGGAAAAGCAGAGCAGGACAGGCAGCATCGGAGGAGCAGGAGAATCAATTAGTTTTAAGATTTGTAGTTCAGGTTGAGGTTCTGGATGTAGGTTTGCTCACTGAGCTGGAAGGTTAATTTCCAGATGTTTCGTCACCCTACTAGGTAATATCTTCAGTGGGTCCCCAGGCGAAGTACTGCTGATAATCCCTGCTTTCTATTTATATGTTTGGGTTTCTTTGGGTTGGTGATATCATTTTCTGTGGTGATGTCATTTCCTGTTCTTTTTCTCAGGGGATGGTAGATGAGGTCTAACTCAATGTGTTTTTTGATAGAGTTCCGGTCGGAATTCCATGCTTCTAGGAATTCTCATGCATGTCTCTGTTTGGCTTGTCCTAGGATGGATGTGTTGTCCCAGTCGAAGTGGTGTCCTTCCTTATCTGTATGTAAGGATATTAGTGAGAGAGGATCATGTCGTTTTGTGGCTAGTTGATATTCATGTATCCTGGTGGCTAGTTTTCTGCCTGTTTGTCCAATGTAGTGTTTATTACAGTTCTTGCAAGTTATTTTGTAAATGACATTAGTTTTGCTTGCTGTCTGTGTAGGGTCTTTCAAGTTCATTATCTGCTGTTTTAGTATGTTGGTGGATTTGTGGGCTATCATGATGCCAAGGGGTCTGAGTAGTCTGGCAGTCATTTCCAAGATATCTTTGACATAGGAAAGAGTGGCTATGTTTTCTGGACGTGTTTTGTCTGCTTATTTGAGTTTGTTGCTGAGAAATCGGCGGACTGTGTTCATTGGATATCCATTCTTTCTGAATATACTGTATAGGTGATTTTCCTCTGCTCTGCGTAGTTCCTCTGTGCTGCAGTATGTGTTGGCTCATTAAAATAATATTCTGATGAAGCTTCATTTGTGGATGTTGGGATGATTACTCCCGTAGTTACATACAGATAAGGAAGGACACCATTTAGACTGGGACAACACATCCATCCTAGGACAAGCTAAACAGAGACATGCACAACAATTCCTAGAAGCTTAGCATTCGAACCGGCACTCTATCAACAAACACATCGAGTTAGACCTCATCTACCACCACCTGAGAAAAAGAACAAGAAATGACATCACCATAGGAAATGACATCACCACCGGAAATGCCGTCACCGACTCAAAGAAACCCAGAAGTATAAATAGAAAGCAATAAGTATCAACAGTGCTTTTCCCGGATGCCCACTGAAGATGTTAACTGGTAGGTTGAAGAAACATCTGGAAATGAACCTTCCAGCTCAGCGAGCAAACCTGCATCCAGGAGAATCGACGTTTCAGATATAAGCCCTTCAGCAGGAATGCAGCCTCAGTAGCAGAGAATGAGGAGCATGCAGGTCAGTGACAGGTCGCAGCCCCAGGCACATCCAGATTCAAAAGAGGACCAGAGTTTGTCAGATCTGACTCCATTTCCTGGGTATGGGTGCAGCATAGTGACAATGCAGGGTCCCAGTGTGTCCGCACACTACGGCAGGACAACACTTGAGGCTAGAGCTGGACTTGAGAGCTGCGGGGTGGGGGTGTGGAGGCTCTCCTGTCCCAATGATTGTGAAGTTGACTGTCGCTTTGAACTTCTATGTGATTGGTTCCTTCCAGGAAGTAACGGGATTTCGCAGTTGTATACTGACAAGTGCTTCAGGATAGCAACCAATGCTATCAATGCAAGATCATATTGATTTATTTTGTTTCCTGGTGGTGCTGCCCTGGCATTAGAATTTGGAAATAACTGGATCCCCCAGATACCGGATACCATTGAGTGCACACACGTGGCACTGCGAGTTGTGCCAGAATGCTATGGATAATAGCATCAACCGGAAGGGATTCCATTCAATTAATACTCAGATGGTATGTGATCACCATCACCACTTCCTGGAGGTATATGCCCTGGCAGATGCCACGACCTCTACAACTACAGCAGTCTCATGTACTTAGTGTATTTGAGTGTTCAGGAACCTTACAAAGCTGGTCACTGAAGACAAGGGATACCCACTGTGATCATGGCTGGTCACTCCATTACATAATATTCTGACTGATGTGGAGCACAGATATAATGCTGCTCATGCTTGAAACAGGACTATGGTAAAACAGACAATGAAGTTGGCCTGGTCCGAAAGGTCCTCATCGTATAGTTTGGACATAATGTGCTGCACATCCAACACAGTATAATTTGGACATAGTGAGTGCATACTGCGCTCTGCACAATTGTAGTAGGAAACATGGTGACGTGTTTGATGCTGAGAAAATAGGGAAAGACTCTTCTGAGGAGAACAAGGATACAGGGAAGGAGGAAGCTATACTTGTGCATAACAGAGTTCTACAGCATCAGAGCTACAGGCCAGGCAATACCAGATTGACAACTGGTTTCAGTATATGAGAGCTGGGAACAGCCGTCCAATACATAATGAGCAATAGTCATTTGATTTGCATTGTTGGGGTGACCTGAAGGTCTTTGGTTTCTGTTCACTTTTGGAGCCTATGATTAAAAGATCATGTTTAGAATTGTCTGATTGACTGCCTTCGGCCAAGTAACGTCTTTGGTGTTTGTTAGAAAGTTATGGTGATGAGGCATTCTGCCTAATAACTTTGATAGTTCCTTACTGGACAATAATAAAATCAAGTAAGCAGAGGATATTGGGAACAGAGTAACGATGACTTAGGAGGGCATTCAGACAAATGTATTAAGGATGAGTAAACTGTGCAGCTAGATGGTTAAAGAGCGACAATCGTGAGAGGAGTGGGTTGTAAGTGTCAGGGAGTGTTAGTCAAGCTGTGAGCAATGTGGATTTATGGCTGCTCTGTAATTATCCTGCTGGTGAAGGGCAAGAGCAGATCGCCAACTCTTGTCCAGCCACGTAGCAACCTTCCAAAGACAGTGCAGTTACAAGGGATCATGGTCATTCCACTGATATCTGATGAGTGGTGGGTTTTTCTGGAATGATGTGTGGTAAGAAAGAAATGGAATTGGACCTGAGGGGTGCCATTGAGATGAGATAGATAGCTAATTAGGTGAGTTTGATAAGATAGGCTAAAATTTCTCATTAGGCCTTGTGGCAAGAATCACTCAAAAAACATGATACAACCTGCATTTAGCAAAAACAATGTAAGATTGAGCCCCATGAGTCATTTGCTCATTCTTTAGCTTCTTTAGCTTCATCAGATTCCGTTTAGATTATATGAGTTCTGGAACTATGTTTTCTAGATATTGTTGCTTGCAGGATAATTTATGAAATTATCTTTCCTTCTTTCAAAAGGCAGCAATTAATTCAAGGGGAATTTAAGTTGAAAGATGCTTTTGCCTTCATAATTGACTCCAGGATGAGTGTCAGGAGAATGGTCTAGAGACTTCTTTGTTTTGTATTTGTGGACCAAAGTGTAAACTAACTTCTGAAATGGAAAGGTGCTGCCTGAATGCAGTGTAAATGACCTCTGTTGAACATCTTATAAAGTCAATGCATCAGTGTACACTTTTTAAATTAATTCATGGGAAGTGGGTGTCTGATTGGTTAACTCAAGAGTCAACCATGAATCATTGTGTCATTTTTTTTCATCACGACATAACTATTTTGAACTGATAAACACTGCTATTGACTGAAAATTCATTAAATCAGTGACAATATTGTAATGTAACAATATCTTGAAACTACATAATAAAAGCAAATTACTGCGGATGCTGGAATCTGAAACCAAAAGAGAAAATGCTGGAAAATCTCAGCAAGTCTGGCAGCATCTGTAAGGAGAAAAAAGAGCTTTGACAAAGGCCAGTTAGACTCAAAATGTCAGCTCTTTTCTCTCCTTACAGATGCTGCCAGACTTGCTGAGATTTTCCAGCATTTTCTCTTTATTGGGTTCTTGAAACTACCTGTCTTGATAAATGGAAAATGCTGAGTCAGGTACTGCATGACGATTCTATTTTGCTTCTAACTTCAACATGGAAAAGCAAGGAAGAGTATGTCGATATTTGGGAACATAAACCAGCAAAAAAATCAAACCAATTAAAAAATCCTATTCTCTCGACATTCACTCCTTGTTATGCATGGATCCACAGGTAGTGAATCTGTGTTCCCATGGTGTTGGGCTCAGACCTGAGGTTTTCACCCCTAATTGACAGATCTTGATGAATTCCACGGTCCTTCATGGTAGACAAAGGATTTCTATCACCTCTCTGAGCTTTTATGCTATACATGGGTGTTCTGTGCCCCATTTCCTGTGGATAACAAGGATTTTGGTGTAATTTGTACTCTGGCCTGTATGTAAACTTTCCTATTAATAATTCTGTCACTCCAGTGAGAGAAAAAGCCATTACCATCCCACGTTAATAAGGTTGCAGACATTAGAAAGCTGTTTATATTCAATTAATGCTGCGAGCTCAAATGATAAGAGTGAGCTCTGGAGGTGTCCCCATTTCTGAGCCAGTCCCACCTGCTCCAGGGGTCTGTGATAACATTTCAGACTAGGTTGATTTAAAAATATCTGGGTGAAGAGGGCTTGTAGGCAGTCTATGTGGAGCATCTACATTAATATGATTCTGGATTGAATGTCCTGCTTCCATGATTTGTATTCAGTGGTATTCTATTTAAAAATGACAGTATGACAGCAAATAAAAGCTTGAACTCATACAGTACCTTTGTTAACCTCACAACACTTGCACTATTGGAACACCTTTAATATAATAAAATGATCCAAGATTTGTTATTTGAATATTATTGAATTAGGCACTGAGCCACACCAGGAGACATTAGGACCACTGACAAATGCTTTGGTCAAAGTGTTGGTTTATAAGGAACATCTGAAAGAATCAGGAAAGATGGAGAGGGTTAAGGAAAGCAGGTGAACATGACCACCAAGATGGAAGGATGAAAACTGGGGATAAACGATATATTACAGATGCTGAAGATCTGAAATAAGATTGGAAAATACTGCAGAAACTCTCAGTCTGGCAGCGTCTGTGGAGATAGAAAAACAGAGTTAACATTCAAATCCGATCTGACTCTTCTTCAGAACATGATGTGTTATATCAGATAAAAACTGAGATTGTATAAAAGGCAGAATTACAGGTGTATAGACACCTCATATTGTTGTGGCACTGAAGGAGATTACAGAGATTGAGAAAGCAAGGCACTGAAGGGATTTAGAAACAAGGATGATAATTTTAGTATAGAGGTGGGGCTGACATCCAACATACATTAGTAATTAGGTAAATGGGAGTTAATAGGAGTTAAGTTAAGGAAAAGCATTAATAAAAATAGGAAGTGCTGGAGAAACTCAGTAGGTCTGGCAGAATTTGTGGAGAGAGAAACAGAGTTAGCATTTTGTGTCGAGTATGGCTATGTTTCAGAACTGCAACAAGTGAATCTCCATAAATGGGATTCATAACAAAGGCAGCCTGTCTGGATCTCACAGCATGTTCGTTCTGTCTTTACAAGTGGCATTGTGGTTCTGCTGCCTCACAGTGCCAGGGACTCAGGTTCAATTCCAGCTTTTGGTGACCGTCTGTATGGAGTTTGCATGTTTGCTCCATGACTGTATGGGCTTCTGTCAGGCGCTCCAGTTTCCTTCCACTATCCAAAGATGTACAGACTAGGTGGAATGATCATGCTAAATTGCCCTGTAGTATTCAGGGATGTGCAGGCTCGGTGTCTTAGCCATGGTAAATGTCCGGTTATGGGGACAGGGTAGAGGGCTGGGTTTGGGCAGGATGCTCTTCAGAGGGTTGATGCAGATGGGCTGAATGACCTCTTTCCGCGCTATAGGGATTATATTTTCTATCTATTAAGGTACTAAATGTGTTGTATGACTCTATTGCCCTGATACAAACCTTTGACAGACTTTGAACAGATTTAGCAACTCTAAACTGGGTATCTGTGCAGTGCTCTGGGACATCAAAACCATTGCTCTACCCTTAACCATAAACTCTACATCAGAAAGACATTCCAGGAGCAGCATCAACTCTTTTTTTCATGTTCAGACTAAGGTTGGAATGAGGTCAGGAGCTGAGTGACCCTGACAAGCACAAACTGAACATCAGTAAGCACGCTATCACTTTGCAAATGCTGCTGATGTACTGTTAATGACCCTTTCCATCATCTTCACTGGTAATTGAGTGTAGACTGATAGGGTGGTAATTGACTGGTTTGGATTTGTCCTGCTTTTTGTGGACATGGCATTCTTTGTCAATTTAAAGTTTAAAATGAAGTGTCAACCCAGAGAAGTTACAATACATGCTAGCAGTAGAACCAGCATTCAACAAACAGGGTTAATTGATCTCACGACCAATTGGTCAGATCTAAATTTTGCAGTCCTGTCGCATCCGATCATGATTCATGTTGAACAGTTAAATATCTAACAGAAAGAGAAGGCTCCACTAATTATCCCCATCCTCAATGATGGAGGCTCCCAGCAAATCAGTGCAAAAGATAAGGTGAAAACATTTCCAACCATATTCAGACAGAACTGCCAAGCAGACAATCATCTCAGCCTTTGCAAGAGGACTCCAGCATCACAAATGGCAGTCTTCAGTCAATTCAATTCATTCCATGTGATTTCGAGAAATCCCTGAAGCGACTAGATGATGTAAAGTCTATGAGCAACATTTTGACAATAATAATGAATGCTCTCAAATTAGCCTCAACCCTAGACAGGTCTCTGTAGTGCAGCTACAATGCTGGGATCTACCCAATAATGTGGAAAATTGCCACTCAGCTTCTGACTTCATTATAGCCTTGGTTTGAACATGAGCAAAAGAGCTAAACTTCATAGGTGAGTTAAGAATTACTGCTTTTGCTACCAAAGCAGTGTTTGAGCGAGTTGGATTCAAGGAGAACCATTACAAATTAACTCAGTGACATTACCAATATACTATCATCTCTCTCTTGTTCCCATAATTAATCCAAGGCTGAAACAAGCTCTGAAGCTGTATGATCCTGGCAAAACCCAAACTGAGAATTAGCTAGTGGGTTACATGTGAACAAATGCCACTTGATAACACTGTCAATGACATTTTGCATTGCTTTGCTGATGGGACTGTAATTGTCTATTTGATTCTGTCCTGCTTTGTATGCACAACAAATCTTGTCAATTTTTCACATTGTCAGATAGATGCAAATGTTATGGCTGCACTGCAATGGTTAATGTCAAAAATCCTGATGATTACATCTAGATCAGCCTGAACTCTTGGCAATATGGCTGTTAGTGTAAGATCTGTAGTCAGTCCAACTACTATATATTTTCTGCAGGGAAAGTGATGACAGTGTTGCCCCATGCAGTTCGCAGCATCTGTCACTTCCTTTATTTATCTACAAATTGCAGACTGATTGATCTTGCAGGCATCCCTCTTGACAGCATCATGCAATGAAAACAACACAGCTATATGAAATGTTGTGCCATATAGGGAATACTGCATACATCAGAATATATCCAAATATTTAAAATCTTAAATTATACTGCAGCTGGAAACTATTGTTTATCTTACAGTAGTTTTGGGTGGATCTGGATAGAAAAAGATTATATGTTCTTTAAAAATGTAAAGAGTGATGTTAGGCCCACACAGTAGTTCCTACATTTTATGGCAACTGATACGATACTTTGAAAACAAATGAAGATTGGGCAATCTGTTTTGAAACAAGGTGGAGTTGAAGTGACCTCCTCCTTGTCTGTCAATATACATGAAGCTTCACAAGACTGGAAGTTAGCTTCCTTGACTGCACAGGACATTAAAATGCACATGGCATTTTGGTGACATTCAATTGAGAAGATATAAAATGCAATAAATGTTTCCTGTGGATTTAATTGCTGCAATTATATCTCCAAAAGCTGACTTCCTGGCTACTGAATGGAATTCGACAAAATGATAATGAAGAGAAATACTTTCTATCACAAGGAAATGCAAATGGCTACAACTCAAACCTTTTGTGTATAAGTGCTCAAGTTACCTGGGATCACATGCATGGACAGTGAGAAAGCAGGTACTGTAGTTTCCTAATGCTGACAAATAAGATTAAGCAAATCAAAAAGTACTTTATCAATACATTAAGACTAAGAAGATAACTAAGAGAAAACTTGGGCTCATATAAGACTAAAAAGGTAACCGATGTGTAGGGACAAAAGAATGAATAATTTGTGTCTGTCTCCACAAAAGTGGGAGATATTACAGTGTAGATATTATAAATAAGGAGAGCAGTGTGACATCTTGGATATAATAAACAAAGGGAGAGAGGAAGTATTGAAAGTGGTAATTATCCACAATTAAATGAAATACATCTTAGGCTTTTTAAAGAAGCCTTGGAGAAAGTGGCAGAATGTCTGACCATCATTTTCCAATTCTCACAGGACACAAGTGTAGAGCTGAATGATTGAAGGATCACTAGCATTGTACCTTTATCTAAAAGAAATAGACCAGTTTTTCTAATCTCAGAAGTGGGCAAATTAATGCAATCAATTCTGAGAGACAGGATAAGTTGCTACTTAGAAGGCACAGGGTAATGCAGGATAGCTTTGGAAATTGGGGTCCCTTTAAAACTGATATTTTCTAATAAATCCTGTGTAGCATGAAATTTCATTTAACTACTGTGACTCAAGGGCCAGTACTGTATATTTCACAAGCTTGTGTCACAGAACTATATAGCCACGTATACCCTGAAAATAGTGCAGAGTTTAGGAAGATACAAACTTTTTCCAAAAGGATTGAAAACTAACATTCAAATGAAAGTGTGCAATTGAGAAACAATTATCCAGACATCATGAGTAGTTCTCATGTAACTAGTAGCTAGAAGGAATGGATGGTTTACACAATAAAAGTTACCATCTACTAGAAATGCTTGTCAGCCAGACCCTGTAGGGTTAAAACTTTGTCAGGGAGCTGTCTTCATTAGATGGAGAATGGATCAGAAGAATTTGAGGGAAAACCAGGGAAGAATTAACATTCAGTTAGTGAGCAGGATGCTGTCTTCACAAGTTTAATAAGATTGACACACTCATCTCAACCGCCTGATCATCCTCTGGTTTCAGCGAACCAACTCCAATTGTCATGGGATTTTTTTTTGTCTTATTAACTAATGTAGAATCTCTAAACTGCTGTTTCTTTTCAAACTATCTGAATACTTTTTACTAGTGGTTGAATACCTACATTAATTAACTGTGGTCACAAGCCCCTGATATCTAACAACAATCAATTTGGATTTGTTAAGGGAAGATTGTGTTTGACTAACTCGATAGAATTTTTGAAGAAGTAACATGAAGGAGAAACAAAGATAATGCATTTAATGTGGTCTCCATGAATTTTAACAAGGCTTTTGACAAGGTCCCACATGGCTTACTTGTTGAAAACATAAAACATAATGAGGTCTGAAGAATGAAATCATTCATTTTTGCCTCGAAATAAAATTTGTTCAGCAGCAGGAAATGAAGGATACTTGTTGACAGTGATTTTGGAGCTGGAAAGCTGTTTCTATTGGCATTCCACAGGGGTCAGTACAAGGTGCCTACATGCTGTGGTATGTATTAATGATTTGGATGTAGATATAGTGGTCATGATCAAGATATTTGCAGTTACCACAAAAATTGACCATGAAGCTGATGGTGAAAAAGGTGGCTGTAGACTGCAGGAAGTTATCAATGATCTGGTCAGGAGGACAGAAAAATGGTAAATGGAATTCAACCTAGAATTTATTTTTGACATTTGGAAATATAGCAGGGTTCTATTAGTGTCGCTGGGTCAAAATGCTGGAACTGCTCCTCTGACAGAATTGTGAGTGTAACTACACTAAGTGGACTACAACAGTTTAAGAGGGCAGCACACCACCATCTTCTGAAGGGTAACAAGGAATGGGCAATACATGCTGGCCCAACCAGTGCTGCCCTCATTCAATGAATGAAGTTGTAAAAAGTGAATTGATGCATTTGGGGAGGTCAAACCAGGCAAAGAAATGCACAATTAATAGGAGAATACTGAGATGCAAAGAGGAAACAAGGGACCTTGGAGTGAGTGTCCATGGATCCTTGAAGATAGAAGGCCAGATCAGTAACATTATTAGATTAGATTAGATTAGATTACATTACATTACAGTGTGGAATCAGGCCCTTCGGCCCAACAAGTCCACACCGACCCGCCGAAGCGAAATCCACCCATACCCCTATATTTACCCCTTACCTAACACTACGGGCAATTTAGCATGGCCAATTCACCTGACCCTGCACATCTTTTTTTGGACTGTGGGAGGAAACCGGAGCACCCGGAGGAAACCCACGCAGACACGGGGAGAACGTGCAAACTCCACACAGTCAGTCGCCTGAGGCGGGAATTGAACCCGGGTCTCAGGCGCTGTGAGGCAGCAGTGCTAACCACTGTGCCACCGTGCCGCCCACTGAAGGCATTATGAAGGCATATAAAATAATTTCTTTAATTTGATGAGGTATAGCATATTAGAAATTAGAAGTTTGGTTGGACTGTAAAAATGGTTAGTTAGGCCACAACTCAAATACTATAGGCAATTCTGCTCATCTCAGTATAGGAGGGATGCAATTGTACTAGAGAGGGTTCAGCGGAGATTTATGACAATGTTGCCAGGATTGGAAGGTTGCAGTAATGAGGAAAGATCAGGTCGGCTGTGATTCCTATTCTCAATACAAGGAAAGCTGAGGGGAGATTTTATAGGGGTTTATGAAATTTTAGTAGCCCGGATGGATTGGTTGGGAATGGCCTACTTAAATTAGCAGAGAGGTCAATGACTAGAGGCAATGGATTTAAGGTGTTTGGGAGAAAGATTAAAGGGAAGATAAGGAAAAGCTTTTATGCTCTGAGGGCAGAAAGGTTCTGGAATTCACGGCGCTAATGACAAGAGACAGAGACCCTCAACTAATTTAAAAAATGTCTGGAACCTGCAGGCTGCAGACCAAATGCCATTCAGTGGAATTAAGCTTGGTGGCTTGCTTTTCAGCTGATGCAGATAATGTTCTGCAAACTTTCTATTGTTTCTCTGACCCAAGGGAAACCAGGTCATGGTAAGAAATGTTTGCCAACATACATTTTGAGGCTCAGTCAGGAAGTTAACCTGACTGTCAAGGAGATTCAGAGGGAAGACGTGCAGCTTAGCAAGTGAAAGGCCCTCACTAGAGTCCACTGACTGGCAGAGAAATGGGTTGGCCTTCCATTTATCACTCTGATCAACGAAGCCAGATCTTTGCTTCAGGGGCTCAACTGTGCTTCAACAGGTGCAAAGCAGAAATCTACTGCTGCAGTAATAATCCATTGCAAATTTATCGCCAGAAACTCCTACCGTCTATTTCTTCAGTGAACCAAAAGGGGAAACATCACACCGCGATGTTTTAATCTTCTTTCCTAATAAAATCCTGTATAATAGTGAATGTTACCTCTTTGTATTTACCTTTTTTTTAGAATATATACTTTGACATGTGTATGGTCGAGTGAAAGTTACTCTGAATATATTCAAATGTTCAGAAGTAAATCATTTATACCTGTTCAAAAAAACTTACACGAAAGCATGACTGTTGACAATCGTAGCACTTCATGGTTTAAAACGCTTCTTTAAAACACATGTATTGTCAATCACTTCAGAGATAGCAAAAGGGAACCCAGCATGTAAGTTGATACACACTGCACATTCTCTGCACCATCATCAGCAAACCTGATATCAAGAGAACTTGGGAAATCAGTTGACCCAATATGGGAAAAATGTTTATGATTCTGCTAACAGCATGCTATCAATTCTAACAGGACCATGACTATGTGATAAATGGAATGCAAGATGTCAGTGTTGAGTATTGGGGATTGCATACCACTGATTGATATCTAACATTTTTCACTCAATTATCTTCAGTGGTTAGGAAGATGTTTCACACGATTGTAGCTTTCTGCAAATTTACTACTTCACCTATTCACTTCTCAGAGGACACCAAATGAATTGAAGAGATCTATGAGTACAAATTGTGTACAACATCATCTGTTGAAGGAGACAGCTAAATAACGTTATAGACATCTGATGTAGGATGTTAAATGATAACATATTCATGTAGCAGACAGCAAGCAGCAAGGATATGGTGTCAAGATTGAACAGGATCTCTATCAGGAGGAAGTGAGGACTGCAGATGCTGGAGATCAGAGCTGAAAATGTGTTGCTGGAAAAGCGCAGCAGGTCAGGCAGCATCCAAGGAACAGGAGAATCGACGTTTCGGGCAGAAGGGCTTATGCCCGAAACGTCGATTCTCCTGTTCCTTGGATGCTGCCTGACCTGCTGCGCTTTTCCAGCAACACATTTTCAGCCCAGGATCTCTATCATACAGGCTACAAAAGTTACGAAGATCTCAGAACCAGCTGTTTAATTCCCAAAAATATTTTACATAGCACTGATCAACGGGGAGAGGAATAGGTGTCAAGACTCAGAATTAAAGATAAAAATCACACAACACCAGGTTATAGTCCAACAGGTTTAATTGGAAGCACACTAGCTTTCGGAGCTACGCTCCTTCATCAGGTGATTGTGGAGGGCTCGATCGTAACACAGAATTTATAGCAAAAATTGATTGTCTCTTAAGCCTTTCATCTGTTAGAATACAGTGATAGTTTCACTTCTTTCATGTGTAAATCACAAAACCCTTTTATTTAAATTGCATTCTCGGGTTAGCTGTTAACAATGGTGATAGCTAGACAATATGTTGAAGGTGTTAGCCCCCTGAGTTCTCTGTCTATGACCTGATGTTTAGATTGATTCTAATCTAAAAAGTGAAATAACAGAGTTTTACATAAATTCATGCAGTTTTTGAGTTCAGAGTTCGACATGAATCTATGTGTTTTTTGAGCAAAGTGCAATGTAACTCTGAAAGTACCAAAAAAATTCACCACACACAATATATATGTGTGCATGTGGGTCTTTGTCTGTCTGTGTGTGTGTCTGTCTGGGGTGGGGGTTGTGAGTGTGAGAAAGTGTGTGTGTGTGTAGTGAGTGCAGAGTATCTTAAGTCTGTGAGGGGGTGCATGTGTGGGAGTCTGTGTGTCTATAAGGGTGTGTGTGGGTGTCTGTGTGCGCGTCTGTGTGTATCTGTGTCCATGTGCATGTGAGAGTGTGTGTGTGTGTGTAGGAATATCTGTGTGTGTGTAATGCAATGGGTATCAACTGTAATGTGACATGAATCCAAGGTCCCGGTTGAGGCCCTCCCTATGGCTACCGAACTTAGCTATCAGCCTCTGCTCAGCCACTTTCCTCTGCTGCCTGTCCCGAAGTCCACCTTGGAGGATGGTCACCCGAAGGTCCGAGGCTGAATATCCTGGACCACTGAAGTGTTCCCCAACTGGGAGGGAACCCTCCTGTCTGTTGATTGTTGTGCGGTGCCCATTCATCCGTTGTCGTAGCCTTTGCTCAGTTTTCCCAATGTACCATGCCTCTGGGCATCTCTGCCTGCAACGTATAAGATAGACAATGTTGGCTGAGTCACATGAGTACCTGCCATGTACACGGTGGGAGGTGTTCCCACGCGTGATAGTGGTATCTATGTCCACAATCTGACACGTTTTGCAGCATCCACCGTGACAGGGTTGTAAGGAGTTGTCCTGAGAGCCGGGCAGTTTGCTACGAACAATGATCTGTTTGAGGTTTGGCGGTTGTTTAAAGGCAAGTAGTGGAGGTGTGGGGAAGGTCTTGGTGAGGTGCTCATCTTCATTGATAATGTGTTGCAGGTCACGAAGAACATGGCGTAATTTTTCAGCCCCTGGGAAGTACTGAACAACGAAGGGTACCCTGTCAATTGCAGCCCGTGTCTGTCTCCTGAGGAGGTCATTACGGTTCCTTGCTGTGGCACGTCGAAACTGACGGTCGATGAGTTGAACATTGTACCCCGTTCTTGTGAGGGCATCTTTGAGTACTTCCAGGTGTCCGTCACGTTCCTCCTCATTTGAGCAGATCCGTTGTATGCGTAGGGCTTGTCCATAGGGAATGGCTGTTTTAATATGTTTTGGGTGGAAGCTGGAGAAGTGTAGCATTGTGAGGTTGTCTGTGGTTTGCGGTAGAGTGTGGTGCTGAGGTATCCGTCCTTGATGGAGACATTTGGCACGTGTCCAAGAATGAGACAGACAGTCGAGAGTAGTCCATGGTGAGTTTGATGGTGGGATGAAAATTGTTGATATCACTGTGTAGTTTATCAGTGACTCCTCGCCATGGGTCCAGAGGAAGAAAATGTCATCAATGTACCTGGTGTACAATGTCGGTTGGAGATCCTGCAAAGAGAAGAAATCTTGTTCGAACCTGTGCACAAAAATGTTGGCATATTGGGGTGCAAATTTGGTCCCCATGGCTGTTCCATGTGTCTGGATGAAGAATTGGTTGTCAAAGGTGAAGACGTTATGATCGAGGATAAAGCGGATGAGTTGTAGGATGGTGTTTGGAGACTGGCAGTTGTTGGTGTTGATTGCTGAGGCTGTTGCCGCGATGCCATCATTGTCGGGGATGCTGGTGTAGAGTGCGGAAACATCTATTGTGACGAGGAATGTTCCTGGTTCGACTGGTCCATGGGTGCTGAGTTTCTGTAAGACAATTTCAAAAGGAAGTTAAGAATTAACAATATTTACATGGGTCGATAGTTTCATGTAGTCCAGCAAATTTCCTTCCTTAAAGTATGTTAAACTACAATGGGAGTTGAATTCACATTTCCTGGATCATCGCTCAGTCCTAGTATAGGACATAAACAATATGAGGTATATATATATAAATCAACCTTGTCTAGACATGTTATGATACAACTCTGCAGCAAGTGGGTCTTGAAACCAGACCTTTCAGCTCAGACATAGGTATTCCACCATTGCACGACACAAGCCCTTGATTGATAATGGTTTTCATAATGGAGATTAGCTTTATAATACTCTGAGGTACAGTTAGGGAATGGTACCATACTGTGAGTGTAATTACAAAAGTCTCTGCAACTAAAAGTGGAACGGGGGAATAGAGTGAGTTGCAAAGAATATCAGAATCAAAGTCAGTCTGAAGTAATTATTGCAATTATGGAGACTTGGATAAAAGGGGGACAGGACTGGCAGCTAAATGCCCCAGGATTTAAATGTTTCAGATGTGATAGAAAGGGATGTAAAAGGGGTGGGAGAGTTGCATCACTGGTAAAGGAATACCTCACAGCAGTGCTGAGAGAGGAAACATCAGAGGATGTGTGCAGCGAGGCAATATGAATAAAACTCAGGAATGGAAAAGGTGAAATCACAATGCTGGGCGTATACTGCAGGCCTCACAACCGCCAACAAGAGATAGAGGAGAGAATATGTCGACAGATTTTGGAAAGATATAAAAACAGCAAGGTTGTTGTGGTGGGTGATTTTAACTTTCCCCGTAATGACTGGGACTTACTTCGCTTGGGGCTTGGATGGGGCACAATTTGTAAAGACCATTTAGGAGGGTACCTTTACACGGTATATAAACAGTCCAACCAAGAAAGGGGTTATACTGGATCTGATTTTGAAATGAGCCTGATCAGATGAGTGAAGTTCCAGTGGGGGAGCATTTTGGGAGTAGTTGCTATAATACTGTGACTTTTAGGATACTCATGGATGGGGATAACAGTAGTCCACTGGCGAAGATGTTAAACTTGAGGAAGGTGAACTCTGACAATATCAGGCTGGTACTGGGAAATTTTGTTTGGAGGCAGCTGTTTGAGGGTAAATCCACATTGGATATGTGGGAGTCTTTCAAATGGCAGTTCATACCAGTTCAGGAGCAGCATGTTCCTGAGAGAATGAAGGAAAGTTATGGCAGGTTACATGAACCAAGGATGATCAGGGATGTTATGATCTTGGTCAAAAAGGAAAAGGAAGCATACGTAAGGTCAAGGAGGATGGGAACAGATAAAGCCTTTGAAGTAGATAAGGAAAGTAGGAAAGAACTTAAACAAAGAATTAGAAGGGCTAAAAGTGGTCATGAAAAGTTGTGAGCAAACAGGATTGAGGAGAATCACTTAGAAGAATCCCTGCAGTGTGGAAACAAGCCTTTCAGCCAAACAAGTCCACATTGACCCTCTGAAGAGTAACCCACCCCATTACTCTACATTTACCCCAACCGACACATCCATGAACACTATGGGTGATTTAGCATGGCCAATTGACTGAACCTGCACATCTTTGGATCATGGGAGGAAACCAGAGCACCCAAAGGAAACCCACACAGACACAGGGAGAATGTGCAAACTCACACAGACATAACCCGAGACTGGAATTGAACCTGGATCCCTAGCACTGTGAGACAGCAGTGCTAGCCACTGAGCCACCGTACCACCCAAGTATTTGTCTGCATGTGTAAAAAAGCAATAGGGTAGCCAGGAAAAGGGTTGACACACTCAAGGACAAAGGATTGAATGTTTATGTGGAACCAGAAGAGGTAGGTGATGTCCTAAATGTGTCAGTATTCACCAAAGAGAAGGAATTAGTGGAGGATGATCTCAGGCAAGAAAGTGTTGAATTTCTAAGACAAGTTAATATTGAGGGAGGCAAGAGAACAGATTTGCATTGACAGACACTTTTGTATCTTCTTTGGCCACAGGTGAGTCCTATAGGACTGGAGAATAGCCAAGCTTGTCCCATTGTTTAAGAAGGGTAACAGGGATAATCCTGGAAATTACAGGCCTGTGAGTCTTACGTCAGTGGTAGGAAAATTACAAAAGATTTTCAGGGACAAGAGTGGAAAAAGATTTTCATTGGAAGGGGCATTAAGTACAAGGATAGACAAGTTATGCTACAGCTTTATAGGACTTCAATTGGGGCACACTTGGAATATTGCATACAGTTCTGGTCATCACCACACTATCAGAAGGATGTGGATCTTGCAGAGGGTACAGAAAAGGTTTATCAGGATGTTCCCTGGTTTGGGGAATTTTAGCTATGAAGAAAGGTTGGGTTTTGTTTTCACCAGAATGCAGGAGGTTGAGAGGCGACCTGAAAGAAGTTAATAAGATTGTGAATGGCATGGATAAAGTGGAAAATATGAGGCTTTTTCCAAGGAGAGAGGGGTCAGTTACTAAGGGATTCAGGTTCAAGGTGCAGAGGAGAGGTTTAAAAGAGATGTGCGAGCCAAGTGTTTCACAGAAAAGGTAGTGAGTGCCTGGAACACATTGCAAGAGGAGATAGTGGAAGCAGACACAATAGCAGCATTCAAGAAGCACCTGGAAAAATACATGAATAGGAAGGGAATAAAGGGGTATGGATCCTGTAAATGAAGACAGTTTTAGGAAGACATCCTGAAGGGCAAAATGTATTGGCACAGGCTTGGTTGGCTGAAGGGTCTGTTCATTGCTGTATTGTTCTTTGTTTGGGAGAGAAAAGGCTGAGGGGAAACTTATCAACAAGGAAATACATTTTTCATTCAATTTTATTCTGGATTTAGAATTCAACAATTCTCAAATGTTATTTTCACAGAAATATTACATTTAAACCTGTTTAAAAACCTTCTTTGAAATTTCTTTTTTGTAACAAAGTCCTCTTACACCAAGGATGAAAAGATAGACTAAAAAATTAGAATAAAGTGTTAAGTTTTAACAAAGCTGGACAAATCCACTTGAAAGACTAGTTTAGTTCAAGGTAAAAAAACATTATTTCTAAAGCTCAAAGAAAAATTATGAAATGTAATCTCCAAATCACAACAATCATCTGGAAATCCATTGTTCAACAGAATAATTCATTGATTGATGCAATTAAGTAATGCATTTCTTAAAACATCAGTTAAAATTCTAATATCTTATATAATAAAAGGTGAACTTGACTTATTCTTAATAAAACCCTTAAATATCGACAAAATAATAGATATCATGAAAACAATTGCAACATCTTCGAAACACAGGGAAATAAAATCCCTTGTCTGTTATAACGTTTTAACGTGGCCAGTTCTTTGTTTTTTTTGTGAAGGCAATATACAGAAGAATCAATGCAAATGAAAGTCAGAAAGCCAGTAAAGGCAAAACTGCATGACAGTGTTTTCTTTGTTTTGCAGAACTTGCATAATTCATTCTTTTCAACACATAAAGTTTACCGTTATGCACCACAAAACTATCAAAACCACCCCAAATAATAGCATAAGGCTCAACCTTCGGTTACTACAGAATATATCTGGCATTTTCAATTCAAGATGATAAGGATGGCTGATTATTTTCAGATGAGTCTTCAAACAAACAATTGTTCATTTCTACTGTGGCTTAAATTTCATTTAACCAGGATTAAGCATCAGTCTCAGTAAGGAACCTGCAAAAGGCAATTTCCTGCTAAGAATCTACTATTTGTAAATGAATAACTATACCTTTTCTTTGGGCAAATGCTTTGATTAAAATGAATAAAGTCCCTCAGTAACTGTATGCCAGCAGCATGCTTTCGAAGTTACTAACTGTGTGAACCTCAACCAAAAGCACTGCTGGCAAAAATTATTCTCACAACTAACTCAGTGAAATTAAAATTAATTTTGGATTCACGCCTCCAGATTACCACACAGGCTATAGAGATGAAAATGCCTGTCAACTTGTTTTCGGGAGAATGGAACGATTTTTCTTTTAAAAAAGGATTAAAAATAAGGTTTGAACTTTAAGAAATATTGTTTAATAAAAAGGATTTGTCTTGAAATAGCAAGAAGTATGGGACATGACTTTTGCACTGTTATTTTTGCAATTTGAGGTGATTTAGAACATTGTATTGATTATTTGCATACAAAAAGTAAGTGCAACTTGAGATCTGCATTTGAGTGAAAAAAAGCAATCTATGAAGGGAAGACATGAAGGTAATACGAATTTTAATTATTTCCCTTCAGAAATATTGTTTCATTTTCAGTTTACACAGAATCTGACAATATAATTGGTGTGATCATCTATAACATGATTCGACTGAATCCAAAAGATTTACATGTGGGGAAACCATTTGAAATCTTTTTACCTTTACAGAAATTGATCAATGGTTTGTATTATAAGCAATTTTAAATTCTATTTAAAGATTAGTTTTACAAGTACTTTCAGAATTTCAGATTAGGCTGTATTGAAAGTTTTATTGCTAATTTACATGTAGGAGAGTTTTTCAGCTTCAGTAACTCTTTTGTGTACTTTACAAGAACATAGGATCAAGAGAAGGCCATTTGGTCCATCAAGCCTTCAGTGTCATTCAATTTGATTGTGACTGGTTGAACATTTCAATGCTTTTATATAACAATGTCCCTTTCCCTGATTCATATACTTTAAAAATAAGCTTCAGATTAAACCAGTGGTTAGTTGAACATGGTATATATAGGATTGCATCCATTTACAATTAAATGGCTACATATAAGACTGAAAGGTTCAAAGTAGATTTGTTTGCCAATTGCTGCTAAGCATGCCTGTGTTTGTGTGTAAGGGTAGTGGACAACTTTGAGGTGGGGGTGGGGGTGGGGGTTTGGGGAGTGAAAAAACAGTACCAAGCACCAATTAAGTCATGAAATCAGCATGGGGAAACAGTCATTTAGCAGGGATTTTCTTCAAATCATCCCGTTAGTGGCCAGAGAGTGAGATCATTGTTTTGACATTAGGTTCTCTTAAAGTTTAATATTGTATAACAGGATATCTAACTCAGAAGGAGCAGCAGGCCAGAGTTCAGATAAGAGAGAGGCTGAACTCAGCAGCTAGGTCACCATTGTGGAAGAGGAAGGAGGTCCTTGGTAATAGCTGTAATCAGGTGGATGGGGAGAAGCTTCACAGTCTGCCTGGAGGCCAGCCGGCACTCCACCTTCTCTGGGAATCCTACCCTGAAGCTTCTGACTTAGAAAATAGGCTATGATTGGCCTTTAAATACTGTTAATTAGTTTCCTGCTGCTAATAAACAGGTAGTTTGCTCATTCCAAATCCTCACCCAGAAAACTATTCCAGCAGCAGATGGCCAACAGTGCAAACATTATAGGCCTGCACAGTGCTGTTCCCCTCACCCCACTCCACCCCACATAGAACTAAAATCTAGATCCTCACTTGTGATTATGGGCAAATTATGAACTCTCATAACAAAATCTGCGATATGAGGTAGATCTAAGAACTGAATAACTAGGAGCAGGAATAGGTTATTCAGCCTCTTGAGCACACTTCACAGTTTGATCATGGCATGACTCTGGTTTCAACTTTACATTTCTATTTACACTCCATATCCCTTAACTCCATTGTCAATCAAAAATCTAATTAATTCAGCCTTGAGTATATTTGATTATTCTACTTTCCAGGCTCTATTGGTCTCTGGGGAAGAGAACTCCATAAACTAATGATTGTCTCAGAAGAAAATAATTCTCTTCGTCACCATCTTAAATGGAAAGCCACATATTTTTTAATCATGATTTGGAGATGCTGGTGTTGGACTGGGGTGTTCAAAGTTAAAAATCACACAACCCCAGGTTATAGTCCAATCTGTGTCTTACGACCTTATACTCCACAACCACCTGATAAAGGAGCAGTGCTCCAAAAGCTAGTATTTCCAAATAAGCATGTTAGACTATAACCTGGGGTTGTATGATTTTTAAGTTTATTTTTTAATCAGTCACACTGGACTTGAAGCATTAATTTTCTTTCTCGCTACTCAGATGACTTTCTCCAGCACTTTCTGACTTTATTCCTCTATTTCCTGCCTGTACCATGGGGGACACATCTTTCATTACCTAACTTGTAAAGGCCCATCAGAGCCATATGTGTTTCAATAAGGCCAGTTGTCATTGATCTAATTGATAAAATGGATACATCCTGACCAATATTAAATAAAAACTGAAAGAACTGGGTTGCTGTAAATCAGAAACAAAAACAGAAATTGTTGGAAAAGCTCAGCAGGTCTGGCAGCATCTGTGGAGAGACATTAGAGTTAACATTTTAGGTCATGTTCTTGACCAATACTTCCTCATAGGATATCCTCTCCTTCACAGGAATCGGTTGAGTGAACTGTTTCTAATGCAATTCTATTCTTTCATGTAAGAAGGTTTAAGATATAGTACAGCAGAGTTGGTCTCACAAAGACCCTCTTCAATTGGAGACAAGCATCCTTGCCTTACTGCTGTATTCCCCTTGCAATAAATGCCAGCATTCTATTTGCCTTTCTGATCATCTGCTGAACCTGCATACTAATGTGATTTAATCCATGTGCCAGGATGCCCAGATTCCTCTGTACAACAAAGTTGTGAATTGTCTCTCCACTTCAATTATATAATATTTTTTCTTTCTGTCAAAATGGGAAGTTGTCATTTTCTCACACTAAACCACACATCAAATTTTGGTCTGTTCACTTCACCTACCTATATTTCTTTGTAGACTCTGTATGTCCTCATGACAACTTATTTTCTACCCTATCCTTGGGCCATCAGCAAACAAGACATTCAGTGCCTTTGTCCTAGTCATTTATGTAGATTATAAGACCTGCCCCCCTCCATCAAGCAATCTGTCACAATCCACTACTTCTAGTTTTCCAGCCTAACGATGAATCACTTAAAAACATAGAATCCCTAGAGTGCAGAAAGAGGCCATTCAGCCCATCAAGACTACATCGACCCTTCGAAAAGCATCTGACCTAGACACAGCACTCCACCCTATCCCCATAACTTTGCATTTACCATGGCTAATCCATCTATCCCTCACACCCCTGGACACTGTAGGGCAATTTAACCTGGCCAATCCGCCTTACCTGCACATCTTTGGACTGTGGGAGGAAATCAGAGCATCTGGCATAAACCTATGCAGACACAGAGAGGACTTGCAAACTCTACACAGAAAGTCACCAAATGAAACACTGTCCCCTGGCAATGTGAGGCAGTAGCATTAACCAACGTTTCGGGCAAAAGCCCTTCATCAGGAATAGAGGCAGAGTGCCTGCAGGGTGGAGAGATGAGAGAGATGATCACCCTGCAGGCACTCTGCCTGTATTCCTGATGAAGGGCTTTTGCCCAAAATGACAATTTTCCTGCTCCTCGGATGCTGCCTGAACTGCTGTGCTTTTCCAGTACCACTCTAATCTAGAATCTGGTTTCCAGCATCTGCAGCCCTTGTTTTTACTTAACAGCATTAACCACTCAACCACCGTGCTGCCCATTTATCCCTATGTTCTGCTTCATGTTAACTAACTAATCTCTCTTCACGCCACTTGTAACCCCTGCACCTGAGTAAATGAGATATAGAATATATGACTGCCAACCTGATTCTCTACGTCCTCATGAACACTATCATCCAGAAACGGCTTTCCCCTGAGAGAGCAATAATAGTGTAGCCCTTCCAAAAAAAGCTTTATTTCTTCATTGGGTAGTTTACTGATTTCTGTGTAAAATGTCAGTGGGTGGAAGGATGCAAGAAAAGTTTAGTACAAAAGCAATGTTCACTCCAACAGGAAGTGTCATCTCTGTGATAAGAGCAGATGCAGTTAAGAGTCCACCATATTGCCATGAGTCCAGAATCACATATAGGCCAGACGAGATAAGAATGGCGGATTTCCTTGTCAAACATTTTTTTGGCAATTTACAAAGGTTATGTTCGGCAAGCTTTTATTCCAGATTTTTATTGAATTCAAATTCCACCAATTTTCCTGGGTTTGTCCTGAGAATCTGCTGTAATGTTGACAACTAGAGAGGTAAAATATTGATCCCCTATCCCTCACTGTTGAATCCCTTGGAGAAATAGTGGAAATTAATAAAAATATCAATTTACACTATTTCGCCAGGATTTCTGTCTAATTTACAACAGGCAATTGAGAAAACCTCAAAGAAATCTTTCCCCATAATACAAAGTGTGAACTTTTCATTATATATTACTTCATTGATTAGCTCAAAGTGAAAGTACAGCAGATGAAAATAGATCTGAACAAGTAACAAGAATAAATATGAAAAATGAAGAAAACCATGTGCCAAAAAGAAAGTATTAAATCCATATTGAGCCAATACTACACTCTAGATACCATCAGCTAGCAAGATAATATGTATGTGATTGAATGTGTTTTGTTTGCTGTCAAAACAACACTACAGTCTTCAAAGGGACAAACAGTTTAACCTTGCATTAATTGAATGTCCTCAGGTGAATATTTGAACTGCCCAATTATAAGACCTATATGTGAACTTTACAGATCAATCAACTGATGATAGGAATGATACTTACAATTTCTAACTTGTATTAAATGATTTTTTGACTTATTTTTTGTTGGCTATTTAATTAATGTCCACATCCATTTGATTTATTGCTGAACAGTAGAGAGGATTATTTTCAACTTGCTGAGTTTAAATACTTTATATAGTTTTGCATCAGTAAGTTGTGACTATTGCTGCAACTTGTCTCTATTCTCCATTGCCTTGATCCCTACATTTGACTCCAGTGCTGACCTTTCTGATCTCCCATTACATTTATGATCTCCTAATACCCTTCTGTTCTTGCCCCAAACTTTCAACATCCACAATCCCTTACCCCCCCCCCAAGGACCCTCTGACCAATTTTAGCCCTGAGCGTTCTGATATCCCTCCAAAGCCATTTTCTCCTCCACCACTGACCCTACTAATCACATCCCAAAAGCTCTGACTCCTTTTTGCTTTCCAGTTGCAATCTTGTGCCAAATAGCCATTTGACAGTCAGTCAGCACTGCAATGTAGCTGGCTGCAGCTAGAAACAGACAAAAATAATGTCCATTAGCTTGTGCCATTTCAATGATGTGCTTTTGAAGCATTGCTTTTGTTGTACTAATAAATAAAAGAAGCTGAGATTGTTTCTTGGGCAGAAAAAATTAAGAAGATACTTCAGGAAAGTCACGAATGGTCATGCTAGAGTAAATAAGGGCAAATTGCGTTCAGTGGCAAAACACTGGTAATGAGAGGATATAAATTTAAGTTGAATGGCAAAATAAGCAGAGAAAACATAGGGAAGCATTGACAATAAGTTGGTATTGATCTGGAATGCACTACCTGCAATTTTTAAAGGTGAATTTGATAAATTCTTGAAAAAAGAGGGAGAGCATGGCACTTGTTGGTTCGTCCTTTGAAAAAGTTGTCAAATGCACAATGGACCACTAACCACCTTCTTCCCTATATCATTCTGTTATTCAATGATTCTAAGGGACTAACACCATAGCGTATTCAACAAAGGAAGATCCTGTGATGTATTTTCAGAGGTGATCCTTTTTGGAAGGTCAAATGCAAGAGGAAAGTATACAGTAAATGGAAGGACCCTTAGGAGCATTAAAATCTAAAAGGATCTTGGGTGCATGTACATTGTTCCTTGAAAGTGGTAATATGAGCTGGTAAAGGTGGCATTCGTATGCTTGATTTCATTGGTCGAGTCTTGAGTAAAAAGTTGGCAAATCATGTTGCCGGTATATAAAACGTTAGTTAGGCCACATTTGGGATATGGTGTGCAGTTCTGCCTGCCACACTATAAGAAGGACGTGAAGGCTTTAAAGAGGGGGCAGAGAGGTTTACCGGTATGGTGCCAGGATTGGAGTGTTTTAGCCACAGTGAGAAGATTGACAAGCTGGATTGTTTTCACTGGAGCATTGGAGGCTAAGAGGAGATCTGATAGAACTATATAGAATTGTGAGATTTTAGGTTGGATAGTCAGCATTTTTCTCCTTGGATAGTGAAGTAAGAGGGTGTAAATCTTTTTACACAGAGGTTGGTAGGTGCCTGAAATAAGCTGGTAGAGGAAGTCATCAAAACCAATTCAATAGCAACATAAAAGACAGATTTAGACAGATAAATAAACAGGCAGGGAATAGAGGGATGCAGACCATGTGCAGATCAATAGAATTAGTTCAGAATGGCATCATGATTGGCACAGACAAGGTGGGCTGAAGGGCCTGTTCTATGTATTGTACTATTCTATGTTCCCATGCTACTTCACAAAGGAAAGGTCAAAATCATGTGTGTAATGAGTTAGTAGCCAAATGACAAGTAAATCTCATTAGAAAACATAATTAGTATCCAAAAGTAGAAGGAAGGTCAGAGTAAAGTGGAAATAACAGCTGTGAATTGCAATCTGAAATTCATCCCTTACTCCAACAGGAAAAAAGGGTTTTTTGGGGAATGACAGTGCTTGAATTGAATCAACATCTATTTTTAGCTAAATAAACACTTCGATGCAACAAAAATAGATGGAAGGTTATGATCAATCCTAGGCAAGGGCTCAGTTGATTGTATCCTAATTATAGGTTAAGTAAGTTGGCAAATGGAAGAGAATGTGGGGAAATGTAAGGTTGTTCATTTTGGAAGGGGGAACAAAGGAACAGAATATTATTTAAATGGAGTATAACTGCAGAAATCTGCAACACAGAGTGATTTAGGAATACTTGAGCATGAAGCTAGCACACAGGTGCAGCAGGTAATCAGGAAGGACCTTATTTTAAGTGAGTTGGAGTGTAAGAAAAGGAAGATCTTACTGCAACTGAACAAGATGTTGTTGAGACCATACGTGGAGTACTATGAAAAGTTTTGTTCCTCTCGTTTAAGGAAAGATAGCATTTCATTGGAGGAAGTTCAGAGGAGGTTCACTAGAATTGTCCCTGGTATGGAGTTATTGTCTTATGAGCAAAGGTTAAACATTTTGTGATTCTACTCACTGGGGTTGAGAAGAATGGTTGGTAATCTCAGTGAAACATTTGGATTTGTAAGGTACTTGACAAGATAAATGCTGAGAGGATATTTTCCCTCACGGGAGAGTCTAAAAGCAGACGGTATAGTCTCAGAATAAGTGGACACCAATTTAAGACTGTAATGAGGAGGAAATTCTTCTCTCAGAGGGTTGGGAGCCTTTGGAACTCTTTGCCACAGAGGGCTGTGGTGGCAGAGTCCTTGTGCATATTTAATACGGAGATAGGTAGATTTTTGATTAGCTAGAGAATCTAGAGTTATGGGGAATGGGCAGGGAAGTGGATGTGAGGAATATCCATTCAACTGTGACCCAATTGAATGGTGGAGCAAGTTTAAGGGGTTGAATGACTTACCCCTGTTTCTATTTCTTATTGTCAAATGGACACAAAAGGAGTCAAAGAATGCGGTGCTGGAAAAGCATAGCCAGTCAGTTAGCATCCAATGAGCAGGAGAATCAATGTTTCAAGCGTAAGCTCTTCATCAGGAGAACTTATGTTTGAAACATTGATTCGCTTGTTCCTCGGATGCTGCCTGACCTGCAGTGCTTTTCCAGCACCACACTCTTTGACTCTGATCTCCAGCACCTGCAGTGCTCACTTTCTCCCAGTGGACACAAAAGTAATCTAGCCTCAGCATAATGTTATTGATTTCTCCTGTATCATTGCATCAAAAAAATCTTTGACCTCTCCATCCTTGCAAACTATTAATCCATATCCAATCTCTCTTTCTACTCCAGATATTCTCGCCTCCCAAATCAACATCAACGTTTCCCAGAGGTCTATGCTTGGATCTCTCTAATCAAGTTTGTATGCCTGATACAGTACCAAATCACAAATAACTCTTCATAGGACTGAGATAAAGGTAAATCTCCTTAATCTTTCAACCTGTGTACAGTCTTTGACACTTTTGATCACGCCATCTTCCTTTAAAGTCTCCATCATCTCCCAAGTTGGTGGGACACAACTTGCCTAGTGCCTTCTGAACTTTCAAGTCATAGAACATAGAACATAGAAAGGTACAGCACATAATAGGCCCTTTGGCCCACGATGTTGTGCCGAGATTTAATCCTAATGTAAAATATAGTAACAACCTATGCACCTCTCAACTTACTGTTATCCATGTGCATGTCCAGCAGTCGCTTAAATGTCCCCAATGACTCTGCTTCCACCACCACCGCTGGTAACACATTCCATGCATTCACAACTCTCTGTGTAAAAACCTACCTCTGGCATCTTCCTTATACCTTCCTCCTAATATCTTCAAAGTATGACTGCTCGTATCAGTAAAGCCTGCCCTGGGGAAAAGTCTCTGGCTATTGACTCTATCTATTCCTCTCATTATTTTGTACCCCTCTATCAGGTCTCCTCTCTTCCTCCTTCTCTCCAGAGAGAAAGTCCGAGCCTATTCAACCTTTCTTCATAAGGCAAGCCCTCCAGTCCAGGCAGCATCCTGGTAAACCTTCTTTGCACCCTCTCCAAAGCCTCTGTATCTTTCCTATAGTAGGGCGACCAGAACTGGACACAATATTCTAAGTGTGGCCTCACCAGGGACTTGGAGAGCTCCAACAAAACCTCACAGCTCTTAAATTCTATCCCCCTGTTGATGAAAGTCAAAACATATATGCTTTCTTAACAATCCTATCCACTTGGGTGGCAACTTTGAGGGATCTATGTACTTGCACACCCAGATCCCTCTTATTCTCCAAACTGCCAAGAATCCTGTCTTTAATCCTATATTCAGCATTCGAGCCAGGAAATGAGTGCAGCTTTAACAACACTCATTCATGTCACCACATGCACCACAATATGGCACACCAAGCACTCAGTGGTAGAAATGTACACCATCCGTAAGATTTGCTGCAGAAACTCACAAGCTCTTTTGACTGCACCTTCCAAAATTAAGATCTCTACCACTCAGAACCACAACAGCAGTAAATGTATGAGAACAGCACCATGTGCAAGCTCCATTCCAAGCCACACAATATTCCAATTTCTTCACTGTGACTAGATGCAAATCCTGAACACTAACCCATATAGTGTTCCTGGCACTAAATGGTTCAAGAAGGCAACACAGAATTGTTTTCTCAAGGACAGTTATGGATAAGCAATAAATTCGGGCCTTGCCAATGGTCTCCTCATCCCATGAAGCATCTTTTAAAAAATGATACTTGCATCTAATTTTGATCTCTCCGATATTCCCGATTTTATTCACTCCACTACAGGTGATTTTGTGTTCAGTTGCTGAGGCCCTAAGCATTAGATTCCTTCCCAAAACTTTCTGCCTCTCTATCTTCTTCCTTTCTGATGCGCCCTAAACCTACTGCTTTGATCACATTTTGGAAAATTCACTCTAGGCAGTATTGTATGTCATATTATGTTAAAAAAAATATAATAACAATCCCATATAACAATAAGTTCTTGTTGATGTTCTTCTTCCTTTATACATTTCAAACGTGAATACATTTGCAGGACTTCCTGATCATTTCATTTGTCACCTCTTCAATACAGATATACTTGGTACATTTAAGTCATCTCATTGTGCATCTGAAGAACTAGCAATAGTAAAAATATATTTTTGCTGCCCCAAACAAAGCAGTTGGAGTCATTGATTCATTACTGGTATGATATATTTTTCTCAGCCAACATATCCTCAGATAGTTTGAAACTCCATAAATACTTACCTTCCCAAATTATTTAAAATAGTATCCAATAGACTTTATAGCTTCTCCTTGGTCTGTTGTAATTTTTTTGTTACCCACATTGTCACACTGGTTATTTTCTTTGGTCAGGATCTCCTATCACAGAATTCTAGGCCCTAATTATTAAAAATTAAAATAATGTTGTTGATTGTGATATTTGTATTGGTGCTTTGTTTCATTTTTTGCAACACATATTGTTTCACATATATGTTATTTGTGTAGATTGAATCTTTCGCCTGTTACAGGTCTAACAATTGGCTTTTGACATATAATGCACCATAAAGGTGGACATAATAGCATTATGCATCAATGTTCATTTTATATATTTTTAAATAGCATGCTAAAATTTCTTCAGAGGTCATCTTCATATGTGGCAATAATTTCATCTGAAAACATTTGGTGGAAACTTCAAGTATGCACATAAAAGTTCTGTGCACTTCTGGCAACATTGTAGTAGTAGAGTGGAAAAGATTTAGCAGAAATTATTGAGCTGTGTGTTTGAGACAGTAATGCTGAAAAGAGAATCATGTTGCCAAAATCCCTTCATCTTGCATCCATCAGGACAAACACAAGAACATCAAATTTCATGCAATCACTACCATTTTTAAAAAAGGAAACTAGAGTGCTGATTGGTTGGCAATTCAACTCTGATTGGCTGAGGCATGGTCAAGAGAAAAGAAAAGGGTAACTATAGGATCCCTAAGCTTCCAACTGATTAAAAGAAGGTCCAAGGCTTGATCATACTAGTTTTATTGACAGAAGAGGAAGTTATGATGTGTGTTGCTTCCAACTCGTGCAAATGAACCATATGATGAGTTTGGATGATTATCTTAAAGTAGTTGTTAATGTAACTACTGGCACAGTCAGGATGTTTCAACAAGTACTGCACAATCACAAAATCATAACTAATAGCTGACATTTTGCTTTGGGTTTCCAAATGCAGGCTGGTTGGGTATAATGTATACTCTGCTTAGTATTAACAACTGTACGAACATGCTGCTTGACTCAATCAGCCAGTTGTTGGAATGTACAGCTTGCATACCTGACATTGTAATGACACTGAAATTCGTACACAATGTTAGTTAATTGTATGGTAGGCAGAACATCTAGTTAGACTGATGATAGCAATCTGTTAGTGGAAACTCACGTAATCACTGCAGAGCTTGAGCACAGAATGACTTGTTTAGCCTGTTCTTCAAATCAAATCCTCTGAAAGAAAAATAGCTCATTAAGAGCATTACATTTCTCAACATTGCGTGATACTTTAAGTCACATATTAAAAATATAAAAATGCTTCAAAGTTGTTTCTTAGATTCCTTTCGTGAAGACTTTGTGTATTATGGTATGAGAACTTAGGACATTTGTTCCATTCAATGCTGTGACCTAAAACTACCCAGTTGAAACTAGTGTTGAAAAACAGCTATGAACACACCTGAAAAGGCAGTTTCTGACACCGCTGATCAAAAGCAGACATTTTGCTGTAGGCAAGTGTCTGTAAAAAGTACACACAGTTTCAAACATGCCATAGACGACCGTATCTATTTCTAACTATCCATGCTCACTCTAATAGGAAAAGAGCAGCTGCCTTCACAGTCTTGGACTTTCTTACTCTTTAATCTCAAAGTGTTTGAAAAGCATAATATTTCAGTAAGCATTTCCTTAAAAAAAAATTGGGCTATACTTTCCTTTGGCTGACAGTTAACAGGCAGAAATTCAAACCCATGTAATTCCTTCCAACATATACCAATGGTGGGTGCTAAGAATAGGATGAAATTCTTAGTCAGCCATGTGATAGAAATAACTTAGACCCTCAACCATTATTATCCTCAGCTGCAAACTTTGGCATGCATGTGAAACTGTACGATGCCACAGCAACTGAGATTCCTTGAAGGAGGGTTGTTTGGCACAGATGACTGATGTGGATCTGATTAGTGACAACAGCATGAGTTCCAACCCTTGTTCTGGCTGCCTGGGTGGATTCATCACTTACCTCCTTGCCCCACCCTTGTTGAACATCATGTTACTGCGAATTTGCCTTGTGTCAGTGAACTGAAGAAGAAGGAGATTGCCTCCACACTGACAATAAACCATGCTTTTTTTAAAAATTCATTCATAGGATGTGAACATTACTGGTTGGGCCAGCATTTATTGCCCACTTCTATTTTTCAGCAGCAGCAGCAGCTTGAAGGACGGGAACTTAGACCAGGGGCCTGCCAGGAGCAGTGAGTCACTGATTTGAGCATTTATATTTGAAATCAGAGAGCAGACGTTTCTGGGAAAGGAGGGATATTTTTTAAATTTCCACCTAGCTATATAAATCAGTGTTTTCTAAACCTGAGACTCTACTTTTGTAGGGCCTCCCACCCAACCACCTCCTCTAACTTTAAAGACCAGAGACACATCAAGTAAGCGTTTCTTCTTTTTTACTTTCTGATAAGAGGATGGCAGTGCAAGGAGAGGAATGTTCCTCCTGCATGGTGTTTGAGGTGAGGGACGCCATTAGTGTTCCATCCAAGTACATCTGCAGGAAGTGCACCCAACTCTCGCTCCTCCAAGACCGTGTTAGAGAACTGGAGCGGGAGCTGGATGGACTTCGGATCATTCAGGAGGCAGAGGCTGTGATAGATAAGAGTTACAGGGAAGTAGTTACTCCTAGGCACAAAGAAAGCTGGGCGACTGTTCGAAGGGGGAGAAACAATCAGTGGAGGGATCCCCTGTGGTTGTTCTCCTGAAAAACATGTATACCGTTTTGGATACTGTTGATGGGGACGACTTACCAGGAGTATGCATTGGGGCCCAGGTCTCTGGCACAGAGCCTGTCCCTGTTACAAAGAAGGGAAGGAGGGAAAGGAGGAGATTGTAAATCATTGGGAACTCAATAGTTAGAGGATCGGATGGAAGGTTTGTTGGCAACGAACAAGACTCACAGTGGGTGTGTTGCCTCCCAGGTGCCAAGGTCCATGATGTCTCAGCTCGTATCTTTGGGGTCCTGAAGGGAGCGGGTGACCAGCCTCAAGTCATGGTCCACATAGGTACCAACGACATAGGTAGAAAGAGGGATAGGGATGTAAGGCAGGATTTCAGGGAGCTCGAGTGGAAGCTGAGAGCTAGAACAAACAGAGTTGTTATCTCTGGTTTGTTACCCGTGCCACGTGATCGCGAGACAAGGAATGGGGAGAGATATCAGCTGAACACGTGGCTGCAAGGATGGTGCAGGAGGGAGGGTTTCAGGTTCTTGGATAATTGGAGCTTATTCTGGGAAAGGTGGGACTTGTACAAACAGGGCGGTCTTCACTTGAACCAGAGGGGTACTAATATCCTGGGTGGGCAATTTGCTGGTGCTATTTGGGTGGGTTTACCACTAGCTCAGCAGGGGGATGGGAACCTGAGGTGTAGTTGCAGTGCACAGGAGGATGACAGTAGGGAGGACAGGGACAGGATTTCACGGTCACAGGAATGTGCTGGCAGACAGCAAGCTGGTTTGAAGTGTGTTTACTTCAACACCAGAAGTATCCGAAATATGGTAGGTGAGCTTGCAGCATGGATGGATATCTGGGATTTCAATGGTGTGGCCATTTTGGAGATATGGATAGAGCATGGTGAGGAATAGATGTTGCAGGTTCCAGGGTTTAGATCTTTCACTAAAAACAGGCAAGGCAGTACAAAAGGGGGAGGTGTGGCCTTGGTAGTCAAGGATAGTCTAACGGTGGCTGAAAGAACTTTTGATGAGGACTTGTCTACTGAGGTGTGGGCTGAGGTTAGAAACAGGAGAGGTCACATTGCTTGGAGTTTTTTATAGGCCTCCTTAGAGTTCCAGGGAGGTAGAAGAGAAGATTGGCAAAATTATTCTGAGTAGGAGTGAAACTTACAGGATGGTCCATATGGGGGATTTTAGCTCCCTCAACATTGATTGGAAATGCTATAGCTCTAGTACGTCGGATGGATCAGTTTTTGTCCAATGTGTACAAGAGGATTTCCTGACACAGTATGTTGAAGGGCCAACAAGAGGGAAGGCCACATTGGATTTGGTGCTTGGTAATTTGGTTTAGTTGTAGGAGAGTGACCGTAATTCAGTTATATTTAGTTTAGCAATGGAAAGGGATAGGTACATGCCACAGGTCAAGAATTATCGATGAGGCAAGGGCAATTATAATGCGATTAGGTAAGAATTAGGATGCATAGAATGGAGTAGCAAAATGCAGGGGATGCAGACAATGGAAATGTGGAGCTGGTTTAAGGAACAGATATTGTGTGTCCTTGATACGTATGTCCCTGTCAGGCAGGGAGGAAGTGATAAGGTAAGGGAACCGTGGTTTACTACAGAAATTGCATCACTTGTTACGAAGAAGAAGGAGGCTTATGTGTTGATGAGGCAAGATGGTTCAGATGAGGCGATGGAGAGTTACAGATCAGCTAGGAAGGAATTAAAGAGAGAGTTAAGAAGAGCAAAGAGAGAACACGAGCAGTATTTAGCAAAAAGAACAAAGGAGAACCCTAAAGCTTTCTATAGGTATGTGAGCAATAAAAGGATGACTAGGGTACGAATAGGACCAGTCAAAGACAGAAGTGGGAAGTTGAGTTTTTACCCTGTGGAGATCGGAGAGGTGCTAAATTAACATTTCTCATCAGTTTTCATTCAGGAAAAGGAGAATATTGTAGAGAAGAAGAATGAGATACGAGATATTAGACTAGAAAGGATCGAGGTTAGTTACGAAGAGGTGTTATCAATTCTAGAAGGAGTGAAAGTAGACAAGTTCCCAGGGCCGGATGGGAATTATTTGAAGCTAGGGAGGAGATAGCAGAGCCTTTGGCTTTGATATTTGAGTTGTCATAGTCTACAGGTTTCGTACCAGAGGACTGGAGGATTACAAATGTTGTGCCCTTGTTCAAGAACGACAGTAGAGTTGACCCAGGTAATTATAGACCAGTGAGTCTTAGGACTGTTGTAGGAAAGGTTTTGGAAAGGATTGTAAGAGATAAGATTTATAATCATCGAGCAAGCAACAATTTGATCTCAGATAATCAATATGGTTTCGTCAAGGGCAGGTTGTGCCTTACAAACTGGTATTTCCAGTGCGAGCAGCAGCGAAGGTAAGACCGTTTGGTTTTAAAAGTACTTACCGGTAGCGGGCAGCGGTGTTTTTTGTCTCTTTCACTCTCTCTTCACAGAAAGAGCGGGAGCACCAGGGGGAAGTGACGACGACCAGAGGGGCAGCCGAGACCCGGAAGCAGTTAGTGTAAGCTTACCTGGGTAGGTTTTTTCCCCCTTTAAAAGCGCGAAGGAGAGGAACCCGAGGCACTACACGGGTAGTGCCTCCCACCCGCCCTCCTCCTCTAACCTAATAATAACATCTGTTGTGGTAAGTAGGTAAGTGCTGAATTTTGCTTGTTGTATTCTTTAGACCCAGTTTTTTTTTTAAATAAAAGTTAGCTTTAGAGGGATGGCAGTGAAGGCAGTGCAATGTTCCTCCTGCAACATGTATGAGGTGAGGGATGCCATCGACGTCCCTGCCGATTACACTTGCAGGAAGTGCACCCATCTCCAGCTCCTCCAAGACCGTGTTAGGGAACTGGAGCTGGAGTTGGATGAACTTCGGATCATTCGGGAGGCAGAGGGGGTCATAGATCAGAGTTATAGGGAAGTAGTAACTCCAAAGATGGCAGATAGATGGGTGACAGTGAGGGGGACTGGGAGGAAGCAGCCAGTGCAGGGACCCCCTGCGGCTGTTCCCCTCAAGAACAAGTATACCGTTTTGGATACTTGTGGGGGGGGATGACTTACCAGGGGTAAGTAACGGGGCTCAGGTCTCTGGCACGGAGCCTGTCCCCGTTACTCAGAAGGGAAGGGTGAAGAAGAGCAGAGCAGTAGTAATTGGGGACTCGATAGTTCGGGGCACAGATAGGCGGTTTTGTGGGAACGAGAGAGACTCACGTTTGGTATGTTGCCTCCCAGGTGCAAGGGTACGTGATGTCTCTGATCGTGTTTTCCGGGTCCTGGAGGGGGAGGGGGAGCAGCCCGAAGTCGTGGTCCATATTGGCACCAACGACATAGGTAGGAGGAGTGCCGAGGATGTTAGACAGGCTTTCAGGGAACTAGGTTGGAAGCTCAGAGTTAGAACGAACAGAGTTGTTGTCTCTGGTTTGTTACCCGTGCCACGTGATAGAGATTCGAGGAATAGGGAAAGAGAACACTTAAATGCGTGGCTACAGGGATGGTGCAGGAGGGAGGGATTCCGGTTTTTGGATAACTGGGGTTCTTTCTGGGGACGGTGGGACCTCTATAAACAGGATGGTCTACACCTGAACCTGAGGGGTACCAGTATCCTTGGGGGGAGGTTTGCTAGTGCTCTTGGGGGGGGGTTTAAACTAACTCTGCAGGGGCATGGGAACCCAGATTGTAGCTTCAGGGTGCAGGGCCTGGAGTGTAGGGAGGTTAGGAACATGGCATCAATTTCAAAGGAGGGTGCCTGTAAACAGGAAAGTGGCTTGAAGTGTGTATACTTCAATGCAAGAAGTATACGAAATAAGGTAGGTGAACTTGCAGCGTGGGTTGGTACCTGGGACTTCGATGTTGTGGCTATTACGGAGACATGGCTAGAACAGGGACAGGATTGGCTGTTGCAGGTTCCAGGATTTAAATGTTTTAGTAGGGTCAGAGGTGGGGGTAAAAGAGGGGGAGGTGTGGCATTGCTTGTCAAAGATAGTATTACAGTGGTGGAAAGGACGATGGATGAGGACTTGTCATCTGAGGTAGTTTGGGCTGAGGTTAGGAATAGGAAAGGTGAGGTCACCCTGTTAGGAGTCTTTTACAGGCCTCCTAATAGTCCTAGAATCATTGAAGAAAGGATAGGGAAGGTGATTCAGGAGATGAGTGACAGTAATAGGGTGGTTGTTATGGGGGACTTTAACTTTCCTGATATTGATTGGGAAAGCTATAGCTCAAGTTCGTTAGATGGGTCAGTGTTTGTTCAATGTGTGCAGGAGAGTTTCCTGACACAATATGTAGACAGGCCAACAAGAGGTGAGGCCATACTGGATTTGGTTCTGGGTAACGAACCAGGCCAGGTGTTAGAATTAGAGGTAGGTGAGCACTTTGGGGATAGTGACCATAATTCGGTGATTTTTACTCTCGTGATGGAGAGGGATAAGTGTGTACTACAGGGCAAGAGTTATAGCTGGGGTCAGGGAAATTATGATGCGGTGAGGCATGACTTAGGATGTGTGGCTTGGAAAAGTAGACTCCAAGGCAAGAGTGTTAATGATATGTGGAGCTTGTTCAAGGAGCAACTATTGAGTGTCCTTGATAATTATGTACCTGTCAGGCAGGGAGGAAAGGGTCGTGCGAGGGAGCCGTGGTTTAATAAGGAATTGGAATCCCTTGTTAAATGGAAGAGGGCGGCCTATCTCAAGATGAGACGTGAAAGTTCAATTGGGGCGATTGAGAGTTATAGGGTAGCCAGGAAGGACCTGAAGAGAGAGCTAAGAGCAGCAAGGAGGGGACATGAAAGGTCCTTAGTCGGTAGGATTAGGGAAAACCCTAAGGCTTTCTATAGGTATGTTAGGAATAAAAGAATGACTAGGGTAGGAATAGGTCCAGTCAAGGATAGTAGTGGGAAGTTGCGTGTGGAGGCGGAAGAGATTGGGGAGACACTGAATGAATACTTTTCTTCAGTATTTACTCAGGAACAGGGCATTGTCGTCGATGTGAATACTGAGTCACAAATAAGTAGAATGGATGGCTTTGAGGTATGTAGAGAAGAGGTGTTGGAAATCCTGGAAAAGGTGAAAATAGATAAGTCCCCTGGGCCTGATGGCATTTATCCTAGGATTCTCTGGGAAGCAAGGGAGGAGATTGCAGAGCCATTGGCCTTGATTTTTATGTCCTCTTTGTCTACAGGAGTAGTGCCAGAAGACTGGAGGATAGCAAATGTGGTTCCCTTGTTCAAAAAGGGGAGTAGGGATAACCCTAGTAACTATAGGCCGGTGAGTCTCACTTCTGTTGTGGGCAAAGTCTTAGAGAGAATTGTAAGGGATAGGATTTATGCACATCTGGATAGGAATAATGTGATCAAGGATAGTCAGCATGGTTTTGTGAAGGGCAGGTCGTGCCTCACAAACCTTATTGAATTCTTTGAAAAGGTGACGAAGGAGGTTGATGAGGGGAAAGCGGTAGATGTGGTATATATGGATTTTAGTAAGGCGTTTGATAAGGTTCCCCATGGTAGGCTACTGCAGAAAATACGGAGATATGGCATTGAGGGTGAGTTGGAGGTTTGGATTAGAAATTGGCTGGATGGAAGAAGACAGAGGGTAGTAGTTGATGGCAAAGTTTCTTCATGGAGTGCCGTCACTAGCGGTGTTCCGCAAGGATCTGTTTTGGGACCATTGCTGTTTGTCATTTTTATAAATGACCTGGAAGAGGGGTTAGAAGGTTGTGTGAGCAAGTTTGCGGATGATACGAAAGTCGGAGGAGTTGTTGACAGTGAGGAAGGATGTGGCAAGTTACAGCAGGATATAGAGAAGCTGCAGAGCTGGGCAGAAAGGTGGCAAATGGAATTCAATGTAGCTAAGTGTGAGGTGATTCACTTTGGGAAGAATAACAAAAAGATGGGGTACTGGGCTAATGGTCGGATACTTGGTAGTGTGGATGAGCAGAGGGATCTTGGTGTCCATGTACACAGATCTCTGAAAGTTGCCACCCAGGTAAATAGTGCGGTGAGGAAGGCATATGGCGTACTGGCTTTTATTGGTAGAGGAATTGAGTTCCGGAGTCCTGAAGTCATGATGTATAAGACTCTGGTGCGGCCGCATCTGGAATATTGTGTGCAGTTTTGGTCGCCATACTATAGGAAGGATGTGGAGGCACTGGAACGGGTGCAGAGGAGGTTTACCAGGATGTTGCCTGGTATGGAAGGAAGATCGTATGAGGAAAGACTGAGACACTTGGGGCTGTTTTCATTAGAGAAAAGAAGGTTTAGGGGTGACTTGATTGAGGTGTACAAGATGATTAGGGGGTTAGATAGGGTTGACAGTGTGAACCTTTTCCCGCGTATGGAGTCGGGTATTACAAGGGGGCATAGCTTTAAATTAAGGTGGGGTAGATATAGGACTGAAGTTAGGGGTAGGTTCTTCACTCAGCGAGTCGTAAGTTCATGGAATGCCCTGCCAGTAGCAGTGGTGGACTCTCCCTCTTTATGGGCATTTAAGCGGGCATTGGATAGGTATATGGAGGATAGTGGGTTAGTATAGGTTAGGTGGGCTTGGATCGGCGCAACATCGAGGGCCAAAGGGCCTGTACTGCGCTGTATTCTTCTATGTTCTATGTTCTAAACCTCATTGAGTTTTTCGAGAAGTTGACCAAGCATGTAGATGAGGATAGAGCAATTGACATGGACTTCAGTAAAGCCTTTGATAAGGTTTCACATGGTAGGCTGTTGGAGAAAATGCAGAGGCATGAGATTAAGGGCGATTTAGCAGTTTGGATTAGAAACTGGCTTCCTGAAAGAAGGTAGTGAGTGGTGCTTGATGGAAAATATTCAGCCTAGAGCCTAGTTACTAGTGATGTGCCACAAGGATCTGTTTTGGGACCACTGCTGTTTGTCATTTTTATAAATGACTTAGACACAGGCACATTTGGATGGATTAGTAAATTTGCAGATGACGCTAAAGTCGGTGGAGTAGTGGACAGTTTGGAAGAATGTTACAGGTTGCAGGGGTCATTGGACTAACTGCAGAGTTGGGCTGAGAGGTGGCGAATGGAGTTTAATGCAGCTAAATGTGAGGTGATACATTTAGGGAATGGAAAGATTCTTGGTAGTGTGGATGTGCAGAGGGATCTTGGAGTCCATGTACATAGATCCCTGAAAGTTGCCACCCAGGTAGATAGTGCTGTTAAGAAGGCATACGGTGTGTTAGGTTTCATTGGTAGAAGGATTGAGTTCTGGAGCCGCAATATCATGCTGCAACTATACAAAATGCTCATGTGGCTGCACTTGGAATATTGTGTATGGTTCTGGTCGCTATATTTTGGGAAGGATGTGGAAGCATTGGAAAGGGTGCAGAGGCAATTTACTAGGATGTTGCCTGGTCTGGAGGGAAGGTCTTACAGGGAAAGGCTGAGAGACTTGGGTCTGTTCTCATTGGAAAGCAGAAGGCTAAGAGGGGATTTGATAGAGACATACAAGATGATCAGAAGATTAGATAGGGTAGACAGTGAAAGTCATTTCCTAGGATGATGACATCAGCTTGTACGAGGGGGCATAACTACAAATTGAGGGGTGATAATTTTAAGACAGATGTCAGAGGCAGGTTCTTTACTCAGAGAGTGGTAAGGATGTGGAATGCCTTACCTGCCAATGTAATTAACTCAGTAACATTCGGGAGATTTAAACAATCCTTGGATAAGCATATGGATAATGATGGGATAGTGTAGGGGGACGAGCTGAGAATAATTCACAAGTTGGTGTAACATTGAGGGCCGAAGGGCCTGTTCTGCGCTGTATTATTCTATATTCTATGTTCTATGTTCTACCCGTGATTGTCCTGGAAGAGGTGGTAGTGAGCTGCTTTACTGATCCGTTACATCCATACTCACACTGCTGTTAAGAAGGGAGTTCCAGGATTTTGTCTAATGTCAGTAAAAGAACAGCAGTAAGGTTCCATGTTTCATGTGGCGAGGGGGAGGTGGTGAGTGACTTACCGGGGAGCTTGCAGCAGGTGGTCATGATCCCATGCATCCATTGCCTTTGTCCTACAAGGTCCTAGAGGTCATAGGTTTGAATTGTGCCATCTAAGAGCTTTTTATAGCACATTTTGTAGATGATACACACTATTATGAGCGTGCATCGGTAAATATTGAAGTTGTTAGATGTGGTGCCAAACAAATAGGTAACTTTCTCCTGGATGGTGTCAAACCTTTCCAGTGGTGTTAGAGCTGCACTCATCCATGAAAGTGGGGAGCATTCCGTCACACTCTAGACTTGTACCTTGTAAAATGTGGATAGACCTTGAATAGTGAGGAGGTGAATCGCATCTACAGAACCCACAGGCTCTGAGCTATTCTTGCAGTCACAGCATTCATATGGCATGTCCAATTCACTTTCTGATCAATTTTAACCCCAAAGATGTTAATAATGGTGGATTCAGTGATGGCAATGCTATTAAATGTCAAGAGACAATAGTTAGATTCTCTCTTGCTAGAGGTGGCAATTGCTTGGCAACTGTGTGACATAAATATTACTTGCCACATATCTCGCACATAGACTGCTTATGCATGGAACATAGAACATTAGAGTGGAGTGCAGCCCTTCGGCCCTCAATATCGCGCCAACTTGTGAAGCCTATCTATCCAACGCTATTCCTTTTTCACCTATATGTCTATCCAATGACCATTTAAATGCCCTTAAAGTTGGTGAGTCTACCACTGTTGCAGGCTATGCATTCCATGCCCCTATTACTCTCTGAGTAAAGAAACTATGCCTGATTTCTGTCCTATATCTATCACCACTCAATTTAAAACTATGTGCCCTCATGCTAGCTATCACCATCCAAGGAAAAAGGCTCTCACTGTCCACCCGACATAACCCTCTGATTATCTTATATGTCTCAATTAAGTCACCTCTCAACCTTTTCTCTCCAATGAAAACAGCCTCAAGTCCCTCAGCCTTTCCTCATAAGACCTTCCCTTCATACCAGGCCACATCCTAGTAAATCTCTTCAGCACCCTTTCCAAACCTTCCATATCCTCCTGTATTGCGGTGACTAGAACTGTGCACAATACTCCAAATGTGGTCGCACCAGAGTTTTGTACGACTGCTTTTTCATGGCTTTGAAACTCAATCCTCCACCAATAAAAGCTAACACAATCTATGCCTTCTTAATATCCCTATCAACCTGGGTGGCAACTTTCAGGGCTTTATGTACATGGACACCAAGATCTCTTTGCTCATCTTTATTACCAAGAATCTTACCATTGGCCCAGTACTCTTTATTCCTGTTGTTCCTTCCAAAGCAAGTCACCTCACACTTTTCCATATTCAACTCCATTTGCCATCTCTCAGCCCAGCTCAGCTTATGGATGCCCCTCTGTAACCTGCAACATCCTTCAGCACTATCCACAACTCCACTGACCTTAGTGTCATCTGCAAATTTACTAACCCATTCTTCTACAGCTTCATCCAGGTCATTTATAAAAATGATGAACAGCAGTGGCCCTAAAACAGATCCTTGTGGTACCTCACTAGTAACTGAACTCCAGGATGAACATTTCCCATTAACTACTACCCTCTGTCTTCTTTCAATTAGCCAATTTCTGATCCAAACTGCAAAATCACCCTCACTCCCATGCCTCGGTATTTTCTGCAACATTCTACAGTGGGGCATCATATCAAATGCCTTACTGAGATCCATATACAACACATCAACTACTTTACCCTCAACCACCTGTTTTGTCACCATCTCAAAGCAGTTAATAAGGTTTGTGAGGCACAACCTACTCTTCACAAAACCATGTTGACTATCCCTAATCAACATATTCTTCTCCAGATGATTATATATCCTATCTCTTATAACCTTTTCCAACACTTTAGCCACAACTGAAGTAAGGCTTGCGGGTCTATAATTATCAGGGTTATCTCTACATCCCTTGTTGAATAAGGGACAACATTTGCTATCCTCCAGTCTTCTGGTAGTACTCCTGTAGACAATGACAACATAAAGATCAAAGCCACAGGCCCTGCAATCTCCACCCTAGCTTCCCAGAGAATCCTAGGATAAATCTCATCCAGCCCAGTGGACTTAGCTATTTTCACACTTTCCAGAATTGCAACACCTGCTCCTTGTGAACCTCAATCCTATCTAGTCTAATAGCCTGTATCTCAGTATTCTCCTTGACAACATTGTCTTTTTCCAGTGTGAATGCTGACAAAAAATATTCATTTAGCACTTCCACTTTCTTTCTGGTTTCCATGCACAACTTCCCACTACTATCCTTGATTGGTCCTAATCTTTCTCTAGTCATTTTGTTCTTCCTGCTATGCCAGCTTCTGAGGAATTATAAACATTGATGAACATTGTGCATTCATCAGTGAACATCTCCACTTCTGGAAAGAAGGTCAATGGTGAAGTATTTCAAAGTGATTAGGTGGAGGACACCACCCTGAGGAACTCCTGCAGTGTTACCCTGAGACTGAGATGATTAGCTTCCAAAAACTATTTTCTTTTGTGGAAAGTCTGATTCCAACCAATGGAGAGTTTTCCCTCCAGTTCCCATTGACTCCTTGATGCCACAATTAGTAAGATTCAGCCCGGATGTCAAGGCATTTGCTCTCACCAACTCTCTCAAGTTTAGCTTTAGCAAAGAATTACAGATGCTAGAGATCTGAAAAAAACATGTCATCGTGTTTTGAGAAGATTTGTAGCTCAAGTTGAGGTTCTGGATGTAGGTTTGCTCGCTGAACTGGAAAGTTCATTTTCAGACGTTTCATCATCATACTAGATAACACCACCAGTGAGCCTCCAGATGAAGCACTGGTGGTATGGCCTGCTTTCTATTTATGTGTTTGGGTTTCTTTGGGTTGGTGATGGTCCTGTCACAGGAAATAATTTCACAACCGGAAATGATGTTGCCACAGGAAATGACATCACCAACCCAAGGAAACCCAAGCACATACATAGAAAGTGGGCCATATCACCAGTGCTTCTTTCGGAGGCTCACTGATGATATTACCTAGCATGGTGACAAAACGTCTGAAAATGAACCATCCAGCTCAGGGAGTAAAAATCTATATCCAAATCTGAAAAAAAATGCTGGAGAAACTCAGTTGGTCTGGCAGCATCTGTGAGAAAAAAAAAGATTAACATCTGATGAAGAGTCAACAGACTTGAAACGTTAATTCTGTTTTCTTCCAACAGATGTTACCAGACCTGTTGAGTTTCTCTATCCAGTTCTGTTATTGTTTTAGCTTCACTGTCTTTATTTAAATTACAACAGTAATGAGCTCAAAAGGTTACCTGTTGTTGTTCTGCATTGGTTTGAGTAAATTGAGCTGATTTCATCAAGTAAAGGTTGCTTTTTCACCTTACAATATCTGTATACTCGGATTGTTTTTTTAAAAGTATCAGAAGCAACAGTGTTAGATTTCTTATTCTGCTGACTATGAAATTACACAATGAAGATAGCGGTGTCAGGAATTAGAGAATTTTTATTTTAAGATTGGAATTGTGGTCTTCATTCAACAGTGCAGGTAGAGCATTGCTCTCGTACTACAGCCACACTATGAACATGTGCCTTCCAGGCATTAATGTTGGAGCCAAGAACTATTTATCAGACAATTTATGTACAAGCTGTCTCTTCCTTTAGTATTCATCATCACAATGGGACCTGGTGAGTGCTGAGGATTGTTTTGGCCTTGAACCTCATGTCCATTTTCTTAGTAGTTAGGATGTCACTATATTCAATGCATTAACATCACCTGTCCTTTTATTTAATCTACCTATTGGCTCTTGAGAGTCAAAATTCCAAAAAGGAATCTCAAAGTGAATGCCCATCAGGATCATGAAATTGTAGAATCCCACACCCCCAACACCCTCTCCACAAACCATTGAGAAAGCACCATGACATAGAGTCATAGGGTTGTACAGCTCAGAAAAAAGACCCTTCAGTTTAACTCATCCAGATATACTAAATTCATCTCATCCCATTTGCCAGGACCTGGCCTATTTCCCTCTAAACTATTCCTATTCATATACCCATCCTGATACCTTTAAAATGTTGTAATTGTACCAGACTCCACCAATTCCTCTGTCAGCTCATCCCATACTGCACCCCCTCTGCGTGAAAGAAATTACCCTTTAGGTCCCTTTTAAATCTTTGCCCCCTCACCTTAAACCTATGCCCTCTAATTTTGGACTTCTCCACCCCAGCGAAAAGACTTTGTCTATTTACCCTATCCATGCCCCTTATGGTTTTGATAAACTTTTATAAGGTCACCCCTCAGCTTCTGTTCAGTATACCCGTGAATGGACTTCAATTGAAGTTGAGTGCCTGATATCTCTGTGAGTGCATTTAATTGAAGTTGAATGTTTGGCATCTCTGTAGGCTTCATACTCTCTGTGTTGGGTAGCCTGAGGCGTAAACGTTAGTTTCGGCATTGTGTGTATGTTTTGATTGATTGTTCTCTGAGAGTGGAGGTGTAAATTGGAATTCCAGGCTGAACAATAGTCCCAGACAGGAATCTCCATTCTGGCTGTGTTGTATGTTCTCTCAAGCCTGAGCTCAGAATTTTGACCGGTATTTTAGATATTAGAAAAGTCCAGGGTCTTGTCCAGTATTTTAGACGATGGGTATTTTTTGCTCAATCCTAATTTTGTCACTCAGCAAATCTATAATTAAGAGTGTAAAGTGAAATATAACATAAATTACTGATCACAGTGTAGAAAGTGAAACCTAAAGAAAAGTATTTAATAGAAAGGTAATTGGGCCTCAGAGTTTGCTTAACATAATTTTGTCTCATTTAAATGTCCATTTCTAATGTCAACTAAGTAAACTAGTATATGGTGCAAATTAAAGCATAGATTCTCCATAATTCTCAAAGGAGTTAAACATTGATTTAAAACAATAAAAATATGTGACGCCGAGTTCAAAAAAGTGTACAGCTCTGAGCTTCTCATTCAACTTAACTTGCAGATATTGTCCTAATTGCAAGGAACCCAACGTAGTATTCAATACTTTTCAATCCAATGCAGTTAAATTTTCCTTATTTACCTGTAAATGTTGATCAAGCAAACACTGATAATCCATGAATTTTGCCAAAGAAAATATCAAGTGGAAAGTCCAGGCCATGAATTATGTCATTTGTGTAAAGTAAGTGCAGAAGTGGTTAAATTACAAATCTCTGGATTGTCCAGCCCTTACTGTAACTTTCCAAAATGTTATTTCCTGTCCTTCAAGCATGTTTTGAATATTTGTTTCTAGGTTTTATACTGAATCTTCACAATTTTGACCTTAACAAAATGTGATCTACCAAGCCAGTTTTCCATATGGGATCTGACTTGTCCAGCATTCACATCACGAGAAAGTCCCTGAAAAAATGAGAAGCTTTGTCAGCCACAATCATCTAAATATATGCAGGCTGCTGTTAATCAAGTACTCCCTAAATATACAATATTGCTGAAAATTAATTTCATATATAAGTACTGAAGATAGATTAATATTGCAAGCATCTGCTTCATGACTGTTATAATCTCAGGATCCAATTTCAGCTCAAGTTAAATCTCAGAGTTCATTTATTTTCCATTGCAAAGATTGCTGACTTCCATCTTCATAACATTACCCACATCTTCCCTCCACCTTAGTTCATCTGCTGCTGGAATTTGAAACCATGTCTTTTATGTTCTCCAGATATAACAGTTCTAAATCTCTCTTAATTAGTCTCTCATTCTCAAACTTCTGATCATCCAACATTCCCAAGCTCTTGTTCAATTGCGTGCAAATTCGATTTTACTCTGACCTCCCTTCTTGCTACCCTACACCAGATAAAAATCATCTAATGTTTCTGGTTTAAAAATTTGATCCTTGGGCATAAATTATTTAACGTACATGTTTATAATCTTCTTTTATCTTCACTAACACCCACTACCTGCAACCCCCACCCCACTTCAGAATATTAATTCCACTTAGAACATTGTTAATCGAAAATTTGTTGCTCACTTATTCTCTTGTGAATACCTGGATGTAAACACACAGAACTTTATACTTGGTAATTATTGTCTGTTTTAATTTAATCCTGGAATCTTGTCATTGATTTTCTTAAACATGATTTTTCGCATGTTATTTCTTTTAGATAATGATGGTCAATTAAAACTATTATCCATTATTTTCATAACTGAGATCCATAACACTTTTCTGAATTTTCTATTTTTTAATACAGAGTTAGGATTTTTCTTCTTGTTCTTTAGAGTGAAATTTTGCTTTTTGATTATTTGTTCTCAGGAGATGGTCAATGTAAGAAAGGTGGCACATATTCCAGGTTTCATTTTTATCAGTCTAAGTAAAGTCAGAGGGGCAGAGAGAAAGAAGTGTTGCTACCATTGAAGCAGGTGTTTGGAAATGTTCAAGAATTCATTGTTTTCTTTTTCAAAAGAACTGGCAATTGAGACTGAAGGACGGAGGTGAATTCTATCTGAGGCAGCAAAATTAGGTGAAGGGAAATGATTAGAGGCAATATAAGATCTGAGTGCCAGAAATTGTGTGGGTCAAGACAAGAATTAGAATTACATTATTATAAAGGAAATAAGTTTTTCAGATAGATTTATACAGTTCAGGGATGCTAGGTATGATATTAGGCCATAATGAATGAATTGCTGTGCAGTGCCAGCCTTCAAAAAAGGTGAATGAGTTTTCAATTTGTTAGTTAGTTAAGCTCCCCACATCCTCTTGCCAGTACAATCAATTCACAATTTGCCTGCTGTCTTCCTCAGACCCTGAAAGTAGAGAATAAAGAAACTGCAACTGTACTGAATTGTCTGAAAAAAAAGTACTGGTTGAAGTTAATAATTAATCCATTAAATTACATTGTACTTATTATATTGCGATAATTAAGTGACCTTTTTTGAACAAATAAATCATCAGTTACATAGATAGTAGTCATTGAAAATATCATGCAATGTGTTGTATGGGTTTTGACATTTTCTCAAAAGACAAAAGGATCTGAGATTGATTTTATTAGTCTTCCCCTTGTATAATTGATACCTAAATTTTTGTTCTTTGTGCATATACCTCCAGTGACCCAAATAATATGGGCTGGAATTGGGTGACTATTGTAAGTCTTAAAATAAATTCACTTCCAATATATTGTTGTTTTATGCCGAAGGGACATGACATAGGTACCACACCACGTTCTGCATGCAGGAGCTTTATGTACAATGCATTTTAAATGTCAAAGCATCCTAATTCCAAATGAATATGATGGGAGAAAGGTAATCTCATTGGATTCCCATTGTAAAGAAGAGCACTGCAATATTTCTGGGATATATTATAAAAGGACAAGGGCAGAAGGTACTTGGAAACACCAAAACCCACAAGTTCCCTTCCAAAATGGACCATCCTGACTTGGAATTGTAGGAGGAATCTTACAGGGATCTGAGTGATCTGGGCTATGACAAGATTTGTGGCAGAATTAGACATGAAATCCAGCGTTGTGAATCTCAACTTCAAATCATTTCGTTTCTTGTTTTAGGTATTTGACTAGTGATAAGGTGCATTTTGTGCCAAACAGCAATGGGTTGCCAGTTAAGGGGGATTGTTCTTGTTAAACACCTGCTTAACAGCCTCACAAATATTCAGTTTCCAATCTTACCAAATTCAACAATCAGGCTAGACGTCAATAAAATTTGACATGGAATTCAGTATGGATACCTGGAAAATTCAATTCACTGCTGGCTCTGAAAAACTTTCATGTTGGATACTGGCACAACATCCTCAGGGCACGCTTCAAGGGCACCAGTCACATGCACCAGCCACATCCATGGACATTTCTACCTGATAAGTGCCTGCCTGAAGAAGGGGTACACTCGAAACATTGACTTCTCCACTTCCTGCGTGGCTTGCTGTGTTCTTCCAATCTCCTGCTTGTCTACCTTGGATTCCAGCATCTGCAGTCTTTCTTGGTCTCTACCCAAATTACCCCATGGCACATCTCCAGTTCACTTACAGGACTGGACAGCATTGCCATGCTGTGCCTTCGAGAAGCAGTGGTCTCGTGGTATTGGCACTGGACTAGTAATCCAGAGACCCAGATAAATTGAGGACAAAAGCAAAATACTATGGATGCTGGTAATGACACAAATACTGAGAATGTTGGAGAAACACAACAGGCCTGGCAGTATCTGTGGAATGAGAAACAGAGTTAACATTTCAAGTCTGAAATGGCTCTCTTTCAGAAGAGTTAACTGTGACTCTCCCCACTGGGACCATGCTCCAAATCCCTCTGTGGCAGATGATGGAATTTAAAGTCAATAAAAATCAGGAATTAGAAGTATAATAATGGCTATTAAACCATTGTCAATTGTCATTAAAAATCCATCTCGTTAATTAATTCCCTTTGTGGAAGGAAATCTATTATTCTTATCTAGTCTGGCCAGCATGTGACTCCAGGCTGACAGTAATGTGGTTGACACTTAACTGTCCTCTAGGGCAATTAGGAATGGGCAATAATGCTGCCCCAGTCAGCAACACTCACATCCCATGAACAAATAAAGAATAGAGCCAACACATCCCATGAAAGAAAATTAAAATACACTTGTTTTAAGGTATGCCTTGGAGACAGCATTTTAAAATTTTATTTGGTTTCTGTCAATGTAAATCTAGTGTAACAGCTTGCCAGGCAAATTGTTCTTTGTGGTCAATTAATTCACTGGTCATTTTACCTTATTGGCCAGACTTGTTATAAATCAACTTTGCTTTCCTTTGATGGTCTCCCATTTCCTGAGGTGCAGAATCTTAGAGTGGACCATGCAAAAAAAAATTGAACTTTATAAAATATTAAACTCAAACCTTATACAATGAAGACAAAACTGTTGTTTTTAAGATGCTTCCAATAAACAAGCAAGATGAAAGGCAAAAGCAAGTTGGAAAGTATAGATTAGCAGAGACTCTTTGGGGTTGATGTACAGATAAGTGGCAGCACAAGTTGATAAAATAATGAAAAACATGCAGGATTTATATATTCAAGCATTGAGTTTAAAAGCAGAAATATTTGTTTGGAACTTTATAAATCAGTGCTTAGGACTCAACTGTGGGAATAACACTTCAGAAAAGATGTAAAGACCTGAGAAAGGTTCTCAGCTTCAGATATAAGGGTGGATCAGAAAAGGCCTGTTCACTTCTTTCTTATCTTACTGACATTTCCTCTGTCTGCCAAAACTCACTTACTGAATGTTTTGACCTCAAATTCCAGTTCAGCTTATCTTCCCTCTGAATACTTGGCAGAATCCAATTCCCTACTGATTAGTTTAAATTTGTCCAGCAGTTATAACAAGCATCCCCTTAACGATGTCAGTTCCATTCCTACTCAAAAGTAACCCGTCCAACTTGTACACTTCCCACATTCCCCAGAAATGGCACCAATGCCTCAGGGATCTGATGTACTTCCTCCTGCACCATCTTTTCTTTATTCAATGCTGTGTGGCACCGAGAGTAATCTGAAGGTTACAACTTTTGGAGTCCTGTTTTCCAATTTCCTACCTATCTCCCTAAACTGCTGGAGGACCTAATTTTTCTTCCTAAATCTTTGTGCCTGACATAGACTACCTCTGGAAGTACCCCCTCTCTTTCAGACTGCCTGTAGCTGTTCCATGACAGCCTTGACCCTGGCTTCTAGGAGTCAATTTACTATGCCATGTTTGCAGCCACATAGGTACCTGTCTACTTCCTCACAAAACAAATGCCCTACTGCTAATTCCCTTCCATAACACTATCTCCTGCCCGGGAGCAGCTGCACTACCCACAGCACCATGGATTCAGTTAGCCTCCAAAGAGGGATTCTCATCATCTCTATTTTCCAAGGCTGAGCGATAGTTTATGAGTGAGATGCATTTGGAGGAGAGTCCTCTCACTATTTGTTTGGTCCCTTCTCTGGTTGGTGGTTACTCTGCTTGCACTTCCTTAAGCTGAGGAGTGAACATATCCTGAAATGTGCTACCCATGAAGCTGTGAACTTTGAAAATGCTTAAGCCCCAAAACTCAGAGCTCAAATTAATATCCAGTCATCTGTTACCTACTTCTCTTCTGTGAAGTTACACTTGGATTTTGTTGAAGCAGCTCTGCTGCTGGTCTGATTGCTTCTGGGACCTCTTCAATCTTGCTCTGCTCTTAACCTCTCTGTCACCATCCCCAAGATCCAGGCAGATTCACTGCTTTGTCTGCTTTTGAGTCATTACCTTGCCAACTCCTCTTGGTGATACTAACTACCTAACTTGGAGAACTCACCACAACCACTATAGCTAAGCGTATAGTGTGGAGATACAGTGTCAAATGTTGATTGGGTACTTGGAGTAGGTCAAGGATGTGTTTGTGAGCAATTGTAGTAGCAAGGTTCGGTCAGGTCAGCAGTGTGGGGTGGGGAGGACTTACAGGCCTGGGGGTTTTCAGGCCAGTTGTAGAGGGGCATAAGTGTCAGGTAAAGGGTGTGTGTTAGAATTGGGTCTTAGGGATGATCTAACTAGGCTCTGCTTGTCTGGTGGAGATTTAATGGATTGGGGGAATCAGTTTAATAGTTACCCAAAAGTTAGAGTGAGTTTTAAATTCCATATTTTTCCTGGGTAACCATTAGGCTTATCATGATTGGAACTCTCCAAAGATTCCAACATGAAGGACCTTTTAGAATGTTCCAGGAAAATTGCCAACTGGAGTTTCAATTTCCTGGGCAATTGCCAAGGATCTGACTGCATCAGGGATTCTTTATTGTCCTGACATCTAACTCTGATCTATGTTGTTCCAACCAGTCTCTAGCCACCAAAATATCTGGGCCATTGTTATGGGTCTGAAGTTACATGCAGGCCAGACTGGTTAAGAAGGGTAGATTTCCTTACTTTAAGGACATGAAAACAAAATCTGGATCACCAATTAACAATGGTTTTATTGTCACCATTAATGAGTCTAATTTTCAAATCCAGCTTTTTAAATTTGTGTATACATTTGGAAATTCTTCTGCCATCCAGGACTAAGCAACCTCTTGATTGGCACCACATTCACAAACATCAACTCCCTCCAACATTGATGCTTAGCAGCATCAATGTGTAGCATCTTCAACATGCACTGAAAAAAAAAACCAAGGTTCCTTCAACAGCACCTTCTAAACCCTTGACCACCTTCATCTAGAAAGTCAAGGGTAGCTGATACAAGGGAACAACACCACCTACAAATTCCCCTCCAAGCCATTCACTATCGTGATTCAAAATATATTTTGATTCCTTCAGTGTCAAAGTCCCGGCAGTCGTTCCTTAACAGCGCCATTAGTCTACCTACAACAAATGGACTACAGCAGTTCAAGGCAGCTCATCCTCACCTTCAAGGGCAACTATGGATGGACATCAGATGCAGGCCAGCTAGTGAAGCTAGCATCATCTGAACGAGTTTTTAAACACCCTCAATGATATGACATTTTTTTTCCAAGAGTGAATATATTTGTGCTTGTGTTTGAAAAAGCATCAAGTATGCGATTTCATCACATCATGGTAAATAACTAGAGTGGAAACTAGATGAGTACACTTACTGATTTACTGCACAGATGATAAAGCTGAGAATATATTCTCTTATCATTGAGCCTGACAAGACGATCAAAGAATGAAGCATGATACACTGATGAGAGAGTGTGCTTGTGTATTTTGCCATTTTGTAAAAAATGCGAATTCTGAAAACTACGTATCTATAAATGCACTCAAGCACGCACTCAGAAACCTGCACAATTTCAAGCACAGGAGGAATTATAATAAGTCTGGCAAATATAATATTGTACACACAGCAGGAGAGCTGCTCAGCTGTATCTTCTAAATGTCACAAATGTAGGAAAAAAATGGATATTTCACAAATACATCTTTCAACTGAAGCCTGCAAATGCTGAAAAAAGATGATGTGTGACCTAAAATTGATTATGATTGAGGGGATGCACCTCTGAATTAAATGTATTTTAGCTTATGGTAGGAAATGGGAACAAAAGACATTTAAGCTAATTGAAATGAAGGCGTGTTTTGTAATGTTATAATCAACTTCATGCTGGACACAAGTACACAGACCAATGTAAGATGTTGCAGCTGCACACCAAAATCAGTTCAAGGACAAGTTGCTTAAATTACTGTCCATTTAATTTGTATCATTCACCAAACACACAATAAGGTAAGACAGACAAGGAATCATCATAAACACAAAATAGTGTAGATGCTAGAAATCTTTTAAAAATTTGAAAATAGGCATAAAATTCTCTGTAGGTCTGGTAGCAACCATGGAAAGAGAAATAGACTCGATAGACTGGATTATACAGTGAGGACAAGCTCTTTGCATCCCGGTGCAAATATCACACTGAGTCAGCTTTCAGTCGGCCAACTCCCACTTTAACTTTTCAGCCAATGGGCTTTTAATTATAATGTGACACTTTGACCCTCTTCAGGAGCAAATCTTGCTTTATAGAGCTGCCAGGTCATTGGAGGACAGCAGCTCTGCAACACAGAAAGCAGTGGTAGTTCTCAGAATTCCAACAATGTCAGGAGGGAGCCATATAGCAATGTACCTGACCTTGGTGTTGGCCAGTCTCACTGGGGTCAGGCTAGAAGCTCCAATAAGCTCCAGGACAGAGGCAGGAGAGTAGATCTGAGAAAGTCAACTATGGTGCTGGCAAACCCAGTTGACACAGAGAACTCATTTTTGTCATTTATTTGAATGATTTGGATGTGAACATAAGAGGTATAGTTAGTAAGTTTGCAGATGACACCAAAATTGTTGGTATAGTGGAGAAGGTTACTTCAGAATACAACAGGACCTTGATCAAGTGGGCCAATGAGCCGAGGAGTGGCAGATGGAGTTTAATTTAAATAAATGTGAGGTGCTGCATTTTGGAAAGGCAAATCAGGGCAGGACATGTGCACTTAGTGATAAGGTCCTGGGAGTGTTGCTGAACAAAGAGACCTTGGTGTGCAGGTTCATAATTCCTTGAAAGTGGAGTTACAAGAAAATAGGTTAATAAAGAAGGTGTTTAGTATGCTTTCCTTTATTAGTCAGTCATTTAGAATAGAAATTAGGAGGTCATGTTGTGGCTTCACAGGTCACTTTTGGAATACTGGGTTATGATGATGCTGCTCCTTTAACAAGGTTATGCTGTCCTTGGTCTTTTTTCAGAGAGGTCATAAAAACAGCAGTCCCGAAAAGTCCAGGTTTGAAGGGCCAATTTATTTATAGCTAACAGACACTGCCTTAGCCAAAAGGCTTTCAAGTTTAAAAAATACTTGTACAATGAAAAGGGAATGGCTAGTTCTCCCAACTCAGCTTTTCTCTGATTTGGGTTTGGTTTGGTTTTTAGCAATCTGGCTGTTCACTGAAAGCAGTCAGTGAGACTGCCGGTCCAAGAAACAGCTACATAAAAGCTACATGCTGAGTTCCTCTGCTTTCTCTCCCGCCCTGTGAGACCCTGTGTTTGAATTTACCTTTTTTGCAAGGGGGGGTGTTTAATGGAGATTGTTGCAGAAATTGGAACAGCATCATTAAGTTGGAATAATCTGTTGAGTTTTTGGATAGGTAAGTTATTTTATATTCTTTACTCTTTTGTTTGTGTTTCATTCGGTAATAGAATCATAGAGTCATAGAGATGTACAGCATGGAAACAGACCCTTCGGTCCAACCTGTCCATGCCGACCAGATATCCCAACCCAATCTAGTCCCACCTGCCAGCATCCGGCCCATATACCTCTAAACCCTTCCTATTCATATACCCATCCAAATGCCTCTTAAATGTTGCAATTGTACTAGCCTCCACCACTTCCTCTGGCAGCTCATTCCTTACACGTACCACCCTCTGTGTGAAAAAGTTGCCCCTTAGGTCTCTTTTATATCTTTCCCCTCTCACCCTAAACCTAGGACCTCTAGTTCTGGACTGTGAAACTAAGTTGTTTGACCAGCTACATTACTCCTGCAATATCTGCTGTACACCTGCTTAAAACAACTGGCAAAATTAGGGTCCATGCTACTTTCTTGAAATGCTTTGCGGGGGTCTGACCTGGTCCATAACAGGGTTCACTTCTTGTCCCCCTGCTATAGGAAGGATGTTATGCAACTTGAAAGTGTTCAGAAAAGACTTTAAATGATATTGCCAGGGTTGGATGGTTTGAGCAAAAAGGAGAGTTGAACAGGTTTTCCCTCAAGCGTTAAAGAGTGACGTTACTGAAGTCTATAAAATCATGAGAAGCATTGATATGGTGAATAGCCAAAGTCACTTCCCCAGGGTAGTGGAGTCCAAAACTAGGGAGCTTAGGTTTAAGATGATAAGGGAAAAGTTTCAAAGGGTCCTAAAGAGCAACTTTTTCACACAGAGGGTAGTGCATAGCTACAACATTAAAAAGGAATCTGGATGGGTGTGTGAATAGGAAGGGTTTTGAGGGAAATGGGCCAAATTCTGGCAAATAAGACTAGATTTACTTAGAATATCTCTTCGGCATGGACAAGCTAGACTATAGGGTCTGTTTCCGTACTGTACAGCTCTATGATTCCATGACTCAGTTGATCCTGGAAGCCTAGCAAGTTGGCATTCCTCTTTGTTCACTCCTTTCACTGACCATTAGCCAGCAGGTGTAAACTTGCCAGGCTGCACTTTGGGTAAAAGCTTTAATGCCATCTGTTAAATGAAAACAGCAGCAGGATAAGGTCCTGAAGTGGACATAAATACCCACTCAATTGGGCCACTGGCAGATGGATTGCTCAGCGTCCCTCCTGCCACACATAGGGCCAGTGGCCATTCACCACCATGGCAACCTATTTGACAGTTCACCTGCTTTGCTTTCCACCATAGAATCTAGCCCAATGTTAATTTGTTTAATAGATGGCCTTCCATTGAATCTGACATTTCTTGGCCAGCATTGGGGGAGGCGATGGAGGTGGTCTTATGCCTAGCTGTTAGATGATATTCTATTAAGTGACTCAGGGTGGAGGATCAGGGTTTGACATCAAGCAGTGAATGGTGACAGTTAAGGTACCTCCTGCTTGAAAAATAAGAATCATGAGTAGAACTTAAATGTGATCCGTAATTTTAGTTGCATACCAAGGGAAAAATAAGAAGCCAAGTTTAAAAATAACCTGTGAACCTGAGAGAGTGTTTTTGGTGCTACATGGTTTTGCAACTTTGAGAGATACTTGGTGAAATTAGAAAGGTATCAGAGCTGACATAATGAGGTAAGGTGACCAAACAAATAAAAAGGCTCCAATCAGATTACTATTAATCTTGATGGCATTACACATGGTCAACACGTGCCAATGTGAGAGTATTTCCAATCCTTGATACAAGGGCAAGCCAATGGCAAAAGGCATTTAAGGTGATAAGCAATAAGCTAATGATAATTAATGTAATGTTTGGAGCACAGCTGCCAAAACTTTTCCAGCGCTGTAGGTGTCCAAGCAAGAAATTTGTAAAACCCTTTACAGAACCACAAAAACTTGCTTTCATACAGCCCCTTCCACATTGAAAAATGTCTTGCATCACTTCCTAAAGCTACAGACAGGACTAAGCCAAAGTCTGGCTGCTGTGGAAGGTGACCCAACATTTGGCTGGATTACACAGAACACCACAGGGGCAATAAAAGTTGGAATGACACTGGGACGAAAGCAGGGAGTTGTGCCTTGACAGCTGATGTGAATCAATACAAGGAGTAAAATTGTTCCTGCTACTATGAATCAGTAATTAAAATCACTGTCTGCAGCAAGTGGCAAACATCTGTGGTTTGCACAATGCAACTGTGCAAATTGGCTTGGAGATTTGACTGATACCCATGTTGTTTCTTGAAATGATTATAACTTAAAAGTTCAAGGCAACTGTTTCCATGACAGCGGACCAGATTTTGTGTTTGGTTGCAAGAATGTGTACAATTCCATGTCTTGCAATAATAGTGTCTACATCCAAGTTTCATTGCACATTTCCAAAAAGGGTACTGCCTTCTAATCTTCATCCTCCTCTTCCTACTTCTTCACAATCCACATCTGTAAAGCAGAATGGACCTGAGGCTAGTTTGTTTATAGGCAGCTCACAATAAAATATATATCAGGTAGGATCCAGTTTAAAACATGTTCAGTAACCTTCGAGTTAAACAGTTCAAGAATGAAAGAAATTGAGTAGAAGAAATACCCAACAATTTCAAAAAGCTGACTGGATCTAATGTCTGGGGCAGTTCCAAATTTGTGAAGACTCTCTGATAACTCCATCTTCCATTAGCATGGTTCTTCAGGAATGCTATTCAGCTGGTTTAAGTCTATTATGGAGGCATTATGCAATTTATATAATATAATTTCTTGAATACACTGGATTGTCAGGTCTATGATTTAAAGTCCCAGTGGCAGCCCCTCAGAATGATGTGAAGTGAACGGACAGGTAAAGGAGTATCAAAGTGTGGTCCTAAAAAAAGCACACCAGGTCAGGCAGCATCCGAGAACCAGGAGAGTCAATGTTTTGGGCATCATCAGGGTCCTGCCCAAAATGTCAACTCTCCTGCTGTTCAGAAGCTGCCTGACCAGCTGTGCTTTTCCAGCACCACACTTTATCAACTTTGACTGTCCAGCCTCTGCAGTCCTCACTTTCTCCTGGATAGTTAAATGGACCCTGACTAACCTTGACCAGTTTGCAGTATTCCTTTGTAATTCAGGCATGTTATGTGGTGAGGTAGATAAAGGGGTCAAGGGTCAGTGGGACACTGTATCAAAGAAAAGCAATATTTATCAACTTCTTTCATAGAATGGAATCCCTATAATGTAGAAGAAGGCCACTTGGCCCACTGAGTCCACATCAATCCTCTGAAGAACATCCCGCCCAGAACCACCCCACCCCTGTAACCTTACATTTATCATGGCTAACCCACCTAGCCTGCACTTTCACAGAACATAGAGCATAGAACAGTACAGCACAGTACAGGCCCTTTGGCCCTTGATGTTGTGCTGATCTTTTGTCCTACTCTAAGATCAAACTAACCTACATACCCTTCATTTTACTATCATCCATGTGCCTGTCCAAGAGTTGCTTAAGTGTACCTAATGTATTTGACTCTACTACCACCGGTGGCAGTGCATTCCACACACCCACGACTCTGTGTAAAGAACCGACCCCTGACACCTCCCGTAAACCTTCCTCCAATCACCTTAAAATTATGGCCCCTTGTAATACACATTTCTGCCCTGAGGAAAAGTTTCTGACTATTCACTCTATTTATGACTCTCATCATCTTGTACACCTCTATCAAGTCACCTCTCACCTTTCTTTATTCCAATAAGAAAAACCTTTCTTCATCAGACTTCCCTCCAGTCCAAGCAACATCCTGGTAAATCTCCTCTGCACCCTCTCTAAAACTTCCACAACCTTCCCATAATGAGGCGACCAGAACTGAACACCATATTCCAAGTGTGGTCTAACTAGGGCTCAAGAGAGCTGCAGCAAAACCTCGCAGCTCTTAAACTAAAGCCCCCTACTAATGAAAGTCAATACACCAAACACCTTCTTAACAACCTTGTCAAATTGTGTGGCAACTTTGAGGGATCTATGGACATGGTTCCCAAGATCCCTCTGTTCCTCCACACTGCCAAGGATCTTCCCTTTAACCCTATATTCTGCATTCAAATTTGGCCTTCCCAAGTGAATCACTTCACACTTACTCAGGTTGAACTCCATCTGTCACATCAGTCCAGTTCTGCATCCTGTCAATGTGTCATTGCAACCTACTACAGCCCTCCACACTATCCACTACTCCACCAACCATCGTGCCATTGCCAAACTTTCTAACCCACTCTTCCATTTCCTCATCCAAGTCATTTATAAAAATATAAAGAGCTGAGGTCCCAGAAAAGATCCCTGCGGAACACCACTGATCAACAAGCTCTAGACTGAATACTTTCCATCTACTACCACCCTCTATTTACTATGGGCCAGCCAATTCAGTACCCAGACAGCTAAATTTCCCTGTATCCCATGCCTCCTTACTTTCTGAATGAGCCTACCGTGAGGAATCTTATCAAATGCCTTCCTAAAATCCATACACATCACTACTCCATCTTCATCAATGTATTTTGTCACATCCTCAAATAATTCAATAAGGCTTGTGAGGCATGACCTGCCCCTCACAAAGCCATGCAGACTATCTCTAATCAAACTATGGTTTTCCAAGTAATCATAAATCCTGTTTCTCAGAATCTTCTCCAAAAATTTGCCCACCAATGACATAAGACTAACAAGCCTGTAATTCCTAGGATTATCCCTATTCCCTTTCTTGAATAAGAGAATAACATTTGCCACCGTCCAATCATCTGGTACTACTCCAGTGGACAATGAGGTTGCAAAGATCATCGCCAAAGACACAGGGAGGGCACCCAGGGGGATAGTGAGTAAAGAGATCAATCCTGAAGAAGGGCTTATGCCCGAAACGTCGATTCTCCTGTTCCCTGGATGCTGCCTGACCTGCTGCGCTTTTCCAGCAACACATTTTCAGCTCTGATCTCCAGCATCTGCAGACCTCACTTTCTCCTCCAGGATATAAATGCTACAGGAAGGATAGAAAGGGAGGCAAGAGAGGAGGCGGTGTGGCATTTTTGATAAGGGATAGCATTACATCGGTGCTGAGGGAGGATATTTCTGGAAATGCATCCAGGGAAGTTATTTGGGTGGAACTGAGAAATAAGAAAGGGATGATCACCTAATTGGGATTGTATTATAGACCCCCCTGCTACTCAGCAGGATATTGAGAAACAAATTTGTAAGGCGATCTCAGTTATCTTTAAGAATAATAGGGTGGTTATGGTAGGGGATTTTAACTTTCCAAATATAGACTGGGACTGCCATAGTGTTAAAGGTTTAGATGGAGAGGAATTTGTTAAGCATGTACAAGAAAATTTTGCGATTCAGTATGTGGATGTACATACTAAGAAGGTGCAAAACGTGATGTACTCTTGGGAAATAAGGCAGGGCAGGTGACTGAGGTGTCAGTGGGGGAGCACTTTGGGGCCAGTAATCATTATTCAATTAGTTTTAAAATAGTGATGGAAAAGGATAGACCAGATCGAACAGTTGAAGTTCTAAATTGGAGGAAGGCCAATTTTGACAGTTTTAGGCAAGAACTTTCAAAAGCTGATTGGGGGCAGATGTTCGCAGGTAAAGGGGCAGCTGGAAAATGGGAAGCCTTCAGAAGTGAGATAACGAGAGTCCAGAGACAGTGCATTCCTGTTAGGGTGAAACGAAACATATCAGTATAGAGAATGCTGGATGACTAAAGAAATAGAGGGTTTGCTTAAGAAAAAGAAGGAAGCATATGTCAGGTATAGACAGGATAGATTGTGTGAACCTTCAGAACAGTATAAAGGCAGGACGAGTATATTTAAGAGGGAAATCAGGAGGGCAAAAAGGGGACATGAGATAGCTTTGGCAAATAGAATTAAGGAGAATCCAAAGGGTTTTTACAAATATATTAAGGACAAAAGGGTAACGAGGGAGAGATATTTGTGCCATCGATAGTCACAGGTGAGGTGCCAGAAGACTGGAATTTGGCTAATGTGGTGACACTGTTTAAGAGAGGTGGTAAGGACAAGCTAGGGAACTATAGACAAGTGAGCCTGATGTTGGTGGTCGGCAAGTTGTTGGAGAGAATCCTGAGGAACAGGATATACAAGTATTTTGAAAGGCAAGGACTGATTAGGGATAGTCAACATGGCTTTGTGCATGAGAAATCATGTCTCACAAACTTGATTGAGTTTTTGGAAGAAGCAACAAAGAGGATTGATGAGGACAGAGCATGGATGTGACCTATATGGACTTCAGTAAGGCGTTAGACAAGTTCTCCTTTGGAGACTGGGTAGGCAGGTTAGATCTCATGGAAAACAGGGAGAACTAGCCATTTGGATACAAAACTGGCTCAGAGGTAGAAGACAGAGGGTGGTGGTGGAGGGTTGTTTTTCAGACTGGAGGCCTGTGACCGGTGGAGAGCCACAAGGATCAGTGCTGGGTCCATTACTTTTTTGTCATTTATATAAATGATTTGGATGTGAGCATAACAGGTACAGTTAGTAAGTTGGCAGATGACACCAAAATTGGAGGTTTAGTGGACAGCGAAGAAGGTTACCTCAGATTATGAGGGGATCTTGATCAGATGGGCCAAATCGGCTGAGAAGTGGCAGATGACGTTTAATTCAGATAAATGTAAAGTGCTGCATTTTGGGCAAGCAAATCTTAGCAGGACTTGCACATTTAATGGTAAGGGCTTAGGGAGTGTTGCTGAACAAAGAGACCTTGGAGTGCAGGTTCATAGCTCCTTGAAAGTGGAGTTGCAGGTAGATAGGATAGTGAAGAAGGCATTTGGTATGCTTTGCTTTATTGGTCAGAGTATTGAGTACAGGAGTTGGGAGGTTATGTTGCAGCTGTACAGGACATTGGTTAGGCCACTTTTGGAATATTGCGTGCAATTCTGATCTCCTTCCTATCGGAAAGATGTTGTGAAAGTTGAAAGGGTTCAGAAAAGATTTACAGGGATGTTGCCAGGGTTGGAGGATTTGAGCTATAGGGAGAGGCTGAACAGGTTGGGGCTGTTTTTCCTGGAGCATCAGAAGCTGAGGGGTGACCTTATGGAGGTTTACAAAATCATGAGGGGCATGGATAGGATAACTAATCACAGTCTTTTTCCTGGGGTGACGGAGTCCAGAACTAGAAGGCATAGGTTTAGGGTGAGAGGAGAAAGATATAAAAGAGACCTAAGGGGCAACTTCTTCACACAGAGGGTGGTACGTGTATGGAATGAGTTGCCAGAGGAAGTGGTGGAGGCTGGTACAATGACAACATTTAAAAGGCATCTGGATAGGTATATGAATAGGAAGGGTTTTGACGGATATGGGCCAGGTGCTGGCAGGTGGGACTAGATTGTGTTGGGATATCTGGTCGGCATGGACAAGTTGGATCAAAGGCTCTGCTCCTGTGCTGTACATCTCTATGACTCTATGACTCTATATCTGAAGGCCTTCCTCCTATCCCAGTCTTGCAGCCATGTGTTCATCTGCACTGGATCTCTGTTCCTAGCCTCACTAGCCCGTGGCACTGGTAGCAATCCTGAGATTACTTTGCTGCTCGTCCTGCCTTTTAGATTCCAACCTAACTTCTTATATTAAATTTTCAGGTTCTCATCCCTTTTCCCAGCTATGTCATTGGTACCACTACTTCTGGCTGCTCTCCCTCTCCCTTAAGAAGCCTACAGACTCGATCCGAGACATCCCTGATCCTGGCACCCAGTAGGCAATATACCATCGGGAGTCTCACTCATGACCACAGAATCTTCTGTCTGTTCCTCTTACAATTGAATCCCCTGTCACTATCACTTTCCAATTCACCCCACTCCCTTCTGAGCCACAGAGCCAGGCTAAGTGCCAGAGACCTGGTCGCTGAGGCCTTCCCCTGGAAGGTTGTCCACCGCAACAGTATTCAAAATGGTATAGCTTTTGTTCAGGGGAATGGCCACAGAGTGTCCCTGCACTGTCTGCCTATTCCCTTTCCCTCTCCTGACAGTCACCCAGCTATCTTTATCCTGCAACTTAAGTGTGACTGCCTCCCTTTAACTCCTCTCTATCACCCCCTCAACCTTCAAAATGGTCTGAAGTTCATCCAGCTCCAGCTCCAGTTCCCTAATTCGGTCTGTGAGAAGGTGGATTTGGATGCACTTCTCACAGGTGAAGTCAGCAGGGACACTCGTGGTGACCCTTACCTCCCACATCCTCTAAGAGGCGCATGCAACTGCCCTCGCCTCCATCCCTTCTGCTCTAAATTGCCAAGAGAGATTGAATAAATTTTAAAAACTTATTTTACCAACTCTCCTACACACCGGGTCTTTTTTGTTTGGTTAGAGGAGGAGCACCCAGAAGAAATCCACCAGACATGGGGAGAATGTGCAAACTGCACACAGACAGTTACCTGAGGTTGGAATTGAACCTGAGTCTGCTGTGACGTAACAGTGCTAACCACTGGGCCATTGTGCCACCCTTTCTACTATTGTACTTTAGTTAAACTTCACCAATCTCTTCACAGAACTCTTCAGTAAACAGTCTTAAATCTCTAAGTAAGCAAACAGGCTCAAATCAACACTAGCTATCAACTTCTGACACACACTTCCAAGGATTTGCTACACAAAATCCGCTCGTCCCCACCACTGTATTTGAACTGTTTGTCTGAAAAGATTGGTAAGGCTTGTTCATTAAGGTTGGGAGAGGCTGTTTCTCAATCTTTGAGATTTGTCTGATGTCTCAGAATCTATTATAGTCAATTTGGGCTTCCGCTCTCTGGTTCTGGTGCTCGGGTCACCTCACCAAAGAGGCTGAGCAGCTTGCCAGTTGAAGGTGATTTCTGGAGACATTGTTGCAGAAGGTGCAAAAGGCACTGAGAGAGCTAGAAACTTGTGTTGCCCTTTTTACCCACCTCTTCGTGCCCTTCTTGAAACTTCTTTGGCCTCTGTCCAATACTAGCATCAGGCAAAGGTAGAAAGATCCAATAAGCTAATGCCTTTCCACATTTGGAGGTCGCGGAGCATGGTTTCGAAACTTGTTGTCAACCTGCCACGCTATGCCTCTGGCCTTCTACTGAGCTGGCTGCCACCAAGTCTGTAAAGTATTCTTCAAACAAAACACGTTCACTGGAGGTGTTAACCATGGTTCAGACTGAAATATGATTGTTTGCACATGGCCAAGCAGTTCCTGGTTTTGATGGGAAATTGATTTTCCAAGATTTGGCTGCATGAAAACCGTCTGGTCCAGCTCCACAGTTTGAAAATTGCAGAGTCTGGCTAGATTTAAAATTTTTTCCCCCCGCATTCAGGAAAAAAGAATCAATATTTTTGTAATAATCCTGCAGGTTATGGGTCACCTGACCGTAGTTGGCAGCTTGCCTGGGCGGCACGGTGGCACAGTGGTTCGCACTGCTGCCTCACAGCACCAGAGACTCGGGTTCAATTCCCGCCTCAGGCAACTGTCTGTGTGAAGTTTGCACATTCTCCCCGTGTCAGCGTGAGTTTCCCCCGGGTGGTCCGGTTTCCTCCCACAGTCCAAAGATGTGCAGGTTAGGTGAATTGGCCATGCTAAATTGCCCGTAGAGTAAGGTGAAGGGGTAAACGTAGGGGAATGCGTCTGGGTGGGTTACTCTTCGGAGGGTCGGTCGGTGTGGACTTGTTGGGCCGAAGGGCCTGTTTCCACACTGTAAGTAATCTAATCTAATCTAATCTAAAACTCTTCTGGAAGTGTTCCCACCTACCCCACTAGCCTGCCACCAGGAGGCCACTGCCACTAAGTTATTGGCCTTTACATTCACAAAATGGCTTCGAAGTGAGTCTAATTTGTAGCCCATCTACAACACTGATCAGATTCGGTAGCCATGGGCACACGTATGGGCCCCAGCTATGCCTGTCTCTTTGTTGGCTACGTAGAACAGTCCATCTTCCGTAATTACACCGGCACCACTCCCCACCTGTTCCTCCGCTACATTGATGACTGCATTGGCACCACCTCGTGCTCCCGCGAGGAGGTTGAGCAATTCATCAACTTCACCAACACATTCCACCCTGACCTTAAATTTACCTGGACCATCTCTGACACCTCCCTCCCCCTCGTGGATTTCTCCATCTCCATTAATGACGACCGACTTGACACCGACATTTTTTACAAACCCACCGACTCCCACAGCTACCTGGATTACACCTCTTCCCATCCTACCTCTTGCAAAAATGCCATCCCGTATTCCCAATTCCTCCGCCTCCGCCATATCTGCTCCCAGGAGGACCAGTTCCACCACAAAACACACCAGATGGCCTCCTTCTTTAGAGACCACAATTTCCCTTCCCATGTCGTTAAAGATGCCCTTCAACGCATCTCGTCCATATCCTGCACCTCCCCCCTCAGACCCCGCCCCTCCAACTGTAACAAGGACAGAACGCCCCTGGTGCTCACCTTCCACCCTACCAACCTTCGTATAAACCAAATCATCCGCCAACATTTCTGCCACCTCCAAAAAGACCCCACCACCAGGGATATATTTCTCTCCCCACCCCTTTCCGCCTTCTGCAAAGACCGTTTCCTCCGTGACCACCTGGTCAGGTCCACGCCTCCCTACAACCCACCCTCCCATCCTGGCACCTTCCCCTGCCACCACAGGAATTGCAAATCCTACGCCCACACCTCCTCCCTCACCTCCATCCAAGGCCCTAAAGGAGCCTTCCACATCCATCAAAGTTTTACCTGCACATCCACCAATATCATTTATTGTATCCGTTGCTCCCGATGCGGTCTCCTCGACATTGGGGAGACTGGACGCCTCCTAGCAGAGCGCTTTAGGGAACATCTCCGGGACACCCGCACCAATCAACCACACCGCCCTGTGGCCCAATATTTCAACTCCCCCTCCTACTCTGCCGAGGACATGGAGGTCCTGGGTCTCCTTCACTGCCGCTCCCTCACCACCAGACACCTGGAGGAAGAACGCCTCATCTTCCGCCTCGGAACACTTCAACCCCAGGACATCAATGTGGACTTCAACAGTTTCCTCATTTCCCCTTCCCCCACCTCACCCCAGTTCCAAACTTCCAGCTCAAAACTGTCCCCATGACTTGTCCTACCTGCCTATCTTTTTTTCCACCTATCCACTCCACCCCCTCCCTGACCTATCACCTTCATCCCCTCCCCCACTCATCTATTGTACTCTATGCTACTTTCTCCCCACCCCCACCCTCCTCTAGCTTATCTCTCTACCCTTCAGGCTCTCTGCCTTTATTCCTGATGGAGGGTTTTTGCCCAAAACGTCAATTTCGCTGTGCTCTTCCAGCACCACTAATCCAGAATCTGGTTTCCAGCATCTGTAGTCATTGTTTTTACCTAGATTCCCACCCCCACCATGGTAAGTTCCCAAGAGGTGTAAGTGTACAATGAATCATCTAAACTTACCCTCACCACTTCCAACCATAAAGTGCCAAATATCCAAAATGCCAGAACAAGATGAGATAATGTACAATAGCTGCAAAGGATGGGAGTGGCACAGATTCCTTAACATGGCACTGTGTCTTCCTCTGCACAATCGATTGTTCAATGACTAATGTTAAAATCAACTGTTCAACTGCCAGCAGTAACAACCACTGAAATGGCAGCAATATTCTTCCATCTACTCTTTCTGAACATCTCAGGGAATGATCTGTTAGCTTTTTGGAACTTTTTACTCATTTTTAGGTTTTTGCTCGTTTAGAAATGTGTGTTACATTATAATTTTTCTCATGCTTGATAACGAATAAGGTCACACTTCTGATAACTCAAAAAAGGCTGGACAAATTCAGTCCTTTTAAACCATAAGTTCATTTGGTCCTGGAGAAAGGTACCCAAAAGGAGAGGATGTTTTGTAAGTTAACCTTTTTGCAATAAACCAATGGGGCAGATGAATAAAGAAGGGGAACCAGTTCATCTCTCTTCACTCAGAAGTTTGAACATTTGGGGTATCCTTGGTGGGCGGCACGGTGGCACAGTGGTTAGCACTGCTGCCTCACAGCGCCAGAGACCCGGGTTCAATACCCGCCTCAGGCGACTGACTGTGTGGAGTTTGCACGTTCTCCCCGTGTCTGCGTGGGTTTCCTCCGGGTGCTCCGGTTTCCTCCCACAGTCCAAAGATGTGCAGGTCAGGTGAATTGGCCATGCTAAATTGCCCGTAGTGTTAGGTAAGGGGTAAATGTAAATGTAGGGGTAGGGGTATGGGTGGGTTGCGCTTCGGCGGGGCCGTGTGGACTTGTTGGGCCGAAGGGCCTGTTTCCACATTGTAAGTAATCTAATCTAATCTAATCTAATCTATCTGGAGCCATAATAAATTGGGAAACGTCTTCCATGATATGTCATAGTATTTGATATTTAATAGCTAGTTATACTACATCTGAGTTAAATGAAAATCCATTGTAAGACCTGTTGTTATACTTAAGTGTGAGTACACATCATTGCTGCTGAAATTTTCTGCTACACCACTTAGAGACCGCTGAATAACAATCGGCTAGCAAATCATAAACATTTTGATTTTCAGACATCTAAATTTGAAAGTTTGCATAGAGATATTCAGTTAGACCAAGCTAATAGGAGACTGAAAGTAAGCAGCTGTCGTAAATGTTATAGAGGTAGCTCTTCCCAGTAATAGTCTTCTGATAGTCATTTTTGAATCAACCTGTTCAGTAATGTTAATGCACATTTATAAAACAGGTGAAAGTTCAACCTGGATCTATATGCTATGGGGTAGAGACATTACCACTGTGCATAAGAGCCCTGACAAACACTCCTGTAACAAAGGATGGACTTATACCATGATGTCCATTAACCCTTTCAGGACTACCTGTCTTGTACAACAACTGGATGTCCCTCCCCAATAACACAGTGGATGTATCTACACCTGAAGGGTTACAGACATTCTAGAACACCACTTTTGAAGGTAATTAGGAATAGACAATAATCTCTGGCCCAGCCAGCAATGCCCATGGGTAATTAATGTATAAGAAAATGTCAGTGTATCAGGGAATAAAAGTGCCAGGTTTTCTTTCTGACCAATGAGTCAACTATTTACAGATTACATTACTGAAACATTGTCTGATACTGCAAGTAATCCTTATTCTAACCTGAAGAGAGCTGAAGTGTTCGTGCATTTATTTCGGAGTCAGTAGATCTGGGTTGTAGAACTAAATGCAAAGTAGGTGTGTCATAACATTTCCAAACAAGTGAACTAAAAATAGTTTAAGACTAGAGGGGAATTCCAGCTACCTGATGTTTGTTAGAGAAGTGAAACAAGTGAGAAAGTGAGGACTGCAGATGCTGGAGATCAGAGTCGAGAGTGTGCTGCTGGAAAAGCAGAGCAGGTCAAGCAGCATCCCAGGAGCAGGAGAATCGACATTTCGGGCATAAGCCCTTCATCAGGAATGAATGGAGCAAGGGAGTCTTACAGTACTGTACAGTGTCACGTGAGACCACGTCTGGATTATTGTGCAGTTTTGGTCTCCTTACCTAAGAAAAGACTGTCATCGGGAATGCAGCAAATGTTCACCAGATTAATTCCTGGGATTGCACATCAGTTATATGATTGGAGATTGGGTTGACTAAACCTGTATTCTCTGCAGTTTGGAAGAATGAGAGGACATCAGTTAACCTCAGTTTCAGGGATGCTTTTGGAAGCAATGCTGGGGGACAGAATTAATCTGCATTTCGAGAGGAAGGGATTAAACAAAAAAGTCCATATGATTTTGTTAAAGGGCGGTCATATCTGACCAACTTTGTTGAATTATTTGGAAAAATGACCAAGTTTATAGATGAGGACAATGTTTTTGACGAAATCCTGCACAGGAGACCGATAACAAAGGTAAGAGCCCATGAGATCTGAGGAAATTTAGTAAATTGGATCTACAACTGGCTAAGTGGCAGGAAGCAGAGGATAATGGTTGCCGTTTATTTCTGACTGGAAGTTTGTATCCAATGGGGTCCACAGGGGTCAGTGTTGGGGGTCGTTGGGAGTTGGGATTTATATAAATGATTGAGACTTGAGTATAGAAGGGTTGATGAGTAAGTTTGCAGATGATACAAAAATTGGTGGACTGGTTAATAGTGAAGAGGAAAGACTACAGAAGGATGTAGTTGGACTGGTTCAGATTTACTGATCGTAGCAAATGGAATTCAGTCCAGATAAATGTAAGGTATTGGGGTACCTTACAAACAATGAAAGGGAATACATGACGAAAGGTAACACACTGGGAAGCGACAAGCATCAGAGGGACCTTGGGGTGCATGTACATTGGTCCCTTTAGGTATCAGGATAAAGATGTTAAGAAGGCATACGGTACGCTTGCCTTTATTAGTCAAGGCATAGTTTTTAAAGAACAGGGTGATTACATTGGAACAATATAAAATGTTGGTGATGCCACAGCTAGAATATTGTATGCAGTTCTGGAATCAACATTATAGGAGGAATATGATAGTACTGGGAAGGATGCAGAGAAAGTTTACCATGATGTTGCCTCGGCTGGAGAGTTTCAATTGTGAACAGAAATTGGACAGTCTTTTCTTTAGAGAAGAGGAGACTGAGGGGGTCGTGAAAATAATGACAGGCATAGATAGGATAGACAGGAAGAAACCTTTCAACTTGATAGAGTGATCAATATCGAGGGGGAAAATGTCTAAGGTAAAGAACAGAGAGATTACAGGAAATTTAAGGAAAAAGGTTTTTACTAAGAGAGTGATGGGAATGTGGAACTCACTGCCTGTGAGAATGGTGGAGGCAGAAACACTCATAACATTTATGAATTTTTAAATGTTCTCTTGCAATGCCAAGGTATTCAAGGCTATGAGCCAGGTGCTGGGAAATGGGATTGGAAAAGTTAGGTGGTTATTTTTGACTGGCACAGGCGCAATGGATCAAACGAGCTTTCTCGGTGCTGTAGATCTTTATGACTCCATCTCATAGAAATGTAATAAATTCTGACAAAGCTGGATAGACTGGATGCAGAACTGATGTTGCCCTTGGTGGGGGTGTGTTCCAAAACAAGGAGTCACACCTGAGGAAAAGTCAGCCGTTTCCAAATGAGGAAAGGAGAAATTTCGCTGAGACTGTGGTGAACCTATGGAATTCTTTACCACAAAAGGCTGTTGTGACAAAGTCACTGAATATATTTATGAAAGAAACAGATAGATTTCAAGCAGCTAAAGTGTTAAGGGTTATGGGGTGAGGGTGGGAGTGTCCAGTTGAGATCAAGGATCAGCTAAGCCCTTGTTGAATGGCAGAGGAGGTTCAATGTGCTCAATGGCCTACTTCTGTTCTGATTTTCTATGTTTCTACAATTAAAAACAGGTTGCTGCAGTTATCCTTCAAGGTCTGCAACCATTACTTTGCTGCCACAATATCTATAAAGGCTTCTCAGCAGCTGGCACATCTCACTAGTATCAGACTGAATACTGATATGGGCTAATCAGATAAGCTCCTAGGAGTTAAATGCCAACAGAGAGCAGTATAATGGATTATACCTGAAAATGTGAATATATCTATCATATGCTGGAAGGTTATGCTTTGACTCTGCTGGAATGCTCGAGACAAGTTGTTTGTCACGCCAAGTCCTTTGACGACACTCTGTTAAGTGACTCTGGGTGCTAATAATCGCCAGATAGAGGAGGCAGTTAGCAGCCATAAAAACCCATTTCCCAAGCTGCAAATGTACTATAAAAGGCAATAAAAAAGTTCAATACTGAAGGTGCAAGAAATCTGGAACAAACAGGATGTTCAAGAAACTCAGCATCTCAGGGTGAACTGAAGGAGAGTCATACTGGACTCAATATGTTAACTCTGTTTCTCTCTTTACAGTGGCAGAACTATTCAGTTCCTCCTACACTCTCTGTTTCTTTTTAACACAATAGGGAGTTTCTAACAGCAATTTAAAGGAGGTACAGAAATTAATAGGAGTGTCAGTTTGTATAACTAAAGTGCTATTATAGAAAGAACATACAAGTTAATGAACAAGGAGCAGGAATAGACCAATCAAGCCTTTGACAATGCTCCACAACATAAGATTTTGGCTGATCTTATTGTAACCAAAAAATCCACATTTCTGCGTACCGTGAGAATCTTTTACCCTTTTTACAAACTGCACCTATCTCAAAAATATTCAAGACTCAGTTTCAAACGTGTCCTTTAGTTCAAATACTTCCCCATATCAAAACAAAACTTGTGTGATAACTGTTTTAAATGCCCTACCACTTATATTTAAACAATGACCTGAGTTGTAATTGCTCACAAAAGAAGAACCATTCCCTCCACAGCTACCCTGTCAGTATCTCACAGTTTCAATTAAGTCACCACCTACTCTGGCAGATATAAGCCTGTCCAACCTGCTGCTGACAATGTGACAACCTGTCCATTACAAACATTAATCTGGTAAACCATCTCTGAACTGCTTCCAACGCATTTACATCCTTCCTTAAGATAACCAAGACAAGACACCAAATGCAGTCTCACCAATGCCCTGTTTCAACTGAAACATAACCTCCCTACTTTTGCACTCAATTTCTTTCACAACAAATGATAACATTCTATTAGCTTTCATAATTACTCACTGTACATGCACACTTGCCTGTGGTTCATGCAGTCAGAAACCCAAATCCCTTTACAATCCTTTCTAAGCAGGCTGTGCAACCCTTCCACACGTAAACAATATGTTTCTTTTATTCTTCCAGTAAAATTCAATATTTCACATTTTCCCACATTTTACATGTTTGCCAGATACAGTATTTGCCGAACTATATTATTTTGTAGCCTTTTTAAGTCCTCTTGACAACTTATTATCCTATCTGTCTTTGTACAGATTTGGTGATGCCAGTATTGGACTCAGGTGGACAAAGTTAAAAATCACACAACACCAGGTTATAGTCCAACAGGTTTATTTGGAAGCACTCGCTTTCAGAGCACTGCTCCTTCATCAGGTGGTTGTGGAGCAGAATCATAAGACACAGACTTTATTGCAACAGGATAGCAGTGTCATGGAATGTAATATTAAACAAATTTAGCTTAAGTCTTTGATCTTTTAGAACGATCATGTTAGTTTTGGTTCCTTCATATGTAAATTTCAGTACATTTTTAAAGTTATATTCTCAAAGTAGCTTTTAACAATAGGTGCCATCTCAACTCGGATAATGCATTGAAGGTGTAAGGTTAAAGTCTGTCTGTGTCCCAATGTTAGGTCAGACTGCTTCTACTTCTAAGTGGGACATACAGAATCTTACATGGGTTTATGCAGTTTTTGAGCAAAATAAAGTGTGATTCTGCAAAGACAAATTCACTGTGTGTGTGACATGAATCCAATGTCCCAGTTGAGGCCATCCCCAGGGGTACCGAACTTGGCTATCAGCTTCTGTTTAGCCACTTTGCGTTTGTTGCCTGTCCTGAAGTCCGCCTTGCAGGATGGTCACTCGAAGTTCTGGGACATTCAATCTTGGACTTTCGGTTGACCATCCTCCAAGGCAGACTTTGGGACAGGCAACAACGCAAAGTGGCCAAACAGAGGCTGATAGCTAAGTTCTGTACCCGTGGGGATGGCCTCAACTGGGACCTTGGGTTCATGATACACTACAGGTGACCCCACTGCACTATACACTCTCTCATAAACAATCTGTCTCACATACACTCACATATACACCCCCAAAACTCATAATCACACAGTCATAGAGATGTACAGCACAGAAACAGACCCTTCTGTCCAACTTGTCCATTCCAACCAGATATCCCAACCTAATCGAGTTCCAGTTGCCAGCACTTGGCCCATATCCCTCCAAACCCTTCCTATTAAAATACTCATCCAGATGCTTTTTAAATGTTTCAACTGTATGAGCCTCCACCACTTCCTCTGGCAGCTCTTTCCACACACACACCACCCTCTGAAAACGTTGCTCATTACGTCCCTTTTATAGCTTTCCCCTCTCAACCTATACCTATGCCCTCTAGTTCTGGACTCCCCCACCCCAGGGAAAAGACTTTGCCTATTTACCCTATCCATGCCCTTCATGATTTTATAAACCTCTATGAGGTCACCCCTCAGCCTCCAATGTTCCAGGGAAAATAGCCCCAACAGATTCAACCTCTCCCTATAGCTTAAATCCTACAACCCTGGCAACATCCTTGTAAATCTTTTCTGAACCCTTTCAAGTTTCACAACATTCTTTCGATAAGAAGGAGACCAGAATTACACGCAATATTCCATAAGTGGCCTTACCAATGTCCTGTACAGCCGCAACATAATCTCTAAGCTCCTATACTCAATGCTCTGACCAATAAAGGAAAGCATATCAAACACCTTCTTCACTATCCTATCAACCTGTGACTCTACGTTCAAGGAGCTATGAACCTGCACTCCAAGGTCTCTTTGTTCAGCAACACTCCCTAGGACCTTACCATTAAGCGTATAAGTCCTGCTGTGATTTGGTTTTCCAAAATGCACCACCTCGCATTTATCTAAATTAAACTTCATCTGCTACTCCTCAGCCTATTGGCCCATCTAATCAAGAGATTGTTGTAATCTGAGGTAGCTTTCTTCACTGTTCACTACACCTCCAATTTTGGTGTCACCTGCAAACTTACTAACTATCCCTCCTTTGTTCATATCCAAATTATTTATATGAATGACGAAAAGTAGAGGACCCAGCACCGATCCTTGTGGCACTCCACTGGTCACAGGCTTCCAGTCTGAAAAGTAAACCTCCACCATCACCCTCAGTCTTCTACCTTCGAGCCAGTTCTGTACTGAAATGGCTAGTTCTGCCTGTATTCCATATGATCTAACCTTGCTAACTAATGCCCCATAATGAAGCTTGTGGAATGCCTTACTGAAGTCCATATAGATCACGTCCACCACTCTGCCCTCATCAATTCTCTTTGTTACTGTTTCAAAAAACTCAATCAAGTTCATGAGGCATGACTTCCCATGTACAAAGCCATGTTGACTATCCTTAATCAGTTCCTGCCTTTCCAAATACAGGTACATCCTGTCCCTCAGGATTCCCTCCAACAACTCGCCCACCACTGACTCACCGGTCTATAGTTCCTTGGCTTGTCCTTACCAATCCCCTATTTCACTCACACACATACACACACTCTCTCACAGACACTCACACCCCCATACACACACACACACACACGTCTGTGGGGTGAATTAGTCCTTGCAGAATTATATTTTATTTTGCTCAAAAATACATAAATCCATGTAAGATTCTGTAAGTCCCGCTTTAGAAACAGAAGCAGTCCGACCTAACATTGGGATACAGCCATACTTTAGTTTCACACCTTCAATGCATTATCTGAGCTGAGATGGCACCTATTGTTAAAGCTATCTTGAGAATGTAACTTTAAAAATGTTCTAGAATTCACATATGAAGGAATCAAAACTAACATGATCATTCTAAAAGATGAAAGACTTAAGCTAAATCTGTTTAATATTACATTCCATGGCACTGCAATCCTGTTGGTATAAATTCTGTTTCCAAATAAACCTGTTGGACTATAACCTGGTGTTGTGTGATTTTAACTTTTTCTTTGTACCATCAACAAAGTTGGCACTCAGACTGTTCATCTTTCACCCAAGTCATTTATAAAAACTGCAAACAGTTGAGGTCCCAGCAATGATCCCTGCATCTTGCCAACCTGAGAAAGATCCAATTATGCTGACTCTCTGCTTTCTGTTATTTCACCCTCTCAGCAGTGGCCTCGGAAGCTTTTCAGTTGTATCACCCGCTAAAAAAGAATTAAAAATGGACAGACCACGTGGTATTGATGAAAGCACCAGAAGTGACAATGGCAAACTCAGCCCTGTTGAACCTGCAAAGTCTTCTTTACCAACATTTGTAGGCTAGTGGCAACATTGGAAGAGCTGTTTCAGAAACTAGTCAAGTAAAAACACGACATAGTCACGCTCACAGAATTAACATCCCTTTGATCATCAGCACCACTACCAATCATAATGTGTCCTATCCCACCAGCAGAACAGACCCAGCAGAGATGACTGGACAGTGATATATAATTAGGAGGTAGTTTCCCTTGGATTCCTTAATATTGAGGGGAAAGTGAGGACTGCAGATGCTGGAGATCAGAGCTGAAAATGTGTTGCTGGAAAAGTGCAGCAGGTCAGGCAGCATCCATGGAGCAGGAGAATCAACGTTTCGGGCATAAGCCCTTCTTCAGGAAGGGCTGAAGAAGCCTTTCCTAAAGAAGGGCTTATGCCCGAAATGTCGATTCTCTTGCTCCTTGGATGCTGCCTTACCTGCTGCACTTTTCCAGCAACACATTTTCATTTCTCAATATTGACTCAAGTACCTACAGAGTTTCTTGACATCAGGTCAAACTTGGGCAAGGAAATCTACTGGTGATCGTCATATACTCACCCATTTTGAACATGACTTGGAGGGAGCACTGAGGGTGGAAAAGGCAAATAATGTATTTTTGGTGGACTTTGAGATACCTCACCCAGAATGGCTCAGCAGCATCATTACTGACAAGCTTGTCAAGCTCTAAAGGACATAGCTGCAAGACTCAGTCTGGAGCAGATGCATACACAGCTGACCTCATTCTCACCAACCTGCTGAAGATGCATCTGTCCACAACTTGTATTGGTCAGAGTGACCACTGCATAGTCCTTGTAGAAACAAAGGTTGGTCTCCACATTGAGAATACCCTACAGCATGTTGTGGGACAGTACTACTATGTATAATAGCACAGATCTTGCAACTCAAGACTGGACATCCCCGAGGCACCTTGGACCATTAGCAGCATAAGAAATGCACTCAAACCCACTCTGCAAATTAATTGCCTGGCACAACACCACACTACTTTGCCATCAAAGTAAGGGAGATCAATAGTGAACCTGTGTGCCAAACAGCATAGCAACAAGTGATAGGCAGGTGTAAGTGATTCCACTACCTCTTTAGTCCCACCACATTCAGTTGTGAATGGTGACACACAATTATACAACTCATTGGATGTACAAACTCCACAAGTATCTCCATCCTCAGTCAAGAAGATACTTATAATATCTGCTCATATTTTTTTTTATCAGACAACTGCGATACCAGACAGGAATCCTGGCTTGACAGTTACCTTGACTGAAGCAGATATTATTCTAACAATAAAGTAGAAATTTATTACTGGAAGTGATTAAGATAAAATAGAATAAACGGAGTCATCAATTTATTATACAAATCTAAAGATTTTTAAACATACTAAACATGTAATCCTGTTAAACCTAAAACAGTCCTTAATAAATTGAAAGGAGACAAAACTGCTTCAGTGCCATACCCAAAACCTTTGTATAATATCTGAACTCATGCGATCCTCACACTAAAGTCCCTGTATCTAAAACCTTGGTAAGTTAAAGCCACTTGTGACTTTGGCATTTAGACTGGAGCTGCAGATAGCTTCTACCTGGAACCCACACACCTGCCTAAATGTACTTAGCTTTATATAACCTCCTCAGGGTTTTATCCCTCCACTTCTGGTCTGGGATGAACAGTAACTGTTCACTCTAAGGTACGTTAGTTCACTGTATCTCCTTCCGTTCTCAGGAGCACAGGTCTATATAGCCATCCGAAGAATGTTTACAAGGTCTTCCCCAAATCCATAGCATTTGGCAAATTAAAATGCATACATTAACTATTCACTAGCCAATCTGCAAATTCATTGCCTGGCATAACTCCATTCTATGGGATTTGGAAATTCAAATATATGCATCAAATATCTCACTCACCATTTCTTTAAGACACCAGGATGAAGTTCATGAGGATCTGGACACATGTCAGCGTGCTGTTTGAATAATGTACTCAGTATCAATCTTCTGGTGATTGCAATTTTTCCAAGCTCTTCCCTTCCTTCTGTTTCCTCATTTATAGCTGTTTCTGACATGTTACTTATATCTGCTATAAAAGAGGACTGATGCAAAATGCCTTTTCTATTTATCTGCCATCACTGTATTTTCTCTTAATTTCCAGATTCACTTTCAATAGTACCAACAGTCACTTTGTTAACTCAAGTCATAGTGGCATACAGCATGGAACCAGACCCTTCAGTTCAATTCGTCCATGCCAACAATTTATCTGCAATTGGTCCATGTTCCTCTAAACACATCCTATTTATGTACCTCTCCAAATGACCTTTAAAGTTGTAATTGTATCTACCTCTGCTACTTCCTCTGGCAGCTTGTTCCATACACGTACCACCCTCTATCTGAGAAGGTTGCCCCTCAGGTCCCTTTTAAATCTTGCCCCTCTCACCTTAAAACTATGTCCTCAAGTTTTAGATTCCCATACCGTTGGAAAAAGACCGTGGCTATTCACCTTATCTATGCCCCTCATGAATTTATAAATCTCTGTTGGTCACCCCATAGCCTCTAAAGCTCCAGAGGAAAAAAGCCAAAGTCTATCCACCCTGTCCTTGTAACTCATACCCTCCAGTCCTGGCAAATATTTTCTGCACCGTTTTTAGATTAACAACATACTTCTCATAGAAGAATAACCAGAATTGTACACAGTACTATAAAAGTGCGTCATAAATGTTGTATACATCCACAACATGATATCTCAACTCCTTTACTCAGTTTTGGATGTAGGCTTGCTCGCTGAGCTTGAAGGTTCATTTCCAGACATGTTCCAACTGGAACTCTATCAACAAACACATCGAGTTAGACCCCATCTACCACCCCCCTGAGAAAAGGAACAGGAAGTAACATCACCAAAGGAAATGACATCACAAACCCAAAGAAACCCAAACATATAAATAGAAATCAGGAATTTTCAGCAGTGCTTCGCCTGAGGCCCACTGAAAATGTTACATAGTAGGGTAACAAAACGTATGGAAATGAACCTTCAAGCTCAGCGAGCAAACCTACATCCAAAACCTCAACCTGAGCTACAAATCTTCTCAAAATGCCTATACTCAGTGTTCTGACCAATGAAGGCAAACCTAACAAAACCATATTCAGCAGTGACCACCTACAACACCATTTTCAAGGAACTGTGAACCTACATCTTTAGGTCCCTCTGTTCAACAACACTTCCCAGGGCCCTATCATTAACTGTGTAAGTCCTGCTCTGGTTTGCCTTGCCAAACTGCAACACCTTTGATTTATCTAACTTAAACTCCATCTGCCACTTCATGACCCATTGGCCACCCTTATCAAGATCTCATTGTACTCTTAGATAACCTTCTTCACAGTCCACTATACCACCAATTTTGGTGTCATCTGCAAACTTACTAATCATCTCTCCTACATTTTCATTCAAATCATTTATATAAATGACAAACAATAGTGGACCCTGAACTGATCCTTTTGGAACATCGCTGGTCATAGGCCTCCAATCAAATGAACACCCTCTACTGCCACCCTCCGTCTTTTACCATCAATTCAACTTTGTATTGATTTGGCTATCTCTCCCTGGAATGCATGTGGTCTAGACTTACTGAACCAGTCTACTATGCAGAATTGTCAAAGACCTTGCGAAAGTCCATATAGACAACATCTACTGCTCAGTCTTCATCTATCTTCTTAGTAACCTCTCCAACAAATTTGTGAGATACAATTTTCCATGCAGAAGCCCTCTTTTCTTGTTGCAAATATTTAAAGAAACTTTTCCCATCTATTTCTGGTTGGCTTTTTCTCAAACTCTACTTTTTCCTGCATATTGATTTTTCTTTCCTTAATCATTTTAGTAATTAATTTATAATCTGTCCAATCTTCAGTTCTGCTACCTGTCTTGGCACTATTATGCACTTTTTTCTGAAACTTTGAGACTATTTTTAACCTTTTATATTTAGTCATGAATGGTTGGGTCATCACCTCAAATTTTTTTTTCTTTGGAACATTGCTATATTTATTGAAATTTGTAACCTAATTTACCAATTCACTTTTGCTAGCTCTACTTTCATGCCCTTGCAATTGCCCTTATTTAAGTTTTTAAAAATAACTTCAGACCGCTCTTCTTTCCCTGAATCTGAACATAAAATTCAAATATGTTATTGCCACAACTAGGTAGGAGCACCTTCATTGTGTGATCATTAATACTATTTCATTACACAATATCAGAAGTCACATGACACCAGGCTATAGTCCAATAAGATTATTTGAAATCACAAACTTTCAGAGCCCTGTTCCTTCATCAGGTGAAGTGACTTCAAGTGACCCTATGGATAAGAGCTATGTTACTAGATCTGGAATTGAGAATTACTGGAATGCCTGCAAATATTGGGAATTGGCAGGTGAAGTAGCTGGATTAGTTACAGGTAATATCATATCACTTTAATATAGCAATGTTTTATCCTCCACCTTTCCATTGTAGAGACCTTAGTTTGCTTTTATGAAGAGTAAATGAAACTTGTCCTTTAATGGAGTAAGAATGTGAGGAGGAGGGAAGTGTGTTGTACCAATCTAGTCAGGTCAAAGAAAGCAATATGGTAGAAGTTGCTAGCACTTCCTCAGGCACATCCAACACAGCTGACACTAGCACAGTTCGAAGCACACAGGCTCTTATAAATACATTTTAATGATGGGATTTAGTTAAGAATAGCTGTTGGTTTTAAGGTAAGGAAGTATTAAACTGCGTAGGGAAGGGGGAAAGTGGTTGAGAAAGGAGGTTTTGGAGGCCAAATGAGAAGAAATAAGAAAGATTGCTTATAAGATTTGCCACTCTCTAGGATCCATCAAAGTTCAGAGTGCTAGAGTTGCCAGCTAATCAGATTGACCACAGCTCTTGATGATGGTTTGGTTGCTTTGAGGAGCAGTAGTCCCACTCTACCTGGTTTGCATGCTGCGCATTTTGGCTGCCGCGCAGACTTGCTTCGGATGCATCAACTGCCAACCAGTTTTCCTTCTGCAGGGAAGGGTGTTAGCATCCCATTTTTACATCTAGGCCTTGGTGTCTAGATGAAGGAGTTATGGATGAGTATGAGACAGCAAGCTCTGGATAAGGATTGAAGGGCAAGGCATTCACTTGATGACTATTCAGTAGATATTAATTTCATTCAGCCTGTTTTTAAAAGGAGAATGTTCTCTAAGTATAAAGAACATGTAAAGGCTTTGTACAATGTGAAAGGTTGAGGGGGCAATCCACTACTGATTTCCACAGAAATACACACATCTTTGGCTTCACTATAAATGGCCACCACTCAGATATGCAGGTCACCATGCATACCTACTTTATGAAGCATATTAGAAGGAGGAAAGTGAAGTAGTGAGGCAGAAAGGTGAAGGGAGGAACTTCCAGGGTCACGGCAAATGAAGGCAAAGCCATCAATGGTGGAGTAATGATGATTTGGAAATGCACAAGAACCAGAATTAGAGGAGCACAGATATCGCAGCAGTTTAAATTCATTCACAATAATATTTATTTTGCCCAAAACAAAGCATTCTTTTCTGGATGTAATTGGAAATGGTAAGGGGCACAGGTTGTTCAGTGGCTTAGAATTACCTTCTCACGTCACCAGGACAATTCCAAGTTCAAACTCCCAGCTCAGCACAATTGACAGAGCCCACAGAAGTAGGCTGAAAGCAGAGAAATTATAAAGGGATTATTGGGCTTGCACTTGGAAGCATTGCTTCTCAGAATAACAAAAATTCATGGCCTACTAATACAGCACTTAAGAGGATAAATTGTTTTCTTTCTGGAGAGATCTAGAACAGAATCCACAAAGTAGAAACCTGAATCCTAATGAGAAACATTAGAATGTATGAAGCTCCTGCTGGAGGGCTGATTTTATTCTTCCAACATATAACTCATGCCACATTGTTCTGTTGTTTACACTCAAATCGTACTTAAAGGTGAGGATGTTCCATTTTATATCCTCCTTTAGAGACAATATGATTATTTCAGAGATAATCTTAGTTTATCCTTGCAAAGAAAACAAACTAATTTTAAAAGGACAGTTTCCTGACTGAAACAGTGTTGTAGTTTAGGTTGAATTGCAGTACCATTGCTGCAGCATAAAGTGAATCTTTCCTTCTTCTCAACTTTTGGGATGATGTGATGTAATGGGATTGAAAAAAATGTGGGTTCGGAAAATGTGAAATGAAATAGTTCAAAGGACAAAGTACTGCAAATGTTGGAGATTGTAAACAACTGGGAGTACACAGTGGGTGCACCAATATCTATAATAAAACCTAAATTAATGCCACACGTTAAAGGTACTTTATGCTTTGAATTGATGGGCTGTCTGCTCTTGCCTGCATTTTCTGCTTTTATTTCTAATGTAATTCAATTCTATCTGTCATATTACAGAAGTCTTACAAGCTCAAGTAAGCATTTCTGGTACTTGAGCTACCATTTATGGGAAGGTGATGGAATGGACTGTTACTGATGTACTGCAAAATCAATGTTAGCTGTAGCTACTCTAGCTGCTCAGTTCAGAAATAATTCTTTTGCAAATTATAAACACCTTGATTTTCACACCTCCAAATTTGAAAGATTGAGTGAAGGTATTCAATCTGATTATGCTAACAGCAGGCTGAAAGTAAGCAGCTGCAGAAAATGTCATAGAGACACAAAACACAGAAACAAACCTTTCAGTCCAACCAGTCCCTGCCGAACTAGTCCATGTTCCCAAACTAGTCCTACCTGCCTGTGCTTGGCCCATATCCCTCCAAACATTTCCTACTCATGTACTCATCCAAATGCCTTTGAAACATTGTAACTGTGTCCACCACATTATCTGGCAGTTCATTACACATGCAAACTATTCTTTGCGTAAAAATGTTGCCCCACCTGTCCTTTTTCAATCTCAGCTCTCACCTTAAAAATATACCCCATAGTTTTGAATTCCCTTGCCCTAGGGGAAAAAAACCCTTGTCATTTACCTTATCTATGCCCCTCATGATTTTATACACCTCAATCAGATCATCCTTCAACCTCCTATGCTTCAGTGAAAGAAGTCCCATTCTTAAGTCTATTTTTTAGTCTCAAACCCTCCATTCCCAGCAATGTACTGGTAAATCTTTTCTGAACCCTCTCCAGCTTAATGATCTCGTTCCTATAACAGGGCAACCAGAGGCCTCACACACATGTCAATAGTCCTTCAAGTATTGTAATTATATGTGGTTGCTCATAATGGAAAGTTCACCTTTAAATAGAATTGTGTGCTCCTCCATTTCTGTTTGTTGCAACAACTTAATTGATGACTTTGACATCAACAGTAATATAACCTTTCAAAATGCGGGAACAGCAAGAAGTCATTCAGCTTCTCTAATGCTTTTGCTCATTCAAAGAGATATAGTCAATTTGTATCTCAACCCCATTTAACCAACTTCATTCAATACATCTCTTCCAACATAGAACATAGAATAGTACAGCACAGCACAGGTCTTTCAGCCCACAAATCTGTGCCAAGAATTTGTCTTAATCTAAGATCAACATAACCTACACACCCCTCAACTTACTGCCATGCATATGCTTGTCCAGCAGTCACTTAAATGTCCCTAATACCTCTGACACTACTACCACTGCTGGCAGTGCATTCAACGCACCCACCACTCTCTGTGTAAAGCAACTACCTCTGACATCCCCCCTATACCTTCCTCCAATCACCTTAAAGTTATGACCTCTCGTGACAGCTGTTTCTGATCTGGGGAAAAGTCTGTGGCTATCTCCTCTCTCTATGCCTCTCATTACCTTGTACACCTACATCAAATCACCTCTCTTCCTTCTTCTCCCCAGTGTGAAAAGCTTGAACTCACTCAATCTCTCTTCAGAAGGCAAGCCCCCCAATCCAGGCAGAATCCTGGTAAATCTCCTCTGCACCCTCTCTGAAGCATCAACATCTTTCCTATAATGAGGCAACCAGAACGGGACACAATATTCCAAGTGTGGTCTAACCAGGGTTTTATAGAGCTGCAGCAAAACCTTCCGGCTCTTAAACTCAATCCCCCTATTAGTGAAAGCCAAAGCACCATACGCCTTCTTAACAACCCGATCAACTTGGGTGGTGATTTTGAGGGATCAATGTATATGAACCACAAAATCCCAGTGTTCCTCCATACTGCCAAGAATCCTGTCTTTAACCCTGTATTCAGCATTCAAATTCAACATTCTAAAATGAATCACTTCGTATTTCTCCAGGTTGAACTCCATCTGTCACTTCTCAGTCCAGCTCGGCATTTTGTCAATGTCGTTTTGTATCCTGAAACAGCGCTCAACACCATCTACAACACCATTGACCTTTGCGTCATCGGCAAATGTACTAACCCACCCTTCCACTTCTTCATCCAAGTCATTTATGAAAACTACAAAGAGCAGAGGCCCAAGAAGAGCTCCTTGCGGGACACCATTGGTCACTGACCTCTAAGTGGAATACTTTCCATCTACTTCTACTCGCTGTCTTCTTTCCGCCAGCCAGTTCTATATCCAGACAGCCAAATTTCCCTGGATCCCATACCTCCTAACTTTCTGAATGAGCCCATCATGGGGAACCTTATCAAATGCTTTACTGAAATCCATATACACCACATCTGCTGTTTGACCTTCATCAATGTGTCTTAGCATTTCCTCAAAGACCTGCCCCTCACAAAGTCATGCTGACTATCTTTAACCAAACTATGTTTTTTTCCAAATAGTTATAAATCCTATCTTTCAGAATCCTTTCCAGTACTTTGCTTACCACAGACATAAGACTGACTATAATTCCCAGGGATTTCCCTAATCCCTTTCTTGAACAGGAGAACAACATTTGCATCCCTCCAATCAGCCGGTACTACTCCCATGGAGAGTGAGGATACAAAGTTCATCACTAGAGTCACAGCAATCTCATTCCTCACTTCCTGTAGTAACATTGGATAGATCTGGTCCAGCCCTGGGGACCTACCTATCTTGATGCTTCCCAGAATTTCCAGCACATCCACTTCTTTAATATCAATCTGTTCAAGCCTATTAACCTGGTCCATGGTGTTCTCACTATCAACAGGGTCCCTCTCTCTAGTGAATACTGAAGTAGAAAGCTCATAGGGCCTCCCCCCTACTTCTTCAGACTCCAGGCACAAGTTCCCTCCACTATCCCAGATCAGCCCTACCCTCTCTCTGATCATTTTCTTATTCCTCATGAACATGTAGAATGCCTTTGGGTTTTCCCTAATCCTTCCCACCAAGGCTTTATCGTGCCCCCTCCTAGCTCTCCTAGGTCCATTTTTGAGTTCTTTCCTAACTACCTTGTAATCATCTAAAGCTGTAGCAGATCCTTGCTTCCACAACCTTAATAAGCTTCCTTCTTCCTTTTGACAAGAAGCTCCTCTGCTCTTGTCATCCAAGGCTCCTTCTATTTGCGATTTCTTGCCTGTCTCACTGGGATGTTTTCCAGTCGAGAACTCCATCAATAAACACATCGATTTAGATCCTATCTACCTTCCGTTGAAAAGGAGAAGAAGAACCAGAAATGACATCAGCCACCTTAAGAAACCAAGACTTATAAATAGAGAGGCGGGACATGCCACCAGTGCTTCACCTGAGACTCTCACCAATGATGTTCCTAGTATGGTGATGAAATATCTTAAAACAAACCCTCAAGCTCAGCGAGCTAACTTACATACTTATCATCAACCTGAGCCATAAATCTTCTCAAAAATCACTTACCCAACACTCGCAACAAGTGCTCCGAAAACAGCCTCTGCATTTCTGTTGTGCCTTTCCCGTCTCTTGATTCCCTTAAGAAAAGTCTATTACCCTGTCTTGAAAGCTCTCAATGTCCCAGCATTCACACCAATTTACTGAAGAGGTTTTTAAAACCTTTAAACTATCCATCCTTTGATTTCCTCTTTAGATAACCACCTCTTAATTGAAAAATTACTTTCCCTCATGGGCAGTATTATGGTTTTACTGCTCATGTGGATATGATAGCTTTTTCGGGGGCCTGTACAGATATGATGGTTCAGTTGGCCCCCTTCTTTACTGTAAAATCCTATGAATCTAAAATTTTAATAACATTACTGAGAAGATTTCCAGAGTTTCCTGAATTCTACTTTCCATTTTCTCCATTCCCACAGTAAACATCCATGGATGTAGGTTTGCTCACTGAGCTGGAAGGTTCATTTTCAGACGTTTTGTCACCATACAAGTAGCATCATCAGTGAGCCTCCGGATGAAACACTGGCGGTATGACCCACTTTCTATTTATGTGTTTGGGTTTCCTTAAGTAAACATCCATATTTAGTGTCAATCACTTCATGCACCAAGGCTGAGTCAACTACTGCTTTAGTGCATTTATCCTGGCATCTTTATGGTCAGTGTTGAGAGGCTACCACCAAGTGTAGTTCAAACAGGTTGTAAATCAAGGGTTAAATGCTGGCCCATGTGTACAGCATATCAAAATCTGCTCATCCGGTAGTAAGACCAGCAAGAAGGGGTATCTTGTAAGAGTGTGATCAGACCTTGGTCAGTTACTCCATGACAGCAGGGAAGTATCTTCCTACAAAGGATCATCAGTTACAATGTTGTTGAAACATCCACTTTAACACAGATTGGCTTTATCAAAAGCAAAATTGCAATTGACAAAATCTGATGCATGGTGAGTGATAATCTTTAGCTTGCTGGAGATACCAGGTTCAGAATTTTCATCAATGTTTTGGTGAGTGAAATTCATGGCAGTCATTCCACTGTGGTTCAGAATAAGTTTTCTCCTATAATCTTCTGCCCTACAACTCATTAATTATTCAACAGGATGTCAGGCACCTTTCTCAGGGTATTGCAGAGCTGGAGAAGTGTAAGTACTCACTAACATTTGAGCTTTCTGATGTATATGACTCTAGTGCTATATCAAAGCTCAGCTACATGCTACTTCAGACCCTGCAAACCTAAACGTTCCCCATACAATATGGTGCTTGAGTCGAGAAATGTGGCACTGGAAAAGCACAGCAGGTCAAGCAGCATCTGAGGAGCAGGAGAGTCAACAGTTCTGGTTTAAGCCCTTCATCAAGAATCCTGATGAAGGGCTTATGCCAGAAATGTTGACTCTCCTGCTTTCGGATGCTGCCCAACCTGCTGTGCTTTTCCAGTGCCATACTTTTTGACTCTGACTCTCCAGCATCTGCAGTCCTCACTTTCTCCTCTAAGTGGTTGAGCCTTAACTTCAACATGTTACCAAGAAGAAGGGACAGCTCAGTCCCTGTTTCACGAGCATGAACTGGGAGATATTGGTGGATGGGATAGTGGAACGGAGAAAAATCCTTTTTACTGCCCTCTGCACTTCCTATTCATTTACTGGGCACACTTTATCAACTCTTCTGCTCATGCATCACATTAACTGCTCTTCCATTCACTTCTATGATACTCAATCCCTCCCTTGACTTATTGCAGGGAAAAATGGCCCACACTTGGACTGATGTCTGCACAGCACCCCGATAGATGTGTGTGTAAATTCCTGTTGATTGCACTTGAACTGTGGGGCTGCCCGTGGCTCATTCCCTGAATTCTGATGTAACCAAGCATCTGATTGATTGTGGCCATCACTCTGGAATGGAATAATACAAATCTCTTGATTGACTGTGGTGGTATCTTCTGAATGATCGTAGTCTCCCTTCACCCACTAAGGACAATACTCCTTTCACTTTGGTACAAACCTGATATTTTCTTTTTAAGGCGACATGTGCTCCTGCATGGAACGTGACCCGGCAGAAACTTCCAAGTCATAGGAGTTACTGAGCTAAAGTACTGAAAGTCTGAATGATGTGTGAGTTAGGTCAAAAGCAGAAATGATCATGTTGTGAGACCAATACTTTAACGTTGCCAATGTGCGTGGATAAAGGGTCGAAGCGGATTTGGCCATGGAACGTGCATTGGCATTCTGAAGAAGCAGTTACATGATGGGCAGTCATCACCTACCTACTCTGATTTACATGTTGCGAATTTATCCCGTTTCTTAATGAAGGAGGGGCAAGTTGGAAGTGGTATATAAAATCAGCAAATTGAGACTTTACAAGATGTACATGCTAGAAATAAAGTAATTGCTGCTACATAATGGCAAAATAGTGAAGTCATCTTTTAAGGGATGAAGTGAAAAATGTAACATTTTTCTCAATTTCAGGAATCAGTTTTTTAAAAAATTCTCATTGTGCTTCTCCCTTTCTTAGAACCAAAGTAGCTAGGAGCAGGAGTAGGTCATTCAGCTGTTCAAGTCTGCTCCGCCATTTAATATGATCCTGGATGATCCTCTGACTCAATATTCTCCCCATACTCCCTTTATATATGTTTGAATATAAAAAACAGAAGTTGCTGGAAAAGCTCATCAGTTTTGACAGTATTAGTGAAGAGAAATCAGAGTTAGCGTTTCAGGTAGTGACCTCTCCTTAGAACCGGACCCAAAATGTTAACTCTGATTTCTCTTTACAGATGCTGTCAGACCTGCTGAACTTTTCCAGCAACTTTGGGTTTTGTTTCTGATTTACAGCATCCACAGTTCACTTGGTGTCTCTTTTTTGAATATATTCAGTGACCTGGCCTCCGTAGTCTTCTGTGGTAATGAATTTGAAAAGTTGACCACTCGAGCGAAGAAATGTTTTCTTATCTCAGACTGTGATTCTTCTTTCCCCTAATTGGAAGAACATAGGTGCCAAATCTAGTCAGTCCAGCCCTGTTAGAATTTTATACACTTCAATCAACTCCCCTCTCGTTCTTCTAAATTCTCATCCTTGTGAAAAACAGGCTCAGTTGAACCAATCTATTCTTATAAAATAGTCCTGCCACCCTGGTATCTGCCTAATGCTCCTCCACAGTTAGTATACTTACCATACTCCCTCTATGGTTAGCATATATCCATTCTTAGGTAGGGAGACCAAAATGACACACAATGCCCCAGATGTGATTTCACCAAGACCCTGTATAACTGCAGTAAGACATTCCTACTTCTGAACTCAAATCCTCTTGCAACTCACACCAAGATATAATTTGCCTTCCTAATTTCTTGCTGCACCTGTTTGTTTGCTTTCCTTGATGTAGGACACCTAGATTTCATTGTACATCCATATTTTCCAATATATTGCCATTAATATTACTCTGCCTTTCTGTTTATCACACCAAAATGTATAACCTCATACTTATCCATGTTTTACATCTGAATCTGATTTCTGACTTTTCCCCACTCTCTTAATCTGTCTCGACCACTGTGAAGCCTCTTTGCATCTCTTCACAACCTAGTTCTGTGTTTTCTTACTGTCATTCTCATAATACCAGACAGAGCAGAGTTCAACCCCAAATTTATTATACATGCAAATGACCAGCATTAGATGAAGAAACACAGCAGAGGGAGAGGCTTTGCATTTTGAATCATTGATTTGGAATACAGATCACACTTTCTCAGGCCAAGACAGACATAATTCTGCTGGAGACAGAAATGAAGTTGTTGGACAACAGAAATTGAAAATAAAGAATAGAAGTTATACATAATGACCTTAAGATGATTTTTGCGAAAGATTCTGACCAGCCAAGGTTTCCTGTAATTACACCTTTTTGGATACAGCAATAAGAATACACTTGATAGAACCAATATGTTGTCAACAGCCTGTTTTTTTTTCATTCATTCACAGCATAAGGGTGATCCTGGCTAGGCCATAGGGCAGTTTACCACATTGCTGTGGGACTGGAGTCACATGTAGATCAGACCAGGTAAGGATGGCAATTTTTTTCTCGAAAGGACATGAGTGAAACAGATTGTTTTTTCCCTCAATAATTGGCAATGCATTCATGGTCACCATTAGACCCTTAATTCATGATTTTTATTGTATTCAAATTCTACCATCTACTGTGGTGGGAGTTGAGTCAAGGTCCCCAGAACATTACCTGGGTCTCTGGATTAACAGTAGAGTGAAAATGCCTCTAGGGCATTGCCTCCCTTAATCTATGGTATTAGTTTATCTACTTATACATATACCCAAGGTAATAGAATATGAAAAATTGAGATATTCCAACAAATTGCATATTTTATAGTCAATACCAGTATTAATACAATCTTCTTTAATTACTCAGTGAAATTAAATGTAATATTTTAATTCTCTATTTGAATTGCAAACATCATTCTGACATTAAATTCACAGGGGGCAAGACATAATGGTTTGGTTTATATTTAACATTGGCTAAAAAGTATGTTAAATAAAACAAGAAAGGAAAATGCTCAGAGTGAGATTTTGACTATCCTGCATCTGAATAAAGAACTTGGAATAGTAAAATTGTTTTTAAAGTTGGTTTGAAACTTGGTTTTATGCAGAGCCAGGTTTTCAACTGCACATTGCTTTTTTTTTGATTTGCCAGCTTATTTGCATTATTTTTAAAGTTGTCAGCATTTTTGAAGCTGCCAGCCTGTGTAGCTTCTTCAATGTCCCATGTGCCATGTTTGTCTGTTTATATACATTTCACCTTCCTGCTTTTGTAAAGCAGGGCAAAATCCTGTCCCAACCCTATGGTTAATGCTGTGATTGGATACATTTAACCCCCACATTGCAGCTGTTGTCTCCACCTCTGATAAATATATGGCAGTAAGATCTATGGACAGTATTCCCACTTCATTCCCAATTGAGACCCACATGTGCATAATGAATGCCATCTTAAGGGCCTCATCCCACCACTATTGGTAATATAGTAGTGGGTGGTAGGGGGCAGGGTTGTTGTGAGGGCTGGAATGGGGAGGTAGTGTGGATGGGCATGAAATCTGCCTTAAAGGGAGCACAACATGCAATGCTATGTGAGATTACTTGCAAACTCTGAAGATAGGTGTGGGTGGGCAATGTGTATGTTCAAAGACATGTCTCATGGAGAGCCCCAACATGGAAAGTAGAGGGACACCACTGAAGACCCACCCTGTCCTCATTGACCTCTTCCCACCCAACACCAATCATTCAGATGTGGCTGGACCCAGCAACAATCCCAGGCCATTGAGTGGTTATTTTATCAGCTGCAGCATTGCTATTTCATGAAATTGACCATTTTTGAATGGCCAACAGCTCCTTTGGTAGGGAGGATGGGTTCCTTAATTCCAACACAAGACCTGCCACAGGGCTGCTAAGTGCCTGACTGGAATAAGGTGTGGTGGGCCTTCAGGAAAAGAGGTGGTAGGGAGCTCCCATCAAACTCTCCAGCTAGCAGCCGAGACTCCTATTGCCTCCACCAGATTCTGACTGTTAGCTATGATTGCTATTTATAAAGCTTTAATGTAAATTTTAGAAATTTAGGTGTAAACTCCTTAATTGACTCTTTATAAGCAAGAACATCATTAATGGGATCAGGTCAGCCAGTTAAACTGTGAAACTTGTTTATTGGAAAAGCAGTTTAAAGTGTTTGGATGAAAGTTTTATCACCAGATCAATAGTTAATTATGTAAAAGGTTAACTCACCATACATATACAATGATAATTAGGCTCTGAAATAGAATTGCTAATTAAGGTCTTAAGAAACTGTATTTATCTCAGTTGTAGAAAGTGATATGTTTTCATTACATCAGTAATGTGCACTATCTCCTATGATTTCATAACAGAAATTATCTTCTATTATATCAATGATGAAGTAAAAGGGATTAATTTAGCATCAGGGATAACTCATTGTGATTCTGATAGAAATCAATCAGATAATTTCCAGGCATCATTGGCAACAATCTATATTTTTTAATGTGCTTTTGATTTAGGCAGCACAGGCAGTGTGTACATTGACTGGTATCACAAGAACTCTCAAACAAACACCAAAACATAACTTGAATATTGGTGATAATTCCTGCACACCCTTGCAGTGGCTTGTACGTTGAAGAGATGATAACTCATTGTTGTAAGGCAGTCTACCTTTTTAAGACAGTTAGACTACATCATGACATGTGACAGTCCCGTACAAAACCCCAACTCGGCTTCAGCAGTGTGTGGTCAGACAGTGTTACTGTCATGTAATATAGCCATAGCATAAAGCCTTGAACTCAGACTATGTGTAAGTCTGGGACCATCTTATAACTGAACATAATATTGTTAATAAATTTCAAGACAACTGTGTCATCAAGAATCCAATCTTGATGGTATGCAGGCTGTCATAAAGGGAAAAGTCATCATATCCTGGCAATAGTGTTTAACCAATGGAATCACATCATGGTGACAATGAGTTAGTGATAGCTGGTTGGTGCTAAATATTGATAGCAGCAGTGGCTCAGGACCTCTGGGAGGAGACAGAACTGGATCCTTCATTTAACACTTCTAGCTGAATTTTTTTGCGACTGCTTCAGCCTTGTCTTTTACACTGATGTGCTGAGTATTCAGAAATATCCCTATAAATGAATGCCACTGTTTCTCAATCAACCTCAAACTTGTTGGACAATTTCAAAGGCTGAAGCTTCTGCATTCCTGTCCCAGGGGTCCCCTTACTTGGCACACTTACAGTCACATTCTCCGGTCCCTGGCTACTGACCAAATCAGAAGAACTTATGTTAGGTGTGTGGCCACCTGTTGATGGAAAATATGCAGGTAACTTTCACCTTGCCTGAAGTGTCTCATTGTGTAATTTGGCCTCCAATTCAAATTACTGAATCAAAACTGCTTGAGCTGTAAATATTTGTTGCAGAGTGTTTGCCTTGGATCACATTAGCATCCAGGAGTCGTCATTCCCTCTATAGGCATATTAGCATCCAGGAGTCGTCATTTCTCCAGGCATAGCATAGACATCCATTTTCTGTGTTCAGCAGTTGCTGGAGAAACCGGACTTAATGTATCAGCATGGAGTCAGCACATCGATTATTGCGTGTGGACAATCAGAGCAGTTACAAGGCACATGGCCACACAGTTTAAAGCAAATATTGCCAGGTGCTTGCACATGCTGCAGCCATGACACATCACCTTTCATAGAAACATAAGAACAGGAGTAGGCTATTCAGCTTCTTGAGCTTCCATCTTCCATTTTACATGACAGCTGATCATTTAGCTCCCTATATATCTTGATGTTGTTCATAACTGGAAACCTATCAGTCTCTTGAACTTACTTTATGGTTGAACATCCGCAACCCCCTGGGGTAGAAAATTATACAACCAATATTTATAAATCAAGCAGCTTTGGCTCAGAATTTGATTTGGAGGCCAAGTTACATAAAGAAGCAGTGACATTCATTTAAAGGGATATTTCAGAATACTCAGTCAAAATATATTCCTATGATAAAGAAAAAGTTCTATGGCGAAGACCCACTATGTTTGGTTAATTAAAAAGATTAAAGGAAAGTGTCAAACTGAAGAAAAAGTATTATGATATTGTACAAAGACTATGATCCACAGTTAAAAAAAGCTTTTCTCCTCAGCTCAGTCCAAAATAATTCATTTTTACTCTTAAACAAAAGCAGAAATTGCTGGAAAAGTTCAGCAGGTCTCGCAGCATCAGTGCAGAGAAATCAGAATTAATATTTCAGGTCGAGTGAACCATCTTCAGAACGGAGGAAATGCTAATGCTGATTTCTCTCGAAAGGTTCTGCCAGAGCTGCTGAGCTTTTCCAGTAATTTCTGTTTTTGTTTCTGATTTACAGCATCTGCAGTTCTTTTCATTTTTATTCTTAGGTTGTGTTCCCGGATTCTAGATTTCACAGCCATGGCAATTATACTTTCTGCATCTACTCTATCCTTTTAAGAATCTTGTAAATTTCTACACAATAGATGCTCATTCTTCTAAATTTCAGAGTATACACAGCCATCCTCCTCAATCTGACCTCATAGGAGCCCCATCTTCCCAGGAATCAGTCTGGTGAACTTCCTCTACACTACCTGCCATCTTTAATGTGATTTTTAATTAGCTCCTATTATGATACGGAGTAAACCCACCTGTTTAGTTTAAACCAGCAACACAGAAAGGATTTCAGTAATCCTTTGCAGTAATCTGTGAAAATCCGACAGGCCAATAACTAGTTAAAGTAAAATTAACAAGTTTATTTCTTAAAGTATAACAGAGAATAATTAACTAACAACTACTTACAACTTCTTCCTCTAATCTATCTTTTATCTTTCTTTCTGTAATACTAGTCCGATAAACTCTGCCCCAAATTAAGATTTACCAAAAATTAAAGTTTTCAAAACCAGCCAGCTGTTGAATCTTCAATTTGGATCTTCCTGTGTCTCCTTTTCTTCTTCTTAGGGATTATGCTTCACAGGTCACAGATCGACAAAGGTACCTTTAAGAGAGCTATTTTTCAGGCAGTCTCTACATGCTGGTGGCATGGCAGTTCTCCTCCTAACTGATTAATTTTCCCCAGTCTTATCAATCGAAGCATCATATTGTGATTGGCCTTTAAGATTGTCAATATACTAAATCTAAACTTGATTGGATATTGGTATTTTTTGGGTTATAATTTAAACTGATTGGCCTAATTCAAATCTGTTTTTGTCGCTAAGCAACTAGCTACCCCAATAGCTGGACCACATGTCACATTGTATCTTATTCAGAACACTTGGCACTGTCAGGTAGTTCTGCCAGCTTTTAACTCTCTTAAAGGTACAGTACACCTACATCTTCATAACACTCCTTAAATATTGTAGTCAATTTTTGAATTATTAAAATAAGATGAAAAACCTGAAAAAATGAGTTTTAAAAAACACTCATCTATCTGTCACATTATCAGCTATCTTACCCCCAGCCCCATCCTTCCCATTTATCTGTTAACTGCCCGGTCCACAAGCCTCATTCCTGATGAAGAGCTTATGCCAAAACATTGATTCTCTTGCTCCTCGGATGTTGCCTGACCTTTTGTGCTTTTCCAGCACTACACTCTCAACTCTGATCTCCAGCACCTGCAGTTCTAACTTTATCCCCATTAAAAAAGATAACTCTATTACAAATTTCTGGAATATTTTAAACCTTCAGATTAGACCTTAGCCAGTCACAAGATACTCACCAAACAGCTTATGTATCTCATCTAAGTCCAAGTTGCCACTTCTTTTAAAAAGAATACACTTTTTTCTAATTTAAGTTGTATAAAGACACTCTATATCAGAGGATTTGATTAATCAATGAACTTCTCTAATGTTACTCTTTGAGCTTTATTTAGAATCAGCCCTCTTGTGCAACTTTTCATCTCCTGGTCTCCTTCTTTTCAAGCTCTCTCAAAATTCACAGTACTTCATTCTGTTACCCAGCATTCCATGCCGACTGCACTAATCTCTCTTATTTATGCTACTGAGATCTAGATGAGTGGAGTGTAAGGCAATTACAGAACTAGATAAGGCCAGCTAGTTAATTAGCTGACCTTACCTTTTGTACAACAGAGAATTTTATTAACCTTGTCCAAGCCAGCAAGTAACGTAAATTTATTATTCTCAGTTTTAAATGATTATTGTAAGCAAGCAATATTAGATTTTATTAAAACAGATAACACCTTAAAATGTAAAAATCAAAACAGTCACTGCGTTACTCAACAAACTCATAGACATTCCTATCTGTTCTATGCATTACATGCACAAGCCTTTCTTCATATTACTCCTGAGATTCGAATGTCTGAACTGGAATATTGTGGCCACATCTGGGCACCACATTTTACAATGGATGTGAAAGTACTGGAGAAAGTGACAAAGACTTGCAGCATAAGAATTAAACTGGGGATGAGATCCTGCAATTCAAGTAGTTTTGCAAAAGTTTAAGAGGAAATCTAAAAGAATTGTCTTGAACCATGTGTCTGGTTAAAGTAGCTTGGAAGTAATTGTTCCAATTGGCTGAAGGTTCAAGGAAATAAAGGAGAGTGGCAAAAAAACAATGTGGAGCTGAGGACATTTGTGTTTCTGCAATGAGTGGCTATGATCTTATATGCAAAGATCAATTCAAACATGATTTTCAAAAGAGAATTGGATAATTATCTGGGAAAAAATGTTTGCAAGACTTCTGGAAATATGATGAAACTCAGTGACAAGATCAAAGTGGCTGATTGTGGCTTTTTCAACCCGAGAAAAAGAACATACTGTTCCCAGGAGGACCAGTTCCAATACCGCAATTTCCCCCCAGACGTGGTCGATGATGCTCTCCACCGCATCTTCTCCACTTCCCGCTCCTCCGCCCTTGAGCCCCGCCCCTCCAATCGCCACCAGGACAGAACCCCACTGGTCCTCACCTACTACCCCACCAACTTCCATATACATCGTATCATCCGTCGTCATTTCCGCCACCTCCAAAACGGACCCCACCACCAGGGATATATTTCCCTCCCCTCCCCTATCAGTGTTCCGAAAAGACCAGTCCCTCCGTGACTCTCTCGTCAGGTCCACACCCCCCACCAACCCAACCTCCATTGCCGGCACCTTCCCCTGCAACTGCAAGAAATGCAAAACTTGCGCCCACACCTTCCCCCTTACTTCTCTCCAAGGCCCCAAGGGATCCTTCATATCCACAACAAATTCACCCGCACCTCCACACACATCATTTACTGCATCTGCTGCACCCGATGTGGCCTCCTCTATATTGGGGAGTCAGGCCACCTACTTGCGGAACGTTTCAGAGAACACCTCTGGGACACCCGGGCCAAGCAACCCAACCACCCCGTGGCTCAACACTTCAACTCCCCCCCCCCACTCCACCAAGGACATGCAGGTCCTTAGACTCCTCCATCGCCAGACCATAGCAACACGACGGCTGGAAGAAGAGCGCCTCATCTTCCACCTAGGAACCCTCCAACCACAAGGGATGAACTCAGATTTCTCCAGTTTCCTCATTTACCCTCCCCACACCTTGTCTCAGTCCCAAACCTCGAACTCAGCACCACCTTCCTAACCTGCAATCTTCTTCCTGACCTTTCCGCCCCCACCCCCACTCCAGCCTATCACCCTCACCTTAACCTCCTTCCACCTATCGCATTTCCAATGCCCCTCTCCCAAGTCCCTCCTCCCTACCTTTTATCTTAGCCTGCTTGGCACACTTTCCTCATTCCTGAAGAAGGGTTCATGCCCGAAATGTCGATTCTCCTGCTCCTTGGATGCTGCCTGACCTGCTGCACTTTTCCAGCAACACATTTTCAGCTCAGATCTCCAGCATCTGCGGTCCTCACTTTCTGCTAGATAATCTTTGAGGGACACTATTCTTTCCCAAGTTACCCTTTTGTCCTTAATGTATTTTAAAATCCATTTGGATTCTCCTTAATTCTATTTGCCAAAGCTATCTCGTGTCCCCTTTTTGCCCTCCTGATTTCTCTCTCAAGTATACTTCTACTGCCTTTATACTCTTCTAAGGATTCATTCGATCTATCCTGTCTTTGGCTTACATATGCTTCCTTCTTTTTCTTAACCAAACCCTCAATTTCTTTAGTCATCCAGCATTCCCTGAAACTTACCAGCCTTTCCTTTCACCCTGACAGGAATATACTTTCTGCGGATTTTCGTTATCTCATTTCTGAAAGCTTCTCATTTTTCAGCTGTCCCTTTACCTGCGAACATCTGCACCCAATCAGCTTTTGAAAGTTCTTGTCTAATATTGTCAAAATTGGCCTTCCTCCAATTTAGAACTTCAACTTTTAGATCTGGTTTATCCTTTTCCATCACTATTTTAAAGCCAGTTTCCTTAATCATCTGATTATTATCTTCTTTTGTGGTTCTGTAACATATCTTGTTCTGTAAAGTCACTGCAAAACACCTTCGGGCATTTGATTTCTGTGTCGCCATATTCTTACCAGACTATCGGGCTGTTCTCTCATTGCAGAGATAAATGATGCTGATTTAACTTGAGTGCCACCATACCTCAGATGATGGGCGAGGTTGAGAAGGAGAGTACTTCATACTAACCTCAGCCATGGTGGAATTTGAACCCACATTGTTGACATCACATTGTTTTGCAAATCAACCATTCAGTCAGCTGAGCTAAACCAACCCCCTTTTAAAGAAACTGTATGAAAATAAAATGTTGTTGTATTGGTTAACGTAGCACAAGGCACTACTCAAATATCAAGAATTTAATTGTGGAAGTACACAAGCCTGTCTTGGATCACAGGGTGTATCCAAACGGTTCTTTTCAGATTCAGTTCAATATAGTTAAGAGAAGACTGGCAACAGCAATTTGTTTAAATATGAGTGTTTATTAATAATAATGAATGATAATAATAATTATAAGAGCAATATATGTGGAAAGAAAGGAGGAAGAGCAACAAGTCTCATGCTCTTCTGCCCGACAGGGAGCCCTCGATCGAAAGCTGGTCTGCAGCCTTAGGTTTGCTCTTGGCACCGTTCACAATCCCGTTCCAAGGTGAAGTACCAACCACTTGGAATGAAACTCTCTCTCTTATACAGTGTAACAAACAACCAGCACAGAAAGACAGAAGATAAAACTGCTTGCTAGTACAGATACAGAAAACAAAACAAGCAGCCTCTCATTCAAGGTCAGGCTGCTTGTCAAGAATCATCAACAATTTCAGCCCTTCCACCCAATCTATGCTGTTTATTTTCTCATGCAGCTCCTTTAGCTCTTTGCCCATCCAATACAATATCAATTTTCTATCCATTAATTTTAATTAGTGGACAATCACTTGATACCCAGAGAAATCTATTTCCAAAACTGCAACTCAAAATCTTCATGAGAATACTAATTTGTGAAATCCATACAATATTCTACCTTCAAACTTCTGCCATAATTTTGGCAGGGCCCCAAGAAGAAAAACCATTCCAGGAACAACATAGCACCCCGTTCACACAGACAAGGACATTCCTAGGTGAAGGGGGTATTGTATGATAAAGTTTGGACAGCTGGCCCTGTATCGATTGTACTTAAATTAAAGTTGATCTCATTGAGACATGCATGAGACATCATATTCAAACATCTGTAATCTGAGAGGACCTGATAAGGTGGACATTGTATAAAGTAATGGTTCTGAAATGGTTACTGTTGAAGACTGCATTACGCTCCATCCAATCTGTTCATGTCACAGGAATTTGGGCAAGAAAAGGCAGTCTTAATAACATGAGTACAATACAGATATACCTGATTATTCTCATGCAATAAACAACTTTTGATTAAGACATGTGACAGTGAATACTTAGTGGATGTTTCCTTTTACGGAAGAGACAAGAACAATGGGACACAGTTGAAGAATAAGATGTCTCCTTTTTAAGATGGAGATTAGGAGAAATGTTTTCTTTATGAGCATGTCATTCTGTGGTATTCTCTTCCTCAGAAAGTATTAGAGGCTGTGCCATTGAATCTATTCAAGGCAAAAATAGTTGGATTTGGAAGAACAAAGAATTCAAGGCCTATAGGGGCCAGACAGGAAAGTGAAGTTGACCCAGAGTAGTGATGATATTGCTGGATGATAGAACAGGTTAAAAAGCCAAATGGGCTAATCTTTCTCTTTATTTTCATGATCCCATTTAATATTATTCCCTTATGTGTTCTGAACAATCACCAAAGTTAATTTCATTGGACTTGTTACAATTATCCCTGGCAATATACTTTTATGATAAAAGCTATACACTTTGTAGCTGAGTTGCAATGTTTTATGTACATTCAGACATAATTTTCACACTAATTTTAATGAGCTACACCAAGGAATGCATGCACTTATATCTGTATTAATACTTAGTATGCAGTGGTACAGTGATTTAATAATTCATGCGTTTGAGAGGTACTCTGTGAAATGCTCAGATGTTTTGTTATACAAAGTCTGCATATTAACCTACTGAAACCTCATTACTGCATCAAGTCACATCTGTGACACTATTGTTTCCTCCAGTAATTGCCAATAATCTTTTCAGGGCTGAAGTGACCATTTGCTGCAAAGTTCAAGCTTCAATGCATTTTCATTTTCTTGATTCTCTCCCTCTATCCACTTTATGAAATAGCATTAGAATGTTTGTGAAAATATTAATCTGCTTATATGAAAGATGGGAACAATTATCAACATATAAGATGAAAGAGATGATAATAAAGTCATGTCAATTCATTATTTTGAAACACATTCATCACTCTGTGGAATATATGATGATAATTTTCAATAGATCATACAATTTAAAATTCAGTTAGTAACATTAGATCAACAGCATAATTTCTGGAGGCTATTATAGTTTGGACTATTTAATCTTGGTCATTTCTTGGGTCAATTCTGATTATCTATAGCTCGCTTTTTAATAATAAAAACTGAACAACACAATATTCCTATTAACTCTGCGAGATTAATAGGGGAAAGAAATTTGCTTACCCCAAATCAGACCTAGTAACTGCAGTGTGTGATTATCCCACACAGTGGCTCAGTGTTTGGCACTGCTGCCTCACAGCACCAGGGTCCCAGGTTCGCTTCCAGCCTCGGGCGACTGTCTGTGTGGAGTTTGCACATTCTCCCTGTGTCTGCATGGGTTTCCTCCGGTTTTCTCCCACAGTCCAAAGATGTGCAGGTCAGGTGAATTGGCCATGCTAAATTGCCTGTAGTGAAATTGCCTGTACTTCACACCTAACACCTGTAGTGTTAGGTATATTAGTCAGAGGGAAATGGGCCTGGGTGGGTTACTCTTCCGAGGGTTGGTTGGGGTGAAGGGCCTGTTTCCATACTGTAGGGAATCTAATCTAATTAGGATAGGATTCTGAGTAATCCAAGATGGAGGACAGGAAAAATTTCTGGCTGTAACAGCTGCTCCTTGTTTGAGGTGTTGGAGATGATTTCCTCGAATTCCAAGGGCAGTAATTACTGTTTTATTTGCATTGTTTTGGAACTTTGGAAAACAAAAGTCAAAACTACAGCAGTTTTAAAAGGGAGAAGAACAGACAAAGGAAGCAAATGGTGAGGACAGTGCAAGAGACAGAGAGAGAGAGAACACGCACAGTTACTGCCTTTGCTGTTTGAATTCATGTATTGCTGGACATTGGAGTGCATCTGGGAAAATTAACAAACTGTGAAATCCACCACTAATCTTGGAGGAACCTGTTTGGGTGAAGTTCACAGCACAGAATCAAATAAATTAATCGTTGTTTTAAGTATGTCCAACAGAAATGCTGCAGTAGTGAGTAGAGTGGGTTCTTTCTTGATTGTATTTTTTGGGAGATATATCTCTTGATTAAACATTAAAATATAAGCCATAACTATTAATTTAACCTGAGGTAGTGTTTTGTAGAGGAATAAGACCGTATTATTTTCTGGGTCGGTAGATTGTGAAGGAGCAAAAATGGCCTTGAGAACAGTGATATATAATTGTTGTCAGATGTGGAAGTTTAAAGAGAGTTTAAGGGTTACTGCAGATTATATCTGCCATAAATGCTGTTGGATGTGAATCTAATCAGATCGAATGGATCGGTTGGAGAGACAGTTAGAAGCAGTGAGGAATTTGCAACAGCAATAGTATGTGATGGATGGCAGTTATAGGAAGGGGGAAAGTCTCAGATACAGTCACATAGATGCGTTAACTCCAGGAAAGGTGAGAGAGGTAGGCACCTAGTGCTGGAGTCTTTTTGGGAGGATTTCAAATAGTAAGGTGGGGGGGTGGGACCCAGGGAGGTAGTGAGGAAAGAGATCAATCTGAGACTGGTACAGTTGAGAACAGAAGTGAGTCAAACAGTCAGGGCAGGCAGGGACAAGGTAGGACGAATAAATTAAACTGCATTTATTTCAATGCAAGGGGCCTAACAGGGAAGGCAGATGAACTCAAGGCATGGGTTAGGAACATGGGGCAGGGATATCATAGAAATTACAGAAACATGGTTCAGGGATGGGTAGGACTGGCAGCTTAATGTTCCAGGATACATATGCTACAGGAAGGATAGAAAGGAAGGCAAGAGAGGAGGGGGAGTGGCATTTTTGATAAGGGAAAGCATTACAGCTGTGCTGAGGGAAGATATTCCTGGAAATATATCCAGGGAAGTTATTTGGGTGGAACTGAGAAATAAGAAAGGGATGATCACCTTATTGGGATTGTATTATAGACCCCCTAATAGTCAGAGGGAAATTGAGAAACAAACTTGTAAGGAGATCTCAGCTATCTGTAAGACTAATAAGGTAGTTATGGTAGGGGATTTTAACTTTCCAAACATAGACTAGGACTGTCATAGTGTTAAAGGTTTAGATGGAGAGGAATTTGATAAGTGCGTACAATTTTTGGATTCAGTATGTGGATGCAAAACTTGACCTACTCTTGGGAAATAAGGCAGGGCAGGTGACTGAATTGTCAATGGGGGAGCATTTTGGGGCCAGCGACCATAATTCTATTAGATTTAAGATAATGATGGAAAAGGATAGACCAGATCTAAAAGTTGAAGTTCTAAATTGGAGAAAGGCCAATCTTGACGGTATTAGGCAAGAACTTTTGAAAGCTGATTGGGGGCAGATGTTCGCAGGTAAAGTGGCGGCTGAGAAATGGGAAGCCTTCAGAAATGAGACAACGAGAATCCAGAGAAAGTATATTCCTGTCAGGGTGAAGGGAAAGGCTGGTAGGTATAGGGAATACTGGATGACGAATGAAATTGAGGGTTTGGTTAACAAAAAGAAGGAAGCATATGTAAGGTATAGCCAGGATAGATTGAGTGAATCCTTAGAAGACTATAAAGGAAGTAGGAGTATACTTAAGAGGGAAATCAGGAGGGCAAAAAGGAGACATGATATAGCTTTGGCAAATAGAATTAAGGAGAATCCAAAGGGTTTTTACAAATACATTAAGGACAAAAGGGTAACTAGGGAGAGAATAGGGCTCCACAAAGATTAGCAAGGCAGCCTTTGTGTGGAACCACAGAAAATGGGGGAGATACTAAATGAGTATTATGCTTCAGTATTTACTGTGCAAAAGGATAGGGAAGATATAGACTGTAGGGAAATAAATGGTGATATCTTGCAAAATGTCCAGATTACAGAGGAGGAAGGCTGGATGTCTTGAAATGGGTAAAGGTGGATAAATCCCCAAGACCTGATCAGGACCCGAGAACTCTGTGGGAAGTTAGAGAGGTGATTGCTGGGCCTCTTGCTGAGATATTTGTATCATCGATATTCACAGGTGAGGTGCCAGAAGACTGGAGGTTGGCAAACGTGGTGCCACTGTTTAAGAAGGGTGGTAAGGACAAGGCAGGGAACTATAGACCAGTGAGCCTGACCTTGGTCATTGGCAAGTTGTTGGAGGGAATCCTGAGGGACAGGATGTACATGTATTTGGAAAGGCAAGGAATGATTAGGGATAGTCAACATGGCTTTGTGCGTGGGAAATCATGTCTCACAAACTTGATTGGGTTTTTTGAAGAAGTAACAAAGAGGATTGATGAGGGCAGCATGGTAGATATGATCTATACAGCCTTCAGTAAGGCGTTCGACAAGGTTCCCCATAGGAGACTAATTAGCAAGGTTAGATCTCACGGAATACAGGGAGAACTCGCCATTTGGATATTTAACTGGCTCAAAAGTAGAAGACAGAGGGTGGTGGTGAAGGGTTGTTTTTCAGACTGGAGGTCTGTGACCAGTAGAGTGCCACAAGGATCAGTGCTGGGTCCTCTACTTTTTGTCATTTACAGAAATTATTTGGATGTGAGCATAAGAGGTATAGTTAGTAAGTTTGCAGATGGCACCAAAATTGGAGGTGTAGTGGACAGTGAAGAGGGTTACCTCAGATTAAAACAGGATCTTGACCAGATGAGCCAATGGGCTGAGAAGTGGCAGATGGAGTTTAATTTAGATTATTGTGAGGTGCTACATTTTGGGAAAGCAAATCTTCGCAGAACTTATACACTTAATGGTAAGGTCCTAGGGAATGTTGCTGAACAAGTAACCTTGGAGTGCAGGTTCATAGCTCCTTGAAAGTGGAGTCGCAGGTAGATAAGATAGTGAAGAAGGTGTTTGGTATGCTTTCATTTATTGGTCAGAGTATTGAGTACAGGAGTTGGAAGGTCATGTTGTGGCTGTACAGGACATTGGTTAGGCCACTGTTGGAATATTGTGTGCAATTCTGGTCTCCTTTCTATCAGAAAGATGTTGTGAAACTTGAAAGGGTTCAGAAAAGATTTAGAAGGATGTTGCCAGGGTTGGAGGATTGGAGGGAGAGGGAGAGGCTGAACAGACTGGGGCTATTTTCCCTGGAGCGTCAGAGGTTGAGGGGTGACCTTCTAGCAGTTTACAAAATTATGAGGGGCATGGATAGGGTAAATTGGCAAAGTCGTTTCCTGGGGTCGGGGAGTCCAGAACTAGAGGGCATAGGTTTATGGTGAGAGGGGAAAGTTATAAAAGAAACATACGGGGCAACTTTTTCACACAGAGGGTGGTACGGGTATGGAATGAGCTGCCAGGTGGAGGCTGGTACAATTGCAACATTTAAGGGGCATTTGGATGTGTATATGAATAGGAAGGGTTTGGAGGGATATGGGCTGAGTGCTGGCAGGTGGGACTAGATTGGGTTGGGGTATCTGTTCGGCATGGATGGGTTGGACAGAAGAGTCTGTTTCCATGCTGTACATCTCTATGACTCTATAACATGTTCATTGCCTTGTACAAAGCTCATAAATGTTGCCTGTTGTTTTATACAATTGCTTTATGCTGCAAGAGCTCCTGCCATTGGAGTAGGTATCAATATTTTATCATGATACCAAGAGTCGTTAATTCTTCCTAATGGTAGTGCATTCTAAAGAAGAGGTGCACTGTGGCCAAAAGTCGAGGTAAAATTCATTTGTAAACAAAATTTGTTCTGTGATATCTTTGGAGTGGCTGAATCTTTGAGTGAATGTCACATCTAGATATCACTCTTTGTGGGAAGATGGAGAGATGTTCACGTGCAGTTGAGTTGGAATTCCACCAGACAGGTGTTCAAAAGGCAGTAAGAGTTGGTGATTGCTGACCAACAAATTACCTTCTTGATTTCCTAATGAAGATATTATTGACAATTTTCACTCTTCAGGTATCATCACACTTTCTTTCGAATCTGCTATTTAAACAATTCTCAAAAGCCCAAACCCGATACTTCCATCCTTGTAAACTATCACTTGATCTTCAATGTTCCTTTGCTCTCCAAAGTTCTTGAACATATCGTTACCTCCCCAAATCTGTACTGATATTTCCCAGAACTCCATATTAATCACTGCCAACAAATTACTGTTCCACAGTACTAGAACTGTCCTTATCAAATTCACAAAAGACACCCAATGGGACTATCACAAATGTAAAACTTGGCTCCCATTCCTTTTTGAACAGCCAGCAGTCTTCGACACAGTTGATCACACCATCCTCCTTCCATGCCTCTCCACTGTTACCCAGTTTAGTGGGTCAATACCCCGACTGTGTCCATTCCCTTGCCTTTGCTCTATTTTTTCAGCTTATACTAGGTTAATTGGAAGTATGTATTGTTATTGCTCTCGTATGTTTGAAATTATTATGAAATTTTGCCTAAAGATGAGTTTCACTGTCTCCTCACTATATTTTAGGGTCTATGCTTAATGTGATAATTCCTTTGCTGTTCCTTAACTCTAACCAAATTCATTTAGACTTTGAACATGTAGAATATTATCCCATTGTAGAACTTTAACATTATCATTGGTCAATATCTCACCACTCATGGAATCATGCAGTACAGAAGAGACCATTCAGACACACATTTTCTGCTACATCATTTATATATATCACAAACAATGAGGAACCTAGTACTGATCCTTGAAGTATGTCACTGCACATAGCCTCCAGTCATGCAAAAAGCTTTCTATTGCCACCCCCTGTCTTCTGCCACTAAACTAGATTTGAATCCATCTTGCCAAGTTACCTTGTATCTCATGTGTTTTTACCTTCTTTCGCAATGTCCCATGTGATATTCATCAAAGACTTTGTTGAAATCCATATAAAATGCATCAACTGCACTACACTCATTGACACCCCTGATCACCTCCTTGAAAGATTCTATCAAATTTGTTAGGTCTGACCTCTGACAAAACTGTGCTGACTATCCCTGATCAAACCTTGTCTCTCTAAGTAGAGAGTAATTCTCTCTTCAAAATTTTCTCCAATAATTTCTCCACCACTGATGCAAGACTCACTGGTATGTAGTACCCTGGTTATCTCTATCAGTCTTCTTGAAAAATGGAATCACAGTGGCTATCCTCCAGTCCTGTGGCACCTCCCCTATGGTCAGACAGGAATTAAAAAATTGTATCAGAGGCCCTGTAATTTTTTTTACTTGTCTCCCACATCATGGGATGGTAATCAAACTTAGGGATTTGTTTGTTTTAATCCTGAGAAAACCTCCAATCACTCCTCACTCCCTGTGTCAATCTGCTCAAGAATTTTATACTCCCTCTTCCTGAAGTCTGTACCTGCATCTTTCTTCTCCCAAGTGAAGACAAATTCATCAATGACCCACTGTCTACCAGGAAGATTGGGGAGGTTCACTGATGATTGTAGATGTTGAGCACTATTAGTGATTCCTCAGATACTGCAGTAGTCCAGTGCATACACAAGAACACCATAAGAACATCAGGCTTGAGGTGAAAAGTGGCAAATAATATTTGCACAAAAAAAAATGCCAGGTAATGACCATCACAAGCAAGAGATAATCTCATCACCATAACTCAACATTCCATGGCATTATCATCAGTGAAACCCACTGTCAACATCCTGGGGTCACACACAGAACTGAAATGTTGGTACCCCATCCAAACCTTCAGTATGGATTCAAGGTGGAAGTGCATGCATTACAGCAACTCACTGAGCCTTCTTCAACAATATCTTCCAAACTCATGTCAAAGTAAAATACTGCAGATGCTGGAAATCTAAAACAATGCAAACATTTGTGGCAAGAGAAACAGAGTTAACATTTTGAGTCCAATATGACTCTTCTTCTCAAAATATTAATTCAATAATCTCAATTCAGATGCTGGCAGACCCGATGAGTTTCTCCAACAGCTTCTGTATTGTCCAAACCCATGACAATTTACCAATGTGAAGCACATGGTCAGTGGAGATGAGGCATCAGGATCATCTGCAAGTTCCCCTCCAAGCCACACACCATCCTAACCTGGAAATATTTCTTCAGGGCAGCATGGTGGCTCAGTGGTTAGCACTGCTGCCTCAACGCACCAGGGACCCCGATTCGCTTCCTGCCTCGGGTGACTGTCTGTGTGGAGTTGGCACATTTTCCCCATGTCTGCGTAGGTTTCCTCCAGGTGCTCTGGTTTCCTCCCACAATCCAAAAGATGTGCAGTTCAGGTGAATTAGCCACACTAAATGCCCATAGTGTTAGGTGCATTAGTCAGGGGGAAATGTGCGGAAATGAATCTGGATGGGTTACTCTTCAGAGGGTCGGTGCTGACTTGTTGGGCCGAAGATCCTGTTTCCACGCTGTAGAGAATCTAATTTAATCACTGTTGCTGGACAAAAATCTTAGAAATTTCTTCCTAGTAGCACCATGGTGTCCCCACACCCCAAAGACTGCAGCAGTTCAAGAAGATGGATCACTTCCATCTTCTCAAGGGAAATCAGGAATGAGCAACAAATGCTGTATTAGCCAGTGATATACACATCCTGTGAAAGAGTAACACAAAAAGGAGGGTTTATTATCCAGCCCAAACAAATTGAGGATTCATTACATTAATCTGGTTAAGGTTTCAGTTCTTTTTGAAAATTTCAATCAGCCTGCCGACAGCTCTCATTTCTCAGCTGGCGTATGTGTCACTGGGCAGTCTATGATAGAATTCTTTGAAAAGCCCAGAAATTGCCTCAATGCTCAACTCTCATTGAGATCTGGGCAGAAGTCTTCTTCACAGGAATTTAAAATGTATTTTGGGCAGAAATATGGAGAAACTATATTGCACCCCACATTTGATGGCTGTCTTCTGCTCAGCTTTCTCAGAGTCACAATAGTTATAATGCAGAATTAGATGATTTGGACTATTATGTCTGCAGCACCTCTCATAATGAGCATTTTGACTTAATGTTATTTTCCTATCCTTTCCCCATAACCCTGCACATTATTTCCATTTAATAAATTGCCTCAGCACAGATTATTTTCTAAATGGGTAAAGGCTTCACATATCTAAAGCACAAAGGGACTTGGCAGTATTGTTCAAGATTCTCTTAAGGTTAACATGCAGGTTCAGTTGGCAGCTAGGAAGGCAGATGTACCGTCATCATTCATTTCAAGAGATCTAGAATACAACAGAACTGTACTGCTGAGGCTGCAGAAGTCCTTGGTCAGACCACATGAGGAATATTGTGAGCAGTTTTGGACTCCATATTTAAGGAAGGATGTGTTAGCATTGGAGGGGATCGACATGGGTTTCACAAGCATGACTCCAAGGATGAAAGCCTTGTCATATGAGAAGTGGTTGAGGACTCTGGGTCTGTACTCAGTGAATAGTAGAAGGATGACAGTGGGAACTCAATGAAATATATGGAATACTGACAGATGGACAGATTAGACATAGAAAATATATTTCCACTAGTAGGAGACACTAGGACCTGAAGGCACGTCCTCACAGTGCACGGCCCTTTAGAACTGAGATGGTGAAGTATTTTTTTCAGCCACAGGGCAGTTAATTTGTGGAGTTCAGTACCACAGAGGGCTGTGGAGGTGAAGTCATTGGGTGTATTTAAGACAGATATAGATAAGTTCTTGATTGATAAAGGGATCAAGGGTTATGGGGGGAAGACAAGAGAATGGGGTTGAGAATCATGCTCAATGGTGGAGCTGACTCAATTGGCCAAAGAGCCTAATTTTGCTCCTATTTCTTATGGTTTTGTAGTCTTAATGCCCTCTTGACTGCCTACATGTCTGAGGAATTTTATGCCAGAAATGCTTAAAAAAAAAGCACGTTGGAGGAAAGCAGGGAAATATTAATGTTGGCCCTGAAGAACTGAATTCATATACCTATGCTCAACTTGCTCTGATTTGCTTCAATTTCTCCAGCCTTACACATTGCCCTCTGATCTCAATATTTAATGGAAAAGCGCAGCAGGTCAGGCAGCATCCAGGGAACAGGAGAATCGACGTTTCGGGCATAAGCCCTTCTTCAGGCTTATGCCCGAAACGTCGATTCTCCTGTTCCCTGGATGGTGCCTGACTTGCTGCGCTTTTCCAGCTCTGATCTCCAGCATCTGCAGACCTCACTTTCTCCTCAATATTTAATGGTAAGTTCTTGGTGAGAAATGTGTCGATTTATGAGTACAGCACAGATTTATAATTCATGTAAGCTTTGCAATACCAAGATGAATTCATGGTTTGAACAAAATTCATCAGGATCTGGTGACTTGTCAGCTTACATCTCCAACAAATTTGCTCTGTACCAGCTCAGAAGTTGGCCAGGTTAAAATCGATGCTCATACGTTCAGCAGTTGTTAGGCCCTCAGTCTCAGATGATATGGTTGATCGCCATTGAAGTTAAGAGATAAGTTAAGAGATAGAGAAATCATGGATGTATCCAGGCAGACACCTATACTCAAGTGGAAGTGCTATTTTTTTCCATTCATTGAAGAGACTTGTCAAAATGTTTTTAAGGAATAACATTTGAACCAAGGCATGTTGAAGTGTCCTATTGACAATAACTAAATGGATGACAGACCTGTGGAATTTAATAATTCCTCAACGAATCACAAATTGAGAATAGTACAACATACATTAAAAGAAGAAAATTCAAATGAAGTCTTGAAGATGGAGAAGTAACATGTCTTTAAACATTAATTTTTCTTCTGTTTAGACATTACTTCATTTCTCAAAGGAATAAGTCTTTTTTTTGTAGTCCCCTTGCTACTTATTGATTAAATACATTCTAATCAGAAAACAGTGGATGATATCACATGCCAGTTTTGTCTAATCAACCCTGCATGAACATTGCAAGGAAACGTTTACACATATTTGAATGTTTTCTTTTTTTCGGAAATCTGTTGTTTTCATGATCAAAATCTACTTATAGAAAACTGTTACCCTAATGTATTTGTTTTAACGAATTTCCATTTTCTTTCAGATCATTCAAATCTAATTTGAGATGATTTCTAAACATATACTTCACTTACTATTGTTGCCATTCTATTGAAGTAACATGATGCTAATGAAGTTCTAATTTTAGAACTGAATAAAAAAACTCGAATGAATTTATCTGCACTCCCTGCCAGACCACATGTTATAAAAGTCCTTAACAACTGGAAACATTATGAAAGTGCTATAGGGCTGTTGGGTTAATTAGACTATAGAGATGCATTGAAATAATTAGGTCTTATCTCTTAACTTCAATGGCGATCAACCATATCATCTGAGATTGAGGGCCTAACAACTGCTGAACGCATGAGCATCGATTTTAACCCGGCCAACTTCTGAGCTGGTACAGAGCAAATTTGTTGGAGATGTAAGCTGACAAGTCACCAGATCCTGATGAATTTTGTTCAAAGGTCTTAAGGAGATAATCAGTAAGATAATCGATGTGCTGGTTTAAATTTTCCGAAACTCTTACATTCAAGGAAGGTTCCATTGGGTTGAAAGATAACAGGTAACTATTTCACAAGAAAAGGAAGATTACTGAAAGCAAGAATCTACTCATCAGTTATCTTACACCTGTCATAAGGAAAATGCTTGGACGTATTATTAGAGATATGTTAGCAGGGTTTGGTTAAGACAAAGAAGGAAGCTTATGTGAGATATAGACAGGACAAATCGAGTGAATCCTTAGAAGAGCATAAAGGCAGTAGAAATATACTTAAGAGAGACGGCAAAAAGAGGACATGAGATAGCTTTGGCAAATAGAGTTAAGGAGAACCCAAAAGCTTTTTTACAAATGCATTAATGACAAAAGGGTAACTAGGGAGAGAATAGGACAACTCAAAGATCAGCATCTTGAGCAGCCTTTGGGCGGAGCTGCAGGAAATGGGGGAGATACTAAACGAGTATTTTGCATCAGTATTTACTTTGGAAAAGGACATGGAAGATATAGAATGTAGGGAAATAGATGGTGACATCTTGGAAAATGTCCATATTACAGAGAAAGAAATGCTGGATGCCTTGAAACACATAAAAGTGGATAAATCCCCAGGACCTGATCAGGTGTACCCTAGAATTCTGTGGGAAGCTGGGAAGTGTTGCTGGGCCTCTTACTGAGATACTTGTATCATCGATAGTCACAGGTGAGGTGCCGGAAGACTTGAGGTTGGCTAACGTGGTGCCACTGTTTAAGAAGGGTGGTAAGGACAAGCCAGGGAATATTAGACCAGTGAGTCTGATGTCGGTGGTGGGCAAGTTTTTGGAGGGAATCCTGAGGGACAGGATGTACATGTATTTGGAAAGGCAAGGACTAATTAGGGATAGTCAACATGGCTTTATGCATGGGAAATCATGTCTCACAAATTTGATTGAGTTTTTTGAAGATGTAACCAAGAGGATTGATGAGGGCAGAGTGGTAGATGTGATTTATATGGGCTTCAGTAAGGTGTTCGACAAGGTTCCCCATGGGAAACTGGTGAGCAATGTTAGATCTCATGAAATACAGGGAGAACTCGCCATTTGGTTACAGAACTGGCTCAAAGGTAGAAGACAGAGGGTGGTGTTGGAGGGTTGTTTTTCAGACTGGAGGCCTGTGACCAGTGGAGTGCCACAAGGATCAGTGCTGGGTCTACTACTTTTCATCATGTAAATAAATTATTTGAATGTGAGCATAAGAGGTATAGTTAGTAAGTTTGCTGATAACACCAAAATTGGAGGTGTAGTGTACAGCAAAGAGGGTTACTTCAGATTACAACGGGATCATGATCAGATGGACCAAGGGGCTGAGATGTGGCAGATGGAGTTTAATTTAGATAAATGAGATGTGCTGCATTTTGGGAAAGCAAATCTTAGCAGGACTTATACACTTCATGGTAAAGTCCTAGGGAGTGTTGCTGAATGAAGAGACCTTGGAATGCAGGTTCGTAGCTCCTTGAACGTGGAATTGCAGGTAGATAAGATAGTGAAGAAGGCGTTTGGTATGCTTTCCTTTATTGGTCAGAGTATTGAGTATAAGAGTGGGAGGTCATGTTGCGGCTGTACAGGACATTGGTTAAGCCACTTTTGGAATATTGCGTGCAATTCGGGTCTCCTTCCTATCAGAAAGATGTTGTGAAACTTGAAAGGGTTCAGAAAATATTTACAAGGGTTGGAGGATATGAGCTATAGGGAGAGGCTGAACATGTTGGGGCTGTTTTCCTTGGACAGTCTGAGTCTGAGAGATGACCTTATAGAGGTTTATAAAATCATGAGGGGCATGGATAGGGTAAATAAGCAAAGTCTTTTCCCTGGGGTGGGGGAGCCCAGAACTAGAGGGCATAGGTTTAGGGTGAGAGAGACCTAACAGGCAACTTTTGCACTCAGAGGGTGGTACGAGTATGGAATGAGCTACCTGAGAAAGTGGTAGAGGCTGGCACAATTGCAACATTTAAGAGGCATTTGGATGGGTATATGAATAGGAAGGGTTTGAAGCGATATGGGGCGGGTGCTGGCAGGTGGGACTAGGTTGGGTTGGGATATCTGGTTGGCATGGACAAGTTGGACCAAAGGGTCTGTTTCTTTGATGTACATCTCTATGACTCTATGACTCTTAGAGCATTTCAAGGTATTCAGAGCCAGAATCAGCATAGTTCTGTGACAGGAAAACCATGTCTAACTTTTTTTTATTCGTTCAGTGGATGTGAGTTTCACTGACTTAGCCAGCATTTATTGCCCATTGTCTTTGTCCCTAAGTGTCTATGAGAAGATGATTGTGAACTGCCTTCTTGAACCACTGTAGTCCATTTGGTGTAGATGTGGTCCATAATGTTGTTAGGAAGAGAGTTCCAAGATTTTGACCCAGCCACAGTGAAGAACTGCAATATATTTCCAAATCAGAATGGTGAATGGCTTGGAGGAGAGCTTGCAGGTATAGGTGATGGTGCTGCATAAAAGCACTATTGATGTTACCTTCCTTTAACTTGCTGACTGATAATTGCTGATAATTAGTTGGCTTCAATTTGTCTTTTTTGTATGCAGGTCATACCTGGACAATTTCCCGTGTTGCTCAGTAGATGTCAGTATTGGAGCTACACAGGAACCGCTTGGCTTGGGGTGCAGCAGCGTCTGAAAAAAAAATGTCATCAGTACCATTGCAAGAATGTTGTCTGGGCCCATAGCCTTTCCTGAATCGATTGATTCTCATCCATTTCTTGATATCAAGCAGAGTGAATTGAACTGGCTGAATTTATGGGCCTGTGCTCAACCTTCTCTGATTTGCTTCCATTTCTCCAGCTTTACACTTGGCATCAAAACTGAATCGATCTGTGATGCTCAGTACCTCAGGAGAAGGTTGAGATGGATCATTGGCTGAAGATTGCTGCAAATTCTCAGCCTTCCGTTTTATCCTGTGTTAGACTCCCAATCATTGGCAATGGAGATATTTGTGGAGCCTCCACCTCTAGTAAGTTATAGAGTCATAGAGGTATACAGCATGGAAACAGAACCTTTGCTCCAACTCATCAATGACGATCAGATATCCTAAATAAATCTAATCTCATTTGTCAGTATTTGGCCCATATCCCTCTAAGCCCTTCCTATTCATTTACCCATCCAGATGCCTTTTAAATGTTGTAATTGTACCAGTCTCCACCACTTCATCTGGCAGCTGATTCCATTCACGCACCACCCTCTGCGTGAAAAAGTTGCTCTTCAGGTCCCTTTTAAATCTTGTTTAACTATCCACCACCATTCATAACTGGCTATGGCAGGACTTCAGAAGCTATATCTGACACATTGTTTGTGAAATATACACTTAGCTCTGTCTATCATTTGGTTCTTAAACTGTTCAGCATGCAGCTAGTCTTGTTTTATATCTTTACCTCAATCGTCAATATGCCAGGTGCTGTTCCTAACGTGCTGTCCTGCACACTTTGTTGAACTATGGTTGATCCTCTGGCTCGATGATATTGGTAGAATGGGTATTCTGCTGGGGCATGAGGTTGCAACTTGTGTTTGAGTACAATTTTGCTGCTATTGGTTGCCTATAACACCTCATGGATGCCCAACATCTATTACTAAATCTTTTCAAAATCTATCCCTGTGAGCATAGTGGTAATGCCAGATACCACGATGGAGGGCATCCTTGATGGGAAGACAGGACATTGTAACTGCAAGAATTCTGCAGTGGTAACTTCTACTTTTACCACCATGACAGATGCACCTGCCTCAGACCAACTGATATAGATGAGGTTAAGTATGCTTTTCTCTCTTGTTGGTTCACTCACTGGCTGTCATAGACCCAGTCTAGCTGTTATGTCCCTTTGGTCTCAGCCTGCTGTTGCACCATTCTTGGACATGGGCATTGAAGACTCCCACCCAGATTACATTCTGTGCCCTTTCCTCCCTCAATATTTCCTCCAGGTGGGGCTCAACATGGAGGAGCGCTGATCTCTCTGCCAAGATGGATACAATATATGGTAATCAGCAGAAGGCTTCCTTGACACGTGGCTAAGGGATTGGTGTGGGCATCAGTTTTGGAACCGGGGGGATCTGTACCGTTGGGAAGGTCTCCACCTGAACCAATCAGGTACCAATGTTCTAATGAAGAGGATAAATAGGGTGGTCAGTAGGACTTTAAACTTCTGAGTTGGGGGGAAGGGAAAGTGAAAGCGACAGGGAGTATGGAGTTAAATGGAAAGATAAGCGGCAGGATAGCATATGTGCAGGCAGATTTAAATTTGAGACAGACTGGGAATGCAGCAAAAAGGAAGGATAACTTCAGACATCTTATGACTTCCAATATCTCTAATGATAAGAAAGTTAACATTAAGGCACTTTACCTGAATGCTCGTAGCATTCATAACAAAGCAGACAAACTAATGGCACAGATCATCGTGAATGATTATGATGTGGTAGGCATCACAGGGACGTGGTTACAGGGGGGGTCAGGACTGGCAGTTAAACATCCAAGGGTTTTCAACTTATCGAAAAGACAGGGAGGTGGGCAGAGGAGGCGGGGTTGCCTTGTTAGTTAAGAACAAAATTAAATCTATGGTGCTGAATGACATAGCGTTGGATGATGTGGAGTCTGTGTGGGTGGAATTGAGCATACACAAAGGCAAAAAAACCATAGTGGGAGTTATGTACAGACCTCCTAACAGTGGTCAGGACCAGGGCACAACATGTACCGGGAAATAGAGAAGGCATGTCAGAAAGGCAAGGTCACAGTGATCATGGGAGACTTCAATATGCAGGTGGACTGGGTAAATAATGTTGCCAGTGGATCCAAAGAAAGGGAATTCATGGAATGCTTACAGGATGGCTTTTTGGAACAGCTTGTCATGGAGCCCACAAGGGAGCAGGCTATTCTGGACCTAGTGCTATGTAATGAACCAGACTTTATAAAAAATCTTAAAGTAAGGGAACACTTAGGAAGCAGCGATCATAATATGGTAGAGTTCAGTCTGCAGTTTGAAAGAGAAAAGGCAAAATCGGATGTAATGGTGTTATAGTTAAATAAAGGTAATTATGAGGGCATGAGAGAGGAACTGACGAAAATAGACTGGAAGCAGAGCCTAGCAGGGAAGACAGTAGAGCAAAAATGGCAGGAGTTTGTGGGTAAAATTGAGGACACTGTACAGAGGTTCATCCCCAAGAAGAGAAAGATTATCCGGGGAGGGATTAGACAGCCATGGCTGACAAAGGAAGTCAGGAAATCTATCAAAGCAAAAGAGAGATCCTATAAAGTGGCCAAGACCACTGGGAAATCAGAAGATTGGGAAGGCTACAAAAACAAACAGAGGATAACAAAGAGAGAAATAAGGAAGGAGAGGATCAAATATGAAGGTAGGCTAGCCAGTAATATTAGAAATGATAGTAAAAGTTTCTTTCAATACATAAGAAACAAACGACAGGCAAGAGTAGACATTGGGCCACTTCAAACTGATGCTGTCAGCCTAGTGATGGGAGATAAGGAAATAGCAGGAGAACTTAATAAGTACTTTGCGTCAGTCTTCACAGTGGAAGACATGAGTAATATCCCAACAATTAAAGGGAGTCAGGGGGCTAAGTTGAATATGGTTGCCATTACAATAGAGCAAGTGCTAGAAAAGCTAAAAGGTCTTAAAATTGATAAATCTCCTGGCCCCGATGGGCTACATCCTAGAGTTCTAGAGGGAGGTGGCTAAGGAAATAGCGGAGGCGTTGGTTGAGATCTTTCAAAAGTCACTGGAGTCGGGGAAAATCCCGGATGATTGGAAGATCGCTGTTGTAACCCCCTTGTTCAAGAAAGGATCAAGGCAAAAGATGGAAAATTATAGGCCAATTAGCCTAACCTCGGTTGTTGGTAAAATTCTAGAATCCATCATTAAGGATGAGGTTTCTAAATTCTTAGAAGAGCAGGGTCGGATTAGAACAAGTCAACATGGATTTAGTAAGGGGAGGTTGTGCCTGACAAACCTGTTGGAGTTCTTTGAAGAGGTGACAAGTAGGTTAGACCGGGGAAACCCAGTGGATGTGGTCTACCTAGACTTCCAAAAGGCCTTTGATAAGGTGCCACACGGGAGGCTGCTGAGCAAGGTGAGGGCCCATGGTGTTCGAAGTGAGCTACTTGGTATGGATTGAGGATTGGCTGTCTGACAGAAGGCAGAGAGTTGGGATAAAAGGTTCTTTTTCGGAATGGCAGCTGGTGACAAGTGGTGTCCCGCAGGGTTCAGTGTTGGGGCCGCAGCTGTTCACATTATATATTAATGATCTGGATGAAGGGACTGGGGGCATTCTAGCAAAGTTTGCCGATGATACAAAGTTAGGTGGACAGGCAGGTAGTACCGAGAAAGTGAGGAGGCTGCAGAAGGATCTAGACAGTTTGGGAGAGTGGTCCAGGAAATGGCTGATGGAATTCAATGTAAGCAAATGCGAGGTCTTGCACTTTGGAAAAAAGAATAGAAGCATGGATTACTTTCTAAACGGTGAGAAAATTCGTAAAGCCAAAGTACAGAGGGATCTGGGAGTGCTAGTTGAGGATTCTCTAAAGGTATACATGCAGGTTGAGTCCGTGATTAAGAAAGCGAATGCAATGTTGTCAATTATCTCAAGAGGGTTGGAATATAAGAAGCACTGTTGTGCTACTGAGACTTTATAAAGCTCTGGTTAGGCCCCATTTGGAGTACTGTGTCCAGTTTTGGTCCCCACACCTCAGGAAGGATATACTGGCACTGGAGCGTGTCCAGCGGAGATTCACACGGATGATCCCTGGAATGGTAGGTCTAACATATGAGGAACGGCTGAGGATCCTGGGATTGTATTCATTGGAGTTTAGAAGATTAAGGGGAGATCTAATGGAAACTTACAAGATAATACATGGCTTGGAGAGGGTGGACGCTAGGAAATTGTTTCCGTTAGGCGAGGAGACTAAGACCCGTGGACACAGCCTTAGAATTAGAGGGGGTAAATTCAGAACAGAAATGCGGAGACATTTCTTCAGCCAGAGAGTGGTGGGCCTGTGGAATTCATTGCCACAGAGTGCAGTGGAGGCTGGGACGCTAAATGTCTTCAAGGCAGAAATTGATAAATTCTTGATGTCACAAGGAATTAAGGGCTACGGGGAGAATGCGGGTAAGTGGAGTTGAAATGCCCATCAGCCATGATTGAATGGAGGAGTGGACTCGATGGGCCGAATGGCCTTACTTCCGCTCCTATGTCTTATGGTCTTATGGTTTTGACCATGTATGGTTTGATGTCATGAGACTCTGTAGAACCTTAAGTCAATGTTGAGCACTCCCAGGGCATTTTCTTCTTAACTGTATGCAGCTGTGCTGCCACCTCTGCTGGGTCAGACTGACTGTTGAGTCAGAACATACCCAGCAATGGTGATGGTATTGTTTGGGACATAATGGGCAGCACTGTGGCTCAGTGGTTAGCACTGCTGCCTCACAGCGCCAGGGAGCCAGGTTTGATTCCACCCTCGGGCACCTGTCAATGTGGAGTTTGCACATTCTCCCCATGTCTGCGTGAGTTTCCTCCTCGTACGCTGGTTTCCTCCCACATTGCAAAAGGTGTGCAGGTTAGGTGAATTGGCCATGCTAAAATGCCTATTGTGTTAGGTACATTAGGCAGGGGTAAATGGAAGGAAAATGAATCTGCATGGGTTATTGTTCAGAGGGTCGGAGTGGATTTGTTAGGCCGAAGGGCATATTTCCACATTGTAGGGAATCTAAATATGCAAGTTTAGTTTGTAAATATGACAATGCTATATCAGATTTTAGTGGGGAGATCTTGACTATGATGCATCATTTCTAATGCCTTCAACAATGTCAGGTGGCTTGCTCAGTTTCGTTCCTTTTTGAGATTTTTTTAGTAGTTGATAAGCAACTGAATAACTTGCAAAGCTATTTCAAAGGCAATCATGAGTCAAGCATATCACTGTGGATCTGGAGTCATGTGTAGGCCTCTCCAGATAGTGTGACAGATTTCTGTCCCTAAAAGATGTTGGTGAATGAGATGGCTTTTACAACAACTGATAATGATTACATGGTCATCATTCAACTTTTAATTCCTGATTTTTTGATTGAAGGTTTTGCATCTGTTGTGGATTATCTACACAATGAGACACTACAGAGCTCTGAGATACAGAGAGTCCTGGGTAACTGAGTGCATGAATTGCAAATATTTATTAATTAATAATTTGGAAAACTTTCATACTGTAATTTATTGTGATGCAGAGGTGCCAATGTTGGACTGGAGTGGACAAGGTCAGAGGTCGCATGACACCAGGTGATAGTCCAACACATTTATTTGAAATCACAAGCTTTTGGAGCAGTGCCTCTGACTTCACCTGAAGTAAGGGCAACGTTCCAAAAGCTTGCGATTTCAAATAAACCTGTTGACCTATAACCTAGCATTGTGTGACTTATGATCTTGTTTATTGTGAAGAAATTGAATACAGAAACAGAGAAGTTATGTTTCAGTTATGTTTCAAATATGTTGAGATGTTGATTTTTTTTGAGAAAGGATTCAAATGCATTGGAAGAAGTCGTGATAAAATGTAGTGGACATGGAATGGGTAGGTGGTCTTATTGAGAATGATAATACAAGCTAACTTGTATCTGATGGAGTTAGAAATAACTTGACTAACGTATAAGATCAGGAGGGGATTGTCACAGTAGATGTTGAGTAGCTATTTTCTCTAGTGGGAGAATCTAAAGGTAAGGGTCATTGCTTCAAAATAAAAGGTCACTTATTTAAGTTGGTGATGAAATGAAATGTTTTCTTTCAGGCATATATCATTCTTTGCTATTTTGCATCCAGCACAATTTAATGAAGAGAATCTTCAAGTATTTTCAAGGCAGAGGGTGATAGATTCTTTATAAACAAGGGAGTGAAAATTTATAGGACTGGTCAGGTAAGTGGAAATGTGGAACTAAGGTTGCTATCAGATGAGCTGTGATCTTATTAAATAGTGGAAAAGTCTCAAGGGGTCAAATGGCCTACACCTGGTCCTTATACATGCATTCAGAGGTACAGGAAGAGATTAAGTTGCTGGGAAGGGTGCTCGGTTCCTACTCAACTAAGATAATTCATCTTGAACAAAGGATATCCGCTGCTCAAGAGGTCTGCCTTGTTGCAAAAGGTTGCAAGTAGTTGGTGATAAACTAAAATCATGTAAGACCCATCAAAGCAAAACTCAACAGCACAATTGGGCAACAGATAGTTCAGAGCAGAAAAGCCAAATGTGTATACCTTTGTATGTCAGAAGGAGCAGTGATATTTTTCTGGCATCATGCAAGAGGCTCTTTGGCTTCCACAGCACTAGTCTTGCTTCCAGTAACTCAAATTTCTTCCATTGGCTTAAGGCTAGAAATGATTCCTTGGCATTATGGAGTCCTCAAGTCCCAAGCCAATTTCTGCTTTTACTTGCTGACTTTGATGTCATTGCCATTGGTTTTACATGGGAGGAAATGTTCTCTATAAAACAAAACTTAAGAAATGAAATTGTTCAGCCTTCCAATGAACTCTCCATGGGATTTTCCCCTCCCACCTCATACCCCACCAACTCAATACCAAGTCTATATGTTCAGTAACTTGAGAACTGAGCAGTAAATGAAAAATCATGCATTAAAGCAAACAAAAAGAATGATTGAAGATATCTTTGCTGATAAAGGATCATTTTCAGTGAATGTCCTCCAATATTGGCCATGTAAGATCATTGTCAGAAATGATAACATGGCTTCAATCACTGCAGCTGCTCAAACTTGGATATTTCAATAATTTTATAGAAAATAGTTATTTTAACATAGTAATCCACTCCTTGTTTGAGGTGTTTAAATACAAAGATACTAAAGATAAAGACAATGATATTTCATTATATCATAGCCCACAACATACTCCATGATAAGCAATTTAGCTCCAATCTGCAGCACTATTAAGAGATGTTGGAAGTTGCACTGTTCAAATTTGAGAAGATTTAAAGGGTGAATTTAGCGACTAACTAAAATACAGCTTGTTTTTTTGGTGCCTTCATTCATCAATATCCAAATTCATAGCAGCACTTTATCCATAATACTGTGTTAACTAAATTGGCAATTGTGCTAATGGTACTGGGTTGAGCCTAGCATACCTAACTTGTACTGTTGGATCCAAAACACTGTTTAAACTGGAAGAATGAAGCTATACTTTCTGGACTTGCTGGGTTTTAGCTCTCAGATAGAAGCACAAGTTGTCTTATTTTTTTTGGAAAAATGCGATATTAGTTCAGATCCGTACACATAAGTTATGCTCTTGATTTTACATTCTAGTGAAACAGAAATTGTTTGTGCCTTATATGTAACTCACCTATAAAGTAGATCTCCTCCAAATGGTTAAGCTCTATTGTTTTGACATTCTTCTTGATAATCAAGGTTAGCAACAATGAGTGGTGTTTGTTAATTGTAGGATAGCCTAATTAGACCTTTTGGCTTCTATCAGCTTTCATAATGAAAAGTTAATCTAGGAATGAAATGTGTAAAATTTAGCTGACACAACAATCTTTCAATCATTTTCCATCATCAGAAAGTGTATTGGTATCACTTTCTGATGGAACACACTAAAAAGCAAGTAACCAGGATGAATGATTTGTGACATAACAGTCATCCTCAGTCTAGGTCGAAGCATGTGGTGTTGAGAAGTATAACTGTGTTTCTCTGTAACAATATTTGCTCAGCTTCTGGAACAAATCAGCTCAATGAGCAATTCCATAAACCAAATAAACAGAACATACTACTCATCACTAAAGCTGGTGTGAGAATGGTAAGTATGTGTAAGTAAGCACAAAATGACAACAAAAATAAATTATATTAAAACAGATGCTGCACTGGAAACATAATCATTGTATTGATATTAAGTTTGCATTTTGGATTGACCTTAAATGTACTCACATTTTAAAAATGCTATTGTCTGGTTTTAAAAGTATTATTTTGTAATCAGCGAATTGGATATGGACTTAATCTTTGTATGCAGTTTTGTATAAGCCTAATGGATATAGCATTCTCTCTAAAATACTGGGCATCAAAATTTGGCTTCATAGACCTCCTGGATTTGGCACTACTTAGACATTGAAATGAAAGAAATAAAGCAATTCCACTCCAAATGACGAATGAAGCAAAGTTTGTGAGAAGATTTGTAGCTCGGGCGCTCGTTGTTGTGGTTCTGTTCGTCGAGCTGGGAATTTGTGTTGCAGACCTTTCGTCCCCTGTCTAGGTGACATCCTCAGTGCTTGGGAGCCTCCTCTGAAGCACTTCTGTGATGTTTCCTCCGGCATTTGTTGTGGTTTGAATCTGCCGCTTCCGGTTGTCAGTTTCAGCTGTCCGCTGCAGTGGCCGGTATATTGGGTCCAGGTCGATGTGCTTATTGACTGAATTTGTGGATGAGTGCCATGCCTCTAAGAATTCCCTGGCTGTTCTCTGTTTGGCTTCTCCTATAATAGTAGTGTTGTCCCAGTTGAATTCATGTTGCTTGTCATCTGTAGGATAGCTGATCGTGTCGTTTCGTGGCTAGTTGGTGTTCATGGATGCGGATTGTTAGCTGTCTTCCTGTTTGTCCTATGTAGTGTTTTATGCAGTCCTTGCATGGGATTTTGTACACTACATTGGTTTTGTTTATGCTGGGTATCGGGTCCTTCGTTCTGGTGAGTTGTTGTCTGAGAGTGGCTGTTGGTTTGTGTGCTGTTATGAGTCCTAGTGGTCGCAGTAGTCTGGCTGTCAGTTCGGAAATGCTCTTGATGTATGGTAATGCGGCTAGTCCTTTGGGTTGTGGCATGTCCTCGTTCAGTTGTCTTTCCCTTAGGCATCTGTTGATGAAATTGCACGGGTATCCGTTTTTGGTGAATACATTGTATAGGTGTTCTTCCTCCTCTTTTTGCAGTTCTGGTGTACTGCAGTGTGTTGTGGCCCTTTTGAATAGTGTCTTGATGCAACTTCTTTTGTGTGTGTTGGGGTGGTTGCTTTCGTAGTTTAGGACTTGGTCTTTGTGTGTGGCTTTCCTGTATACCTTTGTGGTGAATTCTCCGTTAGGTGTTCTCTGTACCATCACGTCTAGGAATGGGAGTTGGTTGTCCTTTTCTTCCTCTCTAGTGAATCAGATTCCTGTGAGTGTGGCATTGGTGATCCGGTGTGTGTTCTCTATTTCTGTGTTTTTAATGATTACAAACGTGTCATCCACATATCTGACCCAGAGTTTGAGTTGAATTTGCGGTAAGACTGTTTGTTCTAAGCTTTGCATTACTGCTTCTGCTATGAGTCCAGAGATGGGTGAGCCCATATGAACAAATCAACGGCACACCCAGGGGCTCAATGAAGCAGTTCATTGTCATTGCTATCATTTTGACGTTGATAATGCAGACCTTCCATGTGTGTATTGCAATAAACAAAAATACATAAGAAATAACTGTAGGCCATTCAGCTCCTCAAGCCTGCCCCTTGATTCAATAAGATTATAGCTGATTGTCCCCAGGCCTCAACTCTTCTTTCATGCCAACTCCTCATCATCCTGAACTCCTTGATTTTTCAATATCTATCTATCACCTCCTTAAATACTTTCAGCAATGTAGTCATGGGTAGAGAATTCCAAATATTCATTCCCGTTGGGGAGAAGAAATTCCTTCACATCTAAGTTTAAATGCCCCCCTTTTCTATAACTATATCCCCTAGTTAGTGATTCCACCATCTGTGGAAACGGCTTCTCAATATCTACCCTGCCAAGCCCTCTCAGAATCATGTACGTTTTGATTAGACCGCCCCTCATTCTTCTAAACTCTAATGAATAAAGGCTTAATCTGTTTAGCCATCTTTGATAAGTCAATCCCTTCATTTTAGGAATCAGCCAAATGAATTTCCTTTGAACTGCATCCATTGCCTGTCTATCTTTTATTTAAATATAAGAGACAAAAAGAAAGGGTATACTGGTCCTGGAGGCAGATCATCAGATCAGTCAGGAACAGTCACTGACATAGCAATCAACCAGCAATCTTGGGTCTTGCCTGTTCTATTAATACTCTTTTTCTTAAATGCACACAAATAGTCAATGGCAAGAATGATAACCACACTTCAGATACCCAAGCGTGCTACTTAAAGACAACATCATTCAACCTATTGGTAAGTGGTTTTGATGTTTGCAGCTCCAAAGTTAGCAGAGGTACTATATTGTTTGAGGAGATGGCATAGGGAACAGTGGGGGAGTGGGATTAGCTTATTTTGAAAGGATCAACATGGAGTCAGCATGCCAATTTGCAACCCTCTGCATTATAACACATCATTAATTTTAATTTCTTTCGATCAAGAGGGCTTGGTAAGATACAGCAAGAGGTAGAAGAAATTCAAATTGAATTTCAGAAGAAATTGTGGTATGAAGAAATTCAAACTCAACAAGAAACTCCAAGGCATGCAACAAAATTGACACTTAGCCAAAAAACATAAGATTCAGCCCAGTTTCAGCCCATGAATGGCATCCTTTTCAAACTTATAGAAAATTTTATCAAAATATGATCTCTATTCCTAAAGTTCTCTTGCTTGAAGATTATTAATTAGCCCTTTCTCATTACATAATACCAGATGTAAAATAGCTTATACCCTAGTTGGTTCCTGATTATATTCTTCCATCTTGTATACATTTCATGACTTCTTTACCTAAAGCATTGGTGCTCATTATATTTACCCATTTTGTATATAGATTGAAGTCACCGCTGGTCATCACATTTTCCTTACAACATGTTCATCTAATTTCCTAATTTACACCATATTCTACATTACCATAGCTGTCTAATTGCTTCTAAATCACTTCCATTTTGCTGTTTCTTCTTTCCCTTGTAAATAAATTCCTTATCCTGTTTTCTGATCAGAAATTCTCTCTCATGAATACACTGATTCTATCCCTTATTATCGCATAACCTACCTCTGTTTCTTTTAAGCCTCTCCATTCTAAATATTGATTAACTTTTAATACTTAGTTTCTAGGTTTAGTCACCCTGCTGCCATATCTCTGTAATAGCTATAAAATTATACCTCTTGACTTCTACTAGTGCCATCAACTCACTGAATTTGTTGTATCCTGCACCACAAGTATAGTGTTATCACACAAGATTCCCATTCTTGTAACCTGGGTTCAACTCCCAGGCAGTACACTGGCTATTTTATGGTGATATGGTAGTTCAGTAGTTAGTGTTGCTACCTCACTATGCCAGGGAATTGGGTTTGATTCCACCCTTGGGTGACTGGCTGTGTGAGTTTCCTCCAAATGCTCCGATTATTTCCCACAGTCCAAAGACGTACAGGCTAGGTGAATTGTTTTAGATTAGATTAGATTCCCTACAATATGGAAACAGCCCCTTCAGCCCAACACGTCCACACCGACCCTCCGAAGACCCATTTCCCTCTGACCAATGCACCTAACACTATGAGCAATTTAAAATGGCTAATTCACCTGACCTGCACATCTTTAGACTGTGGGAGGAAACCCATGCAGACACAGGGAGAATGTGTAAACTCCACACAGACAGTCACTCAATGATGGAATTGAACCTGGGTCCCTGGCGCTGTGCGACAGCAGTGCTAACCACTGAGCCACCATGCCACCCCATGCTAAATTGACCATGCTAAATTGCTCCATGCTAAATTGACCATAATGTCCAGGGGGATGTGCAGGTTAGGTGGATCACCAATAGGAAATACAAGGTTACAGGGATGGAGTGGGTCTGAGTGGATGCTCTTCGGAGGGGCAGTGTGGACTTGATGGGCCAAATGACCTACTTCCACATTGTAGGGATTCTATGAATGGTGATAGAATTACTGCCAATTTTGCATTTTCAACACTGTTCTGCAATATGTCCCTGGTTGATTCCAAGATTTGTTCCTGCTGCTTTCCACATTTATTTTCAGCTTTTCCACTTCCCATAACCTACACAGGTTAAAAAAAATTCTATCTGAATTCCTGCTGACAAGCTAATTTAAACATTCCCCAGCAGCACTAGCATACCTCTCCACTTGAGTATTAGTCCAGTTTTGCTAAGCAGTAACACCGCTGCCCTTCTCATACAAACCTCACCTGCCCCAGAAATCTAAAATCCTCCCTTCATTTAGTCAGCCATGTGTTTATTCATGCGTTCTTCCTATCTCTGTACCCACTAGCAAGGGGTTACAAGGAGCAATGATAAGTTTCTTGCATTACATGTCCTATTTATCAGTCTCTTATCTAGCTTTTTTGATTCTTCTTTGAGGACATCAATCATCTCTACTTTTTTTTAATTTCAAAGACATGGTTTATTCATAGAATCACCTATAATTACATTCAAATGTTCTAAATCCATTCTATACAAGTTTTTGCAGAGAGATAAAGAACAAACAAAACATTAAAATTTTGATATTGCTCAAAGCTTTTTCATGTTGCAACATGTATGCAAAAATAACTGCATTTGCTTATGAGGGATGTTAATGTGGTCCACAATCTTTGGCTTTTCACTTTCATAAATGCAATGATTGCGTTATTGGTTGCATATATGTCATGCACATGAAGATTATCTTTTTGCTGAATGTCAGCAGTGTTTATAGCATAAAGAGCACAATCATGGAGATGTGCAAGCAGCATGTCAGCTGTATGTTCCCTGCATTACCCCCATTGTTTTTCTTCATTCCATATCATGATCCTCAAGCCAGCTAACAGGCTTTATCTAATATTTTCCATGGTATTTAAGGAAATAACTCCTCATAGGCTAGTATCCCATCACTAAATCATCCTTCATTCACACATGAACAATCCTTAATATAGTACTGCTTAATACAAAGTGAGGCATCAGGGTATCATTATCTCTGAACTCATCCTTTTCATGTCAGCCAGGTCTCCCTGATTGGACCAGGTTAACATCCCCAATCAGAGAACTCATATTCTATGCATTTCAGATGCCTGACCTTTTCACAATCACTATATTTAAGAAAATATTTAAGGAAAAAATAAATTTATTTTTGTTTATATTCCCATGTTTGGTATTTATTCTGCATTAAATTTTCGATTGCTGTCGGTCTTTCTGAAATGTCTTTACGGGGGAGGAGATAAATATGATTTAGGGCAGATTTGGCAAAGATATATAAGATGTTGCTTGATTTAGAGAAGATAGACAGGAAAAAGGTGTTTCCACTAATTAATGATACAAGGTAAGTGATTGTTATTTGAGTGGGTGTCTTCTAGACCCCAGGTCCTACAAAGTAGGGCCTCCCTCCCTCCCTCCTCCTCTAACCTAAATTAAAAGTCCACAGACTTGCTCCAAAAAGAGGGTCCAAGGAAGTTCCTGTGGATTGAAGAGTGAGGCTTTAGCTCAGGAGTCTTTGACAAGGAGGTTGAGTGAAGTGATTATGCCACAGTTGAAGAGGGTGAAGACATGACTGCCTAGCTGGTTCAGTGTGCTACGTGCTTGATGTGGGAGGTCAACGACTCTGGTGTGTCTGGCTCATATAAGTGTGGAAAGTGTGTGCACATTCACTACTGACAGAGCATATTGCAGCACTCAAGGACCTTAGGCTTATCCGAGAGGACGAGATCTTTCTGGCCAAGATGTAATAACCTTCTGGCGAGGTTATTACATCAATCATACCAGAAGAGAGCAGAAGAGAGCAGGCGATGAGGAAGGCAGAGAGGAGACAGGTGCAAGAGACCCCGGGGGAAGTAACTGTCAGGAACAAGTTGAATCTTTTGGAAACAGTAGAGACAGATGACACTGCCAGTCCACGAGGCAGCCAGGTCTGTCAATCAAACGTTAGCGTGGAGGCAGAGCGGAAGAGTCGGACATCGCACAGAGCCTTGGTAATAGGGGACTGCATAGTGAGAGGAACTGACCGGGGTTTTTGTGGCAGCAGATGGGACTTAAGGATGGTGTGTTGCCTTCTTGGTGCCAGGGTTAAAGACATCATAGACAGAGTGCAGAAAATCCTCAAGGACGAAGGTGAAGAGCCAGAAGTGGTGGTACATGTCGACACAAATGATGTCGGGAAGAAGAGGAGGAACATACTACAGCGGGACTTCGGAGAACTAGGAAGAAGGCTGAAAAGCAGGACATTCAGGGTGGTTATCTCCGGTTTGCTTCCAGTTCCTCGGGATGGTGAGGCCAGAAACAGGGAGATAATGGACTTGAACATGTGGCTGGGGAACTGGTGCAGGAAGCAAGGATTTAAATTCTTGAATCACTGGGGTATGTTTTGTGGTAAGCATAAATTACACAAGAGGGGCGGGTTGCACCTTAATAGGTTAGGGACCAGCATTCTGGCAGGCAGGTTTGCTACTGCAACACAGCTACATTTAAACTAAGTAACGGGGAGGAGGGGACAAACTGGATGTTTAAGAAGGAAATTGAAGGGAAAGTTAGAACAATGGAAGACAAGAAAGACAACTGTATCAAAGAGGCAGAAAACTCAAAAAGGGATCATGCTGTAAGGTTGAGTGAAATAGGAGTTGATGGGAAGGGTGAGCGCAGTAACAAATTGAAAATACTATACATGAATGCACGAAATATTAGAAATAAGATGGATGAGCTTGAGGCTCTTTTGGAAATTGGCAGATACGATATTGTGGGGATAACTGAGACGTGGCTTTAAGTGGACAGGGCCTGGAAATAAATATTCAAGGCTACATGTGCTATCGTAAGGACAGACTGACGGTCAGAGGGGGTGGAGTGGCCATGTTGGTAAGGGATGATATTCAATCCCTTGCGCGGGGGGAACTAGAATCAGGGGATGTAGAGTCAGTGTGGATAGAGCTGAGAAATACTAAGGGTAAAAAGACCATCTTGGGAGTTATCTACAGGCCCCCAAACAGTAGTCTGGATGTCAGATGTAAGTTGAATCAGGAGCTGAAATTGGCCTGTCGCAAAGGTGTTACTACAGTTGTTATGGAGGATTTCAACATGCAGGTAGACTGGGAGAATCAGGATGGTATTGGACCTCAAGAAAGAGACTTTGTGGAGTACCTCTGAGATGGATTCTTAGAACAGCTGGTGCTGGAGCCGACCAGGGAGAAGGCAATTCTGGATCTGGTATTGTGCAACGAACCAGAATTGATCAGGAACCTCGAAGTGAAGGAGCCATTAGGAAGTAGTGACCATAATACAATAAGCTTCAATCTGCAATTTGAGGGGAGTGGGTACAATCAGAAGTGACAATAGTTCTGTTGAATAAAGGGAACTATGGAACTATGAGGGAGGAGCTGGCCAAAGTTCAATGGTACAATACCTTAGCAGGGATGACAGTGGAGGAAAAATGGCGGATATTTCTGTGTATGATGCAGAAGTTGCAGGATCAGTTCATTCCAAAAAGGAAGAAAGATCCCAGGAGGATGCATAGGTGGCCATGGCTGACGAGGGAGGTTAAGAAACATATAAAGTTAAATGAGAAAAAGTATAACATAGCAAAGATAAGTGGGAAAACGGAGGACTGGGAAGCTTTTAAAGAACAACAGAGGATTACTAAGAAGAAAATACGCTGAGAAAAAATGAGGTACGAAGGTAAACTGACCAAAAATATAAAGGAGGATAGTAAAAGCTTTTTTAGGTATGTGAAAGGCAAAAAAAATGGTTAAGACTAAAATTGGGCCCTTGAAGACAGAAACAGGGGAATATATTACGGGGAACAAAGAAATGGCAGAAGAATTGAATTCGTATTTCAGATCTGTGTTCACTGGGGAAGACACAAGCAATCTCCCAGAGGTAACAGTGGCTGAAAGACCTGAACTGAAGGGAATTTATATTTGCCAGGAATTGTTGTTGGAGAGACTGTTAGGTCTGAAGGTTGATAAGTCCCCGGGGCCTGATGGTCTACATCCCAGGGTACTGAAGGAGGTGGCTCGAGAAATCATGGATGCTTTGGTGATTATTTTCCAGAGTTTGATAGATTCGGGATCAGTTCCTGCGGATTGGAGGGTGGCTAATGTTGTACTACTTTTTAAGAAAGGTGGGAGAGAGAAAACAGGAAATTTTCGACCAGTTAGTCTGACCTCAGTGGTGGGAAAGATGCTGGAGTCTATTATAAAGGATGAAATTATGACACATCTGGATAGTATTAACAGGATAGGTCAGAGTCAGCATGGATTGATTAAGGGGAAATCATGCTTGACTAATCTTCTGGAATTTTTTGAGGATGTAACTCTGAAGATGGACGAGGGAGATCCAGTAGATGTAGTGTACCTGGACTTTCAGAAAGCTTTTGATGAAGTCCCACATAGGAGGTTAGTCAGCAAAATTAGGGCGCATGGCATTGGGGGCAAAGTACTAACTTGGATTGAAAGTTAGTTGGCTGATAGGAAACAAAGAGTAGTGATAAACTGCTCCATTTCGGAATGGCAGGCAGTGACCAGTGGGGTACCGCAGGGATCAGTACTGGGACCGCAGCTTTTTATAATATATGTTAATGATATAGAAGATGGTATTAGCAATAACATTAGCAAATTTGCTGATGATACCAAGCTGGGTGGCAGGGTGAAATGTGATGAGGATGTTAGGAGATGAGGGTGTCCTGGACAAGTTAGGTGAGTGGTCAGATGCATGGCAGATGCAGTTTAATGTGGATAAATGTATGGTTATCCAAATTTGGTGGCAAGAACAGGAAGGCAGATTACTACCTAAATGGAATCAATTTAGGTAAAAGGACAATACAGAGAGATCTGGGTGTTCTTGTACATCAGTCAATGAAGGTAAGCATGCAGGTACAGCAGGTAGTGAAGAAGGCTAATAGCATGCTGGCCTTTATAACAAGAGGGATTGAGTATAGAAGCAAAGACGTGCTTCTGCAGCTGTACAGGGCCCTGGTGAGACCACACCTGAAGTACTGTATGCAGTTCTGGTCTCCAAATTTGAGGAAATACATTCTGGCTATTGAGAGATTGCAGCATAGGTTCACGAGGTCAATTCCTAAAATGGCGGGACTACCTTACACTGAAAGATTGGAGCGACTGGGCTTGTATACCCTTGAGTTTAGAAGACTGAGAGGGGATCTGATTGATACATATAAGATTATTAAAGGATTGGACACTCTGGAGGCAGGAAACAAGTTTCCACTGATGGGTGAGTCCCAAACCAGAGGACACAGCTTAAAAATACGGGGTAGACCATTTAGGACAGAGATGAGGAGAAACTTCTTCACCCAGAGAGTGGTGGCTGTGTGGAATGCTCTGCCCCAGAAGGCAGTGAAGGCCCAGTCTCTGGATTCATTTAAGAAAGAGTTGTTAGAGCTCTCAAGGATAGTGGAATCAAGAGTTATGGAGATAAGGCAGGGACAGGATACTGATTAAGAATGATCAGCCATGATCGTATTGAATGGTGGTGCAGGCTCGAAGGGCAGAATGGCCTACTCCTGCACCTATTGTCTATTGTCTATTGTCTATTGTCTATTGACTCAGGGGCCAGTGTTAAGGTTTTGAGCAAAAGCTGCTGGGATGATGTAAGGAAGAACTGTTTTATGCAGAGTGGCAATGACTGCCCACAAGGGTGATGGAAGTAGCAATCATCAATGATTTCAAAAGGAAATTAAATGGACTCACGAGGAATCAAATTTACAGGGCTACCTGGATAGAGCAGGGGAATAGGACTGATTAAATTGTTGTGCAAAGAGTCAGCATGGACTTGATAAGTAAAACAGCCTCAGTCTGTGCTGCAATGAATCTAACATTCCATTACTGTGCTGGACTGTAATATCTAGCTGGATTTATTTGAACATACACAGTGCAGGGTTTGACCTACATTCACCAGTACGTTTTGTGTTTGGCATTTACACTGGCTTTAATTAACTGCTTCTTACATTTTGAATCTGATAAATAGCAGTTAGACTACAATATGGTGGCAGAAGTTATCTTTATGAAGGTGTTTGACTTATGGCATTTCCATTTTAATTTCTGAGGCAGTTAATCAGCAAGGAAAGTACAGAAACCAAGACAATCCTTTAAACAATGGTGTTTTTTATGTAGGTAACATAATGGGGCATTGAACAGTGTCTACTCTTTATTATACTTGCAACTATATATGTTATTTCAAATAATTTTATCCATAGAGATGCTAATAATAGCAGTGAGGAAATAGAGATAGAAAAATACAAAGGGAAAAGTAAGAAGAAAGAAATATATTTTAAATTTTCCATTCTTAAAACAAATTACATCCTGAAGTAATAGTTAATTTTCAATGCAAGGGACATTGATTGGCGGCCATTAATATTTATCATTTTTTTAAAAAGGTAAGAATTATTAGGCTTAGATATCTGCACTGGGTGTAGGTTGTATCAATTGTGTAAATACAACGTATGTTAATTTCAAGAGAATATATGAAATATTAATAGTGGAGTGGTGCAACCCAACCAGTAATATTTCGATATTTGTGTTGGAAAATGTAGCTATCCTTCGCCTGAACTTGGTCTGCTACTCAGACATATATGCAACCAATAACACAATCATTGCATTTATGAAAAAAACCGTAATATCAAATTATATTTACATATTTCTATTTATGGATTTTCCAATGATTTTATGCTCAGTTATTGTTCATAACCATTGTCAAATATCATAATTTTCTGTTACCGTCGTAATTTACTAGAGATGGTCCTGCCTGGAAGTTATTACATTTTCAGATTTCAATGCCAATAATGTCTCAAAATTGTGAGAAGCTCTCTAGAGAGTAGGTTGTCCAAATCTTAAAAGCCTGCTTTATCATTTAGTTTTTACAAAATATTTCAGCAGTAACAAAACATAACACTTAACATTTTGATTATTTAATGTTTAGTTTGAGAATATTTGAAAGCATGAACAAGAAAAGGCCAGTAAATGTGCCTTCCAAGTCTTACTCTACGAGCCAAGTTGACTGTTTTCAATATTGCTTTCCTGCCCAAGCCCATCTGTCTTTGTTTTGCTAAACAAGAAATCAATTCAATTCTCTTGATATTTCTGCTAGTTTGCAATTTGCCCACACAAGGAAATTCTAAGACAGGTCCATCTTAATTTAAAGAATTAAGGCAAGTAATCACTCTACAAGCTTATTAGCTTCTTCAAATTGGTAGTGAGAGCCAAAAGAAAGAAGAAAATAGATGGATTGGAGCCATTGAGTACGTACAATGTAAGAATACTGACACAGGGGTAGGAAATTCTAAAAAGTGGTAATTGACCTGGAATATTAACATTGTTTCTCAATCCATAAATGTTCCTGGAACTGCTGAGTATTTCCAACATTTTCCTTCTTTCTTTCAAATTTTCACCAGAAATTTCAATCATGAATAAAAAATTTTGAAATACTGAGACATTTTCGACAAAAGGAAAAAGATTACTAGCATTTGTGTTGTGGGATGTGGGCATTCCTGGCAAAATAAGGATTTGGTTCCATTCCTAATTGTTATTGAGTAGGTGGTTCTGAGTGACCTTTCTGAACCGCTATAAACAGGAATTTAGGAATTAGGAGCATGACTAACCCACTCTGCCCTTTGAGCCAGTTGCAACATTCAGTTAGGTCGTGCCGTTGATTTTGTGATTGCAAATTCACTCTGCTATGTTTTCCTAAAATCCTTGACTCCTATCAAAACTCTCCTTGAACAAATTAAATGATATTATTGTCAACAGTAAAGGCAGTAAAAGATTAGCTTGCACATGACATTTCCTACTCACGGTAAAAGGTTAAGAATGAAGGAGGTTACCTCCCACACTTCGTGAATCTGACTTCCATCCCACACCCCTTCCCCTTTCTTAATACAATGTCTGATGCCTTCCAAACCCAAAGCCACAGGCTTAATTTTCAGTCCAGTAATGGTGACTTCTTCCTGGAATATCCCTGTAGTTCCAGCAGTGACCACTACTATGGTTCAGTGCTGTTGACTTTATTCTACTACCAACCAGGCACCTGGGCAGCTGTCAAGGGTGGAATATCCTGTCCCTGATGGCCAGAAGAAGAGGAGATGCTGGAGGTTTTAAAACACATAAGTGTAGATAAATTCCTGGGACCTGATCATGTGATTCACAGAACTTTGTAGAAAGCTAGAGAGGAGATTGCTGCCCCCTTTGTTGAGATATTTGTACCACTGACAGCCATGGGTGAGGAGCCAGAAGATTGGAAAATGGCTAATGTGGTGGCAGTATTTAAGAAAAGCAGTATAGAAAAGCCAGGGATCTATAAACCCAAGAGCCTTACGTCACTGGTGGCTAAGCCGTTGGAGGGGATTCTGAGGGACATGATTTACATGAATTTGGAAAGGCAAAGACGGATTATGGATAGTCAATATAACTCTGTGCATGGGAAATCATATCTCACCAACTTGATTGAATTTTTTGAAGAGGTAACAAAGAAGATTGATGAAAGCTGAGCGTTAAATGTTGTCTATATGGACTTCAGCAAAGCGTTCGACAATGTTCCATGTGGTAGTCTGGTTAGTAAGGTTAGATCACAATGGATCCAGGGGGAGATACCCAATTGGATACAAAATTTGCTTGAACATAGGAGACAGAATATGGTGGTGGAGTGTTGCTTGTTGGAGTGGAAGTCTGTGACCAACAGTGTGCCACACAAATAGGTGCTGGGTCCATTGCTTTTCATCATTTATGCAAATAACTTGGATGCGAATACAGGAGATATGGTAGTGAGTTTGCAAATGATACCAAATAGGTGGTTTACTGGACAGTGAAGAAGATTATCTCAGAGTACAATGGGACCTTGATCAGATGGGCTATGGTCAAGGAATTGCAGATTGAGTTTATTTTAGATAAATGTGAAGTGTTGCATTTTGATAAAGCAAACCAGGGTGGGACTTATACAGTTGATGGTATGGTCCTGGGGAGTTTTGCCAAACAAAGAGATCTAGGGTGCAGCTGCATAGTTCCTTCAAAGTTGAGTCACAGGGAGACAGGGTAGTGAATAAGGCTTTTGGGATGATTGCCTTCATTGGTCAGAACATTAAGTAAAGGATATGTGACATCATGCTGTTGCTTATAGGATATTTGTGAGGCTACCTTTACAATATTACATACAATTCTGGTTGTCCTTTTATAGGAAGGATGTTGTTAAACTTCAAGGGTGCAGAAATTATTTATAAAGATATTGCTGGGACTGGAAAGTTTGACTGGACGGCAGGGGCATTTTTCCTTGGAGTGTCAGAGGCAGAGGGATGACCTTATAAAGGTTTATAAAACCATGAGGGGCATAGATGAGGTGAATAGCCAATGTCTTTTTCTGAGGATAGAAGAGTCCAATGCTAGAGAGCATAGTTTTAAAGTGAGAGGGGAAAGATTTAAAAAGGACCTGAGCAGTAACCTTTTCTCACAGGGGGTGAGACATGTATGGAATGAGCTGCCAGAGGAAGTGGTGGAGACAGGTACAATTACAACACTTAAAAGCCATCTGAATTGGTTGATGAGTAGGAAGGTTTTAAAGGGATATGCTGACAAATGGGACTAAGTCAGATTGGGATGTCTGGTCATTGCGAATGAGTTGGACAGAAGGGTGTCCAACTGTATGTGCTGTATGACTTTATAATTCCCACTTTCACCTTGTTAATTCTACCTTCAGCCTGTTATCATTGTTGGGTAGCCCCTTTTTAAATGTAAGAAACCACCGACCTTTATTTTTCTACTTAGATTAGAGCGGGGAGATTCAGGGAGGAGTGGGAAGGTGTTGCTATGAACAATGGAATACGGAAAAGCAAGTAATATGCTTCCTACCCCATCAAGTTCACTGAATACACCCCAATATTTCAAAGAATTCTTCATTGAGAATGCAGCAATTTAAAATACTTTAAAGATATAAAAGGTTCTTCGTTCATGAAGTTCTTGTTAAGGCATTTGTTTGAGCAACAGGGAGCTGTAGACCAACTAGGGAAAGAATAACCATGAATTAAGCTTAATGCTTAAAATTCTGGTTTGCCTTCATCTCTTGGAGTGTATGGGCCATGAAACAACAGCCTCACATGACATGTAACATTGCATGTAACATTACCTGCACCATTTTGCCCCTCCAGCCTTTTCTAACATTCAGTAAAATCATGACTGCTCTGTTAGTTAACTCCACCTTCTCATCCCTGCCCCACTATCCTTAATATCTTTGCTTAACAAAAATCCATTGGTCCCACCATAATCCCAGAAATTGATCAGCCACATAATGTAAAGCAGTCACTCAATTGTACTCCATCAGACTTATAATATGGACTTGTCGTTAGCTGAAAGAAGTAATGATCTTCAACTGACTACTAACATGAGCTATTATAAAAGAGTTATGTTTGAATTGCCTCTTTATAATTTAAGAGAAAACAATATGTCCTGGAAAACAAAGATTGTATGAATTTGTATTGGATTCTACCCAGCAACAGGCTAGGTAATGATCACCACTGGAACAGGGTCTGAGACCCAAGAGCCATACTCCATACCTGAAGACAAACATGGAGCTTGCTGTTCTGGTTTTGTGTACACTCACAGATGAACGACAGTCTGATTTAAAATTCCTGTACACCTGAAGGAACGAGAGAGAGGGAGGTTCTCACAGAGAGATAGAGCTACTGCAATCAGCAGAGAGCTGTTTTTCTTTGCTAGCTCCCAGACAAAATGCAAGTTCAAAGATGTTCTCTGGTCAAGGAAATAGAATGCATGGAAATGAATGGACACTGGGAGATTAATCTTGGTGAGGCCATAGGAAGGAATCACCAAAGTGAAATGTACTGCTGGACAGGTACAGGTTTGTACAGGCTGGTAATAACTTCTCCCTAGTATATTACTACCTTTTACAGAAAACCATTACTTTGCAACAGAGTTTTGGCATTTTTAAGAGAAGCCTGAGGGATGATGTGGAAAAAGTTCAAGTTAACACTGACTCTCTGGAGAAACCAGACCACTAAACAATAAATACTGAACTATGAAGTCTGGGATCAGACTGGAATTATGTTAATTCAGATGTACATGCAAAGAAAAACCTTACTGCATTCAATTCTGTCCCCCAATTTATCATATTAAATGATTTCCAAATGAAATAAATCTAAATGCAATTAAAGATGACCTTTAAGAGCACACTGACAGAGTCATACAACCCCTAAGGAAATCAAAGATAGACTATTTATGGAGAACAATAAAAATAAAACCTTACATTTCAGAGGAATATAAATTTCCTTCTGTCTGAGGTATTCATTTCATGGAATACTCTGTGATAATGTGGCAGTCAAAGAATCTTGATGATAATATCAGCCAGGGAGCCCTGGAAAGTAACAAATATTTTCAATGAGCCCTGTGCAATACTGATCTTTTGTGGAGAATGACTTTATAAGTAAATGAGTGCAGTGAATAAAATACAATTCGAATGGATTCACACAAGTTCAACGTTATTCTTCTGGACACTTCTGAGAGTAACCTGGAGAAGTATCAGTTCTGAGGAAAGTCACTGGACCCGAAATGGTAACTGATTTCTCTCCACAGATGTTGCTAGACCTGTTGAGCTTTTCCAGCAATTTCTGTTTTTGTTTTTGATTTACAACATTCGCAGTTCTTTCAGGTTTTATGGAGAAAAATCATGTTGGCGTTGAAACAAACTTATTTTATTACCCAGCAACTGGCTAGGTAATGATCACCACTGGAACAGGGTCTGAGACTGAGACCTAAGAGCCAAACTCCATACCTAAAGACAAACATGGAGCTTGCTGTTCTGGTTTTGTGTACACTCACAGATGAACGACAGTCTGATTTAAAATTCCTGTACACCTGAAGGAACGAGAGAGAGGGAGGTTCTCACAGAGAGATAGAGCTACTGCAATCAGCAGAGAGCTGCTTTTCTTTGCTAGCTCCCAGACAAAATGCAAGTTCAAAGATGTTCTCTGGTCAAGGAAATAGAATGCATGGAAATGAATGGACACTGGGAGATTAATCTTGGTGAGGCCATAGGAAGGAATCACCAAAGTGAAATGTACTGCTGGACATCATTTCAGGAATATTCAGAAAATTGAGGGAAGGTACCTTTGGAGGTCTCTGATTATTACATTTAGTGAAATGGGGAGAAACAAGCCCATTGGAAGCTGGGAGTAACTTTGGACTAGGTCCTGTAAACACTGAACCTGTGGAGAACGTGGTGTAATGTATAAATGTGGTGTGGGATTATCATTCATGATGAGGAATATATTTGAAGTAGTAATAAAATTTTGACACTGGTAGCACAAGGATCAAAACAAACAGCACAGACATCCTGGTTAGCACAAATAATAGCCCCTGAAAATGGCAGAAAGAGCAATGGATTGGAAAAACAATGCAATATTAGTTTAGTTGGGGTCTTTAGGGGAAAGAAGCTATATCATTTACCTGCGAGGTTCTTTTAAAAAGCTGATTCTGTAATTGTATATCTAATAAAATATGTTACAACTTTTGCATGATTGACATACATTAATCTTTAACAGCTATCTCACCCTGTTGTTGGGTAGGCTTCGAAATAAGATCACATAACCCCTTCATTTTATCTTCTATTAAAAATACCACCCCAAACCATGTCAATTTCATAAACATTAAATTTACAATAAATTACAATTCTGACACTCTTAAATGTGTGCAATACCTTAGTTGCATTAACATGAGACAATGTGACCTCATCATGAGTTCAAAATATCTGTTATACCTGTTACACCTGCAATATCTGTTGCTCCAGTCCACGAATAGTAGCATTCTAGAACCATACAGCTTTTGTGAAATAAACCAATGGAAATCAAAAATAGGGTTTATTAAAATGTGGCAGCTAATTACATATAATTTACAATGACTTGCATCATTTGTGAATATCTTCACAAAAATCAGATCTTTGTATTGTGCCCTGTGACATCTCTATGACAGTATAACTCTGCATTATTGGAACTTCCTAATAAATGATTTAAATTAGGAACAGGTCACCAATGTAATTAATTCTACTAATGTGTTGCTAAAAGTGAAAATTAATGTTTCCAATAATGATTTATTACATTTGATGCAGACATTTAAAAGCAAAACTTAAACAGCTATAAATCCTAACAGAATCCCTATATTGTTCTAAGATGGGAAGCTACTATACAAAATTGTTTATGTAGGTATTAAAACGAAGTTCGATTGTGCTTCATGCCATGGGTTCTGGCAAGATTCATATGTCATGCCTGGAGGGAATTTTCCTTGTCACTAAGTCACCAGTTAATGACATGGTGACCTGGTAAAATAAAGGCAACACAGAGAATTGGCACAGAATGAAAGAATTATGAGTGCTGTTGAGAAGCTGAGTACACACTTTGAATGATACACTGTGTATGGTTGCCAATAAACCAGGCAGGGGATAATACTATTTTTGAATTGATGGATGCAGGATAAAGACTGGGTGGAGCAATATGCAATGAGATAAGTCTTTTGTGGTTTGATCCGTGGGGAAGTTTGCACTGGAGTCAAAGGTGATGTGTTCCCTCATCCAGTTTTTCTCTGGCCCATGAGGATTATGTTTTCATGTGTTTATGCTGCTCAAGAATGCCTTTTTGACATTGCTAACATTAACACTGCTGCCTCACAGTGACAGGGATACGGGTTCAATTCCAGACTCAGGCATGTCTGTGTGGAGTTTGCATATTCTCCCCGTGTCTGCGTGGGTTTCCTGCCGGTGCTCCAGTTTCCTCCCACAATCCAAAGATGTGCAGGTCAGGTGAATTGGCCATTCTAAATTGCCCATAGTGTTAAGTGCATTAGTCAGGGGTAAATACAGGGCAGGGGAATGAGTCTGGGTGGGTTACTCTTTGGAGGGTTAATGTGGACTTCTTAGGCAAATGGGCCTGTTTCCACACAGTAGGGAATCTAATCTAATCTAAAAAAATATAGTGATGCACAGCAATCTGGAAGATGTCACTAATGTCATCTGCTGTAACTTGTACAAGCCTACATTGCAAAGATTAACGGCAATATTGTCCTTGACAATCACAGTCAGTGATACCCTTTCCAGGTTTGAGGTTCCAATTGTAACATAGCCCGATGTCAGCTTCCTAAGTCTGTCATTCAGTAATGGAATCCTAAGGAAGCAATTTTATGCCTGTAAAATTGATTCCTTGCAAATGTTAGTGCTAGTCAAATATGTATATCACATGAGCCAATCAAAGTTTGCCCGCAATCTGGTTCTGAATCATCCATTAATTAAATGAAATGCTTGTTAAATTTGTGAAAGACACACATTTTGTGGAATAAGGAAAGGTTTGTGCAGTTGATTACAACAATATTTGATTTAAACGAGATTGTTCACTAGATAGTTCTCTAGCTTGATTCCAGGGATGAGGAGTTTGTCTTATGGAGAGAAATTGATGTGGAGGGGCCGGTGTTGGACTGGCGTGTGCAAAGTTAAAAATCACACAACACCGGGTTATAGTCCAACAGGTTTATTTGAAAGTTCTAGCTTTCAGAGCACTGCTTCTTCTTCAGGTAGCTCGTGGGGCAGGATTATAGGACACAGAATGTATAGCAAAAGATCAAAGTGTCATACAATTGATGTGATGTATTGAACGAACCTAGATTGCTGTAAGTCTTTAAAGAATATGATCCTGTCCCATTAGCTACCTGCTTATTGGCAACTATTGACAGTGTATCATTCAAAGTGTGTACTGAGCTTCTCAACAGCACTCATAATTCTTTCATTCTGTGCCAACTCTCTGTGCTGCCTTTATTCCAACCAGGTCACCATATCACTAACTGGTGACTTAGTGACAAGGAAAATTCCCTCCAGGCATGACATATGAATCTTGCCAGAACCTATGGCATGAAGCACAATCGAACTTCGTTTTAATATCTACACAAACAATTTGTATTGTAGCTTCTCCATCTTAGAACAATATTGGGATTCTGTTAGGATTTATAGCTGTTTAAGTTTTGCTTTTAAATGTCTGCATCAAATGTAGTAAATCATTATCGGAATCATGAATTTTCATTTTTAGCAACACATTAGTAGAATTAATTACATTGGTGACCTGTTCCTAATTTAAATCATTTATTAGGAAGCTCCAAAAGCTTATACTCCCAAATAAACCTGTTGGACTATAACCTGGTGTTGTGTGATTTTTAAGAGAGATTAAACAGTTTAGGCCTATACTGGCTGGAGTTTAGAAAAATGAGAAGAGATATAATTGAGGTATATTAAATGCAAAAGGGGATTATGGTCAAGTGATCATGGGCCCAGAATTAGACATTCTAAATTAACCCATTGCCAGAGAAATCGGGCCTGACAGAAAGTTGACCAAACTAAATTCAACAGCAGCCAACACCTATCGACTACAGAGAACAGCGGAAACGGAGATCAAAGAGGAAACAATGCACCTCCTTGGCATGGCAACGGTGAAGGGTGTTGACACAACCCCATTGGATGCTTTGAACCCCACTCTTGACCCCGTTGGCCAAAGGCCACAGCACATAATGGAAGGTCCAGGGAGAGGGGAATAAAAACACGTGCCTGCAAGCCACCACCCCCCTTCCCCCCCCCCCCCCCCCCCCCCACCCCCCACCCCCCTCCAGTGAAGACTCACAGTGAGACTCATGGCAGAAGATCAACTCAAGAAGATCCAGGAGAAAATTCTCCCTGACCTGTGAGACGCACCTTCGTGAAAGAGAGCCAGCTCTATGTCAGAGAGCAAGGAGATTCCAATCGCCCAGTTCAAACACAAGGATCATTTTGAGTAATATTCTTCATCAGATGGATAAAGCTAGATAGAGCGTAGCTGTCGTGGGAATTTGGGAGATAATCATATGCTGTTATTTTACAAGAAATATTTTGGTAATCAAATAGAGTTGAACTACAAACCAAATTCTGTGTCACTTTGTTCCCCCTACCCCTATGGAAAAAGTTCTTCGGTAAAGTGTTTTTAATGCAAACTAATCAAAGTGTCCAAAGTATGGTCAACGGAAATGACAAATTAGTCATAGAATGGACATTTCCTGATGTGGTATATTCTAGAATGAAAAGTCTTACTTTTTTATGATAAGGGATGGCAGATTTAAAATGAAGATGAGGAAAAATTCTTTTTCTCATTGTGTCATGAATCTGTGGAATTCGCTAATGCAGGGTGTGTTGGATGTTGGGACACTAAATAAATTTCAGGAAAAGATAGACAGGTTTTTAATTAGTAACGAGTTGAAGCAAGAAAGAGGTGCTGAGGCCACGATGAGACCAGCCATTTTCATAGGAAAGGATGGAACAGAGTCAAGGGGGTGAATTAGCTATTCCTGCTCCCAGTTTTGATGTTCTTCCATTCTTACGAAACAGTTATTCAAACACAGGATAATCCAAATTTGAATAGGGGGAATAAGAGATGAGTGAGTGTTCCTACTCTTTATGGCATAGAGATAGTTTATTGAGCACACATCATCAATGCATTGCACATTGTATTGCAATCGCATTGATGTCAGCAGGATGCCTGATCTCACACAATTAAACCTAAGCAAGGGAACAAACTAAGACTGTGAACATCTCATGTCCAAAAGGCTCACTGAACATAGATTTTTGCTGGATTGCAAGCACCTCTCATTCACTTTTTAATTTGGATAAATACCTGATCAGTCTGTGTTCTGGTGTGCCATTGTGCCCTTTCATGGTATGTGGCTGGTGTACAAGCAGACTATTTCATGATTTACAAGTGTCATGATTCACAGATGCTGAAATTAGTTTTACACCAAAATTTTGCACAAGGGGATAGAGTTTGGTTAAAACCAGTATAAAGCCAAGATCAGATTTTTCCCGAGTATGTGTTATGTGTCAATCTAGAAGAAGCGGAAGCTGCTACAAAGAGCTCCTACAAAGGGACCTGAGGGCATTATTACACCTTCTAGGAGCCTGTTGCCCCCTAAGACCACAAGGAATAGTGCAGAAGTAACCCATTCAGCCCCTCGAGACAATGAGATTATGGCTGATCTGACAATTCTCTACTCCACTTTCCTGCCTTTGACCCATGACCCTTGATTCCCTTCCTAATTACAAATCTATCTCAGCCTTGAATATGCTAATGGCTCAAGCTCAAAAGCCCTCTGTGTTAAAGAATGCCACAGATTCACGATCCTCTGTCTTAAATTGGCAATCCTTACTCTGAGTTTATGCCCTCTGGTTCTTCATTTGATTATCCCAGGAAATAGCAGTAAGTGGGATGGATAGAGGGGCATGAGACAAAGGGAAATCAAAGACAGACATCTTGTACCCTTAAGATTTTTGTCATGTGTGAATGGGGAAGGATTGGGAAACATGGCTGTTCCCATGATTCAAGTATTCATGTACTTGTTTTGATAGCAGCAGTCACAGAGCACTTACCTGTTCAGGAAGCTTCCTATACAGTAGTTGTAGGATAAGGCATGGTGTAGGAACATAGAAACAGGAGGAGGCCATTCAGCCGATCAGGCCTGCCCCACCATTCAATGCAATTATGGCTGATTGAACACCTATATCCATTTCACTGTATATCATTAATCATCAGAAATCTATCAATCTCTCCCTTAAACATGCTGAAAGACTGAACTTCCACAGCTTCCTGAGGTAGAGAATGCCGAAGCTTCACACCTCTGAGTAAAATGAGTTCTCCTCACCTCGGACCTAAGTGTTATTCCCCTTGTCTTTGAATTTGTCACCCTCTACTAGACACACAAAGAGGGAAAACATAAAGGCTATTTTTCTTTCTAATCACTCATGGGATATGGGCATCACTGGACAGTTAGCATTTGTTGCCCACCCCTAGTTCCGCTTAAGAAGATGGTTCTGAGCTGCTTTCTTGAACTGCTGTAGCAGGTAGATTAATATTGGGGAGGGAATCCCAAGATTTTGACACAATGAAGGAATGGTGATCTGTTCCAGGTCAGGATGGTGAGTGGCTTGAAGGGGAATTTGCAGTTGTTGGCGTTCCCATGTATCTGCTACTCTTGTCCTTCTGGATGGAAGTGGTCATGGGTTTGAAAGGTCCTGATTGAGCAGTTTTGGTGAATTTCAGCAGCACATCTTGTAGTTAGTACACACAGCTGCTACAGTGTCAGTCATGGAGGAACTAAACATTTGTGGATGTGGTGCCAATCAAGCGGGCTGCTTTGACCTGGATGCTTTGACCTTGAGCATTATTGGAAGTGCATAACATGAAGAAACATCATGTTTAAGAGGCATCTATCAAATATTTGACTGGAAACAAATATAAGAAATATCGGTAGAGGTGGGAGCTTCCCTTACCTGTTGAGTATCAAAAACAATCTGAAAACTTTCTACAACAAATTTACATATTACTAGATTAGATTCCTTACAGTATGGAGATAGGCCGTTCGGCCCAAGCAGTCCACACCGACCCTCCGAAGAGTAACCCACGCAGACTAATTTCTCTCTGACTAATGCACCTAACACTATGGGCAGTTGAGCATGGCCAATTCACCTGACTTGCACATCTTTAGACTGTGGGAGGAAACCCACACAGACACAGGGAGAATATGCAAACTCCACACAGACAGTCACCCAAGGCTGGAATTGAACCTGGGACCCTGGTGCTGTGAGACAGCAGTGTTAACCACTGAGCCACTGTGCCACCCACTGGATTTATGAAATTTACAATTGAATGATTCAAACTCATGAGCTCTAGTTCAATAGATATAAGGTTACTGAAATCATGACTTCAAACTAGATTATCAGACAACTGATGCTCATTTCAAGAGGGTTGAAGTACTAGAGTAGGGAAGTCTTATTGCAACTGTACAAGGTGCTGGTGAGATCACATCTGGAGTATTGTGAGCAGTTTTAGTCCCTAATTTAAGGAAAAATGTAATTTCATTCGAGTCAGTTCAGAGAAGGTTCACTAGGATGATCCCTGGTATGAAGGGATTGTCTATGAGCAAAGGTTAAACAGATCGGGACTATTCATGGGAATTTAGAAGAATGAGAGGTGATCTTACTGAAACATACAGAATTCTGAAGGGACTTGACAGGATAAATGTAGAGAGAATGTTTCCACTCCTGGGAGAGTCTAGAATCAGAGGGCATATTCTCAGAATAAAGAAGAACCAGTTTAAGACTAAAATGAGAAGGAATTTCTTCTCTCAGAGGGTTGTGAATCTTTGGAACTCCTTGCCACAGAGAGCTGTTGAGGCAAAGTCCTTGCATATATTTAAGGCTGAGATAGACAGATTCTTGATCAGTATGGGAATCAAGGCCTATGGGGAAAGGACAGGAAAGCAGATGTAAGGAAGCAGGCTCAGGGGCCAGACAGCCTACTTCTGTTTCTATTTCTTATGGTCTTAGATACCATTTACCCATCTGCTGCAATGTTTAATAACAAATTAGTTGATCCCACACAAGTCTTGTAAGTGATTACTTATGACTGGAACAGACTGAGTCAGCCTGCATATCTTGATCGGAGTTTTCTTAGAGAATCACAATTTCCTAAAACAGAGGTCCTTTGTAAGGTGTAGGAAGCTTACTTTCTTAGGATATCCCAGGTGCAATAGGTACAAAGACTTTTTGCTTTGTCACCTTTCAGCATTTGTACTGTTGTTGGAACTCCTTCCAGTACTGGATCAAAGTGGCACTGCATGTAGCACCCAATAAAATAAACAATATCCTTTCAGTACTATTCCATCAACTATTTTGATCTAAAATAGATACACAATGCAGTTCCACATGAGGTAACTTTAAATAACCCGACAACAAGCAATAAATGAGCTCAATCCAACTCAGATGAAGGAGTATGTGTTAATTTGCATTGGAAGCAGAAACCTCATGGAACAATTTTCTGAGAAATACCACAGATTTAAGTCATACGGAAAAGATTTCTCAACATTATGCTCAATTTTCTCGGACATGAACACATTGAGGCATTTCCCTTGTGCATTGTGAACATAAGTAGAGAAAGCTACATTAACCCTAATTATATTGTATGTTAATTGGTCCATGAGAATCACAGGAAGAATCAGACTATGTTTTGAAATTCATTTTGTCAGTGGAATGGAAAATTGGTATTGTGCTAAAGAAGCAATTCATTTGATCTTGTCTTCCCCTATCAAGTGAGTTAGGTCAAAACTATAATGGTGATCCAGCAGAAAACTGAAAGCACAAATGAATGAGCTTTTTGGGCTGTCATGCTGTCATTAGTGGGGTCTGAGTTATGTTCTTAATTAGTTATAATCTATGCCCATGATTTGGATGTTGGAACTGAATATGTGGTAGCAACATTTGCGATGTCACCAAGCGAACTTGGAATTTATCAAGAGGAAGTACAGAGTCTACAAAGGGATAAAGATGAATTGATTTGGCAAATATCTGGCAGTTAGAGTATGAAATGGGTGGTGTGAACTCATTCACTGTGAATGGAAGGATACCAATGCATTGTACAATTTAAATTGAGAGATATCACAGGATTTGATTGAATAGAGAGATCTCTGTTTATGTGGTGAGTCCAGTTCATTTTCTGGTGAATGCTACATTCTAATTCAGTGTGCACCTGGGAAAATACATAGCTACATCTATGAAGAGAAATGAGAGTTAATACTTCGGGATATGGGGAAGGGTCACTGGACCCGAAACATTAACTCTGATTTCTCTTCACAAATGCTGCAAGACCTGCTGAGCTTTCACAGCAACTTCTGTTTTTGTTTCTGATTAACAGCATCAGCACTTCTTGTGGCTTTTAAACAACATAACTATGTTGCCAAGGGCTATTGCTCAGGCTGCAACACTCTCCTTCTCATGGGGAAATGTGATAAAATGGTGTGAGCTGGTGTAAATTACACTAGAACAGCTTTGATGTATATATGCATCAAGGTTTGAGACCTCCCCAGTGGCTACTTGGAAAGGCCTGTTTCATCTAGGTTACATACAACTGTCACTTTGACAGAACTCCAGACAAGATGTCCACTCATTCCTTCAGGTCTCAATTCAGCAGCTGACATAGGATTGTGACAATGTTCCGGGACATATTCAGTCAGCAACAAAACTCCATCTCACTCATCTGAAGGAAGTGGCATCGAAGTCAATATCTCTTGTGCAACCTGCAGGGATCTTCAGCTGCAACCTGTCCATTTAGACATTGTCATGATTTGGAGGTGCCGGTGTTGGACTGAGGTGTACACAGTTAGAAATCACACAACACCAGGCTATAGTCCAACAGGTTTATTTGGAAGCATTAGCTAGGGCTACAACCTGGTGTTGAGTGATTTTTGGTGTGTGGAATTGGTTCAGCATTCACTGACGGTAGCTGTAGGTCCTGGGCTTGTGGACTTTCTGTTCCTCCTCCATTTCTCTGAGCCTTCACTGTATCATAGCAACAGTGACAATAACCCCAGCGGTGGATGGATCCAAACGTATGTGTGGACTCGAAGGATACAAGAAATAGGTTTACTAGACTTGTTCCCCAGATGGTGGGACTAACTTATGGAAAGAGATTGGGTAAACTGGGCCTGTGTTCTCTAGAGTTTTGAAGAATGAGAGGTGACCTCACTGAAATTTACAAAGTACTTAAAGGATAGATGCAAGTATTATATTCCCTTGATGGGAGAGTGTAGAATCAGGTGGCAAAATTTAAAAGTAAGGGGCATGCCACTTAGGTCTGAGATGAGGAGAATTGCTGTTCCTCAGAGGGTCATGGACCTTTGGAATTTTCTATGACAGGCGCTGTGGAAACTTAGTCTTTGAGTATGTTTGAGTTAGAGATTGATAGATTTCTGATTACTAGTGGTGCATGGGGTTTGGGGTAGTTAGATGAGAGGTATTAAAGTATTTAATCATGCATTATTATATTGATGACGGGTGGGCTAAATGGCTTACTTACATTCTCTTGTTCCTCCTCTAATATCCAAAAATCAGTCACAGAATAACAGCTCCCTGGCTGATTTCCTGTAAATTCTCTGATGGTTTGCGCTGAATGTGCAAGACTGTCCATGTCCCACTACCTATATCGCAGTAAAACAGACCCCCTGACTACTTCTACCCCAAGCAACCATATCCAAGCCACTGCACTGTGACCACACAATGCCATTGACTTACAATCCTGGTAATCCCTAACTGACAGCAGCTCCCCTTTGATTTGACAGAGGATTGCTCCTCTTGAATATCGAGGCATGACTATGTGGAAGAAGCACATGACATGTGTTTGCAGCATTTGCTGTGACACACTCGGTGTAAACTTGGCTTAGAATGCCAACCTGCCCATCCCTTCGGCTGATCACTGCTGACAGCCATGAGAAGTTGCCTAGCTTTGTGTCTGTGTAAAGCACCAAAGCAAGACAGACATACAATGAGCCTTTAAGGTGTGGTTCGGTGAGCAAAATGACAAAAGACAAAACAGGAATGCTATGAGCATTGAATTAGTCACAAAGTGAGTGAGTGCTATGCAAGCAGCCCTGAGATGCAACCTGATTCAGTCTATGAGGTTGGTGCCTCTCCCTGTGTACAAGGTCCTTGCAGCAGCAATCCACTGAAAGGTACCAGTGTGCTCAAAGGTGCAACACTGAAGTGCAGAACAACACAATAAATAGTTTGGAGATGTGCTATGATGATGTGTAGAGGCTGGTACATGTTGGATACCATGGTCTATAGATGGGGTGCATATAGTCACTGCCCATGGAGTGTGCCTGTAATTTTGGTGCCAGGTATCCAAGATGGAAGTCCAGACGACTAAGTGGTGAACTGGAGTCATTATGTAATTATTGGGTAGCTGAACTGCACAAGATGGGCAGAACAAGAGTTCCAAGGGAAATAGTGATGAGGGTAACTCGATAGTGAGAAGTACACACAGGCATTTATGCAGCCACAGCTGGGACTCCAGGATCGAGATGATGGAGCTGAGGGCAATGTTGCTAGGTTTGTAGATGACACAAAAATAGCTAGAAGGACAGGTAGTGTTGATGAAGCAGAAAGGATACAGAAGGACTTGGTAGGCTAGGAGACTGGGCAAAGAAGTGGCAGATGGAATAAAATGTGTGAAAATATGAGGTCATACAATTTTGGGTAGGAAGAGCATGTTTTCTAAACAAAGAAAGACTTCAAAAATCTGAAGGAGAAAAGGATTTGTGAGTTCTAATTCAGGACAATCTTCAGGGTCACATGCAGGTTCAGTTGGCAGTTAGGAAGGCAAATGCAATGTTAGCATTCTTTTCAAGAGGGCGAGAATACAAGGGCAGAAAGGTACTGCTGATGCTGTATAAGACTCGGTTGGACTGCACTTGGAATATTGTGAGCAGTTTTGGCCTCATAGCTAAGGAAGAATGTGTTGACATAGGAGGGGCTGCAGAGGAGGTTTACAAGAATGATCCCAAGAATGAAGGATTTGTCATAAGAGGAGCATTTGAAGACTCTGGCTCTGTACACACTGCAGTTTAGAAGGATGAGGGAAAATCTGATTGAAACTTATGGAATACAGAGAGGCCTAGATAGAGTGGATTTGGAGAAGATGTTTCCACTAGGAGCAGAGACTAGGAACCAAGGACCAATCTTTAAATTGAAGGGGTAACTCTTCTGAACTGAGCTGAGGAGGAATTCCTTCAGTCTGTTGGACTCATTACTGCAGCGGGCTGTGGAAGCCAACTTATTGATTGTATTTAAGTCAAAGATATCTAGGTTTTTGACTGGTAAGGGGATCAAGAATTACAGGAAGAAGGCAGGAGAGAAACGTATCACCCATGATCAAATAGCAGAGCAGGCTCAATGGGCTGAATAGCCTAGTTCTGTTCCCGTGTCTTATGTTCTTATGGATTTACGGTGCGTTGCTTCCCGGGACCAGGGACAGAGATTTCACTGAACATCTGTAAGGCATCCCAGAGGGAGAGGGTTATAAATCAGATGTTGTGATATATTAACAGTTTTTAAGAAGATTTGTACCTCAGGTTGATGATATAGATGTAAATGAGCTTGCTGAGCTGGAAAGTTTGCTTTCAGACATTTCGTCACCATGACTAGGTAACATCATCAGTGAGAGCCTCCGGTGAAGTGTTGATGGTATGTCCCACCTCTCTACTTAAAGGTCTTGGTTTCTTAAAGTTGGTGTTGTCATTTCCAGTTTTTTTTTCCAAGGGAAGGTAGATGTCATGGTATATGTTGATACCAATGATATAGATAGAATGAGGATGAGGTTTTGCATCAAGAATTCAGGGACCGATGCAATAGATTAAAAACCAGGATTTGTAAGGACTGTAATCTCAAGATTATACCCAGTGCTACTTGCTAATGAGTACAAAAGTAGGAGAACAGGGCAGATAAATGTATTGCTCAGGAATTGGTTCATGAAGGCGAGTTTTAGATTCCTGGATCATTGGGACCTTTGCAATGTGAGGTCCAAGGTGTGCAATTGGCAAAGTCTTCACTTGAACCAGAATGGGACCAATATCTTTTGCATGAGTTTGCCAGTGCTGCTGGTAGGAGTTTAAACTAGTTCAGCAGGTCAAGGGGACACCAAGGATTAGTACAATAGGGATACTGGATAAGTAAAGTTCCCAGGACAGAATAGTTTAGCGATATTGTGATTCATGTTGGTGAATAGTCTCTAGGATTATAGAAAAGACAGATGAGGTAAAAGCATGAAATATGGAATTCTGGTATTGTTGCCATCACAGACATGGTTGAGGGAGAAACAGGACTGGCAACTCAACATTCCATTGTATAGGATCTTTAGGCAAGATAGGTGATGGTGTAAAGAGGAAATGGTAGTTATTATTAGTTAAGGTGTCAATTACTTTCTTAAGGACAGACCGATATCCAGGCAGGGTCTTCAAATGAGGCTTTGTGGGTTGAGTTTGGAAAAAAAAAGAGAGCACTCACACTATTAAGAGTGTATTCTAGGCTCCCATACAGTAAGCGAGCAGGGAGGAGCAGATATGTAGACAATTCACTTAAATGTGTAGCAATGTTAATTGGCTAATTGTATTAGGGGATTTCAACTTCCTGAATATTAGCGATGCATGCCCACTGCTAACTCCTATATATTCCTGTTCCATTTGTTTGGTCAATACTCGAATTGCCTTTTGTGGGACATTGCTAGACACAAATTGGATGCCAGAGAAAGTGGTGGAGGCTGATACAATTACAACATTTAAAAGGCATCTGGATGGGTACACGAATAGGAAGTACTTAGAGGGATATGGGCCAAATGCTAGCAAATGGGGCGAGATGAATTTAGGACATCTGGTTAGCATGGACAAGTTGGACAGAAAATTTTGTTTCCATGCTGTACGTTTCCGTGATTCTATGGCTCTAAGTAACTATGTGGAATGAAAGACTGAATTTTTTAGAAATATGATTCAAGGAGATAAACTAAGCAAGTTTTGGAGTGGGAAATGGAAAAGTATTCATATCAAAATAAGTGGTCAGGACTGCGGTGGGGAATGAATTTGGAAGACAATAGAGCAAGGTGGAGAAAACAGTTCATAGAATCCCTACAATGTGGAACATGCTATTCAGCCCATTGAATCAACACGGTGCATTCAAAGAGCATCCAACCCAAAACCATCCCCCACCATATCCCTGTAACCCAGCATTTCCCATTCCTAATTCACCCAAACTGCACATCCCTATACACTATGGGCAATTTGGCATGGGAAATCCACCTAACCTGAACATCTTTGGATTCTGGGAGAAAACCAGAGCATCCTGAGGAAATCCACGCAGATAGGGAGAGATTCTGCAAACACCAGGCAGACAAATGCCAGAGGGTAAAATCAAACCCTGGTCCCTGCGCTATGAGGCAGAAGTGCTAACCACTAAACCACCACACCAACTAAAGTAAAGTTGAGAATTTTAAAAATCCAAAGGCTTCTTGCATTTGGTGTTATAGATGAAGATGAAAGAAAGGGGACATAAATTTAAGGTGAAGGGTGGAAGGTATAGGGGAGATGTCAGGGGTGGGTTCTTTACCCAGAGAGTGGTGGGGGCATGGAATGCGCTGCCCGTGGGAGTGGTAGAGTCGGAATCATTGGCGACCTTTAAGCGGCATTTGGATAGGTACATGGATGGGTACTTAATCTAGGTTAGAAGTTCGGCACAACATCGTGGGCCGAAGGGCCTGTTCTGTGCTGTATTGTTCTATGTTCTAAAAGCACAACAACTTAAGAGAGATTTTTGGTTTTGTGTAGAATATGTTTTTTGTTTTTTGTTCCCACATCAAGTGGACTGCAGTAGTTCAAAAAGGCAGCTCACCATCACATCCTCATGGGCAACAAGACATAGACAGCCAGCCAGCAAAGCCCACATTCCCTGGATCGCTAAAAGAAGAGTTATTGTTGGAGATTGCATTAAGCTCCACCCAATCTGATGATTTAATATGGAATTGTTGAGAGAAAAACAAACATCACAGGATCTTGTAACATGATTACCTTTATCCATAGGTCTCCCAGTAATCTTAATAACAATGTGTAACGTTTGTTGTAACTTATATTTAATTGCTATCATGCAATAGAGTGATAGAGACATACTGCTTGGAAACAGACCCTGGTCCACACCGACTATATTCCCAAACTAAACTAGTCTCACCTTGGCCCATATCCAAGCAAACCATTCCTGTTTGTAACTGTACCTGGATCCACAACCACATCTGGCAGTTCAATCTACATGGAGAAAGTGAGGACTGCAAATGCTAGAGATCAGAGTCGAGAGTGTGGTGCTGGAAAAACACAGCAGGTCAGGCAGTATCCAAGGAGCAGAAGAATTGACATTTTGGGCAAGAGCCCTTCATCAGTTCATTCTACTTGCTAATCAGTCTATGTATAAAAAGGTCGCCCCTCATGTCCTTTTAAATTTCTCACCTTAAAAATATGTATCCTAGTTTTGAACTCCTACACTTTTAGGGAAAGGACCTTTGCTATTCACCTTATTTATGCCCCTCATGATTTTATAAACCTCCATAAGGTCAGCTGTCCACCTCCTATGCTCCAGGGATAAAGTCCTAGACTTTCCAGCCTATTTTTATAACTCATTTCTGACAACATCCTGATAAATCTTTTCTGAAGCCTCTCCAGAAAAGACCTAACCAACGCCCTATACTAACTCAACGTGATGTCCCAATTCTTGTTCTCAAAGGTATGAGCAACTAAGGTAAGCATGCAAAATGTCTTCTTAACCACCCTGCCTACCTGGGACTCAAATTTCAAAGAATTATGTACTTGAACCCATTGGACTCTTTGTTCTACAATACTAACCAGGACCCTATCATTCACTGTATAAGTCCTGCCTTTCTTTGTTTTACCAAATTGCAACACCTTGCATTTATCCAAATTAAACTCCATCTGCCAGTCCTCAGCCCATTGACCCAATTGTATCTAAGATAACAAAGATATAACTTTTTCATTGTCCACTTTGCCACTAATTTTGGTGTCATCCACAACTTGCTAACCATGCCTCATACATTCTCATCCAACTCATTTATGTAAATGACAAAAAGAAATGGACCCAATACTGAACCCTGTGGAACACTGCTGGTCACAGGCCTTCAGTCCAAAAAATAACCCTCCACCACCTGGCAGTGGGAGGAATAATTCAACTACCACTCTCTGTCCCTTATTGTAAAGCCATTTATGTATCCAATTGACAAGCTCATCCTGAATCCCACGTATTTAATAGCACTGTCAACCATACCTTCCATCATGTTAATGATTTGACAGTAGACTGGTGGGGCAGTAATTGGCTGGGTTAGATTTGTCCAAAGTTTGGTGGACATGACAATTTTACACATTGCCAGGTAGGTGCCAGACTCGATATTGTACTGGAACAGCTTGGCTGGATAGGTATTGTAACTTATGTTGTATAGGGCTAGTGTAGAAATCAAGTCTTTTGGAATGACAGGGCTCACAGACTTTACAATATCATGTATTCAGCCATTTCTTGAGACTACATGGAGTGAATTGATTCACTGAATATGGATCTTTGGTTCTGAGGACATCAGAAGGAGACAGAACAAGGCTGTTCAATTGACATTTCTGGCTAGAGATGAATGCAAATGCTTTAGTTTTATTTTTTTACATTGATAGACTGGGTTCCCTAAGTCTGGTAATATGGTGTGGTCCCTTCAGTGCAAGCTGCACTGGAGGCAAACTGCTGACCTTGATGCCACGTTGGCCAAGATCACTTTGAAGGGTGTCTGGCCTCTTGAGCCACAGAGCTCCAGTATTGTCAGGGGCTCCTGTACAGTCACAGGAATATCCTGGATTGTTGAGACGTCTTGAAGGGCTAGTGTCAGTGGCAGAGGAACAGAGAAAAATGCTGTCACCATCAGTGCAAGAGGGTCCACAAAATGGAGACAGCTGTTGCTCATCCACTATGAGGAGGTCTAATTGTATATCTCTGCTTACTGGAGAGGAAAGAAATCCTATTGGAGACTTCAGGCAACTTACCTGCTTTGTGCATTGGCACTCACCAACCTTTGCATACCCACCCCTCCAACTGTAACAAGGAGAGAACCCTCCTGGTGTTCACCTTCCACCCTACCATCGCGCTTCAGAAACAGCGTCGGAAATGTTGGCACTGTGATTGCATTTTTCTCTGGTCCTCATCATCCGCTGACATTTCCACCACCTCCAAACATGCCCCACCACCAGGGATATATTTCCTTCCCCACCCCTTTCCACTTTCCGCAAAGACCGTTCACTCCGTGACCACCTGGTCAGGTCCAAGACCCCCCAAAAACCCCACCTTCCTTCCTGGCACCTGTCCCTGCCACCACAGGAATTGCAAAACCTGCACCCACACCTTCTTCCTCACCTCCATCCAAGGCCCCAAAGGAGCCTTCCACATCCATCAAAGTTTTACTTGCACATCCACCAATGTCATTTACTGTATCCGTTGCTCCCGATGCAGTCTCCTCTACATTGGAGAGACTGGATTCCTCTCTCGCAGAGCGCTTTAAGGAACATCTCCAGGACACCCACACCAATCAACCCCACCGCCCTGTGGCCCAACATTTCAACTCCCCCTCCCACTCTGCCGAAGACATGCAAGTCCTGGGCCTCCTCCACCGCCGCTCCCTCACCACCCGACGCCTGGAAGAAGGACGCCTCATCTTCCACTTCGGAACACTTCAACCCCAGGGCATCAATGTGGACTTCACCAGTTTCCACAATTCCCCTCCCCCCACCTCATCCCACTTCCAACCTTCCAGCCCAACACCGTTCCCATGACCTGTCCTACCTGTCTATCTTCCTTTCCACCAATCCACTCCACCCTCCTCTCTGACCTATCACCTCTATCCCCACCCCCATTCACCCATTGTACTCTTTGCTAATTTCTCCCTACCCCCACCTCCCTCTCATTTATCTCTCCACTCTGCAGGCTTCCTGCCTCTATTCCTGATGAAGGGCTTTTGCCCAAAACATCAATTTTCCTGCTCCTTGGATGCTGCCTGACCTGCTGTGCTTTTCCAGCACCACTCTAATCCAGACTTTCTATCTAAGGTCAATGATAATAAGATGACTTCTTGGTCTGCATGTGTACGCAATATCTCCAAATGTTGTATTGGTTCTAGCTCTTAGTAAGTGGCACCATTTAATCTCTTCAGGGAGGAGGCATGAATACAGATGTGAGGATGAGTATTGCATTCTTAGCTTGGAAGGACTCTTACATTGTCCAAACCAATGCATTTACAGGTCATTCTTTTATAATGTGCATTTCGTCAACACAAATTCGCTTTAACGCTATTAATGAATTGGGGACACTGTTTCTAAAGCACAAACTTTTACATGTGTTGGCTGTAAAGATGGATGCAAATGCTTTAGTTTTATTTTTTACATGGATGCACTGGGTTCCTTAAGTCTGGTAATATGGTGTGGTCCTTTCAGTGCAAGTTGCACAGGAGGCAAGCCGCTGACCTTGACACCACATTGGCCAAGATGATCTTGGAAGGTGTCTGGCCTCCTGAGCCTCAGAGCTCTAGTATTGTCAGGGGCTCCTGTAAAGTCACAGGAATATCCTGGATTGTTGAGACGTCCTGAAGGACTGGTGTCAGTGGCAGAGGACAAGAGGAAAATGCAATCACAGTGCCAACCTTTTAGACACTGTTTCTAAAGTGTGATTTTTCAATAAAACGGGGTTGCTTAAGAATACAATCATCATATTATAGAAGAACTGATTGTATACACTTTGGAATTTCTTCAGTGTTTCATGCACAACACCTGCATATGCAGTATCTACCAACTCACAGACAAGTCTGAAGAATCATCAACAGAGGGTCAGCATCCATGTGGATCTTTCACAGCTTCTGGTAACACGCCCAATGCATATTCAGAGTTCAGACCAGTTTGTGTTTCTCAATGGTTTGACACAAATACTCATTGAGGTGTAATTATCTAATGTGGTGGGATGTGCGAAGTAAAACTGAGACAGTGATTCTTCTGAGATTCCCTCCTCCTTCTGGTTAGAAATGAGTTTGCCACATCTCAGACAGGGACCACATAATCATGAGATAGTGATGCCCTCAATGAGACACACTTAAGCCTTTCACTGCAATGTTAAGATAGTCTCCTACCTTCTCTTAGACTGGGCATTGGTACTTTGGATTCTCACCACTCACAGGCACGAACACCGCCTTGCCACAGCCAAAACATTTCCCTCCCACTGTGTGACTGGCCAACTGCAGGATGTGGCCTTCCACCTGAACTGCCACATTGGTAACACCCTGACTGGTCTCTAACCTCACCCATTTTCTCCTATGAGCACCATGGAAAATTATAAATATCTTTAACAGGCAAATTGTGACCGAACATGCTACAGAGCACATCAAATATCAATGCAGTTCAGACAGATCCCAGAATTTAGCAACCCACCCAGATGAGAATGCCATCTTGTTTTTAATGAGACCTGAACAGGCTGATTGATTTAGAGGCCCTCTTGTGGTGTAGTCGTGGTGTCCAGGTTCAAGTCCTACCTACTCCAAAGATGTGTAATAACATCTCTGAACAGGTTGATTAGAAAAATAGGTTAATTTTAAAAATTGTTCGTTAAAACTTTATGTCATTCTGTTACAAATGAGCCTTTAAATCATCTTTCCAGATAATTCCTCTCCCATTAAAAACACAGTTAAGTTGAAACCAGAGAAATTATCATCAACTCTATGAACCTGAATTCCTCAACCTGACCTTGAATGTTTGCTGAATGTTTTTAAAATAATTAAGCTGTAAATCCCTCTAGGTTGCCATTACTGCCTGCTTTACAAACACCATGTCTCCACTTAAGTAAGCCACCTATGGTTTTATAGCTCCATCACTTCTATTCTGGTTCTATTAAAAACAACATGGGTAGCCTTCCGAACTGCCATTTGCTTTGTTTGTTCGACAAATTATTAAAGTCCAACACTTCAGTTACCTTATCTTCCTAGCTGTTAACTTCTTAAATAAAAATAATGTAATCTTTTCAGAGCCTGAGTGTTCAACGTGCTTGGGTTGCATTTTTCCTTTTCTCTGGAGTTAGACTTTCATATTTAGTTTTTAGATTTAGAATTGAAATGCATAAACCATGAATTAGATATTCACAGCAACTACCTAAAATCTGAGGGTGTAAATGAAACAGAGGTGGTGAGACCAATGGTTGCTTTCCAGCCACCTTCCAGTGCTGCCACAGAGATTATATCCCATAACTCAACAGAGATGTTGGACAGCATCCTGCAACCCATCCCATTGCAGGCAGTCTGTCTGAATACCTAGCTCTGCTGTTATTACTGCTGCAATGTGATAGTACAATCTTTTATCCCTCTGTGAATCCTGCAAGGCTGGAGTCTCCGGTTATTTTGGCCATTTATAAAGAGAGGCAGCAACATAAGTGCAGACCCTAATTGATTGCCTAAGGTGTAAATATACCTGTCTAGCATGCCTTTTTTAATCCTTTTCCTCCTCAATCTGCAAATGTAAACGGATGCCCAGAGGAATAGTTTGTTTATTTGCAACACAGAATGAAATGTCCCTGAGGAGACAAGCAGGACTAGCAGATGGAATGCAGTTTTCAGAAGCTGACAGCATCAGTAACAGTAGAGCCAAACAACTAAACAGCATGGAAGCTGAATAGCAATGAAGCACTAATATAGGTGGTAACAATACACAGCAAGTACTGGCAGCAAATCTAAAGAAAACAGGTTACTTTAAGAGTAAAAAACAATCTGTTGCCAAGACCTGCTTTACAGCACCTTTAATTCACCTCAAACAAAACAGAAATAATTTTGACCTTGCACAATGGTAGTAAATACACGGTACTGGCAACTGATCTTATGTCACTTAGTTTTTATTTATATTGAAGCCAATGGAAATAAAAAAATTAGAAGAGTTATAAAATGCACAGCTGACTCATTACCATGCATTTTACACTATCACCCACAGTTGTAAATATCTCCAACATGTGAAGCAATGGAGGCACCTTCAGGACACTTTATAATGCACACTGTGCATTGGGTGCACAGTGAAACTGATTCCAAGTGCAGATGTTCAATTTGTAGCAGCATTACAGGCCCAAAGATCAGATTTTCTATTCTATTGTTGACATAAACGTATTTGGAAATGCAAGGTACTTTTAAAAAAAGTTCCATTTGATTCACTGCGTGTGGTAGTTCCCCTATTTCTGAGTCAGGAGACCTGGGTTTAAAGTCCCACCAGAGGTGTTTCATAACACATCTGAACAGGCTGATTGATTTAGGGTTCTCTTGTGGCAGAGTGGTAGTGTCCCTATCCCAGATGAGAAGGCTCAGGTTCAAGTCCCACACACTCCAGCGGTGTAAAATAACATCTCTGAACAGTTTGGTTAGAAAACATAGGTGAATAAAAAAGACCAATTTTTATTGAAACCAGAAAGAAAGTGCATATTTCAGAAGAAGAAACAAGTCAAGATTGCCATACCAAGGATACTGATGCTGTTGTAAATAGCTGCTTCTTACCCTGTTAATGTTTGTACCCTGCACACTAGGACTTTTTTCCATAGTACATGTAAAACACCAATAATACAGGTAACTCCACATCCCAGGTGCAATTTATAAATGCAACTTTATCTAGAGTTAAAGCCTGCAATGCTAAATCCTGTCAGGATGGGGATCAAGATGTGGATCGCAGAGGAACTTGTAACTAGAATTGTTCCCAGGAATTTGCTGCGCTTGTTGGCAGGCTTAGACGATACTTTCAGAGCAGTCTTAGTAAGTTAGTGCAATAAAGATTACGGTTGGTAAACACTGTTGTCAATTTGCATTGGTGTTGAAAGGGGTTCATGTTGAAGGTAATGGATACATCACCAATCAAGCAGGAAATCATCTAGGAAAATGACAAATACTTCATACCACTCCTGACTTGTGTCTTGCAATATACAGGTATTGCATATACAGAAGGTATGTTACTCACTGCAGAATTCCTAACCTCTTGCCTTCTCTTGTGACCTTAGTATTTATTGTGGCCACTAGTCTAGTTTAGCTTATGGACATAGTTTAGTATCTGCCAGGATGTTGATAGTGGGGAATTCCACAAATATAATGACATTAAAATTAAAGAATAAAAGTTAGTTTCTCTCTTTTTTAAGAGAATGGGATGAGTAGTCATGTTGATTAAGAAAGGAATTCTAGCCAGGATACTGTCTTCATTACTGTTAACCTGTTAAATTGAAATGGCACCCAGGGTAAGGAGTATTATCTAAAATACTGTTTCTCGGACAAGGCTGTGTAACACTGAGGGGCATAAATGTCATTCTTCATTTGAAATGTCAATGCAATATTCCACTAATCAAGGTAAACTGTAAGGGGTTAATACTCCAAATATGTGTGGAACCCTTCCTGTTATGAGTTCAAATAAAATATGTAAGCATTTTCTGTGAGGCACTTTAGGTGTCCAATCTCCATTATAGAAATACATATATCACTGTGAAATTGGCCTTGCTGAATGCTATTCTTCAAAGTATAGAAGAGTTTTACAGTGTCCTACGCATGCCACTCAACACTCCTCTAGAATTTCAATCAGATTATCAATTCAAATTTGTTGTTACCCAAAAAATTCTGACTGTTATGGCCAGATGAAGGGAAGTGAATTGGTTTCTCATTTGTCAACTTCCCAATAGGTCTCAACAAAGGTTTAATTTAATATTAAGCATGGAGCTGTACCTTTCTCAAAATGCAGTTTGCTAATTTTTATTACAGCAGTGGGGAGACAAACATAACGTTTTCTTGAGTTAAAAAGAGCACTTTTATTACCAATCGACGCCAAAAGTAATAAAAGACATAACTGCCTTTGGGCAGACATTTTCTCACACACACTCTCACAAGTGCACACACACGGGCATACAAACTCTCACTCTCACTCAGACACACATGCAGACAGACACACCAAAAAAAAGGGTACAGTGTCAGTACAAAAGGAAGGTAAGAGAATGGGTATTTTAGTGTTCTTTGGTGTCCTTGAGGAATAAGTGTTTAACCTGAGACTATGGTTCATATTGCTTTCTGGCACTTTCACTTGTGGATAATATCTTTTTAGTTCTCACTTTCCTGATTTTTCTTTTCAGTCAGTGTTACCATCATGCATTTCTTCTTGAAAGGCAGAGTGAGAGGTGGGGTGTGGGCGGTGCAGGTGGAAAGAGAAAGCTTTTTCCATCCCATTTCAGTTCTGTAGTCCAGAACTTATATTCTCTGCCTCTGTCATAAAGACAGCTTCTTGAAAATGGAGCTTGTTTCTGCATTCCATCTGCACACTTTTTTTATCTCCAACTTGTCAGGATTCTCTTGATGGTGCTAATTAGATAGCAGATGATGGCCTGTTCACACCTCAGAGCATGGGCTGTTTGTTGGTTTAATTGCCTTGGGGAAAGTATTGATTTCATTTCAGGCTGATTTGTGCTAATCCATATTGGTTTCACATGACTTGGTAATTTGAAATCATTGGAATTGGCTCATTTTAAAGCCATTTCAGTCCATGAATCTCCCGAGTGTTACATTAGATGTTAGAATTTGAAGTCCACAGTCCATGTTTTATGTCATCGTGAAGTAAGACAATAAGTAAGACTAAGCCAGTCTTACAGAGAACCATGAATGATTATACAACTAATATTGGGTGTATCATTTTACACTACACAAATATTTTTCCAAAATTAAAATCTGCAATTCCAGTTCAGTTTTTAGGCCTTCCCTTACACATGTAAAGTGTCTAACCTTCTCAAAGATTATTTCTCCATTGACTATTTGTTTTGGCTAGCTTGATAATGTTACATTGGTATTTTGTGCCACACGGTGGTAAGACGTGGACTCACACGTGCAATCCTTAATGTGTTGAATCCTAGATTTTTATCTAAGGTTTGGGAAATATGTGTTTATTAATTTTGAATTCACCTTCTCTAGCTACGTTAAATATCCATGTTTTTAGTGTCTTTCAGAATAGAGTCATAGAGGTCTACTGCATTGAGACAAGCTCTTCTGCCCAAACTGGGGGTCCATGCCAACCAAAAAGTCCATCCACACTAACCCCATTTCCATGCACTTGGCCTATATCCTGAGAAACCTTTTCTAATTATGTATTTGTTCAAATGTCTTTTAAATGTTGTTAATGTACCCACGCCAACCATTTCCACTGGCAGCTCATTTCATATGCATACTATCTGCTGTGTAAAAATGTTGCCCCTCAGGTTCCCATTTATTCTTTCCCATCTTGCCTTAAACTGATGCCCTCTCATCCTTGATTCAGTAACCCGAGGAATAAGACTGAGTGTATGCACCTCATGATCCTATGCACTTCTATAAAATCCTCCCTCAGTCTCCTATACTCTAAAGAAAATGTTCTAGCTTGTCCAATCTCTCCCTGTCCAACTTCCATCGCTTGAGCCCTGGAGACATGTTTCTAAATTTCTTCTGCACTCTTTCCAGTAGAATAACATCCTTCCTATAGCAAGCTGACCAAAACTGAAAACAATACACCCAAGTGCAGCCTCACCAATGTTCTGTACAACAGCAACATGATTTCCCAACCTCTATACTCAATGCCCTGACTTATAAAAGCCAGTGTGCCAAAAGCCTTCTTCACTGCCCTATCTACATGTGATGCCACTTTCAGAGAATGGTGCACCTGAACTCAAAAGACCATAAAGTCATGGAGTCCTACAGCAATCACAGCGCAAGTGTGGAGGAGAGAGCATCTGGGCACACAGTGGGAAAAGTCCATCATAGATATATCATTGAGAGGGGACCAGCTTTGTTTGAAATTAGAAGACATTTTTTGAAGCACATCCAGTACCAGTGTGGTGCTGTAAAAACAGAAAACATTGGAAATACTCAGCAGGTCTGAAAACAACTGTGGTGGGAACATGTTAAAGAAAGCCTATTGTGAGATCAGGTTACAGACATCTCTACAAATCAAAGACTGTTCCAGTCAGGCAAGGATTCTGTGTGGTCAGAATTGAAATAAGACTGCTTGGCTTTACAAGCTGCCACAGCCATGTGTGGGAGGAAGATGGTCTCTTGTCAAAGATATCCTGTAATGATCTAAGGATTACAGAAAATGTGTCCTTGCATGACCAAGCTGTGGACTGTGTGTTAAAAGACTAATTGTTTGAAAACCGCATTGAATTAAAAATATAAAAGGGATTTTGGAGACTTTGAATTATATTTGTTCTTAAATTTATTCTCTGTTGAGAACAAATCAGTCAGCTTATCCTCAAAACTTAGATTCATAGAGATATACAGAGTGAAAACAGGCCCTTCGGTCCAACCAGACATCCAAAAATAATTTAGTCTTATTTTCCAGCATTTGGCCCATATCCCTTTAAATCCTTCTTATTCATGTACCCATCCAAATGCCTTTTAAATGTTGAAATTATACCAGCCTCCTCCACTTCCTCTGGCAACTCATTCCATACATGCACCACCCTCTACATGAAAACATTGCTCCTTGGGTCCCTTTTAAATCTTTCCCTCTCACTTTAAACATGAGCTTTGGATTTCCCCACACCAGGGAAAAGACCTTGTCTATTCACCCTATCCATGCCCCTCATGATTTTATAATCTTGTATAAGGTCATCCTTCAGCGTCCGGCACTCTAGGGAAAACAGCCCCAGCCTATTCAGCCTCTCCCTATAACTCAAATCCTCCAACCTTGGCAATATCCTTGTAAATTTTTTCTGAACCCTTTCAAGTTTCAGAACATTCTTCCCATAGGAGGAAGACCAGAAGTGCACACAGTATTCCGAAAGTGGCCTAACCAATGTCCTGTGCAGCCACAACATGACCTGCCAATTCCTATACTCAATGCACTGACCAATAAAGGCAAGTATACCAAACTCCTTCTTCACTAGCCTAAGTACCTGCAACTCTACTTTCAAGGAACTATGAACCTGCACTCCAAGGTCTTTGTTCAGCTGCACTCCCTAGGACCTTATCATTAAATGTATATGCCCTGCCCTGATTTTCCTTTCCAAAATGCATTAACTCACACATATCTAAGTTAAACTCCATCTGCCACTCCTCGGCCCATTGCCCCTATGATCAAGATCCTGTTATACTCAGAGATAACCTTCTTGGCTGAGCACATTTCTAATTTTGGTGCCATCTGCAAACTTACTAACCATACTTCCTGTGTTCACATCCAAATCATTTATATAAATGATGAAAAACCGTGGTCCCACCACTGTATTTTGAATTTTTATATTCTTGTTTCTCTTTTCTGCAAATATTAACTCAATGTCCTCGTAAAAAATGGTTGATTGCAAATGAAGCCTCATTCTAGAGTCACATAGGATTACAATGACAACTCTCAATGTATAGTGAAATGCCCTTGAGTGCAGCCTAGGGTGTTATTAACCTTGCTTAAAAAATCCTTACATTCATGAATTGAAATAATCAATTTTTTTTTCTACCTTTCATTGGAATTACCTAATATAAGTCAAAGCTCCTGTAACAAAGTCCTCTATTTTTTTATTTCTTTGCTAAATGTAATCTGCCATTTTTCAGTCCACTTGCTGATAATTTTTGGATGCTTCAAATTTCCCTTGCACTGGTTTTCTGACACCATAGTTTGGTGTCATCAGCAAATCTAGCAATATTATTAGAATAGTGAATAGAATGAATAGCACTCTTGGGATGCAGCCAGAAGTGCATTCCTTTTGTATGCTAGTTAATAAAGAAAGCACTTCCAGAGAGACTTTATATGACCAGAATCTGGTGTTATTATATTTGCATTGGACTTGATAGAGAGCCTTTCGCACTAACAGTCTTATTAAAAATGTAATGCTGCCAACAGGAAATCCTTTGTTAAGGGATTTTCTTTTGCCTTATTGCTCTGCTTGCTTGCTCAAATTCTTATAATGGAGATATCCATTTTTATATATTATAAGGATGCTACATGAGTTTCTATTATTCTGATGATTATTTCTCCTTCAAATCAAAATCTTGGATCTTGCAGTATTCAAATTGTATTGGAATAGATATTGGCCCAGATTTTCCAAAGGCCAGATAGTAATGTCTAAGGGGTAGATAGTATTTGTGCATCAGGACCCTACAGAATCAGTGGCAAAGCAAAATATGAGGGAAAGGCCCAGGAAATTGATGATTCTGCTGGGTAATTCCAGATACCATGAATTCAAAGGGTTCCACTACAGTTAAGCAAATAGTTACTCAGGAAAAGCCAGACTTTTGAGTGTCCCACCATCAAACTGGATAAAGGGAGCACTGTTGAACAAATAATAGTGCCCTGCTTTAAAGCCAGCTCTATAAGCAGTCAGGCAAACTGCCGCAAGATCACTTTTAGAGCAAGATTGTCTGGATGACTGAAAGGTGCTTCCCACACTGGGTGCTGTTTCCTCAATTCACAAAATGCCAACACTTCAGGGAAGGAGAAAAAAAAATGAAAGACACTCAGAAGTTCTCAGTGAAGCACAGCAGCATTGACATTAATAACTGAGAGGAAATTGTTACCAACCATTCAAAACAGCCAAACATTTATCCATCAGTTTTGAGTCACAACATCTTAATAATGAGGCAGAGAAGGAAGGAAAGGAAAAAAAAGGAAACAAATCCTGCACTTTGGATCCTACTGCTTAATTAGATATCTTGCCGCATCTGCCCAAAGATCTCTGAGTTGAGAATTGCCCTATTCAGACACAATGGCAAAAATTCACAGGAGAGTGGCAATCAATTTTATATCAGATAGCTATCACTGACAACTATCTTGCATCCTCCCATTCCAGTAAAACATTTCCCCAATTTCAGATATTTTGCCCTCATCTTGCATTCTCCAACTCTTCATTATTCTGTGTTTTCCAATTCTTTTGTTGTTGACTTGCTGTCGGGTGAGTCAGCATCTTTCCCATGTGCATCTTTGTACATTTTCTATAAAACTTATTCATACATTTATTATCATCTCCTTATAAGTAGCGACATTCCATTGTCCTACTATCTATCACTAACACTTTCTTCTGGAATACACACTGAACACTAACCTTGCTAAATGAAATAAAACAAAGAACTGAGGATGCTAGAAATCAAAATAAAAACAAATTGCGGGATAAACTCAGCACATCTGGCAGCATCTGTGGAGACAAAGCAACGTTAATGTTTCGGTCCCAGTGACCCTTCTTCAGAACTGTTAGCAGCTAGGAAAAGATCTGTATTGTGGAGAAGATGGGGTGAAAGCAGCAGGGAGGAGTAAATGATCTGTGGAGATGAAGTTCAGAGACAGAGAACAATAGTTGGATAGAGAAAGGAATGGGGATCAGCCTGGGTGAATCAATAGCTGGTAATAGGAACCGTTAGTGGCTGACATTAGGTTGTTCATAGTAGCAGTCCATGTGTGTGGGCTTGGAGTAAGGACATAGTAGAAGGTGTTTAGGCTCTAAAATTATTGAATTCAGTATTGAATCGCAAAGGCTGAAAAATCTCCCCGTGAAAAATGTGATGCTGTTCTTCCAGCTTGCACTGAGCTTCACTGGAGTACAGCAGCAAGCCTGAGACAGGTGTTGGCCAGGGACGTGGCAGTATGTTGAAGTGGCAGGCAACGAAAAGTTCAGAATAATTTTTGTGGTCAGAATGTAGTTAGGTATTCCACAAAGCAATCACCCCCTAGTCTGCTTTCATCTCCCCAGTGTAGAGGAGGCCACATTGTGAGCAGCAAATACAGTAGATGAGATTGAGTGAGGAGTAGTTAAATCACTATCTCACATGGAAGCTGTGTCTGATGCCTTGTATAATGGGGAGGGAAGAGGTAAACGACTTTTACACCTCTGTGATTGCATAGCAAAGTGCCATGAGGATCTGGTGATATGTCAGAAATGGAGGAGGAGTGGACCAAGGTGTCCCAGAGGGAATGGTCACTGTGGAAAGAAACGGAAAGGAAATATGTATCTCATGGTGAAATCCCATTGGAGATGAGGAAAATGGTGGCTAATGATCCAAGTGAATGCTGGTGGGGTGGTAAGTAAGGATCAGGGGGACCCTATTGGTACTGTGGGTGGGAAGAGAAGGGGTGAGGGCTGAGGGCCCTGTCAACCAGGTTGGTTAAAATCCTCCTTTGAGGAAGAAAGTGAATATTTTGGAGGCCCCCTCATCAAATACGTGTGGCAGATATGGAGGAACAGGGAGAATGAAATGAAGTCTTTACAGGAAGCTAGGTGTGAGGACATATAATCCAGGTTGCTGTGGGTGTCAGTGGGTTTGTAATGGGTATTGGTGAACAGTTTATTTCCAGAAATGGAAATAGAGGTATTGAGTAATACAAAGGAGAAGTCAAAGGTGAACCAGATGAAGGTAAGAGCAGAGTGGAACATAGAACATAGAAGAATACAGCGCAGTACAGGCCCTTTGGCCCTCGATGTTGCGCCGATCCAAGCCCACCTAACCTATACTAACCCACTATCCTCCATATACCTATCCAATGCCCGCTTAAATGCCCATAAAGAGGGAGAGTCCACCACTGCTACTGGCAGGGCATTCCATGAACTTACGACTCGCTGAGTGAAGAACCTACCCCTAACTTCAGTCCTATATCTACCCCCCCTTAATTTAAAGCTATGCCCCCTTGTAATACCCGACTCCATACGCGGGAAAAGGTTCACACTGTCAACCCTATCTAACCCCCTAATCATCTTGTACACCTCAATCAAGTCACCCCTAAACCTTCTTTTCTCTAATGAAAACAGCCCCAAGTGTCTCAGTCTTTCCTCATACGATCTTCCTTCCATACCAGGCAACATCCTGGTAAACCTCCTCTGCACCCGTTCCAATGCCTCCACATCCTTCCTATAGTATGGCGACCAAAACTGCACACAATATTCCAGATGCGGCCGCACCAGAGTCTTATACAACTGCATCATGACCTCAGGACTCCGGAACTCAATTCCTCTACCAATAAAAGCCAGTACGCCATATGCCTTCCTCACCGCACTATTTACCTGGGTGGCAACTTTCAGAGATCTGTGTACATGGACACCAAGATCCCTCTGCTCATCCACACTACCAAGTATCTGACCATTAGCCCAGTACCCCATCTTTTTGTTATTCTTCCCAAAGTGAATCACCTCACACTTAGCTACATTGAATTCCATTTGCCACCTTTCTGCCCAGCTCTGCAGCTTCTCTATATCCTGCTGTAACCTGCCACATCCTTCCTCACTGTCAACAACTCCTCCGACTTTCATATCATCCGCAAACTTGCTCACCCAACCTTCTAACCCCTCTTCCAGGTCATTTATAAAAATGACAAACAGCAATGGTCCCAAAACAGATCCTTGCGGAACACCGCTAGTGACGGCACTCCATGAAGAAACTTTGGCATCAACTACTACCCTCTGTCTTCTTCCATCCAGCCAATTCCTAATCCAAACCTCCAACTCACCCTCAATGCCATATCTCCGTATTTTCTGCAGTAGCCTACCATGGGGAACCTTATCAAACGCCTTACTAAAATCCATATATACCACATCTACCGCTTTCCCCTCATCAACCTCCTTCGTCACCTTTTCAAAGAATTCAATAAGGTTTGTGAGGCACGACCTGCCCTTCACAAAACCATGCTGACTATCCTTGATCACATTATTCCTATCCAGATGTGCATAAATCCTATCCCTTACAATTCTCTCTAAGACTTTGCCCACAACAGAAGTGAGACTCACCGGCCTATAGTTACTAGGGTTATCCCTACTCCCCTTTTTGAACAAGGGAACCACATTTGCTATCCTCCAGTCTTCTGGCACTACTCCTGTAGACAAAGAGGACATAAAAATCAAGGCCAATGGCTCTGCAATCTCCTCCCTTGCTTCCCAGAGAATCCTAGGATAAATGCCATCAGACCCAGGGGACTTATCTATTTTCACCTTTTCCAGGATTTCCAACACCTCTTCTCTACATACCTCAAAGCCATCCATTCTACTTATTTGTGACTCAGTATTCACATCGACGACAATGCCCTGTTCCTGAGTAAATACTGAAGAAAAGTATTCATTCAGTGTCTCCCCAATCTCTTCCGCCTCCACACGCAACTTCCCACTACTATCCTTGACTGGACCTATTCCTACCCTAGTCATTCTTTTATTCCTAACATACCTATAGAACCTAACATACCTATAGAAGTTGGACGTGAAATTGATAAACTTTTTAAATTCCAGGCTAGAGAAGGAAGCAGCATAGATTATATCATTGATGTACCAGAGAAAGAATTATGGGTGATAGCCATAGTAGGACTAGAACAAAGAATGTCCCAGGCACCCACAAAGAGATAGGCATAACTAGGGACCATGCAGGTATCCATGGCCACCTCTTTGACCTGAAGAAACTGAGATCAGTTAAAAGAAATTTTTCTTAGAGTGAGGAAGTGACAGGCAACAGAAAGTTCAGAATAATTTTTGTGGGCAGAATGTAGGTAGGTATTCCACAAAGCAATCGCCCCCTAGTCTGCTTTCATCTCCCCAGCGTAGAGGAGAACACATTGTGAGCAGCATATATGCACTCAGCCAAGCAAAGGAGGGCGGTGCCACATAGAGATAGTTCAGGCCTGTTCTTTAGGAGAAATGGCAAGCCCAGAGACCACCTTGATGGGGGATGAACATGTAAAGGGATTGCATGTCCATGGTAAAGAGGAGGTGGCTGGAGCCCACAAATTGGGAATTCTGAAACTTTCATAAAGTGACAGAAGAACCCCAGATGTAAGTGGGAAGAGATTCGTCAATGGAAAAGAATATCCAGCCAAGATAGGAAGAGATGACTTCTGAGGGGCAGAAACGGGCAGAAACAATGGGTTTGCCAGGCAATCCTCTTTGTGAGTTTTGGGAAGGAGGTAGAAGAAGGCTGTGAAGGATTGAAGGCAGTGAAGGGGAGATTACCAGATAAAATGGGATTAGTGATTTTTGTGGACAGGGTGGCCTGATGGTCAATGGTTGGGTCATGGTCCAGATGGAGATAGGAGGAGGAGCCCAAGACTGAGCACTCAGACTCTGCAATGTAGGGGTCAATGCATCTGACAACAACAGCACCACCCTTGTCAGCAGGCTTGACCACAATGTCAGGGTTGGATCTGACAGTAGGGAGTACAGCCAGTTCAGAGAGGGATAAATTCAAATGAAAGTGAAGGGCAGAGAAATTACCAAAGTCACATTGTTCTCGATAAACAGGTTAAGTGCAGATAAAAAGTTGAGGGAGAGTTCCCAGTGGAGGGAGAGTTTTAGAGGCAGGTGAAGGAGTCTGTGGGATTGGAAGAGAACTCTTGTCCAATAAATGGGCACAGAGATGAATGCGACAGAAGTAGAGTTCAATATCATGCCCTGCCTGAAGTTCATTAATGTTGGGGCACAGAGTAACAAAACTAAGACCTTTACTGAGTACAGAAATCATGCCAATTTTGCTGAACTCATTCCCTTTCCACTCATGTCTCTTACTACTGACCCCATGAACTCTGTCAGAAAATCAAAAATCACTGTCCACTTCTGCATATCCTTCCAGAACATCTGTTTCACAACAAGTGAAGCTAGATTCATTGTTAGTTTTAGCAATTTGATCGATCAAGTTTTGTTAAACATAGATATTAAGAGATATGGAGAAAGGTCTTGCATCTGGAATTGGGTTGCAGGTGTTGCTTTCGTTGAATGGTAGAGCAAACTCAAAGTGCTAAATTGCCTACTCCAGTTCTTAGCCTTCTATAACATCATGACCTTGGCTTAGGGCAATTACATCTTGCACCTTACTTACCTAGTTTTGTTGTCCACCATGCACTTATCCAATCATGATGATGATGATGTTCATCAAATGTCAGTTTTTGCTGTCTTTTCTACTTCTCTGGTGTTTTCTACCACTTTGAGGGTGTTACCTCATTCTACACTTCTGTTATATTATTGATGATTGTTTTGTTACAAATCATTCATCAGAGATTGATTGACTTCATAGGTTAGTTTATTTCAAAGAGGAAGACACTGTTAGAAGTTATGAAGCAGATGTTGTAGCATATAGGCTAATTTCTCAGCTAACGCACACAGCAGACTGATTTGCAGTCACAGCATAGTACACACAGCTCATGGAGTCCTTAAAGTTGAACTTTCTGAAGAGTGGAGTACATATGCAACATCCTTTCCAAAACTGTTTCTGAAAACAATCGAGCCTGAGACTCTACAAGATATATGGAATTTACTGATACATCCAGATCTCACAATGGCAACTTTGTCAGCAGGTACCTTAGATTAGCTGCAGTAATTAGTGACTGTCTTTCCTGTTTGTGTTTTGGATTTATTATGTAATGCATCAGGACAGGCAGGTTGTTGGAAAACTCGAAAAGCCTTATTTCATCCTGAGTTCCAGCTCTCCACTGTATCAGAATATACATGGACCTCATGAGATCTTGATTCAAAGCACATTTTTGCCATGTCAGCTGATTGCCATATACTTTCTGTGGGATCCTGAATACCAAGGTGTTGTCCTATGGGTAATTTTGGAAAATTTGTAAGCTGATTTTTATTGTGCACCTTAGTCACCTTCTCCTTTACAAGCTGTCAAATTTCAAAAAATGCATTTGGGTTACTAAATTGATATGCATTAATTTGCCAAATATAAAGTCTGCCAGAGATAGAGTGATTGCAGTCAGGTGCCTTGCCCTCAAATAAACCATTGAATGTGTGCATCTTGCTTGATCTGCTTACATTTGAGGATTACATTTAATTGTATGTAACTAAATGCATTACATTTAATTATTTGTATGCTATTGTATGTGTACCTTGACTTTAAGAGAGTTCACCTTGAAGGACTTCATTTGTTTACATTTGACTGTGTTAATCAGACATTCGGCTTGACAGTTGGGCCTGAAGTAATGTGGAGAAGAAGTAAAGGATTCATATAATCTTAAGTTCGATATTTCCAATACTGACTATTTCTGTGCTTCAGAGAAGCACTGGTAGTCCTTGTGCCATAGGAAAGGTGTGTGTGTTCTTAATCATTCTCTTAGTGATGAAGACTGTTGAGTGAAATTGGGAATGCATAGCATCAAAAATGAAAGAGACCTGGGGATCCAAGTTGGCGGCGACTCAGCAAGTCTGAGTCTACAGTGCTCCTCCCAAGACTTGGGCAAAGTGGGTCACCCACCCCCACCACACTCACCAAATCATTTAAAATAGCTGTTTAATCTAATTAGTTGTTTAGTATTGAATTTAAACAATTTAATATTCAGTAAAAATGACTAAAGGGAAGGGAGCCCACAGCTCTCAGCAAGCAGGAACCCCTCCCCCACCCTCTCCAGCTGCAGCAGAGGCATACGCAGCTGCCCCAGGGGACTTACCTACAGTGGCGAGCCTCGTGGAAATCATCTCTAAACTGGATGCGAAGATCGACGCTTTTATTGAAGAATCTCGAAGTCAATGGGACTCACTCTTGGCCGCGCTGCAAAAGCACAACTGAGACATTAAGGAAATTGAGCACAGAGTCGGAGGGGCGGAGCTAAAGGCTGCGACCTCCGAAAGTACAGCGTAATCGGCCATGGATCGGGTCCGGACTCTCGAACAGCGAGTCCGGACCTTAGAGAACCACATTGACGACCTTGAGAATCGAGGTCATCGAAAAAATATTCATTTGCTGGGCCTTCCCGAACAGGAAGAGGAAGGCCAGCTTACAGTGTTTCTCGAACAGTGGCTGCCACAGCTTTTAAATTTGGAAGCTGGATCAGGCCAGGTAAGGGTGGAATGGGCCTACCGGGTTACAATACGTGGGCCCGGCTCGAACCAGCGCCCCCGCCCGGTCCTGTTCCGGCGGCAGAGCTGTAAGGAGAGGCAGATACTCCTAGAAGCCTCTAGAAATCTTGGAAAAGATCCCCAAGCCATGATTTATAAAGGTTCCAAGATCATGTTATTCCAGGACTTTTCCCCAGCTCTGGTCCGAAAGAGGAAGGCATTCGATGAGGCGAAGAAGTGTTTAAGGGACTTAAATATTCAGTACACCTTATGCTACCCAGCGACGCTATGCTTTAACCATGAAGGATCCGTGTATAACTTCGGATCGCCGGAAAAGGCTAAGGAATTTTTGTACTCTCTTAGATAAATTGTAAGAGATGATTGATGTTGGTTTGCCTTCCCCCCACTCCAGTTTATATCCCCCCCTTTTCTTTTTTTACCTTACTGTTTAATATTATCTTGGGGGGTGGGGAGAGGGATTTATTTATTTGTTCTCTACTTAACGATTTTCTCCCCCCCTTATTTTTTTTTATTCTATCTGTATATAGGCCGGGAGGTCTAGTTAATGTTGGTGGGGGGAGGTGGTTACATTATTCTATTTTATCTCTGTCTCGAGGAGCGGGGTTGTTTTCCCTTGTTATTTTGTATTATTATATTTAATTATTACTTATTGAGGTTCTAATTTTATAGTTATATATGTTTATAGATGGTATTAACATTACGAAATATATCCAGGTGTTGGTGTGGGTGGGGGGGTGGGGGTATGGTGCTCACTGTTAACTCGAGCTCTGTAGTATATTTGAATTTTCCTCATCCTATTGAGGAGCACCTGGGTCAAGGGTGGGGCACTGGTTGGGAGAGGATACGATGGACCTTTGGAAAGGAAGTGATACCCCCTGGGATCAAGGGGGAAAATCTCCATTTAAATACGTTTTATATTTTTTTATTTAGAAATAGTTTTTTATTATACTGTTGTGAGTGTATTAGAGAGCCTTTATTTTTGTGAATTTTATATGCGCTATGCTCGGGGTGTTCTGGATAGGGTTTCCCCTCCTGAGAGGTCTTGGATTTGCCCGGACAATTATGGTTGATCAGTCGGTTAAGTGGTGCACCTGGAATATCAAGGGGAGTAATTCACCAGTCAAAAGGAAGAAAATATTATCAAATCTCAAGAAAGAAAGGGTTGATATAACTCTCCTACAGGAGACACACTTGTTGGATAAAGAACACTTGAAATTGCGACAGGGTGGATTTGATCAGGCCTTTTTTCTTCTGTTAGCTCAAAAAGCAGGGGAGTTGTTATTCTTATTCGGAAGAATTTCCCTTTCAAAATCGTAAATAAGATAAAAGACAAATCTGGATGATATATTCTGATTAAAGCCCTTATAAATGGAGAGAAATATGGGATTTTAAATTTGTATTGACCCCCGGCACATCCTTTTAAATTTATAACGGAAGCCTTCTCAAAATTGATGGCTCTCGGTGCCCGTCATACAATTATAGGGGGAGACTTTAATTGTATTATGGATCCGGAAATAGACAGGATTCCCAAGAGTACTGCAGGAGTATCTCCCAGATCTAGACAATTGGTGGATTTGAACAAAGAATTAGGATTAGTAGATGTATGAGATGTCTTCATCCACAGGGCAGAGATTTTTCTTTTTACTCCAATCCACATAAATGTCATACCAGAATTGATATGTTTTTTGCCCCCTCAATTTTTTTAAATTCCATATCATAAAATAGGTAGTACAGCAATTTCCGACCACGCTGCTGTATATATGGAAATCAAGGCGAGGAACAATGGGACATCCCCTCGGCATTGGCGTATGGACCCCTTCCTAATGAAAGATAGTAAATTTGTAAAGTACTTCTCTCAAGAATTTAAAACATTTTTTAGAAATTAATTTAGGTACGGCTAGCAACCCATCAATGATGTGGGAGACCATCAAAGTTTACGCGTGAGGTTTGATCATCTCATACTCAGCGACCCAGAAAAGATTAAAGGGAGAACAACAGCATCTGCTCGAAGCTCGCTTAAAAGCAGCTGAAACAGCATACGCTGATATACCTTCTATTATCAAATTGCAAAGGATTACGGCCCTTAGGACAGCTCTAAAACACCACGCTTACCCAAACGGCTAAGAGGGAAATATTATTTGCAAAATAAAGGTTATATGAATTTGACTACAAACCGGGTAGATACTTAGCATTTCTTGCAAAGAAAAAAAAGGTCCCTCAAACTATCAAGTCTATCAAGGAAGGTACAGGTATTTTGACTCATGATCATAAAAGGATTAACGCAATCTTCAGAAAATTTTATTCTGATTTATATAAATCGTAGGATTGTGAAGACAGGACTACGAGGATGCAATCATTTTTTAAAAATTTGACCTTTCCAGACCTAACTCCGGAACAGGTATCGGTCTTAAATGCTCCCCTAACAGTCTAAGAAATACTTGACACAATCAGGCAACTTCAGACCGGTAAGGCACCTGGCCCAGATGGCTTTCAAGCTGAATTCTATAAAGAATTTACAGGAATATTGGCTGGTCCATTTATGGACATATATAACTACGCATACAGTCAGGGCTGTCTCCCGCCTTCGTTGAAAGAGGCAAATATCTCTCTTATCCTTAAAAAAGGAAAGGATCCAGAAGATTGCACGTCACACAGACCAATATCCTTGCTAAATGTAGATCTTAAAATCCTTTCTAAAACGTTAGCACTGAGACTAGAAAGGGTATTGCCACATATCATAAAGGAGGATCAGACGAGGTTTATTAAGGGCCGTAGATCATCCAATAATATTAGAAAAGTTTTGAATATGATTCAAGCCTGTCATCAGGGAAAGATACCAGGAGTAGTAGTCTCATTAGATGCAGAAAAGGCATCGATAGGGTTGAATGGTCATATTTGTTTTACACATGGAAAGGTTTGGCGTTGGAAAGGTGTTTACCAAATGGATCTCAACATTGTATAGTGATCCCAAAGCAGTTGTGGTTACCAATGGATTAGGTTCGGATAGCTTCAGTGTGGATGGGGCTGCCGTCAGGGATGTCCTCTCTCGCCATTGTTATTTATGCTAATAATTGAACCACTAGCAGAAGCTATACGAGCTGATCCTAATATAACGGCCCCGAGGATTGGTACAGGTAAACATAAAATTACCCTTTATGCAGATGATGTTCTTCTATTCCTCAGTAATCCTCTGATGTCCATACCTCGCTTAATCCAAGTTATTAATATATTTAGTGCATTCACAGGCTATAAAATTAATTTCTCAAAATTAGAGGCTATGCCAATGGGTGGCCTTGCTATGATACCCCACTTAGTGGACGGATCCCACTTTCCCTTTCGGTGGTCCCTGGAGGGTTTCTTATATTTAGGCGTTTTTATTGCCCCAGTATTTGGTCAGTTACACAAGGCTAACTTTGTGCATTTATGGATAAGGCAGGACCTCCAGCGATGGGGAGACCTTCCAATTTCGTGGCTGGGTAGAATAGCACTAATTAAAATGAATGTCCTGCCCATCTCCTATACCCTATGATAATGCTTCCGGTGATGCTGCCGAGGCTGGCACTACGTAAATTATGTGGCTGGTTGGGTTCCTTTATCTGGAATCATAGATGGCCCCTCCTTAAGCTGAAGAAGCTACAGCTTCCACAGGCAAGGGAAGGATTGGACTACCCAGATTTAAGAAAATATCAGTTAAGTTCCCTATTAAGTTGCATACTGATTGGGTCTTGTCTGACCCGCAATCAATCTGGCTGGACATCGAGGCTTCTCAAGTAAAATGCCCATTTATTAACCTTTTATTTTCAGACAAGAGGAAAATCATTACGGATCACTGTAAAAACCCTATAATACTAAACACAATTAAAGCTTGGAATATAATGCGGCAAAATGAGGGCAACTCACATAAAACATCCCCCTATGCTCCGATAGTGGGAGCATGGGGATTTCAACCGGGGTTTACAGATGCCACTTTTAAACTCTGGAGATCCAGGGGTATAAAGGAGGAGAAAGTGAGGATTGCAGATGCTGGAGATCAGAGCTGAAAATGTGTTGCTGGAAAAGCGCAGCAGGTCAGGCAGCATCCAAGGAACAGGAGAATCGACGTTTCGGGCATAAGCCCTTCTTCAGCCCTTCCTGAAGAAGGGCTTATGCCCGAAACGTCGATTCTCCTGTTCCTTGGATGCTGCCTGACCTGCTGTGCTTTTCCAGATCCAGGGGTATCTCATGTTTAGGGGACCTATTTAAAGAAGGGATCCTGATGTCTTTTGAACAGCTGCGTCAGAAATTCGGATTACCTAATGGAGACCTCTTTCGATACTTCCAAAGTCGAGATTATATACAGAAGAAGACTACGTTATTAGATAGTCTTTTTAAATCAGATAGAGAATGTAGAGTGCTACGACCAATGGGGGTATCTTCTGTCAGTACTATTTATAATTTACTACATGATGAAGTATCGGGAGATATGGACAATCTGCTTAAAACATGGGATCAGGATTTGGGACTAGAAATCTCTATAGAAACGTGGAATGACATTTGGGAAAACGCCAGAAGAATCACCATCTGCAACAGAACTCAGGCTATCCAGCTGAAGATACTTCATAGGGCCCATATAGCACCGGATTGATTGGCAAAATTTAAGGCAGGAGCATCTCCAATGTGTCCCAAATGTAAAATAGAGGTGGGCACTCTTGTACATTGCTTATGGACCTGTCATAAGATCCGTAGATACTGGACTAAAGTAGCAAGTACCCTGACAGAAATTTTAGGAACAGAAATTAAAGTGGACCCTGTATCTCTCCTTTTAGGCTTTTCGAACTTACCCTCCCTGGATATGCACGGAAAGAGATTATTTTCTATTCTCTCTTTCAGTGCAAGGAAAAATATTTTGGTAAACTGGGTGGCTGAGGGCCCTGCTGGACTTTCAAATTGGCACAGATTAATTATGGAATGTATTCCCCTTGACTTCCTTACAAATATGGTGCACCAAAAGACCGAATTATTTCATAAAATAAGGCAGCCCTTCTTGAATTATATAAATACAGATATTTCGGCTATCCTAACAAGGGCTTTTATTTAACTGAGATTGCGAACCTGGCTGCTCCAGGGCCCCTTGGGGGAGGAATCCCGCACGAATACGGGTTTTGTTATATTTGATGTTAACACATTCCGAGCATGTATCTCACTACCCAATTTCTGTGTTATCCGTTGGGTTTTTTTTTCTTTCTCTTAGTTGAATAATGTAAGAGACTAAATTATACACTCTGGTTAGTTGTAGGTTAGATTAGTAGTTAGTTGAGTTCTTTTTCCCTCGGTATTTTTCTTTTGTTAAATGTTTGTTATTATTTATTTAAGATTTAATTGTATATCAATGTTTATACTTGAGATTTTTGTTTATTTTTGTAAACTTGTAAAAATGTTAAATTTCCAATAAAAATATCTAAAAAAAAAATGAAAGAAATCTAAACATTTTAAAGATCATCTTTCTCTTCAGGAGACTTTTATTCCCTCTATTTGACTTGAATCTGGGAATTATGCCTGCACTGGAATAAAATGTTATCATGTTGATGTGACATTTCTGACTGTTGAATACCAATCCTTTCTTGTGTGCTTTTTGCATCAATAAGGGCAGATTGTGATCATGTTTTTACTTTGTACTTCTTACTGTAGCAATATAATCAGTGATGCAGAAGAATCATGATACAGTCCATGTGAGCATGAAATAATTCCTGGTTAAAGCATAGCATGATTATTGAAAATTATGACATTTTCCAAATGGGGTACGGAATATAGTGAGCATTTTGGACTCCTCTGCAAGATGTATTGATTCATAATCATATTTTGAGAAGAATTTCAAGCCTGAAAATCGCTAAAATGAGTATTTTGTAAGGCCATTGTTGCAAAGCTGTGTTTAGATGTCGTGGATCAAGATATATTGTCAAAGATCCATCAATCTTCATGATGTATGTCATTGAACTACACCAATCTGTTTGCTTCTGTACTCTGTGAATGATTCCATCTTGCTCCATCTTGTCCAACTTGTTCCTCATTTTGTCTTTTAAGTAGACGTTGTATTGACGTAGTGGCCAATGGACAAGTTTGCATTTATCTTCGAGTACGAGGTTACAGCTCCCTTAAAATTGCCAATTTCGTCAAAACATTCTGAATATTTTGACATTAAATCATGAATTGAAGTAGCAAATAAAGCTTCTGAGTTTGATTTCCTTTCTATTGTCTAATTCCATGCATTGTGATGAGTTTAGGTCATAGCATTCTGGTAAAACTGCAACTGCTGACCAGCACTGTCTGGGATGTAGAAAATCTGCCACATCCAGGCAGGATAATTCTACCTGCATTCTAACATTATTGATGCTGCACATGGAATTAGTGAACAAGTTTTACAGTCATAGATTTGATCTTGGCTTTCCACATCTGAATTTATAATAGTGTTAAATTGACATTTCTCCTCATGTCAACTTTAGACAGCAACAAATAGTCACCAGTTTTCTAAAGACATATGATATGAATTTTTGTGAACACTTCAAATGAAATGATGACATTGATATTTTCCACCAGATTGGCCAAGTGGAACATGTGTTCACCACTCTTTGCCTTGAGATTTATATCTCCAGACTCTGGTTTGATGATTATTTCTTGCGTATGCCTTTGTTGAAATACCAGATGATCTTCATTATACCTTCATTGTATACCATCTATCCCTTTGTAACTGCTTCAGCAATGGTTCCAGTGAGCTACTTTTGTCAATGACCTGTCTGCACATGCCTTCCAAAATTAATGAAAATCTGGGTGCATGCAGAAGGCTATCCATTCCACATGTCTTGCTCCATTTGGTTATCCCAGTGATTCAGTCAATAGTCACGTTTTGTACTTAGAACTTTTGAGCTTCATCAACCTATAGGGTTGTTTTACACTTAAGTAAGTCTTCACTTTGCTGAGCAAATTATTCTGGAAAGCATCTAGGGGGTTGGGTGAGTTTAGAAAATCAATAATTCTGTTTGTTAGCTCCCCAAATTAAAAATCGCATAATAAGCTTTCTTCTCTGCATCTGAACACCAAGTGAACCATGAATTTGATAGACTGTTGTCTAAATGGCATGATTTCTAGTCAATAAAAATAGAAATTTAATCTGACAATGAATTGGTCTTTCAATGTGGTCCATGTCTTTTCGGAATCTTTTTAGCACTTCAGCTGTTAATCTTGATCTAATATATCTACATAGACCTTTGCTAAACAATGTTAAAAGCTTATTTTTTCTGAATGGACATGCCCAAATCTAGAAAGAAGAGCTCTGAATGCGGTTAAACACTTTAAAGTATGTTAAGGGATCAGTTGTCCCAATCTAAAATAAAGAATGTTGTGGACTTTCTGTCAATATGCCTTTGACCTTTGTTGGCTATCGATGGGCCTCACACACACTGATCACTTCCTTTCTCAAGTGAGTTAAATTTGTCTCTCCATTGTTTACCAGAAAGCAGTGATTTTACACATACAAATGCTGTAATGATCAAAGATGCAGTGCATTGTTTCATGTGCTTTAACATGAGTTTTCTACTGCTGCCTACTATGTCATGTTAATGATAATGGTCAAGCAATCAATAGGTCACTATGGGGTGACACGGTGGCTCAGTGGTTAGCACTGCTGCCTCACAGCACCAAGGTCCAAGGTTCGATTCCAGCCTTGGGCGACTGTCTGTGTGGGGCTTGCACATTCTCCCTGTGTCTGGTGTTAGGTGCATTAGTCAGAGGGAAATAGGTCTGGGTGGGTTGCTCTTCGGAGGGTTGGTGTGGAATGGTTGGGCCGAAGGGCCTGTTTCCACACTGTAGGGAATCTAATCTAAAGTTCACTATGGATTCATTAACAACATAGATTAGCAGTATGGCAGACCAGCAGTATTAACTGTACTCCACCTTATACTTATGAAACAGACATTACAGCATATTAACTGATTTCTTGCACACAAACAGCAGACTAACTGGCATGTGGATTCACAACATTATACAGAATTTGAAGTCCTTAAAGGTGAACTCTCTTAAATTCAAGGTATGCATACAATAGCTACTCTGAGCCTCACCAATTACTTATCTGAATCTATAACCACTCACATTGTTCATTCACCTTCATGTCCCACTTTTTTCTGTATCTATTCCTCTCCTCAAATTCTTTCCAGTAACATGTTCAAACTCACAACTGTTTAACATTTGTGTTCCATTCATCTCTATTAAAAGCAGTTATTAATCTGCTCATATCCTTACCTTTGTCTTTGATGCCTTTGTTCCTGGTTAAAAACTTCATTGTCTCCTATCCTAGTTATTTCTGGTTTTGAATTTATTTTTACATATTTATATTGAATAGCTTCAGTTAGTATCAATAGATACTTTGTCTGTGTTGCATCGTTAAGTATTTTTATTATTGGAAATAGTTTTGGAGGAGCAAAGAAACAATGGACACATAAGGAAATACATTGAAACTAGAGCCTAGAGGAAATAGCTGTGATACACTTCACTGTACGAAAACTGTTAGCAAAAACATAATAGGAAGTGTAAGATGATAATTGCATTAAAAGACTATCGACATCACAGCAAGTATCATGTTCTGTTATCAAAGATTAGCTATAAATTTAGTATAGATAAGGGAAATGCATTATTTGGTTTTATTATAACTTCAAAGAATATTGAGTGATGTATCTAACCTGACTTTATGCCAATAAATGATTAGTTTCTAGTGCAGTACTTTTGAGCTAGATTCAATATTAGGCAAAATCAAGCAGCAAATTTCCTCAGAGATCATAAAGTAGACTTTATGAATTTGTGCTCTTGGCAAGGAGATTTGACATGAAGAGAGGAATTCAAGCATTGAGGTCAGGCTTTAGAAGATACATAATAAGAATGTAAATGCATTTAATAAAATGTCATATGGGGTGACTTAGGTAGGTTAATTTACCCACCTTGGTGCATCCAAACATCATATCACATGTGCTGTGCCTGGAGACAGTTTCTTGTTTTATGATCTACTTTGTTTCATCTTGGCAAAAGTGAGGACTACAGATGCTGGAAACCAGAGTTGAGATCAGAGTGGTGCTGGAAAAGCACAGCAAGTCAGACAGCATCTGAGGAACCCTGATGAAGGGCTTTTGCCCGAAATGTCGATTTTCCTGCTCCTCGGACACTGCCTGACCTGCTGTGCTTTTCCAGAATCACTCTGATCTAAACTTTGTTTCGTCTTGAACCATTCTCATGGTGTTGTTTGTCAGTGATGAGCTGCTATTGTTTTCCACTTCCAAGTGAAAAGCTAGAATAGGAATCAAACTTATCCTGTTGGCATTACCCTGAATCACACTCTAACTGTTATCTGTGCTAATCAGCTCCCTTATGTAAATAATATTTCCAAACTTTATAGAACATAACCACTCAGATAATTTGCAGGATGAAGTTTTTGGATTAACTTCACTTTTCCTTACTCTCTTTGAAATGAACAGGAGTCCTTGTTCTGGATATTGTTGCGCTCAGTCCACAGCATTATGACACTTTCAGATTTCACTCAGTTTGAAAGCACTAAATTGCTTCCATCACAGGTCCATCAACTTACAATGATTCCAGGTTCAAGAGGTTAGGATGGAGTTCAACTTTTAGTTTGTGCATCAGATGAATGATACAACTGTGCTGCCTTCTCAATGTTTGAGGAAAGAAACACAAGCTATTTCACAGCCATGCCTTAACAACATTTTACCTGCAATTTGTAAAGTGCTTAACTTTAAGAGCAGCTGCATGTTAGGGTTTAAAGGGTGGAAGTCTATGATGTGGTTAGTGAAGGAAGCATAGATTGATTAGCAAGCAGGGAGTTGCATATTTTTATTGGGCCCACATTTTCAGAGCAGTCATACAGAACCTCTTTTAAGGATGTACACCCATATAGACATTCTTTGTCTACTCGTACTTGGAAAAAAACAATGTAGGAAGCCAATTTGTACACGATATGCTAAGCTCATTGCATCAATTTTCAGAGTGCTACCATCTCCTTCCTTTCTTGTAAGACACCAATAATTCAAATATATAGAAAAATAAATAGAAAAATGGTTAGGTAGATACCCATAAACTATATTTAAGCATTCAAAGAAATAAAAAAGAGTATCCTTTTATTGAGTTAACATTTGAAATTTCATTCAGTCATCGGATACATTTTATAGGTGAAGATTTGACAAATGTAGCCCAAGTATATCAGGATTTGCTGCAACTTTATCCTGTTACCAAATCAGAAAGCCTCAGAAAATGTCCAAAAACATAACATTATAATTTAATGACAGCATTATGCCTTAGGTACAGATTTGACACAGGTACCTCCTTTGAAGCAGCGTGAGCTAAAAACACTGCCAACTGCACTTCAGTCTTGAATTGTGGAAAGGTAGTTCACATGCACATGAAAATACAAGTGAAAGGTTCCATTCACCACAGTTTAAGTACTGTCAAAAGTTTAACTTCAGTGAAGGGCTGACTGTTCTCTAAACTCTCTGGTCTGTTAATTGTAAGTAGTTTATTCAAGAACTTTTAAAATATTTAAGGTTGCAATGTAAAATGTTCTTGTTTCATTTGGTGGTGGTTACTACTACTGCAACTACGAAGCTCAAATGATGATCTCATGTCCAGTGAACAAAACCCAACTGAGGCTGGTTTGGCTTCAGTTATGCTGTATATTTTGTATCATAGCACATGTGGTGTATTTTATTCCATTCAACAAAGAGACCAAGACGTTATGCGAGAAGCAGCACCAGGCTTACCTTAAATGAAAGTGTCAACCAAGTGAAACTACAAAACAGGAAAAATTGCTCATCAACTAATGGAAACAGTGCAATATACAGGCTATAACCAATGAAACAGATCTAAGCTCTAAAGTCCTACCACATGCAGTCAGCAAATGTGATGGACAATGAACAAACTCATAGAAGGGAGAGGCTCCACAAATATCCGCATTGTCAATGATATCAGAGCAAAAGACAAGATTAGAGTACAGTATTTGTATCCATCTTCAGTCAGATGATGATCTGTCTCTATGATGATCCAACAACAATACTGAACACTTGTGCTCCAGAATTAGCTGCAGTCTTGCCAAGCTGTTCCAGTATAGTTACAGCACTAGTATCTACCTGGCAATGTGGAAAATTTCTCAGTTGTGTGTCCTGTGCACAAAAAAAGGATAAATCCAACATGACCAATAATCAATGTGATTCAATGAGTCATCCACAATGCTTTTAAATAGCAGAAGAATAACCTGCTCACTGATGCTCAGTTTGGGTTCCATGAGAAATTACTACAGCCTTATTACAGGCTTGGTTTGTAGACAACAGAGTTGAATTCCAGAGGTGAGGTGGGAATGACTGCCCTTGACATCAAGACCACATTTGACCAAGTGTGGCATTAAGGAGCCCTAGCAAAACTGGCTTCAATGGGAATCATGGGGGAATCTCTTTGGGGGTTGGAGTCATATCTGGCACAAGGGAAGAAAGTTCTGGTTGTTGGAGATCAATAATCTGAGCTTCAGGATATCACTGCAAAAATTTATCTAGATAATGTCCTGAGCCCAAGCACCTTGAGCTGCTTTATCAATGATCTTCTCTTCATCATAAGGTCAGAAGTAGGGATATTCACCGACAATTGCACAATGAGTAGCACTATTTACAACTCCTCAGATTCTGAAACAATCCAAGTCCAAATGCAGCAAGCCCTGGCCAACATTCAGGCTTGGGCTGACAAGTAGCAAGTAACATTCACAGCTCACAAGTACCAGGCAATGACCATCCCCAACAATATCATTAAGCATCATTGACTTTGTCACTATCATCATCCAGGGGTTGTCATTGACCAAAACTTCAGTCCATATATATTGTGGTTACAAGAGCAATTCAGAGGCTAACACATGAAAACATTTGTATTTTGCCTGAATATGAATAGCAGATTACAAAAGACATTACATGAAAATCTGAAGAGGATTTACATGATGTAATGGTCATAATGTGTGACATGGGGCAGCATGGTGGCTCAGTGGTTAGCACTGCTGCCTCACAGCGTCAGGGACCCAGGTTTGATTCCTACCTCGAGTGACTATCTGCGTGGAGTTTACACATTATACCTATGTCTGCATGTATTTCCTCCGGGTGCTCCAGTTTCCTCCTACAATCCAAAGATGTGCAGGTTAGCTGAATTGGCCATGTTAAATTGCCCATAATCAGGGGTAAATATAGGATAAGGGAATGGGTCTGGGTGAGTTACTCTTCAGAGGGTCAGTGTGGACTCGTTGGGTCAAAGGGCCTGTTTCCATACTGAAGGGAATCTAATCTAATTTAGAGTGGTGCTGGAAAAGTACAGCAGTTCAGGCAGCATCCAAGGAGCAGTAAAATCGACATTTCGGGCAAAGCATCAATTTTCCTGCTCCTTGGATGCTGCCTGAACTGCTGTGCTTTTCCAGGACCACTCTAATCTAGACTCTGGTTTCCAGCATATGCAGTCATTGTTTTTACCTAATCTAATCTAATTGCCTTCCCTAAAAATACAGAGGGTTGGCAAAAAAGTTAGGGAATTTTGTAAAACTCAGGATTATACTTTCTAAGCCACAACTAGATACATGGGAACTGCACATTCCGCTCCAAGCCACTCACTATCCGGACTTGGAATTGTATTACCATTTTTTGTAACCTGGGACTTCCTCTCTAACAGGATTGTGGGGACATCAATATCAAAGTGACTGCAGCAGTTCAAGAAAACATCTCTTGCCGACTTTCTCAAAGACAACTAGTGATGGCCATTAAATGCTACCCAAGACAGCTAGGCCAACATCCTATGAATGAGAAAAAGATTGTTATAATTTAGATGCACTACCTGCAAGGATGGCAGAAGCACACTCAATTGTACTTTTCAAAAGAGAATGAGTTTTGTTTGTTCATGGGATGTGGGCATCACTGACTACACCAGCATTTATTACCTGATTGTAATAGCCCACACAGCAGTTGAGGCTAGCCACATTGCTGTGGTTGGTAGGCAAGTGGCAGATTTCCTTTCCCAAAGGTCATTAGCAAATTTGATGGGTTTTTATAACAATTTCACCAACTCTTTTGATTGAATTACAATTTAACCATCCACCATGGTGAGATTATGAACCCAGCCTGGGAATATGGATTTCTAGTACCATGACATCATTACTCAGCCACTCCATCCCATTCCTTCCTTGAACAGAAGGAATTGCAGGATGATGGGAAAGGCCAATGGAGTGTAGTTAATTGATAGCTCTTTCAGAAAGCTTGCATAAACATAATAACAAAAAGGCCTTCCTCTATGCTGTAAAATTGTCTATTTCTATGGCTTAAATCCACAATCAGGTAATAAAGGATCTAAACTGGATCAGACAAAAATTATCTATTTACCTTCTCTTGATTTTTTGAGATAATCTTCCAACTGAGTATCCTTCCACACTCAGTTATCATAAAAATTTACAGGGAAATCAGTGAAGTAAGTCTAAACTCCCTTGTTTACAACATTATCTGCTGTATTCTGGTAAGAAGCTAAATGATTTGAACCTTCATCAAAATGTTATGGAGAGAAGGTAAGTGTGAAAGAGAATTGGAGACAGCGGAGTGGCGTGTTAGGTGGATGGTGTGTGGATGAATGGAATGGCTAGTGGATAAGGTGGAAGCTGGGTAGAGAGGCAAGTGGTGAGGTGGATAGTTGGATGAAGAAGGGTTATCAGGTTGGGTCAGTGATAGGGGGGTAAGGGAGGGGTTGTTGGGGGAGTTGGGGGAAGTTTGAGATCAAGGAGAGCAGTTAGTTTTATTGTTACCCAGGTGTTAGTGTAGGACTTTTCTGTTCAGCATTCCCTCAGTAACTAATCAGGTGAGTAAGTTAGAACTGTCCAAACTCTAACTCAGGGTCAAATATTTTGTGCGAGTTCTTGTGTGAGTTAATTCAACTCTATTAAGGGACAGTACTTCAAAAAATGCTTAGCCTTGGTATCAATTGTCAATAAATACTCTTCGTTTCTTGATGGTAAACCTTATCTCAGGGGTAATTGCTTTGGAAGGTTAACAGATTTAAGAGATGTCAACGTATGATCCAGGCTGGAATTTCAGTGTAGTACTACATGAATGTGGCATTGTTGGAAGTATTAAGTTTTTTGCCTTAATCAACAACACTAAACCAGATTGTCCAATCATGATTGTTTATGTAATTTGGCTACGAAATTTCCTGAGATTTCAAGGGTAGCTTTACTTCAAAAATAACATAATTGCCTTTAAGTACTTTAGGAAGTCTCGAGGTCATGAAGGGTTTCAATAAACACAAGTACTTTAGTTAACATTGGTAATACTTTTGTTCAACAATAATGATTTCTTAAAACTATTAGTATTCTTACTGAGAACAAATAAATGAATGGCAAAGACAGAATGTTATCGGTTTTATATTGTTTCCTGGAAATTGTATTTCAGAAATATAATTTACATCAAACTTGGACTTAAGTGAAGAATTACCATTTGAATACTAAATTATATTTTCATAAAGTACTATTTCACAGCATTACAGAGAATTTTATATATGCAATCTTTATAAATATTATTGTATTAATTTTTCTGTAAATGTATTCATCACAACTTCATTTCTTTTGACAAAGAGGCATTGTGTCCAAGATATATTGCTATCCTGATGAAAAAAAAACTGCAGGATTTATACTTCTAAAATTCATATTACTTCTATATAAGTTCTATGGTACTAACTTATTTATTTTCTCATTTTCTTTTTTATTAATTTTTGAATATTCTTTATTGCAGAATGCATAATTTATCTAATCTGACATCACTATTTTTGTCTGATTAGCAATCTTCATAAGTAGGCCATTTAGGAACTAGACTATGCCTATGAATTACCACTCTTTAGCACTTTCAAGGTAAATTCCATTGATGTGGTTTAAATATTTCTGAAATCACTCGATTTTGGCTTAAATATATTGTCATTGGCAAATGTTCAATTTTTAATAATTTGAGGCCTTGTTAAATCAACCTTACAACAAGGTAAATACATTCATGTATAAATAAGAGTGCAGATTAAACTATTTTAATTCACTGAATCCATAATCTTGTTTGCTTCACATCAGCTCTAGTTTTTCATCAATTTATATTTTTCTTCAAATTGTCCATTTGATTATGGTAGTTTGACATGAACTGTGACATTCAGCATAAGCAAAACAAGTGCGAAGTTGGCTTTAAAGGAAATCAAAAGGCATGGGAGCAGAATTAGGCCATTCAGTCCATCAATTCTGCTTCATCATTCAATGAGATCATGGCTGATCTGATAATCCTGAACTCCACTTTCCTGCGTTTTCCCTCACAACCCTTGGTTTCCTTACTGATTAAAAAATGTTTCTCTCAGCCTTGAATATGTACTTAATGACCCAAGCTCAACAGTTCTCTGTGGTAAAGAATTTAATTGATTCACAACTTTCTGAGAAAACAAACGTCCTGATCTTTGTCTTAAATGTGTGGCCGCTTATTCCCTCTGGTCCTAGACTCTCCCACAAAGGAAAACAACCTTTCTGCAGCTGTCCTGTCAAGTCCTCTAAGAATTTTGCATCTTTCAATAAGCTTGCCTCTCATTGTTCTATATTCCAATGGAAAGAGAGATTTCCTGTACTAAGTATGCTTGTCCCTAACATCACCATTTCTAAATGCTCTGATTTAAATATTTCTAAATCACTTGATTTTGTCCACTGGCAGAAGTTCCATAGACACATTGCTTGAAAGTACTGGCCAATTGAGTCCATTTATTGTATCTTAACTCTTCCCATAACTTATGTTACTTTCTATGGTCTTTTGGAAAGCCACAATGGGTGAATGGGTCAGTGGCTGTATGAATAAATAGGTAGGGTAATAGATGGGTGGGTAAGTGGGCAGAATAGCAGGTGAGACAATCAGGTCAGAGTGGTGTATTGGTCAGTGAAAATGGTCAAGAGGACATGCCAGTGAGGAGTTGTATCTTGAAAATGTCAGAACAAGGTAAGGGCATAGTTTGCAGGTCAGAGGACAGTCCAGTCGGGTTCATGGTGTCAGGTCAGGTTTAATCAGGGTCAGATTGTGGTGGAGGCTAAGGGGATGATGTTGGCGGACAGTCAGTTTGAAGAGTTTCAGTGGTACAAACACAAAGAATGTTGGAGAAACTCAGCAGGTTTTGCAGCTTCTGAGAAACAGAAACTGCCTCCAGCCAGATATGACTCTTCTTCAGAATTCAGAACTTCCAACTACCAGACCTGCAGAGTTACTCCAGCATTCTCTGTGTTTCAGATTTCCAGCACCTATATTTCCATCTTCCTTGGGAGTTCAGTGGTTATCAATTCTATTCTACCTTTTGAGTAGCAAAGTGGCTCAGTGGTTGGTACTGCTACCAGGGATCTGGGTTTGATTCCAGCCTTGGGCTACTGTTTCTGAGTTTGCACATACTCCTTAGGTTTGTGTGGATTTACTCTGGGTGCTCTGGTTTCTTTCAAGTCCAAAGAGACAGGCCATGTAGATTAGCCATGGGAAATGCAGGATGACAGGGTGGATTGCTTTTCAGAGGGTCAGTGTGGACTTGATAGGCCACATGGTCTGCTTCCACACTGCAACGATACCCTGGGTGTTAAAGCAGGTTCCAATTCTCTCATGTTAATGGTTATCCAGGAAAATGAGATGAGGTAGAACCCTTGCAATGGCAACAAATGTTGCACATCTCTCCTGTACGTGCTAACACCACAGGGACAGCATATGAATCCGTCCCCAGTTGCACTTCAGTTCTCCAGCTGTTCCACTAGAAGAAACCATAATATTGCGGAATAAATGAAAGTCAGCAGCAAAGGAACAAGCCAAACCGTTGATTTACAGAAAGCAAGTGAAACATGAAATGTGTCAAATGGGGAAAGGTTACTTAACGGAACATGACAGGGGCATGGACTGCAGCGGTTTCAGGAGGCAGCTCGCTACCCCCTTCTCAAAGGCACTTAGGGACAGGCAATCAGCGACACCCAGGTCCCACGAGTCAGTAAAGACAGACTTGAATCCCAGTGCTGGATAAGTTACTTTGGAGAAATAGAAGCGACTATATGTATCATAAAACATTATCGCAGAGACTTAAATGATTTAATTTAAATATGTTTCCCAATGAGCAGTCTTATATTTCAATGTGCACGTAGAAAATTGGTGCCGTATTATAATTTAGATCTTTGAGGTTGAGTTGACCCCGCTTGTAGCACACCGAAACCTAGACATTAATCACATATCTGTGCCCTGCCTCACTAACACAACACAGCAGTGAGAAACCCGGGTTAATAGCTTTGCTCATTAGTGCACTATGGTTTGGCATGTTGAAAGGGAAGGGCAGTTGTTGAAAGTGCTGCTATCTCAAACTGCCCATCTCTGCTGCGGGAAGCAGGGAGCGGGCGGAGCCGAGCCCTGGGTGGGACCTCCCTCACCTTTTCGTCTCCTGCCAGAGGCAAACAGGAGATCAAACTTCTCTTGGTGGGGGGTGGAAAAACAACTCGGATAGCAGAGAGATGTTGAAAAGGGATTAAAACCACCCCGCCACTACACACGCACACAAGAAATAATGCCCTGTGAATTTGCGTAGAAGGGAGAGGGCATTGGTAATGGTAACGTGCCCATCAATAAGACTGCCCAAAGCCCAAAACGCTAAGGGGAAAGCATCTGGACGCCTCACTGCACCGTTCAAACCAATGGTTAGGTGGGATTCAAAATAAAGTCTTCCCTTGTTCAGCACCTGACCAGGTCCAAGGAGAAAGGAAACCAAGGCGGGGCCCCAGACTGTGCAATCAGCTCTGCCAAAGATGTCTGGGGCAAGCCTGGCCCCATTAAAAACTCCGACCTCCGCCCTCTTTTATTGGCCTGGGGAGACAGCAATGAGCGAAGCTGCCCCATGCTGCCCTACTCCCCACCGCCCATCTCCCCCCCCCCCCCCCCCCCACACACACACACACACACACACTGCCTGGCGGGATGGGGAACATGTCCCTGCCGGTTTATAGACGCCGCTTGTCGTAAGCGGCAAACTGGCAGAGATCAACACTCCGGCAAAACGATTCGGTGCGATCGCCCGGCCGTGCATTTGGCCGCGCACTCGCGAAATCAGTTCCCGCGGAAAACGGCACATTTCATTTCCAGAAGGACACAAAACAAGGGAACAACTTTTCACTTTCATGAAACTCGAGAAAGTCGGGTGGTCGGCAGGGAAAAGGCACCGCGCGGGTTGTTTCTAAAGTTGTCTCTCGAGGAGAGAGTATAGCAATCCTGAATTGGGCGAATTTAATGAAAAGTGCATTTGTAAGGAAGTCACAGCCGACTCTCAAAGAGCGCACTGTGCTGAAATATGAAGTGACTTCCTTTTACTGGGCAGACTGGCTGAATGTAAACCTGACTTATTATTAGCTCTGACTGTTAACGTATGTATGTCCTGCGATGTTTTCTTGGTGGGAACGTTGCATTGAACATAGGAGCCCAGTTACATCCCTGGGTAAATAGAGAGAGTAAAAACCGGACAGCCCACACACTGTGCCAGGGTATCCTGCGTTAATCACCGCAGTTACACAACCCTGGCCGTTGTCAGTGTGTGGAGCCAGTTCAGAATAAACAAGCGAAGGAAAGAACAGTCACTAAAGAGACCGCGTTTGAGCTCATAAAACACCTCTGTGTTCCTGAGGAGATCTGCCTCTGCTGTTCCTGGCTATCTCTTCAGACCTTCCCTTTTTAATCGAGTTTACCCATCTCCTATACATTACCGAACTCTGCACCCCTGTTGCTGGTTTCACTTCCCTATTTCATTATTGGTTAGGATGAGGTAAGGATTGTATTACAATCAGATATAACTTCACATTTCCCACCAATAGTTCTCTTGCTCTTCGAAACTTTACCCGTTAAAGTTTCTCGACTATTTCTGAGCCTCACAGGCGGGACGTAACTGTTTAATGACGTGGTGGCCATTTCCTCCGGGTGGGGAGAAGTGTCTTCCTCCTTAATGGACCAAAATCCCCCACACCCAGAGCAACAGGCGGGCATTCAACAGTGAGGCAGAGGCCAGCAAGGTGAGCTGAGTTCAGTCTACACCTCTACTCAGCTGGGATAAGCAGGGACAGGCACTAACAACACCTGCAAGTTTAGCTGCAACTCCGAAAAAAAAGTGTTCTTTTTCTTTTATAATTTTGACAGGATTGAATCTCCGCGATAGCTGTCACGTAAGTGTGATCTGTGTGTTAGAACTGTGTAATGCGCTTTGCAGAAGGTTAAGAACAGGGATGGTGCTCTATTAAGTGACAGATGGTTGTGTTAACGCCGCACAGTCTCCCCTTCTCTCTCTCCCCCCTCCCCCCCCCCTTTAGATAATAACTCAAGTGAAGTTTTGTAAGGAAAGTAAACATTTCTCTTTGTTTTGAAAGAGCCGGTGCATTGAAAAATTTAACTCCTCGGGCACTGTAGCAGGCCAGGAGGTGGCTGGATATTGATGCTGACGGAGAGAACCACCGTCCCCATTGTACATGCAGGTGGGATTTGGGAACGGCGTGGCCCGGGGACAGTAACTTTACAAAGCCAGCATAGCGGGTATCAGCAGCTGGGAAATATTAGGGGGGAAGATATAGTTAATGGTGCGATTGGCTGCGATTGCAGAATGTTTAAGCCATGTGGATTTCGTTATTGAATTCCTCTTGTTTATATTTGTCGGCTGTCCAAGATTAGAAATTAGCCAGCTTTTAGTGTTTTGAACGCAAAGGGTTCCTGGTCAAGCATCCACATGGTTGGGGAATGGCTGTGCGGTGCGGGCTTGCTGGTCTTATTTGATCAGATTTGATGTTTGTCGAAAAGGTTTGTTGTCATCTGTCACTTCAGCTTTTCGGAGTCAAGGGCTCCGGGTAAGTTTGGAGTCTGTCCACTAGGCATTAAAAAAAAACGGATTTACTCCAGATCCCAGCTCACCCCAATCAGAATCGCGAAGAAAAATATGTAAACCGCTCTGGGGAAAGTTATGTGTAGCTAACTATTATTAATATCGGCACCCGGTGTCATTGGTGCTCTGTTCTGATGGAGAGTCGCCGAACTGGGAGCGTTACCTTTGCTTTCTCTCCACAGATGTTGCCAGACCTGCTGAGTTTCTCCAGCGCGCTTTTGTTTGTTTCAGATTCGCAATTCTTTGCTTTATTTCACTGGCGTTCTCTAGACTCTCCCCCATTTAAAACATTTATCGAAATGCTGTGACACGTGTTATATTAATTTCTGGCCACTCCGCATTCCCTCATTTTTGGCATCCGAGTAGCTGAATGCAGAAACTGTACATTTAGGGATGTTATTTGCACAGCTTTTATTTTGTAATTTTAAGAGCAGGGAGAGGCATCTGCTAAACAAACCATTGTGCGCAACGTGTAAGGGAATCCAGCAGTTTCATAATGCCCTCCTTTATTGGAATGAATGGGAGGGTTTGTGTCTGTTGACAGTAGTGTGTGTGTATATGTTTGTACACGTACGGGTGTGAAGACATTTTCCATGGCAGCTCTGCGCCACCTACTGCTCATGTAACCAATGTTTGTAAAATCGGCTGATCACCATCCTCACGAATGCCATCTCCCCCCCCCCCCCCCGATATTAATTAACAAGTTACACCGTCATATCTTCGTGCAGCTTCGAATTAGGGGGGAAATGGGGATTGGTTTGCACTGTATAGCATTCTGACCCTTTCAGCTGTATTGTGTCAAACGTTCGTGTGAATGATGCAATTAAAAAGAAATACAATCTGTATCTTTTGCCAAAGGCAATGGAGGACAGCCCCCTAGTCACTGAAGACGTTTGTTTGGTCCTTTCCCGTTTTGCAGTTGACTGCAGTAAACTACCAGCGTTCCGAATCCAGATTTCGAGCGTATCCAATCATGCTACAGTGTCATCCAGAATCCCTACTCCAGACATAACACAAGTGTAAAACGTGAATCCAAAAATAACATGTGCTCTCATGTTGAATAATATCATGCCAACACGTGCAGTCACCTTTGGCACACTTACAACATTTTTTAAAAAAAGCACATTTAAGATAATAGAATATTTGTAATTTACACTAAATAGTTGGAACATAAATACACTGAGGCTCTTTGGCAAACTCAAGTATTTAATGTAATTCAGCTGTATTCCAATATCTGGACAATATGGCCATTGGCCCTGGTAAACATTTTTAAAAGCTGCTCTGCAAAGCTTTGAAGGATACCTTCCTCTGATTCCACAGAGTATATTGTGTCAAGATAGCATTTATCTAAAATAGAATAATAAATTCTCACAAAAGGAACCTATTCAATGCATCCTGCTTGTGGCAATTCTTTGGAAGCATTATCCAATTAGTCACGCTACCTTGCCCTTTCCCCAAAGGCTCTGTATTTTTCCCCAGTTCATGTACAGACCTAATTCCTTTTGAGAGTTAAATCAGTTGGTGCCATATTTGAATTAATGCCATTGTGACTACAGCACAGACCACTAACCACTTAACACCATACATCAGCATCAAATAATGTACAGCAAACTGGTAAGTCAATAGTGCACAGCCCCCCTGCCAGAGGCTGGAGTTTTTGTTGGGTTGAATTTTGTTTCTGCACAATCTGCCCAAAACCAGTCAAGCCACAACAAAATACCATGGAATTCCAAGCACAAATTATAAGTTGCATACAATGTCTTTCCTCAAATTTATGCATGAATTTAAAACCATTGTACTGGATATTAGGAAGATTCACAAAACCAATAATGCTTCCAGACTCAATTAATCTCTGTGCAGTTTCCTGATTATGGGTCATCAAGAAGGCTTTAAATATTAAGGTTTTTTTTCAGGCCCTGGAAAACTGATAGATGCCTTTTAAAAGTTTCTTTTTAAATTATTCATAAAGTGATTGCTGTCAGTTACAACCCTGTAACTAGCGTATGGTTCTACTTAACATTTTTTGAAACCATTTCCGTCATTTAAAGTTGGATATTAACAGATTGTAAACTAGAAACCCTGATTTAAAATGCTATTTTTGTGATAAACCCACTTCAACCTCATTAATCAAGCTGCATCACACTACTTTTTAAAAATATATCAAGAATATTTTTTAAAAGTCTTTTGAAAACTTTCAAGTATGGGGTCAGTTCACTGATAGCAGGAAATGTTGAACAATCTTAATTGATCATATGATATTGAAATCAAAAGATGATGGAGTAGTTTCCATTTATGTGACTCCCTTTATTTTGAAGTCATTATTTTCAGATAGGAAACTTTTCACATGAAAACAAATTTTTCCTTCTGCATTAACCTATGAATATTGGTGCACTAGGAGAAAATTATGATGGGTCAACTGACCTTCTTCTGTGCTATGACCATTTGATGATTTTATTCTGATGTATTGTACAGTTTAGTATCAAGCCTACAATGTGAAATATTGCAAGATATATATTTTGAAACTTAATGAACAATCAATGTCAGATTGAATGTCTCATTGGTGTGAAATTAATTTTTAAAAATGCTTACATGTTGGCAGTACTGGAGTTTACAGCTAAAGGGTGTCATGAACTCAAAACAGTTTCTCTTTCTGATGGTTAGCTGCTGTAGATTTGGATGCTAATTTGCTGAACGTAATCTACCTTTCCTGAAGGATTCTTGCTATAATGGATAGATTAACAAGATACAACACATATAAGCAATAGTTCAAGATGGTGAGATCATATTTTTGTTTTACATCTTAGAACATGTTTTAAAGGCTGTGGTAACAGATTAATAATGTCCAGCCTTTTCTTTATATAATAGCACCAACTCTGGCAGCTCTAGTGTAATTTGGTTTCACGGTTTTCACTACTTATCGACATGCTCTGCCTGAATCCTTTAATCATTAATGTGGTTGTGAAATAATGATACTAAAGCAGAATTACAGTGATTTTAATTAGAATGCAACACTGCTTCTGTGATTCATTAAAATACTGTGACCCCAAATTTTCCAGACAGACATCATTAAATGATTTTAATTATTTAATGTCCGTTATTTCTGGTCTTGTTCGAAATTAAAATTCATTTGGAAAGCTGTATAATGTTAGATTAAATTAATGAATTCTAAGATTTTACTGTTCATTTCTCAATAATTGTCCTAAATCTTGTGCTGTGAACAGTTAAATCACAAATATTGGCATTTTGTAATTCATGCAACATCCACACAGGAAAAAAGTTGAAATAAGATGTTAACATGAGTGATCATAACAATGCATTGACAGCTCTAACTGCAACCTTGGCAAAATATTCAATGCTTACATGTAAAGGCTTCATTCTGTAATGGCTGGGATTCATCTTAAGGAGTACTTAGTGGAATGCACATTCGGAAACCTGAGGCAGTGAGAATTTCCAAAGGGCTGCAGATGTTTTAAATGGAGTTGGTACTGCCATCAAGTGGCAATAGATAGAATTTCAGCCAAAACATATATTGAACCATAACAAAGTTTTTTTAAGAAAAGCATGTTTTTATTTTTTAATTCATGGAATATGGGTGTGCCTTGTGAAACCAGCATTTATTGTTCAACCCAAATTGCCTCTTGGAAAGTTGTTTTCTCGAACTGCTGCAGTCCATCTGGTGTTGGTGCACCCACACTGATGTTTGGAAGCAATATCCAAGATTTTAACCCACTGACAGCAAAGGATCAGTTATATATTTTCAAGGCAGGGTGGCCTGCTGTGCTTGATTTTGCAGGCTCTAGAAGATTTGGAAGGTGCTGTCAAAGGAGCTTTTGCAGTTGGATGCAATGCATCTTTAGATACACACCATTGCCATTCTACAATAGTACTGATGGTGAGAATGAAAATTGAAAGTGGTGGATGGGGTGTAAATCATGTGGGATACTTTACCCTGGATTGTGCAGTCATCCAGGACAAGGATGTATATTAGTATGGTTGAAGGATTGGCTAACTAATAGAAGATAATGAGTTGCAATAAAAGAGGAATTTTCCGGATGGCAAACCATAACTAGTAAAGTGCTACAGGGTTCAGTAGTGGAGCATTTATTTATGATATATGTTAGTGACAGATGGCAGAAATCAATGTATGACCACCGGGTTTGCAGATAACTCAACAGTAGGTGGAAGGCGAATAGTGAGGAAGGAATCTACTAAGGGGTAGAGACACATCAAGTGAGTGCGCAAAAACTTAGCATTTGGAATATAATGTGGGAAAATGCAAGAAGAAACAAAAGCACTGAATATTATTTAAATGGGGAAAGAGTGCAAAAAGGTTCAGCACAGAGGGATTTGTGGGCCCAAGTGTATGAATCACAAATAGCCATGTTCAGCAGGCAATTAGAAAGGCAAATTAAATGTTGGCCTTTATTTCAAAGCAAGAAAGATGGTGTTAGGGATTATCAGATAGGTCATGGTCTCAGTGAATGGCAAAGTGGACTCAATAGGCCAAATGGCCTATTTCTGCTCTTATGATTCACTGATGAAGGGTTACACACCTCCTGATGCTGCATCCTGCTTGTCAACCAAGGATTTTCAGTAATTTGCTACCTTTAGAACACAATTTAAAAGATATCACATCCACAGACTATCATTTAGTTTATCTGTCAACCAAGATCTGTTCAAGTAATACAGAAAATGTGACTGTATGCACGCGCATTGCCAATTATCAAAGTAATGGGCAAAACCAAAAAACAGCAAGATTGGAATCTTCATTCACTGAGGAGGAGTTGCTTATTTTTGATTGCAAGAAGTGCCAGGTGAATGTAAGTCAGGTCAATTTCTTTTGACTCTATATATTGAGATTGCAGAATTCATCCCGACCCAGGTAAAGCCAAAGATGTGGGACAAATGCCTTCCCACTAAATAAAGAAGGCAAGAGATATGCTTTTAATTCTTCAACTTATTGGCACCTTATATTCCAATCTTTTCTGCCCAAGTGTCATCGCTGAGAAAACTCCTAAGAAAGACATAAAATGTATTGCAGAAGGATCATCAACATATGTAAAGTCTCTTAAACAAGTCTTGTCAACAGAAAACTGTACTCTGATGTACTACAAACTAAGAAAGAAGACAATCCTCAAATATGCAGAAAGGATAGGAGCATGTATCATGTAAAGTATTGAATTAATTGTATCCAAAAGTCTACTTCAAGTATAATCCAATTATTCCATCATACGATTTAAATATTTGTTCTAGAATTGGGTATGACAAGATTTCATACTTATCTGCTCAGTCAGTAATTTGTTATGGAAACCAATCAAAAACATTGGAAAGGATTTGCCACAAACTACTGATAAGTGCACCACCTAGACTACAGTGACTTCTGGTACAATTACAGGTCTAAAACTTGGATGTCTCTACAGAGATGGTACTAAAACTATCACCTCAGACACACTGGGTAGATTGCCAAGTCTAAATCAGGATGCAAATGTTCCACGGAATCTACTAGCATAGACAAGGAGGAGGAAGATGCGTTCACAATCAATCTATTGCATTTTGGTCATCAAAAATGTGACCAGCTTCAAGTGGAAACAGCTAATGATCCACAATTGAAGGAAATGTGTTATCAGTGTATCAGTGAAGGGTGGCCTGGCACAATGGCACAATATCTTGACATCTTCAAAGGAAAACAAATACTTGTGATTAAAGTTCTTCACCAGGGCATATTGGAACATTTACACCAATAACATATGGGCTATAACTAGCACATGATTTAGTCTGTTAGCAGAGCTTAACGGTAACATCGAAAGGTTCGTGACGATATAGTAGCCATGGCATAGCCATCAGCCACAGCAATGTCGAGAGCCTGTACACCCTCATGTGATTCCATCAGTCCCTTGGTCCAAAACCTATTGATCTATTCACCATGAATGGAGAACACTTCATGTTGGAAAAGGAAACAGATGGTCTGCATAGAAGGGATTTCCTTATCTGGGGGAAGGCAGATTTTATTAAAGTAAGGCAGGATTTGACAAAAGTAGACTTGAAACAGCTACTTGTAGTTACATCTACAGCAGAACAATGGAGGGCATTCAAAAAGTAACTGTTGAGAGTGCAGAGCCAAAATGTTTCCTTTCGGATGAAAGGTAAGAGAATAAGGCCAGAGAACCCTTCATGTCTCAGAATATTCAGGACTGATTAAGAAGGAAAGAGAGGCTTTCAACAGATACAAAAGGAGCAGATCAATGGAGGCCTTAGTGGAGTACAGAAAGCACAAGAGGAATTTAAGAAAGGAATTAGGAGAGCAAAGAGGGATCAAGGAAATGCACTCATGGTTAAGTTTAGGGAGAATCCCAAGATATTCAGTAAGCATATCAAAGGGAAGAGGATGACCAGAGAAAGAGTAGGGCCCATTAAGAACCACCGAGACATTTTTATGGAGTCAGGGAACATTGGTAGCATGTTAAATAATTACTTCACATTTGTCTTTATTTGGAAGAAAGAGTAAAGAGGGACAGAATTCGAGAACAGGGCCTGTGAAGTTCTTGAGTAGTTTGACATATGGGATATTGGAGGCTTTGGCATGCTTAAAAGTGGACAAATCGCCAGGTCCAGATGGGTTGTAACCCAGGCTAATGTGGGAGGCAGGGGAGGAAATTACAGAGGCCCTGACCCAATGGGCAGATATTACACCTTCTGCAATTGCAGGAGAAGGTGCTGTGGAGTAGAGACAGACCAGGGAATTACAGACCAGTGAGTCTCACATCAGTAGTAAGGAAAATATTGGAGAAAATCCTTAGCTACAGGAGGATGTACATGGATTGGGCAGATGGACAGATGAATGGAAGATAGAAAGTAACCCTGGAAATATAAGGTGATATACTTTAGCAGTAACAAGAAAAAGGAGTACTCAATGAATGGCAGGACACTAGGAAGCTCTGAGGAACAGAGGTATCTTGGGTACAAGTCCATGTATCACTGAAAGTGGCAGGACGGGTTAATAAGATAGGTAAGAGGGCATGCAGGATGCATTTACTTAATCAGTCGTGGCATAGACTATAAGGGCAGGGAGGTTATGTTAAAGTAGTACAAAAACTTTGGTTAGGCTGGAGAACTGTATGCAGTTCTGGTAACTGCACCAAAGCAAGAATGTTTTTACACTGAAAGGGTGGAGAGGAGATTTACCAGGATGTTGCTTAGGATGGAGCCGTTTAGCTATGAAAAGAGGCTGATAAGCTTGGATTTTCTTTAGAGTACAGAAGGCGGAGGGGGAATCTAATTGAGGTTTAAGATTGTGAGGGGCGTGGACCTGTTGGATAAGAAAACAACTGTCTCCCCCCCCCCCCCCCCCCCCCTTTATTGTAGTATTAATAATGAGGGAGCTAATTTTAGAGTGAAAGGCTTAGAGATGAAAGAGAGTGATAAGAATCTAAAAATAGTGTGTGGGAGGCTAGTTAGGGCAAGAAACCTTGCCACCTTCAAAAAATACTTGGATGTGAACTTGAAATGTCATAACATTCAAGTCTGTGGGCCCAGTGCAGATAAGTGGGAGCTCTGATGAAGTGTCACTGGACTCACAATATTAAGTCTGCTTCCTCCCTACAGATGCTGCCAGACCTGCTGAGCTTCACCAGCAATTTCTGTTATTTCAGATCGCCAGTGCCTTACATAGTTATAGCAAGAATCCCCATTCTTATATTCCATTCCATTCAAAATAAAATACATTTAATTTACCTTCATGATTTCCTGATTAAATTGAATACTATCTTTAACTTTTATTCTAAGGAAACATCTCATAGGCAGATTTTATGGAGATAGAAGAGCAACAAGAAGCATTACTTCAAACATAATAATCTTTGGATCACTCCTGGTGCCAAGTCCTAGTAAGTGTATAAATACAAAGAGAGAGAAGATGATATTTAGCTAAAAAGTTGATACAAGAAGGAGACCTATTGGGATATTGGGTTCAGTTTGGAGGGAGCTGAGAATTACACAGCCAGACACATGCAGCACCTCAATCGGGCTGGGACAAATATCTTTCTGAGGTGGTTTGCTGGTGCTGCTGGGGAGGGTTTAGAAGAATTTGTCAACGATATGGAAAACATGATGCAGCATTTCAAAAGGTAGGGTCAAAAAGTAGTGGGAGTGACAGCACAAGAGTAAGCAATAGTAATGAGGATGGGTTAGCTGAGTTGGTGGATGGTTGATTTGACATGAAGAGTGGGACAAGCTGAAGAGGTTCAATTTCTGTACGGGTTGAGGTCACCATGAAATCTCCATCTTCTCAACATCACCCTTGCCTAATGTACGGTGACTGACAAGTTAAATTCACCATTTTCTTTAATGAGAAAGTGGTCTATGGTCCTCAGGAACTTTGGTGATTTCCACTTTCAGAATGAGTAAGAGTTTAGAAAGCTTGGAGGGCATTCCAAGGTCATTATGTTCTTCTCAATGTTATGACATGGGGTAAACTCTCTTGCTTAATTTAAAAACAGCAACACAGAAAAGATTTATCCCATGCAGTAATCTGAAAAAAAACCAAGTGGCCAAGAAATATTTAAAGTAAAATTTAACAACTTTATTTCTTAAAGTAAAACAGAGAATAATTAACTAACTACTATTTATAATTTCTCTCTCTAACCTATCTTTTACCTTCCCTTCTATAATACTAGTCCGATAAAATTCCCAATTAAGATTTACATTTCTTATCTCAAAACCAAACATGTTTTGTCTTCGGATGTTTGTGTGTCTTCTTTTCTCCTTGTTAGGAACTTCTGCATCACAGGTTACTGATTGAAAAGGTATCTCTTTAAGAGAGCTATTTTTCAGCAGTCTGTTTACATTGCTGAGTTTGTCAGTTCTCCTCTCAACTGTTCAATTTTCCCAGGTCTTATACTCCATAGCATTGGATTGTGTCATTGGCTTTTAAGATTGCAGATATACTCAATTCAAACTTAATTTGAAATTGACATTTTTTGTTGGGGTTTAAACTGATTGGCCGAATTCAAATTTGTTTTGTCTCCAGGCAAAGAACTACTCGAGTTGTTCAACTCAGTGTTAAATACATTGTTGCCTTATTGAGAACACTTGGTGCTGTGTCCGGTAGTTCCTCTGTTTTTAACTCTCTTAAAAGGAAACCCACATCTTCATAAAATCAAGAATCAGAAGTTGTCAAGGCAAAGGCAGGCATTAGATTGCAGATCAGCCAAGATCTCACTAAATAATATACAAGCTAGAGGAACAAAATGGCAAACTCCTGCTCCTAGCTCCAGGAGCAGTTTATCAAGGAAGATGGATCCACTTTGGAGGGGTAGACACAAATTCACCAGCATTATGCCAGGGAAAGAGAAACTTTGCATGAACGTGGATTGTATTCAAGTAAGGATTCAGCAGTTAGACCAAGAGAGCTCAACAAGCTACATAAATTGAAGCTCTCAAGACTGAAATCTTTGGATTTTCCTGAGGTGAGGTTATCAGCATATTTGGGATTCAGAAACAAATATCCTATCTGAACAGTAGAACAGGCAGAAACTGAATGAGCAACTCCCTGTTCTAATATTCCCACCAAAATTAGCAAAAGCTGACCTGATCCATTACATCTCATACAGGATAAAAATACAACAGAGATTGTTGAGGATGTTACCAGGACTGCAGAATTTGCATTATAAGGAGTGGCTGGATAGGCTGGGGCTTCTTTCACTGAAGTGTAAAAGGTTGAGGTCATGTAAGAGGGGCATGGATAATGTGAATAGGCAAGGTCTTTTCCCTACGGTGAGGGAGTTCAAAACTAGGGGGCATATTTTTAAAATGAGAGGAGAAAGATTTAAAAGAGACCCGAGGGGCAACTTTTTCACACAGATGTGGAATGAACTGCCAGAGGAAGTGATAGATGCAGTACAGCTACAATATTTATGCAGTCAAAGTCATAGAGATGTACAACATGGAAACAGACCCTTCGGTCCAACTCGTCCATGCCAACTAGATACCCCAACCCAATCAAGTCTCACCTGACAGCACCTGGCCCATATCCCTCCAAACCCTTCCTATTCATGTACCCATCCAAATGCCTTTTAAATATTGCAATTATACTAACCTCCACCACTTCTTCTGGCAGCTCATTCCATACACGTACCATCCTCTGCATGAAAACGTTGCCCCTTAGGTCTCTTTTATACTTTTCCGCTCTCACCCTAAACCTATGCCCTCTAGTTCTGGGCTCACCTACCCCAGGGAAAAGACTTTGTCTGTTTATCCTATCCATGCCCTTCATGATTTTGTAAACCTCTATAAGGTCAGCCCCCAGCCTCCGATGCTCCAGGGAACACAGCCCTAGCCTATTCAACCTCTCCCTGTAGCTCAAATTCTCCAACCCTGGCAAAATCATTGTAAATATTTTCTGAACCCTTTCAAGTTTCACAACATCTTTCTGATAGGAAGGAGACCAGCATTGCACACAATATTCCAACAGTGGCCTAATTAATGTCCTGTACAGCCGCAACATGACCTCCCACCTCCTGTACTCAATAATCTGACCAGTGAAGGAATGCATACCAAACGCCTCATTCACTATCCAATCTACCTGCGACTCCACTTTCAAGGAGCTATGAATCTGCAAGGTCTCTTTTTTCAGCAACACTCCCGAGAACCTTGCCATTAGATGTATAAGTCCTGCTAAGGTTTGCTTTCCCAAAATGTGGGACCTCACATTTTTCTAAATTAAACTCCATCTGTCACTTCTCAACCCATTGGCCCACCTGATTAAGATCCCGTTGTAATCTGAGAGGTAACCTTCTTCGCTTTCCACTACAACTCCAATTTTGGTGTCATCTGCAAACTTACTAACTTATGCTCACATCCAAATCATTTAAGAGGCATTTGGACAGATACATGACTTGGAAAGGTTTAGAGGGATATGGGCCAAATGCGGGCAAGTGGGATTAGTTTGGTTTTGGAAACTTGGTCCGCATGGACAAGTTGGACCAAAGGGTCTGTTTTCTGTGCTGTATGGCTCCATGACTATGACGTAGAAATTCAAAGAATTGCCGCAGGTCTCAAACATTAGCACTCCCGATATGTGAACACAAGTCAATGCTGGCCATCAGGAAACCATCTTTGCAGATATGTGTCTCCAGAAACAATAATGGATTGTTAATTTAACCAAGTCTCTACTTCTTGGGTAATGACAGAAGATGTCAGTTCATATGTGCAGCCTCTGATAAGGTATGGAAGTAGGGAGGATGGGATTCCTTAATAGGTGAAATTGCTGAAGAATTTGGAATACTAGGTGTTATTCCCTGCAGCAGACATGGCCTCCCCGACTGAGCACAAGAGCTGCTGACCTCTGATTGGCTGGTACTCTCAGTAGACAGAACATCAGCCCAGGGGAGTCTTGATTCCAGGGGAAGCCTTCTGTTGTGCTCATCACTACCTGATCAGCTGACGTTCCACAGACCTTTCTGAAAAGAGGCAGGATGGTCTGTCCTCTGCTGGCCACCTGGCAGGCAAGACCACCAACAGCTGAACAAGGTTCTGTCTTTAGTTCTGTGATGGGAAGGCAAAAAATTCATTGATCCGGGTCAAACACAGCAAAGACAAAGTCTTTCTTCACTGTTTAGCACAGATCATTTTTCTTATGTTCTCCTAATCAATGTGTGGTTTGTGGGAAAGAACCCAATAGCCCATCCCTACGTCAGCAACTATAAATTTTGAAGAATAATTCTTTTGATTTAAAATTAATAGTTTGAGAGCTGGGCTTGGCAAGGCAAACTTTGGCAGCTGTCACATTGCATAATAAAGAACAATATTGTATCCCTTACATTCCAACAATAATCAGTTACAGTAAGCTCTCTATAAAGCCCTGTCTTCAGTAATGTAACACATTTAACTCACATGCTAACAGAAAACTGTTATACTTTTGTTCCTATCATGTGCCTTAATTCAGCACTCTCCTCTGTGAGAAAAAAAAATTATCCGACAGAGGATCTCATTCACCCCAAGCTCTTCTGTACCTAAAGTCAGAAGTCACACGACACCAGGTTATAATCCAACAACTTTATTTGAAATCACAAGCTTTCATGATTTAGGTGAAGTCACCACCTGATGAAGGAGCAACGCTGCAAAAGCTTGTGATTTCATAGAGTCAGAGATGTACAGAATGGAAACAGACCCTTCGGTCCAACCTGTCCATGCCAACCAGATATCCCAACCCAATCTAGTCCCACCTGCCAGCACCCAGCTCATATCCCTCCAAACCCTTCCTATTCATATCCCCATCCAAATGCCTCTTAAATGTTGCAATTGTACCAGCCTCCACCACATCCTTTGGCAGCTCATTCCATACACGTACCACACTCTGCGTGAAAAGGTTGCCCCTTAGGTTTCTTTTATATCTTTCCCCTCTCACCCTAAACCTATGCCCTCTAGTTCTGGACTCCCCACCCCGGGAAAAGACTCTGTCTATTTATCCTATCCATGCCCCTCATAATTTTGTAAACCTCTATAAGGTCACCCCTCATTCTCCGACGCACTAGGGAAAACAACCCCAGCCTGTTCAGCTTCTCCCTATAGCTCAACCCCGGAAACCTTTTTGTAAATCTTTTCTGAACCCTTTCAAATTTCACAACATCTTTCCGATAGGAAGGAGACCAGAATTGCACACAATATTCCAACAGTGGCCTAACCAATGTCTTGTACAGCCACAACATGACCTCCCAACTCCTGTACTCAATACTCTGACCAATAAAGGAAAGCATACCAAACGCCTTCTTCACTATCCTATCTACCTGCGACTCCACTTTCAAGGAGCTATGAACCTGCACTCCAAGGTCTCTTTGTTCAGCAACACTTCCTAGGACCTTACCATTAAGTGTATAAGTCCTGCTAAGATTTGCTTTCCCAAAATGCAGCACCTCGCATTTATCTGAATTAAACTCCATCTGCCACTTCTCAGCCCATTGGCCCATCCGATCCAGATCCTGTTGTAATCTGAGGTAACCTTCTTCGCTGTCCACTACACCGCCAATTTTGGTGTCATCTGCAAACTTGCTAACTGTATCTCTTATGCTCGCATCCAAATCATTTATGTAAATAACAAAAAGTAGAGGACCCAGCACCAATCATTGTGGCACTTCACTGGTCACAGGTCTCCAGTCTGAAAAACAACCCTCCACCACCACCCTCTATATTCTATCTTTGAGCCAGTTCTGTATCCAAATGGCTAGACCTCCCTGTATTCCCTAAGATCTAACCTTGCTAATTAGTCTCCCATAGGGAACCTTGTCGAACGCCTTACTGAAGTCCATATAGATCACATCTATTGCTCTGCCCTCATCAATCGTCTTTATTACTGCTTCAAAAAACTCAGTCAAGTTTGTGAGACATGATTTCCCACACACAAAGCCATGTTGACTATCCCTAATCAGTCCTTGCCTTTCCAAATACATGTACATCCTGTCCCTCAGGATTCCCTCCAACAACTTGCCCACCACCGAGGTCAGGCTCACCGGTCTATAGTTCCCTGGCTTGTCTTTACCGCTCTTCTTAAACAGTGGCACCACGTTTGCCAACCTCCAGTCTTCCGGCACCTCACCTGTGACTATCGATGATACAAATATCTCAGCAAAAGGCCCAGCAATCACTTCTCTAGCTTTTCGGGTACATCTGATCAGGTCCTGGGGATTTATCCACTTTTAACCGTTTCAAGACATCCAGCACTTCCTTCTCTGTAATCTGGACATTTTGCAAGATGTCACCATCTTTTTCCCTACAGTGTATATCTTCCATATCCTTTTCCACAGTAAATACTGATGCAAAATATTCATTTAATATCTCCCCCATTTTCTGTGGCTCCACACAAAGGCCACCTTGCTGATCTATGAGGGGCCCTATTCTCTCCCTAGTTACCCTTTTGTCCTTAATATATTTGTAAAAACCCTTTGGATTCTCCTTAATTCTATTTGCCAAAGCTATCTCATGTCCCCTTTTTGGCCTCCTGATTTCCCTCTTAAGTATACTCCTACTTCCTTTATACTCGTCCAAGGATTCACTCGATCTATCCTGTCTGTACCTGACATATGCTTCCTTCTTTTTCTTAACCAAACCCTCAATTTCTTTAGTCATCCAGCATTCTCTATACCTACCTGACAGAAATATACTTTCTCTGGATTCTTGTTATCTCATTTCACACAAACCTGTTGGACTACAACCTGGTGTCATGTGACCTCTGACTTTGTCTCCACCCAGTTCAACACTGGCACCTCCACTTCAAGGCTAACATCTTCTGTAGTTGACATGGGTCAATGCATTAGCAGACCTCTGACAAATATCAGAATACTAATGGTAAGGATTATAAAGATGAATGAAACAGAAAAGAAAGATAATTCAATTATAAGAAAAAGAAAATGCTATAGAAACTCAGTGGATCTGGAGTACTTGTGGGGAAAGAAACAGAATTGCTGTTCTGAGCTCGCTGTAACTGTTTCAGTACTTATTTCAGATTTCCAGCATTTGCAGTATTTTGGTTTGATTAGAGATAATTCAACATTGTGTGAGATGCTGGAAAGAAAGAAACACTTTGCATTAGAGACAATTACTGTAGCATTCATTATATAGAACATGAGATTAGATAAATATCCTGCATTTTTATTTTGTTTGAGACAAGGAAAAAGCTTTGTCCAGTTTATTTCATCCCTCCTCATAAAAACAAAGTAAATGATAGTGTAGCGTTTATGGTGCCTGTGGCATGAGTTGGCTTCATTTGTTCCATATTCTTTACTACATCTTTGATTTATGTATTTTAATTTTGTTCACTCACACATAAATCCATCATTTTAACTGAGTGATGAAGTGTAAGGGCAGTATGACATTTTAATAAAAATAAGGAAGGTGGACAAAAAGGTAAAAATAAAATGCAAACTGCTTTTATGCTGGTTTTTAACTTCTTCCTCAATAGAAACTTGTAATTATAAAATGTCTAGTGGAACTTTGCAAGAATGTTGGCAAACAAAATCTAACACAGAGCCAAACAAGGAGACATTGGAGCATGGAACAAAAGTAAAAAGATAATTTTTTTTTGTAAGTGTGTAAAAAGAGGAAAAAAAGGCATAAAGAATGAAGGAATAAATTCTACAGTTTAGAAACTAGGTAGCTGGAGGCTTGACCACCAATTGTAGGAGGAGGCAGTGACAGAAAATTAGACTAGAAATCCAGAATGCCAGGCTAATGTTGTGGAGATGATGGGTTCAAATCCTAACATGGCAGATGGTGAAATTTGAATTCAAAACAAATGAGAATAAAAAGAATGATGACCATGTGACCACAATGATTGCCTTTGGTTCACTCATGTCCCTTAAGAAATGAAATCTGTCACCCTTACCTGGTTTGGCCTATATGTGACTCCAGATCCATAGCAATCTGGTTGACTCGTAACTGCCCTCTGGGCAATTAGTAATTATTAATAAGTATTGGCCGAGCCAGCAATGCCTAAATTCCATGAATAAGGAGAAATTAAAATTGAGGATATGTAATAGGCTGGAATTAGAAGGGTACAGATGCTTTGAATGGCTGCAGAAGACTACAGAGTTCAGGAGGAGTGAGGCTGTGGTAGGATTTCAAAATGAGAATTTTAAAATTTGCTTTACCATGAGCCAATGCAAGTTCCAACAGGACCTGGGTAAACTGGACTGCATGCGGGTTATGAAACGACAACAGTTTCAAATAAGCTCAGTACTACAGGGGTTCAAAATGGAACGCTGATTAAGCTTGCACTAGAATAGTTTGCACTGAGAAGCATGGATGAGAGCAAATAGCAATGGAAATTAAAATGATCAATTATAGAATATTGCCTTTGAAGCTTTTCTTTCCAAATTGCAACATTGATTTTCCATGAATTTGTAAAAATCTGAACTGTTCTGTTTAAAATGCAATGATAAAACATTTATTTTTATTCATATGTTATGCACTATTGCATGGTAGGAGAGAAAGCTAACTGGATTACATTTGGCCAACTTGAGTTGTGAAGTTCCCTATGTGAGATAGCTACAGATATGTGAAAAACATTTTCCATTTGTTTCAATAGATTTTAGCACCATTACAGAGCCATACTAATAATTTATAAATGACCTTAATTTTGATATTGTCTTTCTGCCAGACTAATTTGGCATTAATTCATACAATTCTAAAACTTCTAACACAGGTTGAAAAGTTCCACTTATATTTCACACATGCTCCGAGTGGAAATGATCAACTAATTGGTTGTGGGGTGGGAGCGAGGGGTTAATTTGCCTGAGACACGTTGAGGTATGCAACAAATCCATTCTTCAATTACAATGTATTGTTGTCCACCATGTTCAGTAAGGAAAAGTAAGTTCAGATTTAATAAGCTTCAATACCCATCCCTACTCCCCACACTGTTTTGGCTTTACAGCTAACAATAAAATGCATTTGGGCATTTTTCCCAAAAAATAATGTTCTGTAGGAGAGAATATTAAGATAGTTGAGCTGAATGATATATTTAGTAATGAACCCATTGAATGTGACTTCCAGCTGAACAAAATTAATGTAAGCCTTTGAAATTTTCCAAAAATTATTGGAGAACATTCCATGATGAGTGATTTTCTTTTTAAAACTTTAGAGAAAATTAATGACATCGATCAATGAAAGGTGGCAGAAAGCTGTTGATGTCAGGCTGACCAAGATCAGAGTTAAAGTTATGGGGTCAACTTATTCATCACACACTCCTAAGATGCAATCATGTTCTGGAGACATGCACACCAGAGGCAAGGCTATAACACAATAGTGCAAACTCCGAGATTCTCTTCAAGCATAGTTTCTGTTGCCAACTTCAGAGCTCTGTTAAAAAGGGTCTACCTTTTTAAGACAGAAATAAAGATAAATCTTTTGTCTGAGATGGTTGTGAATTTTTAAAACTCTTCTTCAAAAGGGAGTGGGAACAGAGTTCTTGAATGTACAATCACGAAGTCATTAGATTCCAGGTAAACAAGTTAGTGAAAAGTTATCTGGTGAGTGGTGATTTTTTGTTTTATTCATTCATTGGATGTAGACAATGCTGGCTGCCTCAGCATTTATTGCCTATCCTTAATTCCCCTTGAAACGGTGGTGATGAGCTACCTTCTTAGTGTCATAGAGTCATAGAGATGTACAGCATGGAAGCAGACCCTTCGGTCCAACTCGCCTATGCCGACCAGATATCCTAACCTAATCTAGTCTCACTTGCCAGCACCCAGCCCATATCCCTCCAAACCCTTCCTATTCATAAACCCACCTGGATGCCATTTAAATGTTGCAATTGGACTAGCCTCCACCACTTCTTCTGGCAGCTCATTCCATACACGTACCACCCTCTGGACAAAAAAGTTGCCTCTTAGATCCCTTTTAAAGCTTTCGCCTCTCACCCTAAACCTATGCCCTCTAGTTCTAGACTCACCCACCCACCAGAAAAGATTTTGTCTATTTACCCTATCCATACCCCTCATAACTTTATAAACCTCTATAAGGTCATCCCTCAGCCTTCGACCCTCCAGGAAACACAGCCCCAGCCAGTTCAACTTCTCCCTGTAGCTTAAATCCTCCAACCCTGGCAACATTCTTGTAAATCTTTTCTGAACCCTTTCAAGTATCACAACATCCTTCCAATAGGAAGGAGACCAGAACTGCATGCGATATTCCAAAAGTGGCCTAACCAATGTCTGGTACAGCCACAACATGACCTCCCAACTCCTGTACTCAATGATCTGACCAATAAAGGAAAGCATACCAAATGCCTTCTTCACTAACCTATCTACCTGCGACTCTACTTTCAAGGACTTATGCACCTGCATTCCAAGATCTCTTTGTTCAGCAACACTCCCAAGGACCTTACCATGCGAAGATTTGCTTTCCCAAAATGCAGCATCTCACATTTGTCTAAATTAAACTCCACCTGCCACTCCTCAGCCCATTGGCTCATCTGATCAAGATCCTGCTGTAATTAGATTAGATTAGATTCTCTACAGTGTGGAAACAGGCCTTTCAGCCCAACAAGTCCACACTGCCCCTACAAAAAGAAACCCACCCAAACCCATTCCCCTACATTTACCCCTGACTAACGCACCTAACACTGTGGGCAATTTAACATGAACAAGTCACCTGACCTGCACATCTTTGGATTGTGGGAGGAAACTGGAGCACCCAGAGGAAACCCACGCAGACACAGGGAGAATGTGCAAGCTCCACACAGACAGGCGGGAATTGAACCCAGGACCCTGGCGCTGTGAGGCAGCAGTGCTAACTACTGAGCCACTGTGCCGCCACTGAGCCATCGTGCCACCCTGTAATCTGAGGTGACCTTCTTCACAGTCCACTACACCTCCAATTTTGGTGTCATCTTACTAACTATACCTCTTATTGCTCACATCACTATATTCCATTTTGCATGGATTTCTAGATTTTGACCCAGGAACAATATAGGAATAGCAATATGTGTCCAAATCAGAATGGTGAGTGGCTTGGAGGAGTATTTGTACATAATGGTGCTCACTTGTATCTGCTACCATTGTCCTTCAGATAGTACTGGTCTTGGGTTTGTAAAGTGCTGTCTAAGGAGCCTTGGTGAATTTCTGTAGGTGGTGCACAATGCTGCTACTGTGTGTTGGTGGTGGATATGGTACAATCAAGCAGCTACTTTGTCCTTACGGTTCTTGAGTGTTATTGGAGCTGCACAGATCCAGACATGGAACTATTCCATCACACTTGTGACTTGCATCTTTGTGATGGTGAGTAGGCTTTGGGGAGTCAGAAGGTGATTTACTCACTGCAGGATTCCTAGACTCTATTTGTTCTTGTTTCTGTTTCTGGTCAATGATTATACCAGGATGTTGAATGTTGAATAATTAGATCAGTAACAACTTTATTGAATGGCAGGACATGTTCAAGCTGCTGAATAGCTTACACATGCTCCCATTTGGTGTGTTCGTACATACATTCGCAAATTTATCCAAGTTGAGCCAGATTTTCATTGCTGGTTTGGGAACTACTTGTCGGCCATTCCAGACATCGCATACCCCCAATTTCTAAAAAGCAATGCATTTCTGCAAAATTTTATTCTTCAAGAGCTGGTTGAATGATTGAGTCATTACTTCCACACATTGAGTAAAACTAAAGGTGGCCAGCATGTTGAATAGCCCATCTGCACCTACCTGCACATTGTCCCAATTCTCTTCATTGTTGTTAAGCCCTCTTGGTTTCAACCCCTGACTGTCACATGCCATTCATCTCTTTTGCCTGATAGCCTCATTGTGAATGTCTGGCTGAACTCCAGTGTTTCACTCTGGAAGTTAAATGCTTTGAAAACAAAAATTCTGCGCATTTTCTCGAAAGATTGTTATTTCACCAATCACACATAATAAAACTCTGCCATCTTCTGGTTGACTTTTAAATATATATTTAAATACAATTAACTAGTTTGTGCATGATGACTGTTGCCTTGTTACCTTTAATTCCTAGATGTTTAGTCTCCTGATAACAGAATTAGAGAATAAGTATTTTCTTTCAATAACAAAAAATAAATTTGTAAGGAAGTACACAAAATGATAAAATGTTGCATGTTGCATTATTATACACTCTTTAACAAACTCAAAACTCCCATATTGAAAATAATTTAATAAGGTAGCAGCATGGATATGATTTTGTTCTGATAAATCATCATAGCACAATACAATCACAGCACAAAACACCCCTATTTGAGGACATCCAACAATTTTTCATACAACAGTCTATTTTTGTAAAGCAATCTGATAACTGATTACTTATATTTACATATTTTACTTTTGAAATTTCTTTTCATTCTAACATCTCCATTATACTCATAGGACCAATCTCCAATCTCTTTTCAGCAACGTTGCACATTAAGCAAACATTTTCCCATAGTGATTGATTATCAACATAACATCCTCTAGGCACAATTGGCCCTTATATAGGAGTCCCTTTATATTACTAGATAATTGCATAGCCACATCTGTCATTTCTACAAGTGCAAGTATCTCTGCAACTAAGGTGTTTGTAACTACTGCTTTTGTTCAACTTTTGATTCCCAAGCTAATAGACAACATTTGTCATTTCTTTCCACTAAAAAATATAATGAATCCTGCCATGCTTGGAAAAAAAAAGCATTGGAAAGATTGGTATATGAGGTGTCACTAAAATGACTAATCCCATTCCTCCTGTCTTACCCAGTACTTCAAAACTGAGTGTACACTGTTTAACATTTCTCAATAACCCTTCCCAGTCATCTCTACTCTTTAAGTCCTTTTGTCTTCTAGTGAATCATATCTCCCTGATTGAAACTGGTTTTCAATGATCTTACATTATATCTTAAGGCTCACTCTTTCTAAGACTTGGGCTTTAATGAAAGCCTTTCTGTCTTTATGCAATGCAGGCACTTTGCAGTTTGGGCCTGATCACTTATTGCTGATAGAAATTTAGAATTTCTGCTAAAACCAATTGATACGGATTATATCCTCCAAGGATCTGCATTAAGTTTTAAGCTTTTCTTTTGCATGGACAGCTCATGCTGATGTGGATGATCATTTACAGATTGGTTGATCTGCCGAACCTTTCTGAATAATTTTCTCGATAACTGCATGGTTCTTTTCAACACCATTGCTAAAAGGGCTTTCTGCTGCTGTAGTCACAATTATTCTTATTTGCACACTTACCTCTAAATATATCATAAGCTAATTCCCTTACCTTATCTATGAGAAACTCCACTAGTGATTCAAGATTGGTCCCGATCCATTTTTCCATTACCATATCTAAAATTATTTTCTTATTGTTACTATATATTATTGCCAACTGATGAAAATTGAGTTGCCACACCTATGAAATGTAAAATGAAACTGTGTTTTCCTTTCTCCAATATCTTTAAATCCATTACACTAGTTCATTGAAATCTCTTGTTAAGAGAAATTTTACTGTAGATTATGATGGTGTCCTTAGTCTTTCTTTCATATTGTATGTTGCTTACCTGTTCTATAAGCTTATTCCATCTTGCTGCATTCTTTACTCTAGTTCTTACTTTTTTGGAAAATTGTTGAAAACTTTCTATGTAATTTTAAACATACTGATTTTCTGTCTTCTAAATTTCCATCCCTGATGTTAATTAAACTTTGTCAGTTCCTTCAGTCAAGAGATTATGTCCCATTAAAGGAGTACAAGAGCGTCCTGCTTGTTTAAATTTCAATTGACTGATGTCCAATCAAATCGCTTTACAATTTCCAAATCCAGCTTCATCTATGATTTCTTCATCAATGGCCTATTTCATAACAAGAACATTTCACTGGATATTACAAGTTTAGCACTGCTTACTCACAGGACCAGGGACCCAGGTTTGATTCGAACCGTTGGGCGACTGTCTGTGTGGTGTTTGCACATTTTTCCCATGTTTGCATGGGTTTTCTCCCCGTGCTCCGGTTTCCTCTCATAGTCCAAAGATGTGCAGGTTAGGTGGATTGACCATGCAAAATTGATGATCCAGGGATGTGCATGCTCAGTGGCTTAGCCATGGAAAATGTAGAGTTACAGGGATAGAGTACAGAGTGGGTCTAGGTGTGCTGCTCTTCAGAAAGTCAGTATGTACTCAATGGGCTGGATAGCCTGTTTCCACACTGTAGGGATTCTATGAAAATGATTGATATTATGAATGGAATGACTACTCTTTTTAAAGATACATGTTACCATCCCCAAATCTGAAACTGTTGGAATTCTCCATTTTTTAAACTTTGTTCCAATTTTTTTTTGTCAGATTTTGGGCAACATTTTAGCTAGTCTGTTCTTGTAAACATGTATCCAGTGTCCAATACTATACAATTAAAAGATTCTGCCACCACAGGTTCTGAGTTGCTATGCGCTTCGGAGGGCGGGTGTGGACTTGAGAGGCCAAATGCACCGTAGGGATTCTATGATTCTATTCATTTATTGTAAGTCCCAAATCGTATTTCCTTCTCAATGATATTTATAGCATATCTGTCCTCATTTCTCTTGTTTACAGTTCTCCCTTTGTACTGTCCACATGGTTGATCCATTCTTCCACTGGTCATAATCAGGAGTCATAATCACCCCACTCCCCTCTCCCCCAAAATTTTACATTTTGACTCAACTGTTTCCTTTTACTAATATTCTACACCAGAAGTTCAATGCATTTACACAAAGCCTTGTAGTGAAAATCTTATATCAAACACACACCATAAACCCCTGCCATCTTCTGGCTTTATATATCTTTGAATACATTTAACTTATTAGTTTACAACACATTTTTGCTTTATTACATTTAACTCAGAAGTTTTTTATATCTTCTCAATCGATTTAACATTAATACCCATGATTCACAATGACTCCACCTGTTGGATACTTTTTGCACAGCTTTGAAGGGACAGCTTTCTTTTACAGATTGGCAGTTTTATGAGTTTGCTTATCTTTCTTTAAAGAGGTTACTCAATGCTGTTTTTATTTGCACAAGATTGGAAGATGTTAACTTGATTAAAGCTATATTTAATGAGACTTTAGTTGCTGTGTTTGATGATTCTTTTTGAGTTGTTCTAGGAATTTTGTTCTCAAGGTGAATGGTGAATTACTGATTGTCTGCTTATTTCATGAGTACTTCAAAGACTTGTCAATGTTATACAGCTCATTGTTTCAGTACCTGACAGATACTAGAAGAATGTATCAAAGGCTCAGCAGATATCAGGACATTAAGTCAACTTGGAAATCAACCAAATGATCCTCCATAAACATTCATAGCTGATTTTCTGTAATTAAGAATGAGTTGTTATGTTCAAACACTGCATTAATACCATATTTGACTTTTGAAATGGCATATAATTATGACCATTGAAATTAGAAAGAAATTTTAAAGGTACCTGTTCACACCAAATTTCTCTCAAGGTACACACACTGACTTACCTGGCATCATTCATGCAGCCTTCAAGAACCCAGAAAAATCTGAGGCAAAAATAAACCTGGAGCAGGTTTTTGAATAGCAGGTGTCATGTCATGATTCACCACAATACCTGACACAGTAAAAATGGCAAAAGATGGGGTGTACAGGATAAGTACACAATCCCAAAAGGCATCTTTTGGGACCCACAATGTGGCTTTGATCAGTGTTGGGAGATGAATGTTCAGCCTATTGTCTCTTCCCATAAGAAAAGTAAACTGACAGCTCATGGGAAAAGACTGATGTATTTTACAGCCATCAGTGAATCACAAGAGAGTAATATAAACTGACTTCAGAGAAACTTGTGCAATGTCATTGAGTCGCATTAAAGTAATGCCAAAACACAGTTTTGAATACTTCTACACAATATATAATATGTTGTCCAAACTTTTAGCTTTCCCAAAATATGTCAAATCTGTTTACAATCTTCCTGGATGCCATAAACAGTCATGTTGCCTTTTAATGTTCACATGTAGAGTGCATCCTAAGGGATAGAATGATAGAATCCCTACAGTGTGGAAACAGACTATTTGGCCCATTGAGTCCACTCCACCCTTCAAAGAACACCCCAGTCAGACCCACCACCCTCTCCAATCCCTGCACTTCACATGGCTAGTTCACCTAGCCTGCATACTATGGGCATGCCAATGCACCTATCTTGCACTTCTTTGGACTGGACAGAAGCAGGGAGATTGTGCAAACTCCACACAGTCATCTGAGGGTAGGATCAAACCCAGGTCCCTGATGCTGTGAGGCAGCAGTGCTTAACCATTGAACCAACATGGGCAGGGCAGGTGACTGAGGTGTCAGTGGGGGAGCATTTTGAGGCCAGCGACCATAATTCTATTAGTTTTTAAATAGTGATGGGAAAGGATAGACCAGATCTAAAATTTGAAGTTTTAAATTGGAGAAAGGCCAATTTTGATGGTATTAGGCAAGAAGTTTCAAAAGCTGATTGGGAGCAGATGTTCGCAGTTAAAGGGATGGCTGAAAAATGGGAAGCCTTCAGAAATGAGAAAACGAGAATCCACAGACAGTATATTTCTGTTAGGGTGGAAGGAAAGGCTGGTAGGAGAGGGCATGTTGGATGACTAAAGAAATTGAGGGTTTGGTTCAGAAAAAAAAGGAAGCATATGTCAGGTATAGACAGGATAGATCGAGTGAATGCTTAGAAGTATATAAAGGCAGTAGGAGTATAGAGAGAAATCAGGAGGGCGAAATGGGGACATGAGATAGCTTTGGCAAATAGAATTAAGGAGAATCCAAAGGGTTTTTAAAAATACATTATGGACAAAAGGGTAACTAGGGAGAGAATAGGGCCCCTCAAAGATCAGCAAGGCGGCCTTTGTGTGGAGCCACAGGAGATTGGGGAGATACTAAAGGAGTATTTTGCATCAGTATTTACTATGAAAAAGAGCATGGAATATATAGAATGTAGGGAAATAGATGGTGACATCTTGAAAAATGTCCACATTATACAGTGCTGGATGTCTTGAAAGGCATAAAAGTGCAAACATCCTCAGGACATTATCTTCTGTGCCCTAGAACTCTGTGGGAATCTAGGGAAGTGATTACTAGGCCTCTTACTGAGATATTTGTATAACTGATAGTCACAGGTGAGGTGCCGGGAAACTGAAGGTTGGCTAACATGGTATCACTGTTTAAGAAGGGTGGTAAGGACAAGCCAGAGAACTATAGACCAGTGAGCTTGACATTGGTGGTGGACAAGTTGTTGGAGGGAATCCTAAGGGACAGGAAGTACATGTATTTTGAAAGGCAAGGACTGATTAGGGATAGTTAACATGGCTTTGTGCGTGGGAAATCATATCTTACAAACTTGATTGAGCTTTTTGAAGAAGTAACAAAGAGAATTGATGAGGGCAGAGCTGTAGATGTGATCTAAATGGACTTCAGTAAGGCGCTTGACAAGGTTCCCCATGGGAGACTGGTTAGCAAGGTTAGATCTCATGGAATACAGGGAGAACTGTCCATTTGGATACAGAACTGGCTCAAAGATGGTGGTGGAGGGTTGTTTTTCAGACTGGAGGCCTGTGACCAGACTGGAGTGCCACAAGGATCAGTGCTGCTTCCACTACTTTTCATCATTTATATAAATGATTTGGATGTGAGCATAAGAGGTATAGTTAGTAAGTTTGCAGATGAGACCAAAAGTGGAGGTGTAGTGGACAGCGAAGAAAGTTACCTCAGATTACAATGGGATCTTGATCAGATGGGCCAATGGGCTGAGAAGTGGCATATAGAGTTTACTTTAGATAAATGTGAAGTACTGCATTTTGGGAAAGCAAATCTTAGCAGGACTTATTCACTCAATGGCAAGGTGCTAGCGAATGTTGTTGAACAAAGAGACCTTGGAGTGCATGTTCATTGCTCCTTGAAAGTAGAGTTGCAGGTAGATAGGAAAGTGAAGAAGACATTTGGTATGCTTTCCTTTATTGGCCAGAGTATTGAGTACAGGAGTTGGGAGGTCATGCTGCGGCTGTACAGGACATTGGTTAGGTCAATGTTGGAACATTGCGTGTAGTTCTGGTCTCCTTCCTATCGGAAAGATGTTGTGAAACCTGAAAGGGTTCAGAAAAAATTTACAAGGATGTTGCCAGGGTTGGAGGATTTGAGCTACAGGGAGAGATTGAGTAGGCTAGGGCTGTTTTCCCTGGAGCTTTGGAGGCTAAGGGGTAACCTTATAGAGGTTTATAAAGTCATGAGGGGCATGGATAGGATAAATAGACAAAGTATTTTCCCTGGGGTTGGGGAGTCCAGAACTAGAGGGCATAGGTTTAGGGTGAGAGGAGAAAAATAAAGAAGAGACCTAAGGGGCAACTTTTTCATGCAGAGGGTGGTACGTGTATGGAATGAGCTACCAGAGGAAGTGGTGGAGGCTAGTACAATTGCAACATTTAAAAGGCATCTGAATGGGTATATGAATAGGAAGGTTTTGGAGGGATATGGGCCAGGTACTGGCAGGTGGGACTAGATTGGGTTGGGATATTTGGTCTGCATGGACGAGTTGGACCGAAGGGTCTGTTTCCATGCTGTACATCTCTATGACTCTATGACTCTTTGAATGGATAGTTGAATCGATAAACACTAGTGCTGAATATGATTAGGACATGGCAATCCTGATCAACTGAATTCTAGCTCTGATAAAAGATTTGCATTTTAAAAATCCTAGAGATAATTCTCAGAAGCATTTTGCTTCAATTTTATGTTGCAACCAGTGTATATAATGGTGAACGTATAGACAACGGCTATGCTATGATTGAAGTGGAATTGTTGAATCCATAGAGCACACAAACAATATGCAGCTCTGATTCTGGAGGAGTTCGCCCATTGGATGATAAATGTATGGATTATGTTTGTTCCACAAACTATTATGAATGTCATAAATACTGCACATTTAACATGCCATGAACATTACATTCAATGGGAAGGAGGCAGCTCTCTATTGGATTGTGTTGAAGATAAGTGCTACTGAATAAATTGTTGGAGCCGTGGGCTGACAAATGCTCGGATTCTTTATGGACCTCATCCTCGGGTCTTAAAAGAAATGGCAAGTGAGATAATTGATATTGTTTTTATTTTACAAAATTTCCTAGATTTGGGAAAGATTCCATTCATTTGGAAAATAGCTAATATAACTCCTTTATTTAAAAAGGAAGGACAGGAATCAGGAAGTAGAGACCAGTTAACAGCAATCATAGGGAAAATGTTTGAAGATATAATGAAAGACATTGTAACAGGACATTCTGTAAAGTTCAAGGTAATCAGGCAGAGTCTTTTTGTGAAAAGGAAATCATATTTAACTAATATATCGGAGTTCTTTGAGGAAGTAACATATGCTGTGGATAAAAGGGAAACAGTGATGTACTATGCACAGATTTCCAGATGACATTTGATAAAGTGCCACATCAAAGCTAATTGCAGAAAATAAAAACTCATGGTGTTGGAGGAGCATATTGGCATGGATGAAAGATTGGCTAGCTAGCAGGAAACAGGGTAGACATAAATGAGTCATTTTCTGGTTGGCAAGACATAACAAGTGGTGTGCCACTGGGATCAGTATTGGGTCTAACTTTTTTTTTACCATTTATATGTGTTCTTTGGATCAAGATATCAAAGGCAAAGTAGCTAAATATATTGACTAAATTGTGTGACCAATAATATAAAAAGACCTGATTGTCTGGTCTCTGAATTGTTAGAAACTTGACATATGTTCTAAGAGGCACATCAAGACCCCAAGGGATGCTCAGCGTAAAATTGTACTTCCAATGTGAAATTTCCCTGTTTTCAGGATGCCACTAAAAAGTATCTAACTCTGAACTTGAGACATAGACTTCAGACAGCTCAATAGTTACCTAGGAAATATTAGAAAAAATCCTAGCCCTGGATAACAATACAACTGATCCTGCCACAATCATTCACATTAATCTCCCTCATCTTGTCCCACCAACACATGATTCACCCCCCCCCCCCATTCAAATCTGTCCAGTCCCCACCTCAAGACTCCACCCTGATACCCCAAACCAAATGTCCAGCACTTTTGCCAGTGACTGCTTCATCACCAAACAGAGGAAAAAATTCCAGATACTCACCATCTTTTGGGTGAGAAAGCTTTTCCACATGTCCTCTCTAATCCCTCTACCAATCTGTCTTCTTTATAAAATCTTTAACTTTTGTGATTAAATAGTGGGGCTTGATTTACAGCATGCTCCCTCTGTGATCTGTTCCATCATCTCTGCCCTCAACTCATTATCTTTATTTGCTAAGCTCTTTGCCGTTATCTGTTTACCTTTTAAAACTATCAAGTTCCAATGCTGCACACTTTTCAGCCTTTGTTTCATCTGTCTTTCAGTCATTCATTAATTTTCTGCTTCCTATTCCCTGCTTCAAATTTGTTGAACAGAATTAACCCTCAGGTTCCCACCCCCTTGCCAAAGTAGTTTAAATCTTCTCAATAGCCCCAGCAAATCTTCTTGTGATAATATTTGCCCTTGATGTAGGCAGTCTGGTTTGCACAGTCCCACCTTCCCCAGAACTGGACCCAAAGCCTCAGAAATCTGATGCCAATCCTCCTATATCAATTTTCCAAACACATGTTCAATTGCTCAGTTCTCCCATTTCTGGAAAAATGAGCATTTCTGACTGGGTCCAATCTTACAACTTCTGCATTAAATATCCTGCTTTACAATATCTTCCTTTGCTCCCTGAAATCTGCTTTCAGGGTTTCATCCACATTTGGAACCAAATTATTGGTGATAGCGTATGCCAAAACCTCCAACTGTACACTCTCCCACAACCCCCATGAATGTCCAATAGCTGCTATGTGACAACCTTGACTCTAGCACCAGGGAGATCACTTAACATACTGGAGTCACACCTGTAGCCTCAAAAGTGTTGCCTGTTCCGCTAATTAATGAATCCCCTATCACCATTACTCTCCTTTTTTCTACCTCCTGAACAGAAGTTACCATGGTGCTATCAACTAACCTGACTTCATTCCTCTCAAGAATAAGCATCCTCTCCAGTATCAAAAAAGTGGACAAGTCATTAGTGAGTGGGACCCTCGTGAACTCCTGTCTTGCCTGGCTGGTGATCATTCTCCTAATTTGTGGTGTGATCTCTGTGAATGTGCCATCCACATAATCCTTCGCTTTTCAGATGCAACATATTCGTCTTCCCTCCAATCTAGCTCCAAATCCCCACAAATCAGACTTCTGCAGCTCCTGGCACTTCCTGAACATATCATTATCCAGGTGACCAGTTTCATCCACAGCTTCCTGCATATAACAGCACATGCTTTCCACGAGACCAAGCTGCCCTGCCAGGTCATAACTTTACTCACATTAATTTTATTTTACTTTAATGTAATTGTGTTGCTTTCCCTTGCTTAACCTTGACTTGTCTTTACTTCACTATTGCTTTATACTTCATATGTAAATCTTTCTAAATTATTTCTTTTCTAATACATTTTTCATATTTTCAGCTGAACATGACCACAGTTTCTCACCAATCAATAAACTTTTTCCTGTGATATCATTCTGAATTTTTTTCAAATTCAGCCAGCTCCCAAGTAGAGGCACCTGCTACAGAACCAGCTCTCTCTTTTCTCCAAACGTAAGTGAATGCCTCAAGCCTTACTCTCTCTTCCACCTCTTCCTGAAAAGAGGTGCCTCCTGCAGGTCCAATTCCCTTTGTTTCCAATTAGCAAACATTATTCTGACTTGGAACTATATAGCTCCTCACCGTTGCTGGGTTAAAACTCCGAAACTTCCTTCTCAACATGTGGTTGAAATCAGTTCAAGAAGGCAGCTCACAATGACCTTTTCAACAGCTATTCAGGATGGGCAGCAAATGCTGCATTACCAATGATAGGCATATCCTGTGAAAGAATAGTGACATAATCAAACGTTAATGGGCACTTTTGACCAAAAAGCAATCTACAGACCAGTCCTTGTGATGTCCATCAGTACTATGTTGGGATCTAGAAATTAAGAAGTAAGTGTATTAAATTGGTGCAATGTGATGTGGAGATGCTGGCGTTGGACTAGGGTAGACAAAGTCAAAAGTCACCCAACACCTGACAAAGGTCATCCTTTGTCTCTCGAAGGTCATCCCTTACCCATTGATGCTCCAGGGAAAACTGCCCTGGAGTCTGAAAGCTTGTGATTTTAAATGAATCTGTTGGACTTTAACCTGATGTCATGTGATTTGTAACTTGGTGCAATGTGAGGAGTGGTGTTCCTTAGAAATTTATACTGGAGCTTCAATGTTTCACTGTGGAGTGGGAAATGGAATTGGCACACAGCTACAGTGTGATTGACTGCGGGAACAGGCTCAAGACCATCAGTTTTACAGCGATTCAAAGGCGTGTTACAGACTGAAGTATGACATGGAAAGAGATTTTAGGGCAGATGAGTGAAGCTTTAAGAACTATTTTAGAAAAGGAAAGTGAGGATGGTCAATGGAGAAGCTCAGGGAGGGAATTTCAGGGCTTAGAGCAGAGGCTGCTGAAGGCATGGCTACTAATCCAGGAGTGATTATCTGATTTAGTTTATTTATTGTCACGTATATTTTGTTACAAAATACAATGAAAAGTGTTGTACACTTTCATTGTAAGATGGCGGTGGAGTAGCACTTTTGAGCCTAGGGCTCGTCCACTCCGTCTGCTTTAATTTTCGTTTCTTTTCTTTCACTTTTTCACTTACCTCTTGTTGGAGAGCTCAGTTACAATGATTGCATCAATGGCACTGGCTCGTGGCTATTGTGGCGGAGACGGGTTCAGGCCCAGTAAGAGACTTGGTGGCATCAGCATAGAGTCATAGTCATAGAAATGTACATCACAGAAACAGACTCTTTGGTCCAACTCATCCATGCCGACCAGATGTCCCAACCTAATCTAGTCCCATTTGCCAGCACTTGGCCTATATCCCTCTAAACCCTTCCTATTCATATACCCATTGAGATGCCTTTTAGATGTTGCAATTGTACCAGCCTCCACACTTCCTCTGGCACCTCATTCCAGGCACATACCACCCTTTGTGTGAAAAAGTTTCCCCTTAGGTCCCTTTTATTTCTTTCTGCTCGCACCCTAAAGCTATTCCCTCTAGTTCTGGACTCTCTTACCTCAGGTCTAATTTATCCTTTCCATGTCTCTCATGATTTTATAAACCTCTCGAAGGTCATCCCTTACCCATTGATGCTCCAGGGAAAACTGCCCCAGCCTATTTAGCCTCTCCCTAACGCTCAAATCCTCCAACCCTGGCAACATCCTTGTAAATCTTTTCTGAACCCTTTCAAGTTTCACAACATCTTTCCAATAGGAAGGAAACCAGAATTGCACACAATATTCCAAAAGTTGCCTAACCAATGTCCTGTACAGCCGCAACATGACCTCCCAACACCTATACTCAATGCTCTGGCCAATAAAGGAAAGTTTACCAAACACCATCTTCATTATCCTATCTACCTGTGACTCTACTTTCAAGGAACTATGAACCTGCACTCCAAGATCTCTTTGTTCAGCAACACTCCCTAGGACTTTGCCATTAAGTGTATAGGTCCTGCTAAGATTTGTTTTCCCAAAATACAGCACCGCGCATTTATCTAAATTAAACTCCACCTGCGGCTTCTCAGCCCATTGGCCCATCTGATCAAGATCCTGTTGTAATCTGAGGTAACCTTCTTCACTGTCCACTACACCTCCAGTTTTGGTGTCATCTGCAAACTTAGTAATTATACCTCCTATGTTTATATCCCAATCATTTATATAAATGACAAAAAGTAGTGGACCCAGCACTGATCCTTGTGGCACTCCACTGGTCACAGACCTCCAGTCTGAAAAACAACCCTCCACCACCACCTTCTGTCTTCTACCATCAAGCCAGTTCTGTAACCAAATGGCTAATTCTCCCTGTATTCCATGAGATCCAACCTTGCTAACCAATATCCCATGGTGAATGTTGTTGAATGCCTTACTGAAGTCCATATAGATCACGTCAAGCATTCTGTCATCATCAATCCTCTTTGTTACTTCTTCAAAAAACTCATTCAAATTTGTGAGATATGATTTCCCACGCACGAAGCTATGTTCACAATCCCTAATCAGTCCTTGTCTTTCCAAAAACGTGGAAATCCTGTCCTTCAGGATTGTCTCCAACAACGGTGCCCACCACCGACATCAGGCTCACCTGTCTATTGTTCCCTGGCTTTTCCTTACCATTTTTGTTAAGTAATGGTACCACATTAGCCAACCTCCAGTCTTGGCATCTCACCTGTGACTATCGATTATACATATATCTCAGCAAGAGGCCCAGCAATCACTTCACTAGCTTCCCACAGAGTTCTAGGGTACGCCTAGATTTATCCACCTTTATGCGCTTCAAGACATCCAACACTTCCTCCTCTGTAATATGGACATTTTTGAAGATGTCATCATCTATTTCCCTACGATCTATATACTCCATGTCTTTCTCCACAGTAAACACTGATGCAAAATACTTGTTTCGTATCTCCCCCATCTCCTGTGGCTCCACACAAAGGCTGCTTTGATGATCTTTGAGGGACCCTATTCGCTCCCTAGTTACCCTTTTGCCCTTAATATATTTGTAAAAACCCTTTGGATTCTCCTTAACCCTATTTGCCAAAGCTATCAGATGTCCCCTTTTTGCCCTCCTGATATCCGTCTTCAGTAAACTTCTACTGCCTTTATACTCTTCCAAGGATTCACTCAATTTCTCCTGTCTATGCCAAACTCTCAATTTCTCTAGCCATCCAGCAGTCCCTACACCTACCAGCCTTTCCTTTCACCCTAACAGGAATATACCGTGTCTGGACTCTCGTTACCTAATTAGCTGCTGAATTGGCAAGGTGGGCTCAAGCAGATGCGTGGCGGTAGCGGAGTTGAGTTAGGGCTGATACTTGTACCCAGTGGCATCTGCATTGGAGAGCTCCTAGTGGAGCTACAGGACTCATAGTGGCGAGGGTAGTGGTGAGATGGCGCTGAAGAGTGGGTGACTTTCATTCCAGCAGTGGTGGCACAGCGAAGGGACTCATGCCTGGCCAAAAGGCCCTTGGCCTATGACAGAGCCGATAGCAAGAAACACTGAAAATTTGAACACTTTTTCTTTATTTCTTCATTTTACTGTCTTTATACACTATGTTTTGGTTTACTTGTCTATGTTTTAAGATGGCATCAGAGAGTGGCAATACTATACAACACTTTTCACTGTATTTTGGAACAAAATACATATGACAATACGCAAATAAAATCGATTCAACTGAAATATTTGTTCAAAATAGATGTTCCTTATTCAACAATGGAATTAGTTATATTATGAAAACTGTATAGGCTATGAAAACATCTGGAAACTATTGAAGCATCCAGACAAAAATAAAGTATTAAGCTTGGCCTTCTGTGTACACTTTTGAAGGTGTTCTCTGGTGCTTTTTTCTCCATTAAATAATTTATCCTTTGCAATCCTTTTATAACATCATTAAATTGTTTGAGCAGCTCTTACAAAAAACTTCTGGTAAAGTTATGCTAATTTGCTTGGTACTCTTCTTGGGAGATGCCTTCCTTTTCTCTGAGAAAATTATTGCCTTTACAAAGGTAGTGGCCTACTCTCTTTAGGCTATGCAGAATTGCTCCTGGTCAGAATTCTGAACTAAACATTCACCGATTATTTTAAAAGGATTAAATATCCCATTTTCTATTTGTAAAGGTACCAATTTTTCTGAAACTATTGCTTGGACCTTATTACTAAAACCTATTGCTAAAGCTTGAAATTACATCTTCTTTTTGGGTTCTGAAACAGAGATAGTTGGAGAGATTGTGGAGGCATTGTGGTGATCTTTCAGGAATCACTGGAGTCAGAGAGGGTCACAGAAGCTGCCTAATGCTACCACCCTGTTTAAGAAGAGAGGGAGGCAGAAGATGGGAAATTATAGGCCAGTTAGCCTGACCTTGACCATTGGTAAGATTTTAGAGTCAATTTTGAAGAAGGAGAGTGCTTAGAAGTGCAGAGTGAATTAGGCCTGAGTCAGCATGGCCTCTTCAAGGGGAGGTCATGTCTGACAAATCTGTTAGAATTCTTTGAGGTGGCAATGAGTATGTTAGACAAATGAAACCCAGTGGACATGATTAAGTTGGATTTCCAGAAGGCCTTTGACAAGGTGCCGCACAGGAGGCTAATAAATGAGATAAGCTTCCATGTTGTTAGAGGCATGGTACTGGCAGAGGATTGGCTGACTGGCAGAAGGCAGTGAATAGAGATAAAGATGTCTTTTTCCAGATGGCATGAATGATTAATGGAGTTCTGCAGGAGTCAGTGTTGGGACCACAACAATTCACATTGTACATTAACAATCAGGATGAAGGAACTGAGGTTATCTATGTTTGCAGATGACACAAAGATCGGTAGAGAGACAGGCAGTGTTGAGGAGGCAGGGAGGCTGCAGAAGGACGTGGACAGGCTAGGAGAGTGGTTAAAGAAGTGGGTGATGGAATACAATGTGGGAAAATGTGAGGTTATGCTCTTTGGTTGGCAGTTAGCCAAAGTGTAAGAAAGGAAGTGTAGACAATTTTCCACTTAGGGAAAGACTTCAGAAATCTGAAGCACAAAGTGGCATAGAAATCCGAGCTCAGGATTCTGTTAAGGTTAACATGCAGGTTCAGTTGGCAGTTCAGAAGGCAAAATGCAATCATAGGATTAATTTCAAGAGGGCTGTGATATAGCAGCAGGGATAAACTGCTGAGAGTTTATAAGGCTCTGGTCAGACCACATTTGGAACATTGTGAGCAGCTTTCGGCCTCAACTTAAAAAAGAATGTGTGGGCCTGGAAGGAGTGCAGAGGAAGTTTACAAGAGTGATCCTGGGGATGAAGAACTTGTCATATAAGGAGTGGTTGAGGACTCTGGGTCTGCACTCCATGGAGTTTAGAAAGACGAGGAGGGATCTCATTGAAAGATGCAGAATATAGACAGGCCTGGATAGAGTGGACATGGAGATGATGTTTCCGCCAATGGGAGAGATATGAATTCAAGGCCACAACCTCAATGTGAAGGGATGACCCTTTAGAACTGAGATAAGGAGAAGTTTCTTTAGCTGGAGGGTAGTGAATCTGTGGAACTCATTGCACTGAAAGCTGTGAAATCCAAGTGATTGAGTAATTAAAGACAGGGATTGATAGATTCTTGATTGGTAAGGGGATCAAGGGTTATGAGGAGAAGGCAGAAGAATGAAGTTGAGAAACATGTCAGTCATGATCGAATAGCAGAGTAAACTCAGTGGGCAGATTGGCCTAATTCTGCTTCAATGACTCATGGTCTTATGTTAGTGTCTTAGGATTGGGAATGACTTATTTTCACCTTGTTTCAGTGAGGTTTGAGTTGGCTGATAAATCCAATGCATGATCTGCAGACCTTAGCACATACAGCACAAGTGCTTGTAAGGTGATGGTGATGAGCTAAAGTTGTGCATTGTCTTTGGACATCTCCTCTGTGTGTTCTCAATGAAATCTCACAGTGACTTTTCTTTCTTCTTGAATAAAACTCCATTTTGGTCAGTCACAATACAGGGACTTCCATAAGTCCTCATGGATACATGATCTCTTCTGGGATCTTTTGAAAACATCTTCTACTGTGTTTTCCTGCTTCCTACTGTGACTGAGTTCCAAGTAGAATATCAAATGCAGCACTGGGTATACTGGCTTGAGAAGTGACACTGCTTATTGGACCATATTCATTCTACTTAATTTGAAAGTTTTTTTAAAGTAATTTATGGGATCTGGGCTGCTGGCTGGACTCGCATTTACTCATCAAACCCAACCAGGATTAAAAATGCTGCCAGAACTGCTGAGTTTCTCCAGCATTTGCTGTGCCGGTACCATTTCATCATACACCAGTTAATCACTTAATATTATGAAATACTGACCAGTATTTTCTGTGATTATTCCAGCATTTACTGCCCGTTCCTGGTTGCTATTGAAAAGGTGGTAGTGATTTGCTACTTGAACTTCTGTAAGCTATTTGGTGTAGGTAGACCAACTGTACTGTTAGGGAGGGAGATACGGGATTTGACCTGGCATCATTAAAGGAACGGCAATATATTTCTGAGTCAATTGCATTGCAATTAACTTGGAAGGGAACTCGTAGGCAGTGCTATTCCTATATATCTGTTCTCCCTGTCCTTCAGGTTGGAAGTCATTGGAAGTGGTTATGGGTTTGGAAGGTACTATCTTAGGAGCTCTGTTAAGTTGTTTAGGGCATCTTGTAGATGGTATACATTGCTGCTACTGAATGTGAGTGATAAAGAGAGTGGATTATTTGTGGATGTGGTACCAAACAAGCATGCTGTTTTGTCCTGGATGGTGTCAAGCTTCATGAGAGTGATTAGAACTGCACTCATCCAGGAGAGTGGGAAATATTTCATGACCTTCCTGACTTTTGCCTTGTAGATGGTGAACAGGCTTTGGGGAGTCAGGAGGTGAGTATATTTGCTGCAGGATTCCTAGACTCTGACCTGCTCTTGTAGCCATTGTATTTACATGGCCCGTCAACTTCAATTCTGGTTAATGGTTATCCCCAGGATGTTGATAGTGGAGGATTTGATCATGGATTTCAAAATACCATTAAATGTCAAGGGTAGATGGTTAGATTCTCTTTGAATGGAAGTGATGGTCATTATCTGGTACTTGTGTGATGTAAGTGCTATGAGCCATTTGTCAGCCCAAACCTTGGTGTTGACCAGGTTATGCTGTGCTTGGATATGGACTGCTTCAGTATCTGAGGTGCTGAACATTGCACAATCATCTGAAAAAATCTCCACTTCTCACTGTCTGATGGAGAGACAGGCATTAATGAGGCAGCTAAAGATGGTTGGGCCTATGGCACGACCCTGACAATTTCCTGCTAAGATGTCCTGGAGCTGAGATGATTGAGGAGGAGAAAGTGAAGACTGCAGATGCTGGAAATCAGAGATGAGAGCGTGATTCTGGAAAACCACAGCACATCAAGCAGCATCAAGGAACAGGAGAATCAACGTTTCAGGCATAAGCCGGAATATCGATTCTCCTGCTCCTCAGATGCTGCCTGACCTGCTGCACTTTTCCAGCAACACATTTTCAGCTGCTGCGCTTTTCCACCGCCACACTCTTAACACTGAGATGATTGACCTCAATCAGAGCTAATGACTAAGGTTTTAAAAAATGTTTCATTCATAATTTTATAATGATAACTTTTTTATGCATTAAGTGGCACGGTGGCTCAGTGGTTAGCACAGCTGCCTCACAGTGCCAGCCGACCCGGGTTCCATTCCAGCCTCGGGCGACTGTCTGTGTGGAGTTTGCACATTCTCCCTGTGTCTGCGGGGTTTCCTCTGGGTGCTCGGCTTTCCTCCCACACTCCAAAGATGTGCAGGTTAGGTGAATTGGCCATGCTAAATTGCCCAGAGTGTTCAGGGATGTGTAGGTTAGATGCATTAGTTAGGGGTAAATGTAGAATAATAGGGTAGGCAAATGTGTCTCGGGTGGGTTACTATTTGGAGGGTCAGTGTGGACTTATTGGGTCAAATGGCCTGTTTCCACACTGCAGGGATTCTATGATTCTATGACAGCATTTTAAATAAAAATAATCTCCTTCAAACACTGCTTTAGCTTTAAGCAAGATGTGTGGATTCTAATAGTCATATTTAAAGGCTGGGATAGACAGGTTTCTGCTCTCTTATGGAATTAATGGATATAGAGAGTGGGCTGGAAAGTGTTGTTAGAGACCAAGTTCAGCATGAGTGTATTGAGTGGAAGAACAGGCTTATTGGCCTCTCTGGTCTTTTTGTGCTCCAATTGTTCTTAGAGTCATAGAGATGTACAGCACGAAAACAGACCCTTTTGTCCAACTCATGCATGCCAGCCAACTATTCTAAATTAATCTAGTCACATTTGCCAGCATTTGGGCCATATCTCTCTAAATCCTTCCTATTCATGTACCCATTCAGATGCCTTTTAAATGTAATTGTACCTGCCTCCACCACTTCATTTAGCAGCTCATTCCATACAGGCACCACCCTCTGTGAAAACATTACCCTTTTAAATCTTCCTACTCTCACCTTAAACCTATGCCCTCTTGTTTTGGATTCCCCTATCTTGAGGAATTGTGTTACGATTTCAAGAGGTACTGTTAGAAACGAAAATCGCTTCTCAATAATCGCTCTAGACAAATTCAGGAAAACAAAGTTTTATTAGCAAGTCTGCAGAGTTGGGCACTCTTCTGAGAAAAGCGCGCCAGGCTAACAAAGTTTTCGATTAAATACAGTTCAAGCTCCTCCCTTCTATAGCTCTAAAGAGTCACGAGGTTCACATTCTGAACATTCATTATTTTTCCATTCTGGACCCTTATCACAAAGTCTGCAGTATATGTCTCCCTCGTTGTTTTTCTAGCCTGCAGTCTTATCAGTCAAGGACTTATTCTTCTCTGTCAGAGTTAGTGGTCTTATCAATCATAGAAGAACATAGAACATAGAAGAATACAGCGCAGTACAGGCCCTTGGGCCCTCGATGTTGCGCCGATCCAAGCCCACCTAAACTACACTAACCCACTATCCTCCATATACCTATCCAATGCCCTCTTAAATGCCCATAAAGAGGGAGAGTCCACCACTGTTACTGGCAGGGCATTCCATGAACTAACGACTCGCTGAGTGAAGAACCTACCCCTAACATCAGTCCTATATCTACCCCCCCTTAATTTAAAGCTATGCCCCCTTGTAATACCCGACTCAATACGCGGGAAAAGGTTCATACTGTCGACCCTATCTAACCCCCTAATCAAGGACTTGTTTTTCTACTCTGTCTTGTCCTTTATTATAGAGAAGCATGTTTTACCCTACCCCCACGGCTCTATTCCCCTTAGACTCTGAGGTCATGCACATCTTAACTATTTGTACCGAAATCGTCTCTCACAGGTACTAATGAGGTATTTAAATATGGATGTTGGGATTATTGTAATCCAGGCATTTTGGTAAAACAAACAAGGACAGGATTTATACAGTTAATGATAGGGCCCTGGGAAATGTTGTAGAACAGAGAGACGTGGGGGTTGAGGTACATTAGTTTTGAAATTTGCATCACAGTTAGACAAGGTGTATAGGAAGGCGTTTAGCATGCTTGCCTTCATTGTTCACACCTTTGCGTTTTGGAATTGGAAGTCATGTAGGAGATTATAAAGGACATTGGAGAGGGCTCTTCTGGAGTACTGCATGCAGTTGTGGTCACCCTATTATAGGAGGGATATTATTAAATTGGAGAGATTTCAGAAAATATTTGCCGTGATGTTGCTGTGAATGGAGTCTTTGATTTAAAAAAATGGCTGAATAGGCTGAGACTTTTCTCACTGGAGTGTAGGAGGTTGAAGGCTGACCTGAAAGAGGTTTATAAAATGATGAGGGGCATAGATAAGGTGAATAGCAAGAGTCTTTTCCTCGGGTAGGGAGTTCAAAACTAGGGGGCATATTTTTAAGGTGAGAGGAGAAAGTTTTTAAAACGACATAAGGGACAACATTTTTACACAGAAAGTGGTTCATGTATGGAATAAACTGCCAGAGGATGTGGTGGATGCAGGTACAGTTATAACATTTAAAAGACAGTTGTATAAGTATGCAGATAGGAAAGACTAGTAGGGAAATGAGGCAGCATTTGATGTAGGGTTTTTGCCTGAAACGTTGATTTTCCTGCACCTCGGATGCTGCCTGACCTGCTGTGCTTTTCCAGCACCAATCTAATCTAGACTCTGATTTCCAGCATCTACAGTACCCACTTCTACCTAGGAGAGAGATGAGCCAAATGCAGGCAAGTGAGACTAGTTTAGTTTGGGAACATTGTAGGCGTGGACGAGTTGGACTGAAGGGTCTATTTCCATGCTCTATGACAGTAAAAATTTGAATCAATGCAAATTATAATGAGGAACTATGCAAACTAATTTAAATGTATGACAATGTTTTGGAAATAAAGAGGTAAGTACAGCAGGTTAAAAAGCATAGTTAAGAGTTTGCAAGAAAATATTACATATTTCAGTCAATATATACTACAAAATAATAAATGTGGGAAGAAGTTGTCAAGGATTTAGAGTTACCAATATATCTGAGCTAAGAATATTAACTCTGTAAGGAAATATACACAACATATGCTGCATCAGAATATTAAATATAACATGCAAAAGAATGTTAGTTAAAAATATATAACCCTGAGCTAGCAATAAAAGCTTAATATTAATGGCGATCAGCTTTCATTTGTATTAAATTCAGATTAAAATGTCAAACATAAATTTAAATCAATTAAAAAGAGTAATTAAAGGGGAGGGTAAAGTATGGGAGGGTGGACACATGGAATATTGGACCCTAAACAACAGAAACTATAGGACCTGGGATTTCTCTCACTGATCCTGATTCTATGGCCTGGGCACATAAACTGGGGTTCAGAAGGGAAGAGTTTACACAGTTAAGATTCATGTTAGAACATTAAAGTTCACCTTAAACAAGATAAAACACTTTTTCAAATACTTACTTTCACAGACAATTTCTGTATAGACCAAGAACTTAAAAAGAAATTTGAATTCCCAGTGGTCAACCTAAAGAACTGTGAGACAGATTTGAGGTTTTAAGATTTATGAATATTCTTTGAAACTTGCACACTTGTTAATTACTAAAATGAATTTTTGTTTCATTTTCAAAAATTCATTTTTAGCAGTTAAAAAACATTGCCAGTTTCAGAAGACATTTGGTATTCAGAAAGCTTAAACTTCTCTTTCATTTCAGTGATATGATTTTTAGTTCACTCAGGGAATATGGGGTGAGCCAACACTCATTGTCTATTTCTGAGGAGGTGGTGGCATGGAACTGGTAAGCTAAATACACATTGATTAAGCATTAAATTAATAAGCAATTAATGCAGTACAGATACAATATTGCTTATTAGTTTATTAACACATGTGATAACACCACACCGCATAGATAGATTTCAGTCCCTCTCTGGAGAATTATAGTATTTACAGGACCTAGTACAAAGTTATACCCAGCTTCCAGTGAGCTAAATTTCTGGCCGTTTCTCTGAGTCATATTGCCAAAGACTGTCAAATGTCCTTCCTCCAGTTTTCTGAAAAATTCCAAACCAACCTCCAGCAGAATGGTTTCTCTGTGATATTTCCTTCCACTAGCCACACCAGATGAATCTTCCATAGATGTTAAATTTCCGTGTGTTTTATTTCTTTGACCAGAGAACACCTTTGCACTTACATCATGTCTGGCAGCTAACAACAAAAACTGACTTTTGTTTCTTCTGCTGACTGCAGCAGTTGCACTGTCTTTCTCTGCCTGATGGATTTCACTATCACTTAATCTGGGACTCCTGTCCCAGTGGTGAAGAGGCTACACAGCATTGGCATTACACCAACCTAGTGGCAAATTTACCTTAAATGAAAAAGATAGTTGAAAACATACCTATCTTATAAAACTTCACATTCATAACAGTAATTGGAAAATAACTGTTATATAACTGAAAGATTGGCATTAGATGGTTCCAGTTTGACTTGATTATGTTTGAATTGAGGTTCTTGAGTAACACTAGTGTATGGTAACATAAAGAAATGAACTAATATGAAAGGAGTTTAAAAGTAGACAGTTTTTACTCAATGCTAACTGAGGGAGCTGCGCTTTGCTCCTTTCTCGACTTGTAATGTTCATGTTGCATACAGGTAAAGAGACAAAATATGGTATTGTTGGGTTGGAGAAGCACAAATCAAGTATTTTCTTTAATATGTATTCATAAGATGTGGGCATTCCATCACTTACTGGTCATCTTTAATGGCCTTTGAGGAAATGCAGGTCAGCCACCTTCTTAAGCCAACGCAATTATTTATCACTGTGGTTTGATCTGAGTAAGCGGCAGTTAAGAAGCTGTGATCATAATGAAAATGAAGGATCGATATTAAACTTTTGATATTTGTCTTTAATACCTGAGACTTACATGGACTTAGAATTACTTTAACAAGGATGCTACTGACTTAAAATGGTCACTGGAATCACCTGACAAGTACAGGAAAACCACATGGAATATATGAAATTGGCTGCATTAGAATCATCATTTTAATCAATAGACGTTGAAACTCAACAAGGCATTAAGAAGTTCATATCTGGTTTTTACTCATAATTGCATGATAAATTCACAGAATGAGAGACGAGAGGTTGCATACAACAATATATCTTAGAATGAAACAGTGACTCAGAGATAAGAATCCACAAAAGAACTGTACATCAACTGCAGCCTTTGAGCAACAAAGGAGAGAGAAAGCAACACGGACCGATAACAACAAGGATAGTACAAACTCGCCTTTCCAGCATTCTGTCAATCTTAGAAACTAGTCTCAGTGAAAAAGCAGCTTGGGGAGAAAAACACATCATTCATTGAGAAATCAAGCTTATTTGAAAGCTTTGCCACTCTTGAGGGAAAAGGGCAAGAGTTAAACAGTTGTCACTCCTATTTCATTTGTGGTACACAAGAACCCTATAAATGTTGAATTATAATTGATATTGCCTTCCTGTCTACTCTCCCATTTTTTGAAGCTTCAAATCTATGTTCATGTGTGTTTGATATAATATTTTTAGTATTTTTTGGGAGGCAGTAGGTTATAACATGCCTCTTCCTTTCACTCAAGAAAACCATGGTATTGGTTCCTTCATTATGCTGCAGTTAACTAACTTTTAATTGAAATATGGTAGCTGCATGCTAAGAAATATTGCTGCAACCAACCAAAAGGGGCCTAAAAAGAGGGTAACCAGTAATCCAATCTCATGTAGCCCTAACAAGAGTAATCACTTTGAAATCATATTGAAGGTACACTTCTTTCCTTAAATTAACTTTTATTTTCCAATAACCCAGTAGTTTCATGGTCACCATTACTGATCATAGCCTTTTGTTACACATTCCTTAATTAATTGAAGTTGGTGGCATTTTAATGCATATCTCTGGATCAATCCTCTGGATTATTAAACCAGAAAAATAATGAATCAGGACAGCAGGAGGTCTCACTGCCTGCATTTTTCTTCACTCATCATCACAATTTTTGATGAAATTGTGGAACAGGATCTCAACCTTCATATGATAAATGGATTTTCATAATGTGAGGAAGGAAGTCATTCATTCTGTTCAGAGGAACAGAAATTGCTGGAAGCCTCAGCTGGTCTGGCAGCATCTGTGAAGAGAATTGAGGTAGACTTTATTGCTTGCCATCCCACTATTGTTTACTCCAACCCTCTCCTCAGTCTTTCTTCTTGATAAATACCAACCTTTTCCTAGCTAATATCAATTCTGAAGAAGCATCACTGGACCCAAAACGTTAACTCTGATTTCTCTCCACAGATGCTGCCAGACCTGCTGAGATTTTCTCGCACTTTCAGTTTTTGTTTCTGATTTCCAGCATTAGCGGTTCTGCTGGTTGTTTAATTAGTGACTAGTGGGCTGCAATTGTCGGTTGACAATCCATGATACCTTTGAAAAGAAAAGTGGATAAATAATTGAAATATGGGACAAGTTAAAAGGATGTGGGAAGTAAGCACTAATTGGGACTGATCAACAATAGCTTCAGATGTTCAGTGCCTTTGTTTAGATAGAAAGGATTTCACTCTTATCTGGTCATTTTTCTGTCTGGTCCCTGGACATGTAATGATGGCCCTGGCCACCTAAAACAGAACATATTACAAGATACACTGTATTACATTCCTCAGTACTGAAATGGAAAACTATTATCTTCCCTCATTTTAAGTTAAAAACTAAAATTAAATTAAATGAAGAACACATTTCTTCCAGAATGGATGAAATACAAAAATAAAACAAAACAGTAACCACCCTGAAAACCTAAAAGGGATTTGGCATCAGAAATCACTTTCAGTCTGCCAACTGCCTGATAAACTATCACATAATATCTGAGGAAATAATCTGCAGTATGGGAATCTCTGTCCTACCTAAACTTGCATAATTAAAGCCTGGCTATTGATTTGCGAGACACTGATAAAAAATGTGCAGAGTAGAATTGGAGGCAGTCCCAAGATGTAAAAGTCCGTGACTTCATGCTGGGCAATTTGCCGCGGTGAAATCTGTGCTTTCTGAAACATATTTGGAAAAGACACTTAATTTTCGGTTACAGATCATTTTACAGTTAAGATTACAATCCAATAAAGCATGTTCTTGAGAGAATGATATTTGATCCTGCGACAACCATATAAAAGGCATTTCCTCACGTTGGTCCATGAGCTATGGACCCTTTTTAATTTGAATGGTTCAAGGTAAAATTCAGCAGGTTTTAGTCAAATGCATTAACAGTTCGTTTATTACAAGATTTTGCTGAAGATTGCCCAAGAATAAAGAGATAAAATTATTAACTAAAACATTAAAGATAAACCAGATTAAAACAAATACACACAGGACAAAAGGATGTTTGCAAGGAGAAATTTCCAATAATAATCTATGATCTACCATTAAGGCCTGTTAGAAACATAAACAAGAGCAGGAGTAGGAGAAAGTGAGGACTGCAGATGCTGGAGATCAGAGTTGAAAATGTGTGTGCTGGAAAAGCACAGCAGGTCATGCAGCATCCGAGGAGCAGGAGAATCACGTTTTGGATAGTGCCATTCACCAGGAGCAGGAGTAGGCCATTCAGCCCTTCAAGCCTGCTTCACCATTCATTGTGATCATTGCTGATCATGAAATTCAATAGACTGTTCCTGCTTTTCCCTATACCCTTTCATATCTTTAGACCAAAATGTTTTTTTCCAACTGCTTCTTAAAATCATAGCTTCAACTGTTTTCAGTGATACTGAATTGGGAAGACACACCATTCTCTGGATGAAGAAATGTCTCCTCATTTCAGTCCTAAATGGTTTCCCATGTCCTTAGACTGTGGCCCCTGGTTATGGACTCCTCTGACATTGGGATCATCTTTCCTGCATCTACCCTACATCTAACCCTGAAGTGGTTAACCATTAAAGTCAGGTCCAGCAGCTGTGAAGCATTCAATAAGCGAATAGTCAATATTTTCTTGTATAGGGAGACTCAGCAGCACAGCAGATTTTAGGGACTGAGAGAGATTCCTGGCTTCTGGTACTGTAAATAAAGGAGGAAAAATGCTAAGGTTGCACCACTGTTTAAACAAAAGGGAAGGCATAGATCAATTAATTACAGGTCAGTTAGCCCAAACTTGGTGATGGACAAGTTTTTAAAAATCAATCTGAAAACAGTATTAATCATCGTTCAGACAGTCATAGATTAATCAAAGACATGGATGATTTTAAGAGAAGGTCATGCCTAAATAAATTGACATATTTTGAGGCAGTAACGTGGAGGGCATTAATTGTATATAATTGCTTTAATTGTATGCAGGCAGTGGACATTAGCTAGGGATTCATTTGTGCCCTCATAAGTAGAAACAGACTGAAACAGTAGGTTAGGAGGTGTAAATAAATGCTTATGAAAATGTGTAGAGGTTGATTCTAGTTTTATCAGTTATACATTGACTTTCTGAAGTATAAGGTTAATGAAGATTTATGAGGATAGTGTCACACAGCAGACTGATCAGAGGGGTAAAAGCCCATAGGAGAAGTGTCAGGCAAAATCCAAAATTGGCTCAATGGGAAATAAAATGTAAATGTTTACATGGGCTTTTGTGACCGGAAGTTGTTTCCAATCAGGTTCTGCAGGCTCAGTCATTAGTCCCTTGCATTTTGTGGTGCATAACAATAATGTAGACTTATAAATAAAGGGCAAGATTCAGATGTTCAGAGATAATACGAAAATAACTGTGATAGGTGATTCATTAAAAAGCTGTAGACCATCAATGAACAAGACAAGTAGGCGAATGGAAATCAATCTGGAGAAGTGTGCGGCAATGCTTTTGGGAGGGAAATGCAGCCAGGGAAAAGTCAACAAGTACAAGGGTATTGAGAATTGTAGATGAACAAAAGGGACCTGATAGAGTAAATCCACAAATTCCTAACTGTTGCAGGACAGGTAAATAAAGTGATTAAGAAGACCTATGCAATATCTTCCTTCATTAAGTAAAACATGTTATAATTGCAAGAATGTTGTGTTGGAAATGTATGAAGCATTAGTTAGACCACATCTACATACTGGATGTGGTATGATGAAATTCATGTAAATAAGGAATATGTAGTGGATGAGATGACTCCGAAATTAGTAACAGAGAAAACATTAGTCTAGAATGAGCATAAGAAGCAAGAAGACTTAGACACTAAATTAGACTACTGTATTTGATCATCTATTATGTGCAGTTACAGTGCAACATATGCCTAATTGAAAAGCCTCCCTTCGCGATAAAAAATAAGCAGCTTCCGGGCAGTCTTTGCCAGTTAAAAGCCAGGCAATGACCATCTCCTGCAAGAATCTAACCATTACTACTTGACATACAATGGCATTATCATTGTTTAATCCCTACTACCAACATCCTGGGATGAAACATTTACCAGAAACTGAACTGGGCCAGCCATATAAATATTGTGACTAATAAGAGCAGATCAGAGACTCAGAATTCTGTGGCAAATAATTCACCTCCTGTCTCCCCAATGCCTGTCCACCATCTGCAAAGCACAATTCAAGATAGTGATGGAATACTCCTATCTAGAAGGACAAGGGCAACATATACATTGAAATACTACCATTTACAGATTTCACTTTAAGACACACAATCCTGATTTGGAACTACATTGTCCTTACTTCATTGTTGCTGAGTCTAGAATTCCCTTTCTAACAGTATTCTATGTTTCCTTAATTTCCCAGTGACTGCAGTGGTTCAAGAATCAGTTCATCACTGCTCTCGTCACGTTAATTAAGGGTGGGTGGTAAATGTTGGCTCACCCAGTGAAGCACATATCCCAGGAGCAGATGAATGAAATTCCTGTGATGTACATTGTCTTAAAACACAAGATCAATCACTATATTCAGTTACAGTCACTATATCAGACAAAAGTTATGAAGAAGAGTCTTGAAATGTTAACTCTGCTTTCTCCCCACAGACCTGCTGAGTTTCCAAATAATTTCTCATTTCTTTTCAGATCTCCAGCATCTTAGTTCTTTATTTTATTATATAAAAAAGATCTAGAAATAGTACAGAGGAGATTTTAGAGAATGCTAACTGAACTGGAGAGTTTAGTTAGAAGAAAGGTTGAATAGACAGGGGTTGTTTTCATTGTACTGAAGGGTCAATAATAAACAGGATGGATTTAAAATAATTGGTGGGAGAATAAGAAGGAAGTGAGAGTATTTTTCACATAAATAGTGTTGGACACATAGAATTCACAGTCAAAGAGTAAAAAAGCAAGAAACACTGACAAAATGCATAAAGTATTTCCTTGAAATATCATAGTCAGTTGGTTTATGGATCTACAGCTGGAAAATAAGGTTAGACTGGATTGCTCTTCTTTGGCTGACATGAACAAGATGGGACAAATGGTCACCTCCTGTAAAATAAATTTCTGTAAATATATGATCAGTGGCTGGCTCTCGATTATGTAGGCAATTGGTTGATAGTAAGAGAATGTAATAGCCACAGCAGTATTTAAGAAATACAAGGATAATGTAGAATCGAGAAGGCTTGTCATTCTGCAGTTGCTGATCAGTAGAAAATATGAGAAGGCTGTTTTGTAAAGCTTCATATTAGGTTTATCCACAGACAGCATTTGTCCTCTGCACTATCCGAAAGACATGAATGCATAAACAGAGAGGGCAGTAGTAACTTCCATGCTCACTCACACTGTGCCTGAGAATTAAAGATTTCTTGAAATAGCTAACATAGCTCTCTAACTGCAAAAGGTTCATTAACACTCTTCAGTAGTTGTGCAGTAACTGTGTCCTTGATATAAAGACTAACAGTGGTTAATCTGGACAGTAAGGGAGGAGTACATGGGTTTGAGAGTGGCCATTCCAGGGAAGATGGTCGAGTGTCAGAAAGCCAGCTTCACCTCTTCAACTTCTGCATTGACTCATGAGAGAGATGAGTATTAATCACACATTTACACTGAAGTTTCAAAACATTGCTGACTTTAACATTGAATCCAAAACTTCCTAACTGGCCAGTGAAAGCAAGACAAGGATACAGCAGCAATTGAGGAGGCTGAATCAATTGAGCAGAAACATTACAATAAATACTCAGCACTCACAGCTGTTCTCTTATCTGCATGTGGGAAAGTGCTGTGGGGAGTTCACTTTCCACTTTTCAGAGAATTTCTGACTCACAGCAGGATAGGTGGTGCTTTGGCTGCGTAAGCTTGAACCTTGGACAAAGTCTAATATACAGTGCAAACTCCCAGGAGCAGCCTGCTTTGGAGATACCTGTAGCTAAGCAGCAGATAGGGGATCAGCACAAAGAAGAGTGGCACAGGTTTGTAGCTTGCAGGAGTCACTATGTGCAGCATAACGGATTTATCATGGGGTTAAATTTCTTTCCAAGACTGAGCAGCTGCATTCAAACAGACTCAATTATAACATCAGCTTGTGGCCAACAGCTGAAGTCTGATAACCTGCCTTCAACTGGACCTGAAGGTCACATTTTACCTGTGGCTGTCAATGTCAGTATCACCTTCAAACTGTTAGCCTGATGATCCATCAGAACCCTGCTTGATACATATATGGGATCATATAGAGTGGCCTCAGAATGTATAGGATATGTGATCGACCCTTTTTGCTAGGGTCAGTAATTATATTAACTTCATCTGAGATTATACTAATCAGAATGAGTGGGACTCAGGTTTAAACTTTTGGCCAGCTTTCCAAAATGTCTAGGCTGTTATTGACTGCACTGACTTGACAATCAGAGAACACCCGTGAAAAACCATGAGATTTTCTGAACCAGAGAGACTTTCACTTCATCAATGTGCAGCTGGTGCTTAGACACAGTAAAATATTTCTCCAGGTTTGCACAAGGTTTCCAGGAATCTCTGTTATGATATTTTAGTCCAGCAGGAGGCTGGAAGAACACAGCAAGCCAGGCAGCATCAGGAGGTTCAGATGTTGACGTTTCGGGTGTAACCCTTCATCAGCACTGGGGGTGGCTGTGGGAGGAGCTGCAGATAAAGGGTGTGGTGGGGCAGGGTGGCAAAGTGGGAATAGGTAAAGGCAGGTAGAGGGTGTGACCTGGTTAGTCAATGGAAGGAATGAATCCTGTTGGTGGCAAGGAGGAGTGGAATGGAGGAGGAGGGACTGGGAAGAGAGTCAGGGGTTGGGGACAGAGCTTCTTTGAAATTGGAGAACTCAATGTTGAGTCCAGCATGCTGTAGGGTGCCCAGGTGGAAAATAAGGTGTAGTCCTGCAGCGATCTCCACACCTGTTGATGCACTTAAGGAGTAGCTGTTAAGAATTTTCACTTCAAACTTGGCTAATGAAAGCTGTCAGAAGCCTCAGCAATGACTCCCAACAGATGATCAGAAGTGTGATCAATCAAGCCCATCAGCATGTTAAAAGCAAATGTGATAGATTTTGAAGCATCTATCAGGACTGACCCACGAAAGTGTCCAGAATCCCTGTGGTATGATGCCCTCTGCACAGCATTGCACATTATTAAGGTGACCTGTTCAAAAGTTGCTGAGAGCTTACTTCAAGATGGAGGCACATTGTCTCTCCCACCTGCAATTGCAGGTTGCAGCTTCATCCAAGTTGGAGTGTCCCAGTTGACCCTCAGCTTTGAGAGTCTATCTGCCATCTTTAATTGGCTACCAACTGCCAATTCAAGAAAAGTCATGATTCAGGGCCACTCTGAACATTGCGTGGAGTCAGGACCTTCATTTGACCTCAATGTGGGGGCCTCGAATCAAAATGCAGTGTCATGCCTACAGGTTCTAAGTAATAATTCTAGATCAATAACCCATTTTCACTCAACTTCCAATCAAAGGAAATAACCATTAGAGAGAGCCATTCATTTTCAGTGTCCATGAGTTCGTGATGTCAATTGTGGAACCCAGTCAAAATGTGTGGCGCTGTAAAAGCACAGCCAGTCAGGCAGCATCCGAGGAGAGTAGAGTCAATGATTCAAGCATAAGCTCTTCATCAGGAATGTGGAGGGGCCCCAAGGGGGCTGAGAGATAAATGGGAGGGGCTGAGGCTGGACGGAAAGTAGATAGGAATGCGATAGGTGGAAGAAAGTGGGGTGGGGGATGGTGATAGGTTGGAGTGGAGGGTGGGTAGGAAGATGGACAGGTAAGACAGTTCAAGAGGGCAGTGTTGAGTTGGAGGGTTGGATCTGGGATAAGGTTGGGGAAGGGGAGATGAAAAATTTGGTGAAATCAACATTGATTCCATGTGGTTGGAGGGTCCCAAGGCGAAAGATGAGACATTCTCCCTTCAGTTGTCAGGTTGCTAGAATTTGGCAGTGGAGGAGGCCCAGGACTTGCATGTCCTTGACAGAGTGAAAGAAGAAGTTGAAGTGATCAGCCGCAGGGCAGTGGGGTTGTTTGGTCCTTGTGTCCCATGGCATCCCAGTAATTGTGGAATCCATCCTATTTTAGTATAATCTGTTTCTAATGGGTTAATCAAATATTTGATTTGAATCCAATGTCAATTTAAGCACAATGTAATTAATTTAGTATGTTAAACCAAGTCTTTTTACATACTCAGTTTTGTCTCTTTTTGTTAAAGTGTGATAGTGAGCATATCAGGTGGCAACTGATGGGCCATCCTCACCACTGAAAAAACTCAATCCGTTCCATGTCATTGAGAACGCAGTTAGTGTGAGTGAGTTTATTTGCCATTGTAGGCCTCAACATGGTATCACAAGTCACCAAAGGCTGATAGCTATTTGAAGATTGGCAGCTCTGGAACTAAAAGCTGCCAGCTGGGGATGTACTTCTCTGGGAACTCCAGTTTATTCATATTCATTCAAGGAACATGGGCTTTGCTGGCTGAGTCAGCACTTAATGTCTATTCCCAGTTGTCCTTGAGAAGACGGTGGTAGCTGTTCTTGAACTGCTGCAGTCCATCTGATGTGGGCAAACCCACAAGGTTATTAAGGAGGGAATTGACCATGTGAATGTAAAGGCACAGTAATATGCTTCCACTTCTGGATGGTAAGTGGCTTGATGGGGAAATTGCAGATGATCGAGGGAGGTAATGTTTGTGAATATGGAGCTTTGTCCTGGATGGTTTCAAGACATTTTTTATCTTCTTGTAATGGAATTTGCAGGCAGAGGAAAGTTAGTGGGGGACAGTGAAAAGAACTAGGGCTAGCTTTCAGTCACTGTCACTGACTCACATTCTCCAATGGCAGAAACATCTTACAGCTGCTTCATCAATGACCTTCTCTCCATTCGCACCATTCATGACCCTTCAGATTCTAAAACAGTCGATGCCCAAATAAACATAGAACATAACAGTGCAGTATAGGCCCTTCGGCACTCGATGTTGAGCCAACCTGTGAAACCGATCAGAAGCCCATCGAACCTACACTATTCCATTACCATCAATATATTTATCCAATGACCATTTCAATGCCCTTAAAGTTAGGGAGTCTACTACTGTTGCAGACAGGGTATTCCACGTCCTTACTATTCTCTGAGTAAAGAACCTATCTCTGATATCAACTTAAAGCTATGATCCTTGTGCTAGCTATCCCCATCCAAAGAAAAAGGCTCTCACTGTCCACCCTACCTAATCCTCTGATCATCTTATAATATGTTCAATGCAATAAGCTCTGGACAATATCCAGGCTTGGACTGACCAGCGACAAGTAACATTCATGTTACACAGATGCCAAGCAATGACCATTTCCAATAAGAGACAAGAACATCTAACCATCACCCCCTTGGCATTCAACAGCATCATAATTATTGAATCCCCCAGTATCAATATCCTGGTGTAACCATTGAGCAGAAACTCAACTTGACTAACCATATAATACAATGGCTACAAGATCAGATCAAAGATTAGGAATCTTGTAGCGAATATCTCACCTTGTAACTTCCCAAAGTCTGTCCACCATCCTCAAGGCACAAGTCAGGACTGTGATGGAATATTCTTCACTTGCCTGGATGAGTATCAGCCTCTCAGTCTTGGTGAACATTCCAACTGGCCTTCATGCTCCTTTCTGGTTTGCACACCTTGTTAAGCCCATCAGCTTTGAACTTTTCACATTCCACTCAACTCTTATGTAACTGCACATCAAAATGATTTATCCCCTGAGCCCAATGCATGTACTTTAGTTATGCCAAACATAGTTATGCACTGTCCCTCATCAAATCTACGGTGGTGGTGTCCTTTAATAACCTCCTCCTGACTCCCACAGAGCCCCTTTCCCTCCCATGCTGGATCACCTCTCGCCCTTATATGTTGACATGCTCCCCCTCGCAACTCTTAAGGGGAGCACCTCTGCATTCCCACATACAGTCAAAGAGTCATTTAAGATGTACAGCATGGAAACAGACCCTTTCATCCAACTCATCCACGCCGACCAGATATCCCAACCCAATCTAGTCCCATCTGGCAGCAACTGGCCCATATCCCTCCAAACCCTTCCTATTCATATCCCCATCCATGCTTTTTAAATGTTGTAATCGTACTCGCCTCCACCACTTCCTCTGGCAGCTCATTCCATACCCGTACCACCCTCTGTGTGAAAAAGTTGCCCCTTAGGTCTTTTTTATATCTTTCCCCTCTCACACTAAACCAATGCCCTCTCATTCTGGACACCCCACCCCAGAGACGAGACTTTATCTTTTTATCATATCCATGCCCCTCATGATTTTATAAACCTCTATAAGGTCACCCCTCAGCCTCCGACACTCTAGGGAAAACAGCCCCAGCCTATAGCTCAAACCCTCCAACCCTGGCAACATCCTTGTAAATCTTTTCTGAACCCTTTCAAGTTTCACAACATCTTTCCAATAGGATGGAGACCAGAGTTGCACGCAATATTCCAAAAGGACCTCTACATACTGCCTCTCATCCCCCAAATTGACTTCTAAGCATCCCCTTCACAGCGCTGGCTCTTGATAATGCTCACCACCCCTTACATTTCAATGAATAGAATCCTGGTCTGACCGTTGACACCCCACTGACAAACTTGGAGAAACAACACTAACTGATGAGTGACCAAACTCCTGACTGCTCTCTTTACAGTCCCCCTGGTAATCACTGGATTGATTGCACCAGACTGACAGGACTGATTATGGGTCACCCCCCAGACGATAGCACTATGCACCACCTAATGATGGGCTCAAACCCTGAAGGACTTGTCCAAGCCCCAGCAGTAATATTGTGTAATACCCTTGACTCTAAGCTGGTACATATTGAGTGAAGATAGTGCCCTTTGATTTGACTAAGGACTCCCCCCATTAGACTTTCAGACATGGCCATTTTGTTGAAGCACATACAGTGTGTTTGTTGGCGCATACTGCCCTGTCCTAGCAACATATCATACTGTATTATGTTCACCCTTTTAACATTTTCTTGCTGGAACAGCACAGAAGGTCAGGCAGCATCCAGGGAACAGGAGATTTGACGTTTCGGGCACAGGCCCTTCTTCAGGAATGAGCAGAGAGTGTTCAGCAGGAGAAGATAAAAGGTAGGGAGGAGGGACTTGGAGGAGGGGAGTTGGAAATGTGATAGGTGGAAAGACCTATCCACCTATCCACCTATCCACCTTTCCACCTATCACATTTCCAACTCCCCTCCTCCAAGTCCCTCCTCCCTACCTTTTATCTTCTCCTGCTGAACACTCTCTGCTCATTCCTGAAGAAGGGCCTGTGCCCGAAACGTCGAATCTCCTGTTCCCTGGATGCTGCCTGACCTGCTGTGCTGTTCCAGCAAGAAAGTTTCAACTTTGATCTCCAGCATCTGCAGACCTCACTTTCTCCACCCTTTTAACAACCATGACAAGCTGCCTAGCTTTGTGCTGGCACTAAACAGCAAAGCAAGAAACAAATACTTTGATCCTACATGTAGTGAATGAGGTGGAAATACACAAAGTGCAAGGCAGAGATGCTGTGAACATCCAAGTAGGTGTAAGCGAGTGACCCCAAGAGAGCAAATAAGGAGGCTTGAGATGCACCCTGCTCCAGTGCATGAGATGACTGCTAGTCATGCAGTGAAATACAACCAGGCCGAATTACAATGAAATGTGTCAGTGAGTTCTAACATGCTGTATTGAAGTGGAGAACCGTATTCTGAGTGCTTTGAAGATATGCCTTGATGATTGCTGAGGCTGGTGCATGTTCGATGCTAACTTCCATGAATGAAGGATGAGAACAGTCACAGCCCATGGACTGTGCCCTGAGAAGCTGGGGACTACTTGCCAAGATGGATGTCTGGAAGAGCAAGCAACAAACTGGATCTGTCAATTACAAACTCTGACTTTATTGTCAGCCATTATCATTCTCTCATTTTTCTCTGTTACATGGGATAATAGCCGACTGGATATAAATAAGATGATTATAGGTAATAACCAGGTGTAAATGTGCAAAAGGCTGCTTTCCACTCATTAGTGAGATTCTCATATCGCCATTCAAACCAGGGGTGGAAAATCGGACCCAATGCTGAGAATCTCATTTTATCAATCTTGCAATAATTTCCAATTGAGTCATCATTTGACTACATCATTCAGGGGCTGTGAAAATTCAGCCCCATGTCTCTGAAGCATTCGTCCAGGTATCTGAATTACTGGACCAGTAACATTTCATCGTGCTCCATTTCATGAACATGAATGCTGGAAATAATGCACTTAATGGGGCATTTCAGTCCTAATGTCGACTGCAGCACATGCTAGGATGTTTGAAAGTTATTTCACATCATCACATGGTGCAAAATAACAGTGACAGAAAAATTACTTAAAACTAATGTTTAAGTTGTAGGTATAAATATGTTTCTAATATAGAATTTGTGATGCTGTATACAGTCTAATTAGTTGCAATGCAGCATCCAGGATCTTCTTCTTATGTCATTATCTATTCACAATAACAGCTAGCTCAACTCTTGTGACCGTTCCCAGTCTGGTTGTGCCATTCTGCTGCATGCAGCTTTGCTGACTGCAGACACACTACCTGGCACACTGAGTTTGTGCGTCAGCATTCTACGTTAGAAATGAATGAAAAATCAATCTGTGTGACTGCAGTGCTAGCACTGTCCACTCTAACCTAGTTTCTACATTGTCTTCTATGTTGCTTCTTCAAGTGATGCCCTCTGTTTGAAATGGTGAGTTGGTTTGTATTTTATTTCCATGTTTCAGTTCTTTTTGAAAGATAGAAGTATAATACTGCAAAGGGGTTTCTGCAGGTCTGAGCACACTCCTGATTGCAGTGCTGAGTTGTTTTCTGATACTTTTAAAACGTGTTTATTACCAAACCCCAGTTGTTTTATACCAAAATTAAACAAAGGGAACAAATGGAATTTCAAATATTATATGACTATCCCAAACTAATTCTTGAAACAGGGAAGCATTTTACTTCTCTCTACAGCCTGAATGGCTTTCTCACTGTATTTAAGGCTGTACTTGATATGTTTTGTGGTCCCAGTAATAAATGGGTCGGTGTTACTAGAAAATGCTTATGTTACCAGAACTGGATTTGAATGTAATAAGAGTTAACATTCCAGTCTTAATTTTGTATCTCTCCATTTAAATTCCACTGTGGATTAACATAATTATCACTCTGTGTATTTGACTGCAGTGTGCTCAAGACAATTTGCAGCTGCTGAAATCTCTGCTCATTTATTCATTTGTCCAAATTCCTTTGGCTTTTCCTACAGTGAAGTGAATTTCTGCAGCCACAATGATGACTTCACTGCTGTTACTTGCTTTGCTGTCCGTCTGCTGGGCTGATTCTCAATTTAATCTGAACTCTACAGAGTCAAAATACTTCAGGACAGTCTACATTGCAGGTAAGACACATAACCAGGATAAGATAGGGAATATATTTCTAGCTTTGTTAATTAGTGTGAATGAATTGTTACATTACGGTAGTCCATTAATCTAGTGTAAATTTGCTTATAAGGTTAAAAGGAAAAGACATAAGTTTAATTTATTATGCATATGTTTGAATAGTATTTTGATATTCACGTCTTTCCATAGCTCCAGGACTATGGGCCAAGTACGAGAAAATGGGATTAGTGTCATCAAATGTTTGAGTGGGCTCAATGGGCTGAATGGCCTCCTGTGTTATAAAAATCTGAGTATATGTTGCCAATTAATGTATTCTAAAATGTGTATTAAGTACAATTTCATGAAGTTATTGAAACAGTTGGTCATTATTCTTTTCATATTTATATTCTGTAACTATTTTCACTCATGCCTGATAATTATTCCACTCATATAACAAACAGCAGGTACCAAGCAGAGCTCTCCCATCTCATTCTTCACTGACATATTCCCTGGCAAATCAATATAGCACTTCCCTTCCCCACAGCAGTCTCTCAATTTCTGGTAGTTGCTAACCTCTCTTACCAGCTGTTGTTTCTTTGCCTTCTGTGAATGTTTCCTGAATAATAGAATCTGTGGCCTTGAAATTACACACCTCTTGGAGCCAAAGAACATGTAGGACTTTCAGCAGAATGTTATACCAATTCGTGCTGTGTGTACCACTGCATTACCTATCTTAGAAGCATCTGAAAGTGTTTCATATCGAGAATGACTTGCTCTGAATTTCACTAACTGTTGTCTAATGGGCAGCAGGTGACTCATTTACACAAATGCTTTCATGCAAAATGATATGATAACAAGGTTGCATATGGTATTAGTTGAGAGATTAATATTGACATTTATTATGGGAATCACTTGTTTCACTTTGAATGATGTTCTCCAGTCATTGCCATTTACCTGAACCAGTGGAATCATGGCCTCACAAACGATGGTGCCTCAGGTACAAAGCAGTGCCATGAATCCTCATTTTATGTATTCCGGATTTGACTGCTCGTTTTGAAATTTCACCTTAATTGAAATTATAAAACCGAATACTAAGACACATCACCTTTGCAAAATGAACTCAAAGTCGAAAACCATCAATTTGTTGTTCATAGGAATCTGCAAACATTACATGGAAACCCATTGATAAACAAATACAGCAACCTTGTAAGAAACATTCCAAATAAATCTAAGTGGTTTTCAGCATCAACTGACAGGCTTGAGAAAACATTAGCAGTTACTGTTTAATAAATAGCAAGCAATGTTTCTATATTGCTTTTTTTTTGCTCTCTTTTTATTTAGCTTTCTTGACTTTGTTCCCTTTTTTTATCAGTCCTATTGAATTAAATTTCCTTATCTTGTGCCACCTATATTTTTCTGGTGGAAAAGCCATGATCCAGCATTTATACGGAGTCAAGAAAGGAGAAAGCAACTAGCTGCAGATTAATAAAATCAGAAATAAAAACAGAACATGCTGAAAATACTCACCAGATCAGACTACATCTGTGGAGCGTAAAACAGAGTTAACGTATTAGACTTAATGTCGGTGATGAGGATCTCTCCTGCTGAATGAAGATTTGGTGGTCCTTCATTTTGGGGAAAGTCAAAACATAAAGTACTACTCAGGCATGTAACTGGACATCAGCTAGCTTTCTCAGGATTAAGAACCCTGGGCAGGACTCCTGTTTACTGAGAAACTTTCTGTTGCCATTATAGCACCCATCTGAGGCTAAGGATCATGGCAGGATCCTAGTCCACAGGTAAGTCCTGGTGGGAGGGGAATCACCAGTTGACTGGTGACAACAGCAGGGATGGCGCGCAGTTGCCTCACTCCAGAATCCCATGATCAGGCACTGAGTGCATTTAAATGAGGCGGCCCTCACCGCAGCCCATAGGCAACCTCACAGAATTTGCTTGTCATGCTCCTTGCATGGCAAGATCCCATACCAGTGGATATCAGTGGAGGCAGGATGGGGTGCTTAATCATGTTCCTATGAATTGGCCATGGAAGAGTCTCAATTAGGGATAGGGCAGATATATAATCTACAGGCCTTCCTGGTGGAAGCGAGATAGTGGTGGAAGTGAGTACAACTTTCTCATTTAAGAAACATTTAATCAGATACATGTTTGGAATAGGCATAGAGGGATATGGACTAAACACAGGAAACGGGAACCAATTCAATTGTGAAAACTGGGTGGGGGTATGGACAAGTTGCGCCGAAGGGACTGCTTCCATGCTGTCGACCTCTATGAACCAAATTTAGTTGAAGACAAATTCACCCAACTTACCGTTCAATTAAATGCCCTCACCACAACAGTGTACTCTCCCAGAGGAGGGACAAGTAGTTCCCTCCAACATCTCAGGCCAGCAACCTTTTTATCAAAGCTGAAAGATTAACTCTGTTTTTCTCTCTACGGATGTAACCTGACTTAGTGAGTGTTTCCAACATTGCTTCTATTTCAGGTTTCCAGCAAGTGTAGTATTTTGCTTTTATATTAATAACATCAGACAAGGTGAAAAGCCATCCCCTGCATTGGTGGCATGATGGCTCAGTGGTTAGAACAGCTGCCTCACAACACCAGGGACACAGGTTCGATTCCAGCCTCAAGCGACTGTCTATGTGGATTTTGCACATTCGCCCTGTGTCTGTGTGGGTTTCCCCCCAAAGATGTGCAGGTTATGTGAATTGGCCATGCTAAATTGCCCATAGTGTCCAGGGATGTGCAGGCTAGGTGGATAAGCCATGGGAAAGATAGGGTTACAGCGATAAGGTGGGGTGTTAGTCTGGATTGGGCAATTGGTGTGAACTCAATGGGCTGGATGGTCTACTTCCACACTGTAGGGATTCTACGCACTTGCAGTATATCAAGATTTAAGTTACATTAACATTCTTGGTATCTAAAGATTTGCAGCTAACCGGAGCAACAGTGACCAGCCATTTCGAACTGTTTGAAAGGCAGCTGCAATCACATTCCAACATCTAAATAACCCAACCATTACAGCTAACATTACTAATGTCCTTCCCTTTCTTGCTATTGGCAGCTTTAAATCCTCCATGGGCAACATCTACAATATTTGACAGTTTGTAATTAATGATATATTGAAAGCAAGTACTAACTGCTATCAACTAGGTCAAGTCCTCCTGTGAGAAACAATAGAGAAGAAAAAAAACAGCTTTTATTTTATATTTGGCCTTTCAATAGTGCAAGGAGTTATTAATTCCACTTGTGTATCATTGCAAGCCACCGTCTATAAAGATACAATCATAAGGATTACACCCAGTCAACAACCAAATGGATCGCAGTCAGTTTACAATTCATTAACATTTCACATAACATTTTCATTTTGTGATTATTGTGTTTAATAGTAGTGAAGGGGGACTTCTGTTGGAACAAAATTTTCATGATTTCATGTGGCACAAATCTCCACTCAGATGACTCTTGTAATGCTCAAGAGAAGACAATTAGGGGCATATCCATGTGAAAAGTATCATAAAGCAACATACAAACAATGAACAAGAACCGAGAGTAGGCCATTCAGACCTCCAAGTCTGCTCTGTCATTTTGATTTTAATCTCAACTCAACATTCCTGCATATCCCCAATAGCATATCATTCCCTTAGCAATCAGCAATCTATCTGCCTCTAACTTAAGTTTATTGGGATCCTCAAATAACACTCTTGTTGTGTGTCTCTCACTGTGTCTCACACCTGTACACACACACCATGGGTGCTGGGGAAAAATAAGCTCTACCGCAGTTAGGCGGTAGTGTGGGGGTTTATTTAAAAAAAACACTCTTGTTGTTTGGATCTGTCTTGGGGCACTTTACTATATGTTGAATAACATATATAAAAATCTGCCACATGCTATAAAGCATTTTCAGGGATAGAAAAGCGAGCCATTCCATTTATGAAACACAGGGCAGGAAACCGTTGAAGAAGATAATTGAGAGAAGCAAAAGTCGGCTCTTGCAGGCCTTCAGTGTGTTTGCTTGTTCACATGGCGTGTGTGGTACAACATCATTCAAAAGCAATAAGACATAGCTGTCATTAAAAGTTACATGCAACAATCAGGGATGAAGGGCTTTTGCCGGAAACGTCGATTTTCCTGCTCCTCGGATGCTGCCTGAACTGCTGTGCTTTTCCAGCACCACTCTAATCTAGAATCTGGTTTCCAGCATCTGCAGTCCTTGTTTTTACCTAAGCCTATTGGTTTGTAGTTCTTACAACAAAACTGGTGTAATGATGGAATATCATCCTCAAACTTCAGGTAAAAAAAATCTTAAAAAGACATGTGCGACAATGGAATACACCTTCACAAGGACAATTAGGGATTGGTGATAATTGCTGACCTTGCCAGTGAAGCCTTCATCCAATGAACATCCATGAAAAGAAATTCCCTATTAAAATGTTATAAGTTCTCCTAAAATGTCTTTTGGTGCATCTTGGTTTTGAAATTCTCAGAATGTTATGCGATGTCGTCAGAATGATATATGAACTTACAAAATAATTTCTCCTGATGACTGCAAGTTTCCTTTCTGAATCCAAAATGTCATCTTCATTCCTTGCTGCAAGATAGTATCCAAACAATGTTACCATGCATCAACTATACACCAACTAATGCTAGCACATTAACATGCTCAGTGCAGAGCCCTGTATATGAGTGCACAGAAAAGAGGAGGCATGGTGACAATACAGCAGTAAGCATCTTTTTATTTATGCAATTTGAATTAAATGTTAAATTATGTATAAACTGAAGGTATAATATCATGGCACCTAGCAATGCTGTATGAACCACCTCATGCACAGCTCTAATTGTTACATTACACTGGAAGAGACAGATGTTATTCTTGGCTTTGAGTTCTGCTGCAGTGTTTCTCCAGACTGATACTGATGGGAATGATTCATATACTTCTGCAGATGGCTCCCCACTGATTGGTCTGTAATTACTCAGGGATCTGACACTCACCCAACTCTGGTACAAATAAAAATAGGAGACAAAGTGAACAGAGTATGGGTGTGACTGCATTGTGGGACATATTGTCTGTAACAATTTAATAATAAGTTATGTACAACAAAGAAACAGGGTGACTTTGTTTCAGTTGAACTTCACAAAGACATTTTGATCTTGACATTCACAATTTCTCGTCACAATTCCAGAAACAAATTCCAGAGAAATAGCATAAGTGGCTGAAATTGACTGTTACTATGGGAGACCAGCAGAAATGCTGTTGAATATTAGTACTTTTATGTTACAATGTGGCTAATGCATATTAGGGGTAAGACATCTATTTGTTGCATCCTCAATTATGCAAGAGATACTCCCAATTCAGTGGCTATTTTTCCATTTAAATCAAACCCTCCTAAATGATGAGTGTTCTTTGAAAGTCTAATTTATCTTTGAAATAATGGTCTATGCTTGAACTTACAGAAAACCTTTCATTAGGCGATGTCAAGGCACATGCAGCATATTTTGCAAACGTTGTTTGTACTATACAATTTAATGTAGTGTCCAATTTAATGTTGCTGAGAAACTGTGCCATAGTAGTTTACACATTGGCAGTGATGTTTATTAAATCACTCAACATGCATACAGCATTGCTATCTGCCTCAGTTCTTAGATATGATTTCTTTATCTGGATATTTTTATTTGGGCCTAAAACCTTTACTAAGTTGAGTGGTACTGGAAAAGCACAGCAAGTCAGGCAGCATCCGAGGAGCAGGAAGATTGACATTTCGGGAAAAAGCCCTTCATCAGGACTCCAGGGTGGAGAGATACATGGGAGGGGGGTGGGGCTGCGGAGAAGGTAGCAAAGACAACAGTAGGTGGATGGGGGTGGGAACGAAGGTGATAGATCAGAGAGGCGGGTGGGGGAAGGTAGCAAAGAGTACAATGGGAGGATGGGGGTGGGGATGAAGGTGATAGGTCAGAGAGGAGGGTGAAGCGGATAGGTGGGAAGGAAGATAGGCAAGTAGGACAGGTCATGGGGATGGTGCTGAGCTGGAAGGTTGGAACTGGGGGAAAGTTGGGGGAGGGGAAATGAGGAAACTGGTGAACTCCACATTGATGCCCTGGGGTTGAAATGTTCTGAGGCAGAAGATGAGGTGTTCTTCCTCCAGGCGTCGGGTGGTGAGGGAGTGGCGATAGAGGAGGCTCAGGACCTGCATGTCCTCGGCAGAGTGGGAGGGGGAGTTGAAATGTTGGGCCACAGGGCGGTGTGGTTGATTGGTGCGTGTGTCCCAGAGATGGCTCTGCTAGGAGGCGTCCAGTCTCCCCAATGTAGAGGAGAACGCAACGGGAGCAACGGATACAATAAATGACATTGGTGGAAGTGCAGGTGAAACTTTGATGGATGTGGAAGGCTCTTTTGGGGCCTTGGATGGAAGTGAGGGGGGAGGTGTGGACGCACGTTTTGAAATTCCGGTGGTGGCAGGGGAAGGTGCCAGTAGGGAAGGGTGGGTTGTTGGCAGGCTTTTTCCTGCTCCTCGAATGCTGCCTGACCGACTGTGCTTTTCCAGCACCACTCTAATCTAGACTCTGATTTCCAGCATCTGCAGTCCTCACTTTTGCCTACCTTTATTAAGTAGTCCACAGAAATTAGCAAACAAAGCTCTCACCTCCATGGTTCCATCACACCATTCTTGATCAGCTTCGTAATGGGAAAATGGATTTCCTTGACATTTCTCATTCCATTGCACTAACATTCACAGAGGTTGGGCAAAAAATCTTATTAATGTGTTATTTTTTAAAAGGTTTTTCTTTTTCTCATTTCTTCCTGAGACATTGGGTGGAATTTCATTGCTCCCATCAAGGGGTCATCGAGAGTAGGCTGGGAAGATGTAGAAACAGGGCATTGGTTTGGTGAGTTGATGAGACCAATCTTACTGAAGGTGAGTGCAAGTGACTAAGCACTACCTGTCTGGCAGGAGCAGGTAGCCAATTTGCATGTGTAAATAGCCATTGTGGACAGATTTAGGTTAGCACTGGGATCGTTGTGATAGCAGACAACCCCACACTGGGCCCACAACCCAGCAGGGGTCTGGGGCAGTGGGTTAGTGGCTGGTTGAGGGGTTGGCAAAGTTTTTTTGTTTACCTACCCATCAGAGCTACAGGGAACAATAGGTGTTAGCTGTGGCTGCAGGCCATCCTATGGAGCTGTTTGCCTTCCCCACGGTGACCTGACAACTGTAGCCAATATTTAAAGTAACAAAACATCTCCAGCAGGCACCTCAGCAGAAACCATGCAGAACTATGCATGGTTTCACCCCCCGTCACCAACTGCCCAAGCACATAGTGACAGTACCAGGTCTGCTGTTGCATTCAATGCCTTTTTCAAACTGTAGGTGCACCAGTTGGTTTGCCTCTGGAAGTTGCCAATGGACCTTAATAGGATGGTAGATGTGGAGGGAGATCTCCAGGAAGCTCACATCAGTGAATGAACTGCTAACCAGTGCAAAGCTAGGAGTAGCGCCAACCAGTGATTCTTTTTAGTTGTGTTAAGATTTCACCTATTGAGTTACAATGACATATAGTTCTCAAAAACATTGGTAATCTAGTCATTCCTATAATGCAGTGAACAAACATTATCTGTCAGTGTTGGACTGTGAAAGCTTTAAAATTACAAAAGGCACCACCGTTAAAGAAGTTCTACTAATGCCTGATGCCCACTTTTGCAGACATCCCTTCGAGGTCATTGCAGCAACCTAGGGCAGGAACATTGACTGATTTTTTTACCCATCTATGTCCAGGATTGAAGAACAATGTGAGTCACCAATTGGGAGAAAGTGAGCACTGTAGATGCTGGAGAGCCAGAGTCAGAAATTGTGGTGCTGGAAAAGAACCAGCTGGAGAACTTATGCCCGAAACATCGATTCTTCCACTCCTCGGATGCTGCCTAACCCACTGTGCTTTTCCAGCGCCACACTTTATGACTCTGAATTACCAAGTGGTCAATTAATACAGCGCAAAGCAGAATTTCATCCTGGAGTCTTCAACAACAACAACCTGTATTTGTTAAGCATCTTTAATGTAATAAAACATCCTAAGCTATTTACCAGTAACATTATAAAACAAAATATGAAACAAAGTCACACAAGGAAACGTTAAAGCAGATCTTTTGCTGAGAAAGAAAAAATTAAAAGAATGTCTTTAAAGGAGAAAAGTAAAGTAGAGAGATTTCAGGAGCGGTTCCTGAATACAGGAGCCAGCCAACTAAAGGCAAGATACATAACGAAGCCAGAATTCGAGTAGCACACGGATGGTTGTAGGACTGGGGAAGATTAGACCATAAGACCATAAGACCATAAGACATAGGAGTGGAAGTAAGGCCATTCGGCCCATCAAGTCCACTCCGCCATTCAATCATGGCTGATGCGCATTTCAGCTCCACTTACCAGCGTTCTCCCCGTAGCCCTTAATTCCTCGAGACAACAAGAATCTATCAATCTCGGCCTTGAAGACATTTAGCGTCCCGGCTTCCACTGCACTCCGTGGCAATGAATTCCACAGGCCCACCACTCTCTGGCTGAAGAAATGCCTCCGCATTTCTGTTCTGAAATGACCCCCTCTAATTCTAAGGCTGTGTCCACGGGTCCTAGTCTCCTCGTTTAACTGAAACAATTTCCTAGCATCCACCTTTTCCAAGCCATGTATTATTTTGTACGTCTCTATTAAGTCTCCCCTTAATCTTCTAAACTCCAACGAATACAATCCCAGTATCCTCAGCCGTTCCTCATATGTTAGACCTGTCATTCCAGGGATCATCCGTGTGAATCTCCGCTGGACACGTTCCAGTGCCAGTATGTCCTTCCTGAGGTGTGGGGACCAAAACTGGACACAGTACTCCAAATGGGGCCTAACCAGAGCTTTATAAAGTCTTAGTAGTACATCTCTGCTTTTATATTCCAACCCTCTTGAGATAAGAGACAACATTGCATTCGCTTTCTTAATCACGGACTCAACCTGCATGTTTACCTTTAGAGAATCCTGGACTAGCACTCCCAGATCCCTTTGTGCTTTGGCTTTATTAATTTTCTCACCATTTAGAAAGTAGTCTATGCTTTTATTCTTTTTGCCAAAGTGCAAGACCTCGCACTTGCTCACGTTAAATTCCATCAGCCATTAGAGATAGAGAAGGGCCTAACCTTAGTGGAACCAAAAATAAGGATGTAAATTTTAAAACTGAGGTGTTCATTAAATGGGAACCAGCGTTGGACAGTGAGCAGGATTTGTTGCAGGTTGAGTTACGGTGAGAGATTGGCCAGGATTATGTGTCTCGTCCAGAGTTCACAAAGGTCTAATTGAAGGATTCAGTAAAAGATTTTGCTGAAACAGGGAGATACTCAGATGATGTTGTGAGACATGGCAGTCTCATTAAGTAGTTGAGTGTTTAGAAGGGAATCAAGTTCCAACTCTAGGGTCAAAAGTGAAAGCTAACCCTGCTGTGGTGGTGGCTAATGCAGCTGCGGGCCTGCATTTTACCAGAGGCAGTAATTACCAAGTCACTGGCCAGGATCTTCATCCAACTGAAGAAGACAACTTTTCCCTCCGCAGCTGCTGGCCAAACCAGAGAGCAACAGCTCATTTGCCAGAAAGGTTTCACTGCATGTGACAGCTGCAAATGAAGCTGATTGATGAAGATGGGGATGCCACAATGCTATGGCACACAATGAAAAGTGAGAGATTTTCTTGAGGAGGCTGAGATCGTGTAACCAGGCTGCTGCAATCGTGTGTGGGGCGGGGTGGGAATAATCATTTCTCCTCTGATGTTGGGATGGCCATTGCCACGAGATTGGAGAATTTACCTGGTGATGTTGTCAAATGGCAGCACCATCCTGACCAACATTGATGAAAATGCCAGAGGAGAAGGCAATTTCTTTGATTTAGACAAATAATTGGGTCAGTGACCATAATTCTATTAGTTTAAAAATAGTGATGAAAAACGATAGGCATGCTCTAAAAGCTAAAATTATAAATTAGAGGAAGGCCAATTTTGATGGTATTAGGCAAGAACTTTCAAAAATTGATCGGGGGCAGATATTTGTAGGTAAAGGGACAGCTAGGAAGTGGGAAGCCTTCAAAAGTGAGATAACCAGAGTCCAGAGACAGTATACTCCTGTTATGGCGAAAGGCAAGGCTGGTAGGTGTGGGAAATGCTGGGTTAATAGAGAAATTGAGGTTTTGAATCAGAATAAGAAGGAATCATATGCCAAGTATAATCAGCAGAGATCGAGTAAATCCCTACAAAAGTATAACGGCAGTAGGAGTATACTTGAGAGGGAAATCAGGAGGGAAAAAAGGGACATGAGATAGCTTTGGCAAATAGAGTTAAGGAGAGTCCAAAGGGGTTTGACAAATACATTAAGGATAAAAGGGAAAGGATAGGTTCCCTTAAAGATCAAGAGAAAGTGAGGACTGCAGATGCTGGAGATCAGAGTCGAAAGTGTGGTACTGCAGCATCCAAGGAGGAGGAGAATCGATGTTTTGGGCGTAAGCCCTGCTTTGCTTTTCCTCTCCTGTTTCTTGGATGCTGCCTGACCTGTTGTGCTTTTCCCTCCTGTTTCTCGGATGCTGCCTGACCTAGTGCTTTTCCAGCACCACACTTTTGCCCCTTAAAGATCAGCAAGGCCACCTATGTGTGGAACTGCAAGAGATGAAGGAGATACTAAACAACAACTTTACAACAGTGTTTACTGTGGAGAAGGATATGGAAGATATAGAACATGGGAAAATAAATAGCAATATCTTGAAATGTGTCCATATTACAGAGGTGAAGGTGCCTGATGGCTTGAAATGTGTAAAAATGAATAAATCTCTGGTACCTGATCAGGTGTACTTGAGAACTCTGTGGGAAGCTAGGGAAGTGATTGCTGGGCCCCTTGCTGAGATACTTTGATCATTGAAAGCCACAAGTGAGCTCAGAAAGACTGGAGGTTGGTTAACGTGGTGCCATTATTTTAAAAAGGTGGTAAGGAAAAGCCAGGGAACTTTAGACCGGTGAGCATGATGTCAGTGGTGGGCAAGTTGTTGGAGGGAATCCTGAGTGATAGGGTTTACATGTGTTTGGAAAGGCAAAGACTGATTAGGGATAGTCACAAGCTTTGTGTGTAGGAAATTGTTTCTCACTAACTTAACTGAGTTTTTGAAGAAGTAACAAAGAGGATTGATGAGTGCAAAGCAGTGGACATGATCTATATAGACTTCAATAAGGCGTTCGACAAGGTTTCTCATGGGAGACTGGTTAGCAAGGTTAGATCACATAAAATACAGGGAAAACTAGCCATTTGGATATAGAACTGGCTCGATGGTAGAAGACAAAGGGTGGTGGTGGAGAGTTGCTTTTCAGACTGGAGACCTATGACCAGTGAAGTGCATGCAATTCTGATTTCCTTCCTGTGGGAAGAATGTTGAGAAACTTGAAAAGGTGCAGAAAAGATTTACAAGGATGTTGCCAGGATTGGAGGGTTTGTGCTATTGGGAGAGGCTGAATAGGCTGGGGCTGTTTTCAGATTGGAGGCCTATGACCAGTGGTGTGCCACAAGAAGCAGTGCTGGGTCCACTGCTTTTGATCGTTTATATAAATTATTTGGATGTGAACATAGGAGGTATGGTTAGTAAGTTTGCAGATGACACCAAAATAGGAGATATATTGGACAGTGGAGAAGGTTACCTCAGATTACAACTGGATCTGACCAGATGAGCCAATGGGCCGAGAAGAGGCGGATGGAGTTTATTGTAGATAAATGTGAGATGCTGCATTTTGGAATGGCAAATCAGGGTATGGCTTACACACTTAATGGTAAGATCCTGGGGAGTATAGTTGAACAAAGAGACCTTGGAGTGTAGATTCATAGTTCCTTGAAAGTGGTGTTGAGGGTAGATAGGATAGTGAAGAGGGTGTTTGGTCATAGCATTGAATATAGGAGTTGGGAGATCATGTTACAGCTGTACAGAACATTGATTAGGCCACGTTTGGAATACTGCATGCAATTCTAGTCTCCTCTCCTGTATGAAGGATGTTGAGAAACCTGAAAAGGTCAGAAAAGTTTTACAAAGACGCTGCCAGGGTTGGAGGGTTTGAGCTATAGGGAGAGGCAGAATAGGCTGGGGCTATTTTCCATGGAACATTGGAGGTTGAGGGGTGACCTTATAGGTTTATAAAATCATAAGGGGCATGGATAGGCTAAATTGACAAGGTTTTTTCCCCGAGGTGGGGGAGTCCAAAACTAGTGACCATAGGTTTCAGGGGAAAGATTTAAAAGGGACCCAAGAGGCAACATTTTCACATAGAAGGTGGTGTGTGCATTGAATGAGCTGCCAGAGGAAGTGGTGGCGGCTGGTACAATTACAGCCTTAAAGGCATCTGGATGGATATATGAATAAGAAGGGTTGAGATGGATGTGAGCCAAATGCTGGCAAATGGGACTAGATTTATTTCAGATATCTGGTTGGTATGACAAGTTGGACCGAAGGGTCTGCTTCCATGCTGTATACCTCTATGACTCTCTGATACTAATTGCCTCCTTTGGCTTTTCCAGATCAGGTTGCTGCATTTTATTGTGTAGAATGTGATGTACATCCTGCTCAATGTCCTCATCCTTCTCTTTGGAAGACTGCTGCTGCTGCTGTCACAACTTGTCAGGCTCTGTTAAATACCCTTTACCTACTCTCAATATGAAGAGCACAGCGTGGCTGGTGTCAGTAGTGCACTGTATCTAGATTGAACTCTAAGGGTCCCAGCCCAAGTCAAGCATCAAAACCTCACCTTTCGGAGATCCGTTGTCTGCTCCATTATGGTCAAAGAATGGGCTGCACTGAACTGACACTCTGCCTCAATCAGAGTCTTGTATGATGGAGTCATCAGCCATGGTCACAAAGGTAGCCCTTGTCCTTCAGTTACCATCCTTGTAAGGCATTTGGACCCTTGAACTACAAATTTCTCAAAGATGCAAGTCCCCGGGAACCTGTTCAGATTTCTAAGGTGTGGTATCAATCATCACAGGTGACTTGCGCATTGATAGGATGGAATCCTTTTTTATTGATGCTGTAACATAGCCTTACAATGCAACATTTATACATTCTATAGCACCCTGCACCTATGTTGCCAGAACTTACTGCCCAGGCTGTAGCACTGACCTCATTACAGAGAAATGAGATGAAGTGATGAGATCTGGTACAAATGGCATTGGTAACAGTCTTGATACATTTATGTGTGGATAATTGAGAGATTCCATATAGGTATCTTGGAGTTCTGTGTAAAAAGCAATGCATAAAAGTTCAATGCAACTATTACCTTGATAACCACTGGGATAGGATAGCTACTCAGGTCCTGTTTCAGCAGATGGTATAGTTCCACGACAGTGTCCTGGACAACCACAGTCTGCATCAAAACTGAGCCTCGCCCATCCAGAGGAAATGGTATCGGAGACAAAAGACTCTCACCCTCCTTTACCCCCTGCACACCCTGAACGGACCTTCAATTGATGCCTCTTCATGTGGAGGCTGCTTGGCATTCGCTGGAGATTGTTGACAGTCCTGGGCTTACTGGAGCATCTGTTCATCTTTCAGTCCTCTGCATTTTGTTGCTTCACCACAATGGTGACAGTAACCCCTGCTGTGATTGGATTCATCAGACACGCTAGCGATGACCCACTGTAAGGAATGTAAGAAACAGAACAGGTCCTTAGTAATGGGAGCAATCAGCATTCACATCACTCACAACTGACAGTTTATATCCTCTTCCGCACAATGGGACATGCAGCACTCTGACAAGGAGCACCTTGGAATGCCTTAAAGTGCTGCTTTGACATAGCTTATTCTAAAGAAGGCACCACCAGTCACACAAAGATACAGTATGAGATTTTAAGTTCTACATGAGTACTGAAGCCTTCTCCTCCCAGCCCCACATCACCCAAGAAAGGCAGCATTGCATACAAGAGCATGTTGCAGAATATTGATGGCTCTAGGTGAGAGGACATCAGTTCTGCATCATGGTGCAGCCTGTGAAATCTCACAATTTCTTTGTGCTTTGTGACCCACAGGTACCACTTTTAAAGTCACCTGTGATGATTTCTGCTTCACAGAGATGACTGCTTTCAATCTGCAATGACAAATGACATGGTCAAGATTACGTATGACCAGCATTTGCACCCCATATACTTGGACACTGCATGTATTTCACATGCACGATGCTATGATTAAGGTAACTTCAGCCCGCAAGTGTTTTACTGATGCAATTGCCCCTTGAAGAGCCTCCCATCACTCAAATATGGAGTCCACAACAACAGATTCCACCCCCACTCCGGATAAGGTCACAGTAATTTTCCGTTTATACCTCACTCTTAGGAGTCAAGTGCATATGGAAGGCCTCCACCCATTCCTCCTAAAAATCCTCCATGGTCCACGGTGGCAAAGTGGTTAGCACTGCTCCCTCACAGTGCCAGAGACCCGGATTCAATTCCCACCTTGGCAATTGTCTGTATGGAGTTTACACATTCTCCCCGTGTCTGCGTGGGTTTCCTCCGGGTGTTCCGGTTTCCTCCCACAGTCCAAAAATGTGCAGATTAGGTGAATTGGCCATGCTAAATTGCCCATAGTGTTAGGTGAAGGGGTAAATGTAGGGGAATGGGTCTGGGTGGGTTGCTTTTCAGAGGGTCGGTGTGGACTTGTTGGGCCAAAAGGCCTGTTTCCACACTGTAAGTAATCTAATCTAACTGGCACCTTTAGACTGCCCATCACCACTGGTCTTCCCCCACATGTCCTGACACACCACCTGCAATTACGACTATAATTCTTATCTAAACCTCCAGATCCCATTCCTACAGTTTAGTCCTGCCTACCATTGTACTCTACAGGTCCCCACTGAGGCTACAGCGGTGGTGACCTCCAATAACACAGTCCTCCCATGAACGACTGTCCCCTTCCTTTATATGGAGAAATAAAGGGAATTCAATGTGGGAGGGAGCCAAGGGGCCCTCCCATTTATCTCTCAGCCCCTTTGGGCACATACCCTTGCCTCCCCCCAACACATTCCTGATGAAAACGTTGACTCTCCTGCTCCTGCTGCCTGGCCTGCTATGCTTTTCCAGCACCACACTTTTTGACTTCTCCCTTTATATGTTGAATTTCTGCTCTTCACAATTCCCAGCCCTTTGTATCTTAGGTTGCTGCTTCCAAACTCCAGCACCTTAAATTCCCCAATCCCAACCACACAGCATTCTTGTAAAATTCTAATACCCATTATTAGCATCAGATAATAAATATTGTCCTATATTTCCAGCTAGGATCATTAATATTGCAAGCAATAACACTCTCATGCAGCATTAGTTTATGAAGAGATCAGATCGCCGCTCTTAATTAAACCAGAAAGCAAATATTTTATGTTAATAGCATTGTGCAATATTACTACTTTGACAGACAAAGAATCCCCAGAGGTATTTATATTGCCTCAGCAGTAACACACATCCTGGTGACTGCCTCATCCCTCATTAACGTGTACAGTATGTACCAAGTGACAGCAAATTAATATTTGGGGACAAAATTCAATGCTTGTAACCTAGAAAAAGAAAACCTTCTAAGTTTTCTTTTATATATTTAATATAATAACCACAATAATGAATCAGACATGAAATAACATCCTTATTTCATACAACAGCTGAAATTGGATCACCTTTCTCACAGGGCAGAAAGATTAAGTAACTCCTAAGCAACAACGTGGAATGATTGAATAACATAGGTCTTCACTGTTAGTGAGAAGCATTGGAGCTATCAGGTGGCTTTGGGCAAAACAACCTTTAAGAGACCAGAAGATAAAGACTGAATTGTTCACAATTGTATCTCTGCTTTTCTAATTAGCAAGTCTGAAGATCCTGCTGAATGATGCTTCTCGCTATAGAATTATTTCCATTCTCTGTCATGCCATGTAACTTTATCACAATGTTTCAATACCTCAGGAATCTCATGAGAGCACAGAATGGGTTAACAGGTCAGAAGACAAATCAGACACAACTTAAGTCTATGGAAAAGACTCTGGAAAATCTTGTGAGATGTAATGCAGATTCCTGATTCACTGTAATTTACACACTCCTGGCAATTTCACTGCACAAAGTCTGCTTGCAATAAATTTTCATAAGCATCAAAAAGTAATGAACTCCAGCTATGATTCTACCCTCTGTTCACGAGATAATTTTCAAAGACCAAGACCAGCTAGCCCATCACATCAGCATTCAGAATGGCCTTAAAAGTCACGTCCTCTAAACTTTTATTTGATTTGATCTATTAATGTGGCATGTACCAAAATACAATGAAAAGTATTGTTTTGCGTGCTATATAGGCAAATCATTCCTTACAAAAGTATCTCAGAATAATAGAACAGAATGCAAAAGATATTGTTGCAGCTACAGAGAAGATGCAGAGAAAGATCAACTCTATGCAAAAGGCCCATGCCAAAGTCTGATAACAGTAGGGAAGAAGCTGTTCTTGAAATTGTTGGTATGTGTTTCCCAACTTCTGTATCATCTGCCTGATGCAGGAGGGTGGAAGAGTGTAGCTGGGGTGGAAGGAGTCGTTGATTATGTTGACTGCTTTCCCAAGGCAGCGAGACGTGTGAACAGAGACAATGGATGGAAGCCGAGCTGATTCCAGGGATTTCACTCGCCATTTTACAACCAGATTTTCAAGCAAGAGCTATCTCACAACAGTCACAGCAAGTAATAAATGCTGCTACTAATCTTCAGGCAGCTTTGTGGTTTTCTTGGTGGTCTTTTAAACAAAAATTCAGGATTTTTTTCAAGATTTTCAAGAATTCCACAAGACAGCCTGAAGTCAGAAGCAGCTGCACAAGCAACTATCCATGAAACAGACCTGAAAGATTAGATTTGTTTGAAAAAAATCAGAACTGACTGTCAGCTTTATTTTCATTATTGTTAATGTTGGTTTTTCAGACCTGAAAATTTGGCTGCTCAGTGTGGCCAATGATGTGAATGACAATATCCCCAGGCCCGCCCAAGCCTGAATCCCAGAGTTTTGCAAATTGTCGAACACTTCTACCAGCACTGGCTTTACTAAAATTAAAAATCACTATCGGCCTTCCAGTTCACAAGCATTAAATGGCACAGTGTAGTTATATTAGAATGGCACATACAAACTAAAGTTGCTGCAAATATTTAAGACAAATAATTACAAGTTTAATACCTTTTTGACCATGCAGTGAGTGCTAATGACTGCCAAATAATGGATCTGGGTTATTGATATTGGAACTTATAAAAATATCAAAATTAAAACTTTTATAATTTTTGTCTGCTTCTGCCCATTTATCATTTTCTGTAAATCCATGTCTTTCTTTCACTCTCTTTTTCACATTTCTCTACCCTACTTGACATTACATTTACCCCCTTTAGTTTGCTCTCTTTCTCAGTCTTGCCTCTCATTATTTCCTTATCTCATAGTTTTAGAAGAGTTGCAAATGGTGCTGAACATTGTGCAGCTATGAGTGAACATGCCCACTTCTGACTTTATGGTGGAGAGAAGGTCATTAGTTAGGCCATGTCACTATTTTCCCTGCTACAGCAAAGTCTGGCCACAGTGTAGAAAGTTAATGAATGTTGATTGGAATCAATACAAAGAATTGATTGTGTTCAATGATACACGGAGATCATTCACGTAGAGAAGCTGCTGACTGCAATAGCAAAGTGTACCTGAGGAAACCAATTAGTTAACAAAAGCCATGAATAAATGGACCATTGCCGACAGAATAGACAGAGCAATTTGGAATCAGATAGCTACAAAAAGGAACCAAAGTCTCTATCATACTAATTAAAAGTAAATAGTACAAGGCAAGCACAATATTGCAACCCACTTTTGATTTCAGCTGACACCCTTAAGTGAACTTTGTTGTATCTGATATCATCTGGAATCTGAAAGTAAATTAGATTTTAGTCATTCTCAATCAAGCCTCAGAAGTGGAGAAGAGGAAGCAAGCAGATGCAATGTACCATATCTAATAAGATAATCCAGAGAAATAAGGGAGCCATGGCATCTCTCAAGGTTATTGATAGAATTGACTGAGTTCATGCAACCAACAGAAAGAGATGTTACTCCCATAATTCCTGATATTAGTTCCTTTATTTGATCGTCACTAGTTTATCGTTGCTAAAATGTATTTATCCCCTTGGAAATCTCCTCTATATTCCATTTAGCAAAGAAAAGCACAATGTCCTAAATGAACTTGTCAGTACTGCAAGTTCAAAACTATTTTTCAGGATCCTCAATACGTTTAAAATGAGTGACTGCCACACAAGAACAAGAATCCATTCACTCTGAGCAAGCAACAGAATATCAGAAAGGACAAATGTTGATATAGGTTGATGTGCTTTTCAGAATGTTCCAAGGCTGGTGTCATATAATGCTTGGCTGTTGAATTCTTCACACTTTACTTCTCTAGAAAGCTTCAAGACTAGAAGTCAAAGGCAGAGGGCAGTGAAATTACAGGTATTCAGTAGGAGCAACAGACAGTGAAGTAAAGCCAGATTACCTAACATTATAACATAGGAACAGGATTATACCATTCATCCTCTCAAACCTGTTCTGCCATTGTATGTCATGACTGATCATCTACACAATGTTGTATACTCACACTATCCTCATGTCCCTTAACGTCATTAGTCTCTAGAAATATATCAAGCTCTCTCTTGAATTTACTTAATGACTGAGCTTCCACATCCTCTAGGATAGGGAATGTCAAAGATTCCAATGTCAAAGGGGAAAGTGGGAGTGACTACCCTTGACATTAAGGTATTATTTGGTTCATTATTTTGTCTTGGAGTCCTAGCAACCTTGAAAGCAATGAAATCAGCAATAAAACCTTCACTGGTTTAAGTCCTACCTAGCACAAGGGAAGATGGTTGTTGTTGAAGGTTAATCATCTCAATTCCTACAGGAATTCCTCAGGGGAGTGTCCATGACCCAACCTTCATCAGCTGCTTCATCTATGACCTTCCATCCATCAAATGCCCAGAGACAGGGATGTTCATTTATGATTGCACAATGTTTAGAAACATCTGAGAAACTGAAGCAAACCAGGTCTATGTGCAGCAAGATCCAAACAATATCCAGATGTGAATTGATTAGTGGTAAGTAACATTCATGCCATACAATTTGGCAGGCAATGGCTATCACTAACAGGACAGAATCTAACCATTTCCACATGAAATTCAATACCATTACCACAATTAGATCCCTCACCATCAACATTCTGGGTATTTACTATTGTCCAGAAACTGAACTGGACTAGCTAACATAAATAGTGTGGCTACAAGAACCTGTTGGAGGCTGCAAATTCTGCTATGAGTAACTCCCTTTCTGACTGTGCAAAGCCTGTCCACCATCTACAAGGCACAAATCAGGATAGAATACTCGCTATTTGCCTGAATGAGTTCAGCTCCAACAACACAGGAAGCTTGACACTATCCAGGACAAAGCAGCATGCGTGTTTAGGGTACCACTCCAACACCTTGAGCATCCACTTCCTCCTTCAAATATGCACAGTGGCTGACTGTTTTCCATAATAAAGATGCATTGATGCTGCTTGGGAAACCTACTTTGACCGTGTCTTCCAAACTTACTGCCTGTATCACTTAATGACAGCATATAGTGCAAAACATTAATATCTACAAGTATATTCCAATCATACATTATCCTAACTTGGAAATATCACTGTTTCTTCAGTGTTGCTTGCTCTGTATCCCAAAATTTCCTTCCTAATAGAATGGTATGTGAGTTAGACTGCAACAGTTCAAGACGTTTTTTTCACCATCAACTTCTCTAGAAGAATGCAGTGTGAGCAATAAATGCTCGACTTTGCCAAAAAAGTTCAAGTGAATGAAAGAACGAAGCACCAGCAGCTAAAGCAACATCTGCAGCAGAGAGAAGGCTGTGATTGAAGCTTTATCAAGACATCTTTTCAGAAGATATGTCACCACTTGTCAAAGCATGCTTCTTGTATTGCAGTGCCTGTATTAAATCTAAAATGCATTTGTCTTAAACTTCCATTACTGCTTGAATGATCATTGACCGAAAATACAAGCCAAATAATCACTGATGTACAAAGTATCAAAATCATCTTCATATAACTACATGACAAATCTTCCCAAAAATAGGTGAAAAACCACATAAAATTTAACATAAACATGGAAGGACCCTGATGACTTTCCTATTTTCCTAATGCTTAGTCCATCAGTCTATGTAAGTGCCAATGAAAAGTGAAGGTTTTGAAACATTAATATATGCTTGAAATAACAATGGGCCTGTTGATATGGAAATGGCCTTTAATGTGGTGGAGGAGGGGTAGTGGCCCATTGGTGAGCCAGCTCAGGGTTCAGGACTCTCTCAGTTATATCTTTTACCCTTTTTATTCTTAAACTATTCAAAATGGTGCTGGATTGTGGTGACTGTTGAAGCATTTCACTGTATTTTACTGTCTTATTCACTGTAGAGTGCAAGTGACAATAAATAAATCATTCATTCATTCTATCTATCACTGCAGCAAAATTGTGAGAATTATTATTTCCTCTTGGTTCATCCACAACCTGTTCTGCTCTATTTCTCCCAAATAGGAAGTGCTGTAGTAATCTCAGTTTTGTCCCTGCCAATGAGCCAAAAACTCTAAGTTCAAGTCCCACTTGGGACTTGATGTCCTATGGTGGTGTGTTCACAATGTGACCAAACAGGTGGAATTTCAACTTGTAAATCTTGCTACCATCTGTCAATGACAGGCAGTAAAAGCAGGAGGTATTCTGAAATAAAAGTAGTGTTGCAGATGCTGTAGACCTGAAATGAACACAGAAAATCCTGGTAAACTCAAAATGTTTGACAGCATGTGTAAAAAGAGAAAAAAGTTAACATTTTGAGTGCAATATTCATCTTCTGTGCAGTTTCAGAGATAGGAATCAAAAAGTGAACTCTTGTTCCTTCTCCGCAGATGCTGTCTGTTTTTGTTATGGCAGATGTCCTGGTCAGGAGGTTGGTCAGTTCAGTTGATTGGATATCTAGTTTGTGATGCAGAGTGATGCCAACAGTGAGGCTTCAATTCCTGCACTGGCTGAGGTTATCATGAAGGGCTGTCCTTCTCAACCTCTCCCTTCGCCTGAGATGTGATGACCTTCCAGTCATCTCTCTTTCTTTCTTTGTCTCTCTCTCTCTCTCTCTCTCTATGGTCCATTTGAAGGATGGTGACTTCACCTTTACCCTTACCATTCTGGTCACCTGTGTGCTGGAAAGTAAATTGATGCTTCTCCCATCACTATCCAGAGCTCCAGATTACAATTAGCATGTAAAAGTCTGTGATGCCACAGCAACCAAGACTACTTGGCACCATGGTTGGTCCATTTGACTAGAAGGCTGGTATGAATCTGATTGGTATCAACAATCTGTCGTTGGACCTGCAACCTCTCCCTGCCTGTGCTGGAGAACATGGGGCTGTATGCCAGACAGTGAACTGAAGAAAAACATTGTCTGAATATATCCATTGTGCTGCCAACCTGAGGGAAAGCAACTTTATCAGGCTAATCTGCAGTTGTACCATCTGAACACCAAACAGGATTATGGAACATTGTAATTGCTGTAAAATCAGACTATGTTTTCATTAAAATCCCTCAAATCCTTAACAAGGATACATTGACTGTATTAAAATGCTGCTGTTAACTGGCAAGGTCAGCATTTATTCCCCAGCCCTAATTATTCTTGAGAAGTTGATGGTGAGTTGGCTTCTTGAACTGTTAACTATTGCTGTCTGCAGGCTATCGGTACAGAGTTCCAAGATCTTAGCCCATGCACGTTTTTGTGTGTGTGTGTGTGTGTCTGTCTGTCTGTGTGTGCCTGTACCTGTCTGTCTGTGTGTGCCTGTGTGTGTCTGTCTATGTGTAATGTGAAGAAGCCTTGGCTATGAAACATCCTGTGACTGTGTGCCAGAAATGGAAGAAAGTACTGCCAAAGTGGTGATTGCATTGCCAATCGGGCAGCCTGTTTTGAATAGGGTGATATCAGAAATGGACATGGTCGCATTCAGTACGAATAGTGAAACACAACTAATGGAAGAAGGAGATCACATGAAATCCACATTTGGTATGGTAGCAGAACTCAGCATGAGTAAACTCAAAGCTGAAACATTTCCAACTATCTTCATCCTGAAGTTCTGGGCAGATAATCCATCTTGGACTCCTTCTACACTCTTAAGCCATTCTGCAGCAAGTCTGATTCACTCCAGAGGTGTCATGAAGTCGTTATTCACACTTGTCATGGCACTGGGTCTGGAAACATTGTGATGAACTTAGCTCTAAAATTTCACATGCCCCTAGTCAAGTGGTTCTTGCCAAGTAAAACACTTGGATCCACTTAACAATGGAGAAAATTGCTGACCTTTGTTCCACCCACAGAAAACAGGACCAGTCAGCTCCGGCCTATTGGTCTATTTTATCAGCAAAATGATGATGAAATTATGTCATCAGTTATGCCATCAAATGATACCTATTTAATATGATAGAAATATAACAACTGGGACTCAAAGTTTGGACAAAAGGGGAAAGACCTGTAAGAAAACTGGAACATGGGACCTGAAGCAATGCATAGTCGAGTGTTTAAACACTGAAGACAAGCAGCATTGATGTCTCCTCAAAAGTATCAGGAGTCACATCTCTTTATATTGATGGGTCCCTTACCTTTATGATTAAACAAGGTTTATTCATAGCAAATCAATTAGAGCGACTTTAATGAATTTGTTTGGACATACCATCAAGCCAGGTGGAAGTTGAACCCACGCCGTCTGACCCAGAAACAGGGACACTATTACTGTGACACAAAAGCCTGCCAATTGATTATAAAATTATACTTAATCTATTAATTACTGAACTTAGATTTCTGTGCCAAATTTAATGGGCAAATAATATGTAAATACCACAACTTCAAAAAACCAACAGGCAGTGCAAGGCTGAGATGCCATTTTTAAGAAACTATGGTGATCAACTTGTGATGATGCAGTGTAAGAGTGTTGCTATTGTAAGACTGTATCTATTTCTTTCCAGATAGCTGGCTGATTTTCACATTAATAATGACATCTGTGTTAATGTTCCATTTTTTCACCAAGGGAGAGAGAGACTGCCTAAAAATGTCATACCAAGATTCAACATCACCTCATGAACTAATAAAGTGGATCATTAAAGTGAATCCAGAAACAGATTATAATGGAATTATAAACTGGATTATTCATTCTGCACTTAATAAAGAAAGACAAATAAAAAGATAGTTACCAGTTATAATGGTTCCATTTAGGTAAATGTTTGCAGTGGAGTCTCTTAAAGAACAGCCACAACTTTTAAAATAACCCATTAATAATCGCAAACATTTTTAATGAAAATGCTGTAAGTGAAATGATGCAGTTGATATTGAGCTATATGGGAAAGTGGACTATTCTAAGAGACCAGACATATCCAGAAATCTGCAGATGCTGGTAACACAAATTATACAGAAAAATATACTAATTACTGAGAACAAATGAGTGTCACAAAGGCACTACATAACAGAATATATGGAACACCAGAAACAGAGTCAGAGAATAAAAGAATACAGTTTTGACTTTCCTTGATTTCTCCCCTTTTGCTCCTCCTGCAGGTCAATTAGGAACAAGGAAAATAATGCTATTATAAAGTGACTTTGGTGTTATCAGATCATAATTTTCTTTTGAAGTGCAGTCACTATTGCTCTCAAAGCACTGGAAAAACTCTGTTAAACAAGTAATATTCGGGGTGGGGTGCATGGACAGGCCAGAGAGAGTTAAGAATCAAAAGCATGCACAGTGATCAGAGAGGGAAAATGAAAGCTAAGAACGTGCATAATTGTGTGAAGGCCTGGGACCCAAAAGCTTACTCAGTGGTGTAGGTTTACAAGTTATACGGCTTAAAGATTGCACAGTAAGGGGAGTTGTTAAATGGGTAGGAGTGTGTTCAGAGGTTGTTTCTAACTCGGAAGAAATGTGGGAAATTTCATTAAAATGCTGTGTGTGGCATTGTGTTATAGAGTGGTCAGTATTCTGTTGAGAATCCGGTAACCTCAACATGATTCAGAGTCTTAGCAACAAATTTCCTCAACACTTTGAAGCGGCTTTCAAGAAGGCATTGGTTGATTATTTGGATCAAAATAATGTGCAAATGTATGAAGATAAAGCAAGAGACTCATAGTAAATAATTAGACTGTTTTATTGAGCTGGTACAGGCAGGGATGGGGATGCAGGGCCGAATGGCCTCCTCTTGTGTTTTAACACTTCTTTGATTCTATGATCAAGTCATACTTCTTCATGTTTGCTAGTTGAGCATAAAGTAACATAATGCTTGATTCCCTTATTCCCAATTTGCGATATTGTATTGTACTTACAAAGCATTTATATCTGTAATGTCTTTAGAATATTGAGACAATTCAACATTGTAGTGTTTGGTTGAAGATTTCTGACAATAACTAAAATTATCAAGAAAAAAACAAAAATTGTCAACAAATATTATGACAAGTTTAAATACTTGGTGCCCATAGTGATTATGTCATAAATGGATTTATTGACATTTCCTGTCATACCAGCACCTGCCTCATGATCATCCCTATTACAGCCTATCCCACCCTTCCTGTGCCAACCCTAACTCTTTATTGCTTTCATCCTGCTCTTGCCATTCACTTGTTTCCTATTATTCCCAACCTCATAGAAAATATGTCTCTGTCCAGGATAGCTTTATTTGTAGTAAAAACACAGTGTTAAAGAAATCTTTCATTGGAAAACAAGTCATATTGGACTGCAGCATTTTATGTTTTTATTTGAAAGTTCCAGCATCCACAATACTTTGCTTTTCTTAGTTTTACTGTAGCTTTACATTGCACTGTTTTTGGTTCTCCACCAAATACTGACAATTCTACATTGAACTTCACTTCAATTATCTGTCTATGTGGTTCTATGTGGCACTGCCCATCAACAGAGGCATCCCTCAATTTGACAAATCAGGGTAGAGAAACATAAGGTGAGATCATTATAGATTAATCAAAACCAATTTAATGTACAGGGCTAAAGTAAGGACTACAGATGCTGGAGATCAGAGTCAAGAGTGTGGTTTTGGAAAAGCGCAGCAGGTCAGACAGCATCTGAGGAGCAGGAGAATCGATGTTTTGGGCATAAGCCCTTCCTGATGCTTGCTCCTCGGATCTGCCTGACCTGCTGTGCATTTCCAGCACCAGTGTAATGTACACTCTAAATACAAGTGTAACTAATTTCTCCAAGCCTTATTTTTTTTTAATCTTTAAATAGTTGCCAATGAATGTTAAATAATTAAGAAGCAAATTAGTGCCTTGAAAGGTGTGAGTTTATGCTTGTCTTCTTACTTTAGTTAAATGTTGTATGTAGCCAGACAAATGCTTCCCAACAAATATGGAAAAACAATAAGCCATTCAATCTGGCCTTCACCACAGCTACACTCAACCTAGTACATGATTTTCTGACTAACACCATGGAACATCTGTAAGCAATTGGGATTACCAACTGTCAACATAATTTTTAATGGTGTTTGATCCAGAGAAGCTATTTGCAGGACTGAGGGGGAGAATGTAGCAAAATATAAATCAGGTGCAGTTAACAATCTGAAATAAATAAGATTTAATTAATTGGAATTAAGTACATCTGAGACTATTTTAATGAATTAAAATCAAAATATCTACAAAGATAAAAGAAAATATAAATTAATCATAAATATATTCACAAAACTTTAAATAGAAGTGTAGTTTTATTGAAACAGAATGAATCCATTGGTATCATCACATTGGTCCTTTTATACAGGCCACCTTATTATTCTTAAGGTGTGATCTAAATAATTAGAGATGTTAACAATATATTTAACATTTCAATTAAATAATTCCTATTCCAATTGCTTGGAGCAGGTTTTAGCTCGAGCATTTTAAGACAATGTAGATTATCTGTAAACAAACATTACTTTGTGTTTATCCAAGCTCAATTCAAAAGAGGTAAATAATTTAACATTTCACAACCAGCTAACATTCAAATAAAGATCTCAAAGGCAATTTGGAATGGGCAATAAATGCTGATCCAGCCAGTGGTACCCACATCCCATAACATGATAAATATTTTTTAAAATCCAAGGACTTCCAGACCTGTATTGACGGTAAATTTGAAGTACAGAGCATTTTAATTTCATTCATTCTTTGAGATAGGTTGAGCATTTTTATTCAATCTTCGTTTGTGTCTGAGAAAGCAGTCAAGAATTGTCATAATCCATGTGGTGAAGGCTTGCACAATGTTCTCTTACAGAAAGTTCCAGAATTTTAATCCAGGAATAATGAACTATATGTTCAGAAGATGTGAGCATGCACCAACTTGGCTCAATGAAGGAGCAATTATAAAGTTCTCTTGAAACTTGACTCTTAAACCAGAGTTTTTCATATAACAAGTTTTGCTGTTTGGAAATTAGGTTTTTTTATGACATGATCTTTTCAATCTCAGGGAAACAAAGTTATTCCTCAAATGTTATTGAGGCCATTAGATATAAATTTGATATTTCAACTCCAGAGAAAACAGTTCCCAATTAGATTTTCATTTACTACAATTATAAACAAATCACAGCCTTTTTTTTTCTAGATTTGTATTTGTACTCTTAGGGCTGTTTTTGCAGATGGACAGCTTTATGCGACTTGTGCCTAGATTGAGAAGATTTAATTCTGTTAAAATTTTTATTAAATAAATATCAGGAATTTTGCACTTGGAGAACATTTGCAATAATTAGACTGCAGATCTTTTGTGACTCTCTGCTAGTTGGTGCAAATATTCATGTGGAAAGAATTACTCTGATCATCATGTGTGGCATCTTCCTACTTATGTTCTTCACTCTGGTCAGCACTTTTCATGAAAACATAAATACATTCATTCTTGAATCCATGCTTCGAGGGAAGCTGTACGTCCATGGTGTTCCCACGCAGCCTTTTACTTCTCAGTGGTGAAGATTGTGAGTTTCAGAGCTGAGACCAAGGAAGCTTTAATAAGTTGTTGCTGTGGATCCTGTAGGCTGTACATATTGCAGTCATGGTAGACACGAAGCAGAGGAATGAACATTTAAAGTAGAATAAAGGTACCGATCAAGTGGAATATTTTGTCTTCAGTTCTGCCGAGATTCCTGAGTTTTGATCTACCTCCAACTGTCTAGTCATGTAAAAAATATTTCCTCAAATTCTTCATGCATTGTAGATGGTTGAGAGACTTAACACAGATAGGGAAACCATTGGCTTAACAATATCTACTCTCTTACCTGCATGTATGTGACTAGTGCAAGTGAATTTCTTGTCAAAGGCAAGCCTCTGGGATATTGATAGTTGAGAACTTTATGGTGTTAATGCAATTGCATGTCGAGGATGCAAAGTTAGCTCTCTCTTATCAAAGAAGGTCATTGTCTCTAGATGTTGCAAGTCCAAGTTGGATGTTGTCAACATCCAACTATCTGAAAGCACAAATGCTCTCATTTCCTGAAAAGGTGCAAATCAAGCTGGATAATGGGCAATGCCAATACCATCCCTGCTTATGTCCTATGTCATTGGCTGAACCCAGCAGAGTTTGTGGCACAGTCACAGTTGGCAGTGAGGCAGAGTTCAATACTGACTTTGGACTCCATGAAATTTCATGGTGTCAGGTCAAACATGGTGAGAAACCTCCTGCTAATTACAATGTATTGTAAGTGATTATCAGCAGCAGCATAATTGTATTCCAACATAATGAAAGATCAGCATTTCCCACACAAGGATGTCAGGAGCAGAACCTGACATACTTAAAAATGTGCCAACAACATGCTGAAGGCACAGCACAAACAGCATAAGAAGGAAGTGATAGACAGAGCTAAGTGATTTCACAACAATTGAATCAGACCTAAGGTTTGAAGTCCTGCCACCCAGTTGTGAATGGCGGTCAACAATTAAACAATTCACTGGAGGAGGAGATTCCACAAACATCCCCATCCCCAATGATGGGGGAGCCCAACACATCAGTGCAAAAGAGAAGGCTGAATAATTTGCAACAATACATTGGTGACAGTGACGATAACTGCCACACATTTACCATAGCCATGGAGAGGGAAACAAGCAGGTACTATGGGAAAATATTTAATTGCGACAAGGAAATTATGATGCTATCAGACAGGATTTGGGAAGTACAAATTGGGAGCACTTCTGGCTTTATGTTGATGGGAGGACAATTGTTGAAGGCTGTTAAGGTTGGAAACTGCACTGAGAAGTTTGTGGAACAATCTCCTAAGATTCATTGGCCTCCAACAATCACATCAGCCACTGGGGAATTCTCTCCTGTTCCTCCTGAATTTGTTACTAATGACAACTGCTTGAAGCTGCACTCAGTTGAATGCTGTGTTACTTTACTGATGTATAACAATGCAACATGAACTAAAGGCAAGTTAAAGTTAACATAACCCTACAGGACAACAAGGCTGCTATCTCATTAGAGAGAGATGGTTGGTGATGGTTTAACCTGAAGGTCACAATGCTTAAGGCAAAGGGATAAGTTGAGAAGGAGCCTCAGCCAGTACAGAACTCGAACTCATACTGTTGGCATCATACTTAATTGCAAACCAGCCATTGAGCCAACATGAGCTAACTGGCCCCTTAACTTATAAAGAAAGATATGCTTTTCTATACTATGTGCTTTCTCCCTGCCTGAATGCTTGCAGCTGCTGAAAAATCTCAATTCCACAAGCTTCAGGCAATGAACAGGTTCTAATATTTTTCAAAACTGATTGAAAAAGTATTCTAAAGGTCAATCTGATACAAATAAATGTACATACATGAGATAAATTGATCAATATGGATTAACATCAATTAATAATATCGTGATGAAATCTGTTGTGATTTGTAAGGTTGATGTATCATTGTACATTGAGCAAATGCAGTATTCTGCAAACTATTGACACCTGCAAGAGTTGAGGATAAAATAGATACGCTATACTAATCTTTATACTCTAATCTTTTCTCAGTCTGAGAGAGTCACAAAGTCATAGAGATGTACAGCATAGAAACAGACCGTTCGGTCCAACTCATCCATGCTGACCACATAACCTAAATTAATCTAGTCTCATTTGCCAGTATTTGACCCATAACCCTCTAAACGCTTCCTTTTCATATACCCATCCAGATGCATTTTAAATGTTAGCCATGATGTGCAAGTGCCAGTGTTGGACTGGGGTGGGCAAAGTTAAAAATCTCCCAACACCAGGTTATTGTCCAACAGATTTATTTTGAAATATTAGCTTTCAGAGCGCTGCTCCTTCATCAGGTAGCTGTCATCAAGTAGCTTCATCAGACAGCTACCTGCTGAAGGAGCAGTGCTGCAAAAGCTAGTACTTCCAAATAAACCCATTGGACTATAACCTGATTTTGCATGATTTTTAACTTTTAAATATTGTAATTGTACCAGCCCCCACCGCTTCTTCTGGCAGCTCATTTCATACATGCACCACACTCTGTGTGAAAATGTTGCCCCTTAAGTCCTTTTTAAATCTTTCTCCTTTCATACTAAACCAATGCCCTCTTGTTTTGGACTCACCTAACCATGGAAAAGACCTTATCTATTTACCCTATCCATGTCCCTAATGATTTTATAAACCTCTATAAGGTCACCCCTCAGCTTCCAGGGAAAACTGCCCCAGCCTGTTTAGCCTCTCCCTATAGCTCAAAACCTCCAACCCTGGCATCATCCTTGCAAATCTTTTTTGAACCCTTTCAAGTTTCACAACATTCTTCCAATAGGAGGGAGACCAGAATTGCACACAAGTGGCCTAAGTATTGTTCTGTACGACCACAATGTGACCTCCCAACTCCTATACTCCATGCTCTGACCAATAAAGGAAAGCTACTAAATGCCTTCTTCACTATCCTATCTTAACTGAGACTCTACTTTTATGGAATTATGAACCTGCACTCCAAGGTCTCTTTGTGCAGCAACATTTCCCAGGACCTTACCATTAACTGTATAAGTACTGCCCTGATCTGCCTTTCCAAAATGTAGCACCTCACATTTATCTAAATCTGCCACTCCTCAGTCCATTGGCCCATTTGATCAAGAACCCGTTGGACTGTAAAGTAACTTCTTTGCTGTCCAATACACCTCCAAGTTTGGTGTCATCTCATCACCTCCTATGTTCACATCCAAATCATTTATATATATGACAAAAAACAGTGGATCCAGCACTGATCCTTGTGGCACACCACTGGTCGCAGGTCTCCAGTCTGAAAAACAACCCTTCACCAGCACCCTCTGTCTTCTATCTTTGGGACAGACTGTATCCAAATGCTAGTTCTCCCTGAAGTTCATGAGATCTAACCATGCTAACCAGACTACCATGAGGAACCTTGTCAAACACCTTACTGAAGTCCATATAGATCATGTCCACCACTCTGCCCTCATCAATCCTCTTCATTACTTCTTCAAAAAACTCAATCAAGTTTGTGAGCAATGATTTTCCACACACAAAGTCATGTTGACTATCCCTAATCAATCCTTGCCTTTCCAAATACATGTAAACCCTGTCCCTCAGGATTCCCTCCAACAACTTGCCCACCAGCAATGTCAGGCTCACCAATCTATAATTCTCTGACTTTTCCTTACCATCTTTCTTAAATAGTGGCACCACATTAGCCAACCCCCAGTCTTCTGGCATCTCACTTGTGACAATCAATGACCCAAATATCTCAGCAAGGGCCCAGCAATCACTTCCCTAGCTTCTCACAGAGTTCTAGGGTACACCTGATCAGACCATGGGGATCCATCCACCTTAGTGCATTTTAAGCTATCTAGCACCTCCTCCTGTTTCCTGTCAAGGATGTTGATATCATTTGAACTCCCCAGGTTAGGTTATTATTTTTAATCATTGTTAGACCTCCATTTATGTCTATTTGAAAATATTTCTTATATTCTATCAATCAGAACATGTTCAATTTCTTTACCTTAATCTTGGAACTGGCTAGATGGACTTCAGTGGTCTTCTAACTGATTATGCTGTGAATTAGTAGTTGTACAATCAATTTTAATATGAGATGTATATGTTATCAGTAAAGTCTCCATTTGTTATCATCCCTGACTACCTTGAATTTATTGGTTTTCTCAGTCATCTAGAAGGCAAGTCAGAGTCAACTACATTGTTGTATATCTGAAATCACATGTAGGCCAGACCAAGCAAGGATTATAAGTTTCTTTCACTAAGATAACATTTGTTACATTAAACATTAGTGGTTTATTAGTCCAGTGATGTTACCACTATGCCACCACTTAATACTATCTACTTCTAGTTGCAATTTTTACAATAGTTCCCTAAAATGATTTTGTTGAGGTTGTGTTACTAACCCTGACCATTCTTCCTGCTTGCATGCCAAGCAGTAGCGCAAATCAGGGTGGATTTTCAGCATATGGGTGATTAATTGCGTGAATCAATTCGTGCAATGCTTGTCTGTGTGCCTGTATCTGTGTGAGCTGCAGAATGCATTGTTGAATAATTATTGAAATATGATTGATACAGTGCAATTGAGAGCTGGTTGCTTGAAGCATTGATTCTTAATAAAGAGGTTAAAATTCTCATTGATAGCTTAGTGAGTCTTGACTTATACTAAAAACAATTTGTAGAATTTGAGAACCTACAGAAGTATAGTTAGCATATCCTTATTAATGAGCAATAAGCTAGGAACAGAGCACAATCACTTCATTTAGATTGTTAAACATCTGTATTATACGTAATAGGTCTACTTTATATCCGTAATTAGCTTCCTGTGAGTAATGCCTAATTTGGGATCTTATGAACAAATAACAGGATATTACCATTCATTTTTGTAAGATGTTGAACTATGGTTTTTAATTATTTGATTTGATTTTCTCATCATTATGAAAGCATTTTGAAAATTTTGTCTGAATTATGATATTCTCATTCTCAAAAGGTTTTGCGGGTAGCACCTGGATTTATGCATTAAAGAAAAACATTCCTTGAAACTTTAAAAGGCATTCTTTAAACTCTTCAGAAATAGTATTATGGCAACCAAATTTCTTAAAACAAGGAGTTTTTCCACTTTATCAAATGTGCTTTGAACATTATTGAGCACAATTTTGATAACATATTTGAAGCAAACTTTATTATGTCACTTCAACTTCCACCTATCACATTGCCAATGTTGATTTATTTCAATATTAAGTTTTAGTTTTAAGCTGTTCTCTGCAATGTAAGAAATTATATAAAGACAATGCAACTGGATCTGTATTAAATCTGTCTATTATTCTTCTTTTTGCAGATAAAGAATCACGACTGGGCATAAAGATAGAACAGCCTAAAGTTGTCTCATACCGAGGCAGCAATGCCACTCTGCCCTGTAAGTTCTATTACAAGCCTGTGCCTGTGCGTGCAGTTCAAACTCCTCTTAAAGTCAGGATCAAGTGGACCAAACTCACCTCTGATTACCTCAAGGAAATTGATGTATTTGTTTCATTGGGAAATAACTGGAAAAGTTTTGGAAACTACCAGGGAAGAGTTTTTCTAGAAAATGAGAATGATGCCTCCATAACAATAACAGATTTAACATTGGAGGACTACGGGAACTACAAATGTGAAATAATTGAAGGATTGGACGATGTCAGTGGGACTATTCTGCTGGATCTGCAAGGTATACATATATGTTTCAGTTTATGTGCAAAATAAGTAGTCATCTAATAACCATGGTAGAGAATATTTCTTGAAAAACGTTGTGGTCATGTTGTGTTCATTCAGGTGAATCATCTTATTTCAAAGCACTGCAGCACCCAATATTAAGCTACTGTTACTGCAATAGCCATTCCTCTCGCATTTTTGGATGAAATTGTCAATTTTGTTGAGAGGTCTGCTGATATTAGGCTCATTCTTTGGTCTCACCAATAGTGTAATCTCAGTATGCCCATACAGCCAGCAGGCAAACGAGGCTCCATCAGCTGGGCTGGTCTTGAACCCAGATGTTGATCCCACCACCCACTGGCTCCCATTGATTTCAATATTTGTATAGCTCCTTTATACCATACTCATCCAAATGTTGCCTTGAGATCAAGGGCAGTCAGAATGACCTAACATCTAGAGTCTCCTCTTTAGTTTGTTACAAAGTTGATTACAATGCAGAATAAAACCATTCAGCCACCATGTCTGCATTGGCTCTCTAAATATGTTAACCTGGTGCCAATCTCTTTTCTTTTCTGTCTAACCCCACACTTTGTTTCCAATGAGATAATCATCTAGCCCCCTCTTGAATGCATCAATTGAACCTGCCATCCAGGTACTGTATTCCAGCTCCAAACTACTCAGTCTGTGAACATGTTTCTCATTTTCTTCTTTTGTACAACATTGTAAAACTGTGCCCATTGGTGCTCGACCCTTTAACAAGTGAGAACAGTTTCTCCATATCCACTCTGTCCAGATCCCTCATGCCTTTGGAAACTTCTGTCAAATCTTCGCTTCACCTTCTTCTCTCCAAGGGAAACAGCCCCAACTCCTGTAGTCTTTCCCAGTAAGTGTGTGCCTCAACCCTGCAGCCATTCTTGGAAACCTCTTTTGCATTCTCTCCAATGCATTCACACCCTTCCTATAGTGTGACATCCAGAACTGCCTGCAAAACTCCAACTCAGGTCTAAATTGTTTATGTTGTATATATTTGACCAAGGTTTTAATGAGCCCTGAAGCTAAGTAGCCCTGATGCAACCCAAAATGAGCATCAGTGATCAGATACTTTTGTCAGACATTTTAATTGCTCTGATCCACTTACCTTTCACTTCTATGTTGTTAATTTATGCCTCCAGTCCATCAAATATTTTAGTTGTCATTTAGTAATCTGGTTTTATTTTTATTTGAATTATGTACTTTTTTCATTCTTTTCGTTTTCTTACCACATGGCACAATTATGGCACAATTAATTCGTAAAATTTAGGGCTCGGTTGGATATTTCGAGAAACTACCATTTGATTTCCCATGTTATATGAGGGGCTTTCTAAGCATTCCATCTTTTTTTTTTAAATGTGACATTTGACATAATTGTCATGGTGATCTGATTTTCACTACGGAGAGGAATTCTATCACAATTTTATTGCTCCACCTTACAATGAAAACTAGCAAATTATGGCCATCCCATTGATTTTATGATGTACTATTAATAAATATGCTGCAACTTATTTTTTTAAATCTATTATATTCAAGGAAAGAAAGTTACAAAATAAATTCCACATTCTGATTAAAGAAGGAATGACTACAGACATGTGCTCACATAAATTTACAAGTAGCTATTTTACATAAAATAATTGAGCAGTGTATAACCTGGTGAAATTAAGCTCTAAAAGACACAGTAGAGACCTATCAGAGAATTTATCCTTAAGCCATAGTTTTTCATTTCTGCCTCAAAATAGGAATAGAATTTATATTAGAAAAAATTTATTGCAATACCACAACTGTAATTAAAAAGGAAATACTGAGGAAAAGGAACCCAGCAAATTAGTCAGTATGTATGGAGAAGTTAATGTTTCAGATCTGTAATCTTTCAGCAAAACTAAGAAATGTTAGTGGTGTAATAGATTTTGGACATGGGAGTGGTTAGGATAAGGGACGGATGACAAGAAAGATTGAAGTACATATGGCTTAGTACTCCAGGACTACAGGGATTAATGATGGAGCTGAAAATGTTTTGCTGGAAAAGCGCAGCAGGTCGGGCAGCATCCAAGGAGCAAGAGAATCGACATTTCGGGCATAAGCTCTTCTTCAGGAATGAGGAAAGTGTGTCCAGCAGGCTACGATAAAAGGTAGGGAGGAGGGACTTGAGGGAGGGGCGTTGGAAATGCGATAGGTGGAAGGAGGTCAAGGTGAGGGTGATAGGCCGGAGTGGGGGTGGGGGCGGAGAGGTCATGAAGAAGATTGCAGGTTAGGAAGGCGGTGCTGAGTTTGAGGGATTTGACTGAGACAAGGTGGAGGGAGGAGAAATGAGGAAACTGGAGAAATCTGAGTTCATCCCTTGTGGTTGGAGGGTTCCTAAGCGGAAGATGAGGCGCTCTTCCTCCAACCGTCGTGTTGCTATGGTCTGGCGAATAATGGAGGCAAGAAAAGAAAACAAACAAATAAAGGAAGTATCTCAAACAGGTGTGCTGCTCACTGAAAGAAAATAAATGAAATGAGCAAAGAATAGGAAACAAAAATGATGGACAGATTGACAATCTGAAATTGGTTAATTGAAAGCTGAGTCCAAAAGGCTACAAGGTACCTGATTGCAAAATGAAGTGTTTTTCCTGAAGGTAACATTGAGTTTCACTGGCATAGTGTGATAGGCCAAGAGCAGAAATGCCTGCATGAGGACAAGGTGGAGAAGCAAGATGACAGGCCATAGGAAGCTTGGATCGTGCCTGCAGATGGAACTGAGGTGTCCTGCAAAGTTGTCATTTGTTTGGTCTCCCCAGTATAGAGGGGACCACAGAGTGAGCAGCAAATACAGTAGACCAGATTGGAAGAAGTAGAGGTAAATTGCTGCTTCATCTAGAAGGGTATTTGGATCTTTGCATGGCAAAGTGGGAAAGTGAGAAGGGGCAATGTTTAAGTTCCTGTGTTTCCATGGAAAGGTACCATGGGAAGGAGATGGAGTGTTGAGGTATCTGGGATATGGACCTCAGAGGACACATTCCCTTTGGATTATCGAAAGGGAAGGATAAGGGAAGATGTGTTTGGTTGTGGTATCATGCTGGGCATGATAGAAATAGTTGAAAATGATCCATTCAGTGCAAATGCTGCTGGGGTGGAAGGAAAGAACAAGAGGAACCCAAGCAAGGGAAACATTTGTGAAGAAGGGGAAAGGGAGGGTTAGGAGTGCATGGTTAGGAGTCCTGACAACTATTTGCCTGTTCTACTGAGGGAAACTTTGTATATGACCTGGAGGAATGATATTTGAAACAACATTAAATCCTTTTTTTGGCTATTTATCGACACATTTTTTTCCTCAGGCAAGGTTCAGCTTAGGATTTATAAAGAATACACTACTGCACCAGTGAGGCAGTTCCTTATCTATCAAGACTCAAGAGGCGATCCAGAAATAGGAGGATGTTTTAGATTAGATTCCCTATAGTATGGAAACAGGCCCTTCGGCCCAACAAGTCCACATTGACCCTCCAAAGAGTAACCCACTCGGACCCATTCCCCTACCCTATGTTTACCCCTGACTAATGCACCTAACATTGTGGGAGATTTCCCATGGCCAATTCATCTAACCTGCACATCTTTGGACTGTGGGAGGAAACTGGAGCACCCAGAGGAAACTCACGCAGACATGGGGGAATGTGCAAGCTTCGCACAGACACTTGCCCAAGGCGGGAATCAAACATGGGTCCGGGGTGCTGTGAGGCTGCAGTGCTAACCACTGAGCCACCGTGCCACTCAAAGATGAAGCAGATGAATGTATGGCTTGAAACATGATGAAAGAGTGGAAATATGTTGTTTGGGTGATTCCTATCTCAAGGAAGGGCAAAATTGGGTGTTAAATAATAAGTTGTTGAGGTACGTAGAAAAGTAAAGAAAGGAGAATGGGTAGCAGTATTGGTTAAGGAGCGCATTGCAGTGCTTGAGAAAGAGGATGGCATCTATGTGTTGTCCAAATTTCTGAGCCATGTGGAAGAGTGTGCTGCAGCAAGGTGAGAAGTTTGCTGCGCAATTCCTGGGAAACAGTGTTGCTTCACATAGACTCTCCATATTGCTCATGGGCAGATACTCGGTCCCACACATGCACAGAAGATGGGGAGTCTGCTTGTTATGCAGACTGCTTGCGCACACAGAGGATCAAATGTTCGATCTGAGAATGCACAATGATCAAAGCTTGTACCCCCAAGATGAGAAGAAACTGCAAATGCGCAATAAAGAAGCATGTGATTGTTGGACAACTATGGAACTGGTCTGCTTCCATATTAGCAAGGCCTTTAAGGTGAATATTTTTGGATTTTCTTTTTTAGTTCAGCCACTAATCTAAGTCTTAAATAGATTTAAGAAGAAATGACAAAGTTTCTTTGTCAAAATATGCAATTCCTTTGTCAATTCAGTCGATGAAATATCTGAACTCAAAGAAAATAAAGTTCTGTTGAGAGGCATAGTGAGAACTATGTGGCCTTTTGGATTTTCATAACAGAAGATGATGCTTGCCCCTTTCCTGAATATCTCATCTGCAGACAGAAATTGGCTAACATTGTACTGGTACCAAGTAAGTAAAGACACCAGTTACAAATTTTCATGAGGTCCTGAGAGACCTGACAAAGATTTCAAAAATGAAGAACTGCCTTATAAAGTGATACTATCTGATGATTACTTGTGGGTTAAGTTTGTATAACACACAGACTCTTCCAGCCAGCTGAATGAGCTGAATACTAAAATGCAGGGGAAGAGTGAGATGATCCTGAGCATCACAAATAAACTTCAAGGATTCAGATCTAAACTGGGCCTTTGGCAAGAGACAGTGTCAGAGAATTCACTCGGGATGTTTCCACTAGCATTGCCACTGGCACACACAGCTGTCAAGGTGCACAGTCTCATACTCAAACATATCAATGCAATGCAAGAGAAATTTGAATTCTACTTCCCCTCAACAAATGTGGAAGACTATGACTGGATACATGATGTGTTTAGTTCACTGGTTTCTGATTCCTCACAAAAGCTAACATTAAAAGAGAAGGAGGAATACGTAGAGCTACAGATGAACTGCACAATGGCGAGGCATCTTTACCTGTGTTTGGCTGACAGTGGTACATGAATAACTAACAATCTCTGCATATGCTATTGCTGTGTTCTTGTAGTTTGTGACAACATACCTCTACAAGCTACTATTTTCAACACCACCATAAATGAAAAGTAACAGATGGGAGTGTTTATCAATGAAGCAAGTTTGCAGGTCAATTACTCCCCAGATTAAAAAGTCCTTTGCACACTGACAGGTCCAAGTTTCCCACTAGGGGAAAGTGAGGACTGCAGATGCTGGAGATCAGAGTCAAGAGTGTGGCTCTGGAAAAGCACAGCTGGTCAGGCAGCAGCTGAGGAGAATCGATATTTTGGGCATAAGCCCTTCATCAGGTTTCCCACTAATCCAATAAATTGCAATTTATTCTACATTTTGCCACGACCCATTCTTTATGAACATGTAGAAATATTAAAATAGAGCAGTTTTTGCGAATGTGTCCGTGCATGCAGTTGAAGGCAATTTTTTTTTCTGGTAGATTTGAAATATGAATGCTTTTGATCCTTCTTTCATTCATTACATGCACTGTGTTGGAAAACTCTCCAGTAAAGCCATAACAACAATAAATGAGACATATCTGAGGAATGAGTTTACCCTAAAAAATGGGTGTGTGGACAATGCCTTCTTCCTTGACTCCACCATTGATCTCGAGGTTTGCCATCACATTTTCAGCAATGAGGATCATTGCCAATTGTGTCATGGAGGAGCCAGAGGTTATTGTTGAAATTTGCAGTAAAGCGAACACTTGGCATAGTCTTCCATAACACTTCCAAATGATTGCAACTGTTGGTAAGTGGAATAAAGAAAAGTTTATTGTGGAGTTCCCAGGGGTTGTTATTGGGGCCCTTGCTTTTCCTGACATATATTAATGATCTGGATGTTGAGAAACAGGGAACAATTTCAGATGACACGAGGCTTGAAAGAATTAGAAACTATGAGGAAAACAGTATGGAACACCAGAGGGATGTTGACAAGTTGGTGAAGTGGGCAAAAAGGTGGTAGATGAAGTTCAGTGCAAAGAATTGAGAGGCGATTCAGTTTGATAGGAAGAACACAGAAATGCAACATAAAGTAGGGGGTACAGTTCTAAAAGTGGTACAGGAACAAAGGGACTTCTGTGTATACAGTATATGCAAAGATTATTGAAAGTGGCAAGGCAGGTGGAGAGAGCAGTTAAGGGACATAGTGTCCTCAGCTTTATTAATAAGGGCATTCAGTGCCAGATCAGTCTTTATTAGTCTCAGCCCATTGGCCCATCTGGTCAAGATCCTGTTGTAATCTGAGGTAACCCTCTTCGCTGTCCACTACATCTCCAATTTCGGTGTCATCTGCAAACTTACTAACTGTACCTCTTATGCTCGCATCCAAATCATTTATGTAAATGACAAAAAGTAGAGGATCCTGCACCAAATCCTTGTGGCACTCCACTGGTCACAGGCCTCCAGTCTGAAAAACAACCCTCCACCACTACCTTCTGTCTTCTATCTTTGAGCCAGTTCTGTATCCAAATGTCTAGTTCTCCCTGTATTCCATGAGATCTAACCTTGCTAATCAGTCTCCCATGGGCAACCTTGTTGAAAGCCTTACTGAAGTCCATATAGATCACATCTACTGCTCTGACCTCATCAATCCTCTTTGTTACTTCCTCAAAAAACTCAATCAAATTTGTGAGACATGATTTTCCACGCACAAATCCATGTTGACTATCCCTAATCAGTCCTTGCCTTTCCAAATACATGTACATCCTGTCCCTCAGGATTGTCTCCAACAACTTGCCCATCACTGACGTCAGGCTCGCTGGACTATAGTTCCTTGGTTTGTCCTCACCACCCTTCTTAAACAGTGGCACCAGATTAGCCACTCTCCAGTCTTCCGGCACCTCACCTGTGACTATCGATGATACAAATATCTCAGCAAGAGGCCCAGCAATCAGTCTACTCTCAATAATCAGGAAAGTGATGGAAGGGATTATCAGCAAAGCTGTTAATCAGCACCTGATCAGCAATAACCTGCTCACTGACACTCAATCTGAATTTTGTCAGGGCCATTCAGCTGCTGACCTCATTGCATCCTTGGTACAAACATGCACAAAAGAGGTCCATTCCCTTCACATCAAGGCTGCATTTGACATAGTATGGCATCAATGAGGAGAAAGTGAGGACTGCAGATGCTGGAGATCAGAGCTGAAAATGTGTTGCTGGAAAAGCGCAGCAGGTCAGGCAGCATCCAAGGAACAGGAGAATCGACGTTTCGGGCATAAGCCCTTCTTCAGGAAAGGAAGAAGGGCTTATGCCCGAAACGTCGATTCTCCTGTTCCTTGGATGCTGCCTGACCTGCTGCGCTTTTCCAGCAACACATTTTCAGCGCTGGCATCAAGGAGACCTAGTAAAACTGGAGTCATGGGGATCAAAGGGAATCTAACTGGATTGAGTCATACCTAGTTCAAAAGAAGATTGTTCTGGTGGTCAGTTGTCTCAGGTCAGGATATCTCTGTAAGAGATGGTCTGATGAAAGGCTTATGCCCGAAATGTCGACTCTCCTGCTCCTCAGATGCTGCTTGACCTGCTGTGCTTTTCCAGTGCCACACTTTTCAACTCTGACACTTGGTAGCAGTAGTGTGCACAATCTACAAGGTTGTGCAATCTACAAGGTTTTGCAGAAATTTACCAAGGTTCCTTAGAGTGTGCCTTCCAAACCCATCACTGCAACCACCTAGAAGGGTAAGGGCAGCAGATTTATGGGAACACCACCACCTGTAAGTTCTCTCCAAGCCACTCACCAGCCTGACTTGGAAATATCTTGCTGTTCCTTCACTGTCACTGAGTCAAGATCTTGGAATTCCCTTCCTATGAATGCTGGGGATGTACCCACTCCAAACGAATTGCAACTGTTCAAATCTATGGATAACTAGTACCGACTCTAAGACAACTCATAAATGAATTTTTTAAAAATTGCACCAGACAGATTTGAGATTTCAAAATTTTTATCTCAGTAGAATATGGCAGAACAATGAGATCAATGACAGGAGAACAGTGGCAACATAGCAGAACACTCAGAAGCCGCAGAAGAATAACACGACTTGAGACAATCTGGGGCAGGGCAAGGAGAAATTCTAGGTCAGGAATTCAGGGCAGGCAGGAAATAGCACATCAAGAAATTGGGAAAGGAGCAACAGAAGGTTAAGGAATTAGAATGGGAACATAAAGTCAGATGGAGACCATTTGACCCTTTTTGCCTGTTCCATCATTAAATATGGTCACGCCAGATCTTTACATCAAATCCTCTATACCCATTAAGAAGAGAATTAACAAAACATTAAGTATCTAGGGTAAGTGAGGAAGAGCACAGCTGGAAATCAGCAGGTAGAAAGGAAACATTACATTATCACATTATAAGTTGATCTTCATGTCTCTGTGTGGAACTAGATTTTAAACTGGATATTGAAATCCAACTTTTGAACAAGAACTGTCGAATTCATTCATTGGCAAATTCCTAAATGTGACATAACTGGCTCAGATTTGTGTAAACAAGAAATCGTGACTTTTAGCATAATGTTGCAATCTTGTATTTCTAGCTTCCCTATGCTGTCAGAATTAACTGAGAGCTATTTGTTACATTTAAATTGATGTATAACTTGTACTACATATTCTGGCAGAAAGTGAGGACTGCAGATGCTGGAGATCAGAGCTGAAAATGTGTTGCTGGAAAAGCGCAGCAGGTCAGGCAGCATCCAAGGAACAGGAGAATCGACGTTTCGGGCATAAGTCCTTCTTCAGGAAGAAGGGCTTATGCCCGAAACGTCGATTCTCCTGTTCCTTGGATGCTGTCTGACCTGCTGCGCTTTTCCAGCAACACATTTTCAGCTACATATTCTGGCACTGTCCTATTTCTCTCAAGTGTAAACTGTCAAGAATATGCAAAAACTTCATAAGTTGGATGAAGAAAATTCTAGCTCTGATGAAATGTCATGGCAACCTAAAGCATTAACTCTCTTTCAACCCACAGACACCGCCTGACCTGCTGAGTATTTGCAGCATCGTTTCTTTGGTTTCAATTAAAGAGCAATTCAGATTTCAAATGCGTTCATTAGTTAAAATAGACGTGAATTGGTAGCACAACTTAATTATGTGCAGACTCACAGCCTCAGAACGGTCAGACATGTATCTGAACAAAATTCAAAATATTAACTGCCCCATTGCAAAGATTTATCTCCTGGGACCTAGGGTATTAGTGGCATTGGTCTGGAAAAACCTGAAATTGTTGCAATTTCAGACAGGAATGATGAATATTTCAGAAGATTTAATGAGGTGTTGGGCTAGTGGTGGATGGGAAAGAAATATGCACAAAGCAGAGAGAGTCCACAATTCAGTTAAATATAAATAATTTAACTTTGCTTTCCATTTTGAAAGCTGACAGATTTCATATATTCAATTTGACTTAATTCATGTGGAAAGGTTGCAGGCATGCATATGTATGCACGAATAAATTTACAGTAATAAGTCCAGCCAACAAAAACACTCACAGACCTCTTACTGGTTATTCATAAAGTTTGCAACAGTATTTTGACAATCTCTCATAGAAATTAACATCTATACAGTGAATTTTGCAAGAGAAATGTCTGGATTACATGTGCATCAATGTCAAATTATGGCAATGTGGAGAAAAACTGAAGAAAAATATCAACCACATCCAAGAGATATTATTAATGACTTATTAAAATTTCACAGAATCAGCGTACTTCTCAGGTCCAGGCAAGTCATTGTGAGGAATGTTCAATGAGCATATATTTGAATAGTGTACCTACACATATGTTTGACAGTCTGTGTAACTATGTATTTGTTGTGCTTTCATTTATCAAATGGATGTATTAATTTCTCTTTTGTTGTCTTCCGCATTTTCTTCCAGGTGTTGTGTTCCCATACTTCCCAAGACTAGGTCGTTACAACCTGAATTTTGTTGAGGCTCAGAAGGCTTGTGAAGATCAGGATGCAATAGTTGCTTCATTTGAGCAACTTTATGATGCATGGAGAGCAGGGATGGATTGGTGTAATGCAGGCTGGCTGAGTGATGGGTCTGTGCAGTATCCCATCACTAAACCCAGGGCACCATGTGGAGGGAGAAATACGGTTCCAGGTATTAGAAGCTATGGATACAGAGACAAGATGAAAGACAAATATGATGTGTTCTGTTTCACATCCTACTACAAAGGTAAGAAACTCAAGTGTTTGGCTCTGTCTTGAGTGATATAGAACTTTGATAAGCTACCAAACTGGAAAAGTAGCATTCAGCAGTGGTCAAGCCATTAAATGATGACTCTGAACAGGTTCAGTATCATTCAAAATCTAAGGAAAGTCAGTCAATCTGCAACAGTCTTGTACTCCTCCTAATGGCTGTTTGGAGTGTAGCAAAGGCAACAGCTAAAGATTGTTTCCTTAGTCCTGGACTGGAGAATGCTGCAAAGTGTGGACATATCAGACTGACTTTGTCCAGTCGATCAGCACTGTGCCATTCTGAGTACTCTTGCTGGAAACAATTTAGACCAGCACTGACAACCCGTCTGGCAGAGGTAGTTAGTTAACTAGGCTCAATTATTGCTCTCTTGGAAGCCACATTGGTAATGTCACTAAGATCTTCCTGATAGCAGATAGCTCAACTGCTGAGACTCAAACCTAGACTAGCTTGAAAGTACCCACTACTTTCTAGTGTCGCACATGTTAAAGATTAACATAGACACCCAGGAGCAGGAGTAGGACATTTAGATTTTCCCATTTTCCAGCTTTTACTCTGTAACCTTCTAAATGGTATGAAGTGCCTATCCAAATGTTTTTTTTTCAATGCAATGAATGTTTCTACCAACATGTCCCTTTGGCCTATGGCATACTGTCCTTGCCAAGACAATGAATAGAACTCCAGGGAGGTCATGTTCAAACTGTTGAAAACACTAGTTAGGCTATAGCTAAAGCAAAGCATATAGTTTTAATCACTGCATTATGGGAAAAAATGTGATCATACTGGAGAAGAGAAAAAGGAGATATGCAAAGATGTTGCCAGGACTGGAGAGTTTTGTTAATGAACAAAGCTGCAGTCTTTTTCTTTGGAGCACAGTGTGGAAGGGGAGCTTTAATTAAAGTGTGCAATGTTATAAAGAACCAACAATAGTTAACCAACTCAGTTAACTGGAGCATATTTCATTCAGACTTGTTGTTTTATCTGTTTTCAAAGATGGGAAACTTCCTTCTATCACTCTCTTACTGTTTATTTCCTCCAGAATTATACACTTGAATCTCTGAGGCACAACCTTGGCCCTGGGCATCGATTGAATTGGCATTGACAGAGGGTAGTGGCAATATCTCTGATTCAGTCACTAGTCGAGTCCTTCAATGATCTATATTAGGAGTATTGCTCTTCACCAGGCTTGTAAATGAGTTGCATTCAGGTTTTGAGAAGTCCTTGACATTTTTCTGATGGAATGTCATTAGGAATTTAGATAAAATAGACTCCAGGGTGATTTATTGATGGAATAGGCCATAATGTAGCAAATGTCCTTCATGTAAATTCAATCCATGGAATAAAATTCCAGAATGTGTGATGAATATATAATACTAAGACCTTTTGGATAAATTCAAAGCAGTAGAAGATATCTCAGTCAAGAGAGGATAAATGGTGCCAAAAGTGACAAGTATTATCAGTTATTCTAGTTGCCTGGAGTTTGATTAATTGCTTTCACAGGTCAATGTGAAAATCCACAAGAGATTTTTTTTTAAACTTGGCCTGCAGCTTTTGTTCTCTGAATTTGGCTCTCCCAGGAGGTTGTGTAACTGGGACTTAATAACATCCTGGGTAGCCCATTTCCAGGGCTTCAATATCATCACAGAGCGTGAGAAGTTTTTATGGTGCATGTAAGTTGCACAATGTCTGAATGTGACCGACTAAATGAACTAGTTTATCTTTCCTTGTCCTTTTTGTTTGCTGTAATACATATTCAATGCAATTAGTTTCCAAATTGACAATGATCACTTTAGCACCAGTCATGTGATTGCTGCACAATCATAGTACTTCGATTATCCTTCAACCTTCAACATGCTCCCCTTCCACATCCTGTATTCATCATGAAATGCAAAAAATTCAGTGAGAAGAAAATTCAGTGGGCGGCACGATGGCACAGTGGTTAGCACTGCTTCCTCACAGCACCAGAGACCCGGGTTCAATTCCCGACTCAGGTGACTGACTGTGTGGAGTTTACACATTCTCCCTGTGTCTGCGTGGGTTTCCTCCGGGTGCTCCGGTTTCCTCCCACAGTCCAAAGATGTGCAGGTCAGGTGAATTGGCCATGCTAAATTGCCCGTAGTGTTAGGTTAAAGGGGTAAATGTAGGGGTATGGGTGGGTTGCACTTCGGCGGGTCGGTGTGGACTTGTTGGGCTGAAGGGCCTGTTTCCACACTGTAAGTAATCTAATCTAAGTAATCTAATCTAAAAAAAAAGTTAATCTGCAATTTGATGTAAAGAGCAAAACATAACTGGCTAGTTGCTGATGGCTGTAATAAAATTAGGGAGGACAGCTGTTGACTCCCTTCTGTAAAATTGGATTATCCTCAGAAACATTCAATTGAATTGTCACTTTTTAACTTCCTCGGATTTTTCTTCTTTCATATATTTGTTTTTACTATGGTAAAATTAGTGAGATCAATTGTATAGATTATGGATGAGTATTTAGTTAAATAAAGACTGAAGTGTAATCTTGAACCCAATACTGGTTTGGATATTATGTTAATTTGAGAGCTGGGAATCCATCTGCCATATTGTCAGGGGCCTATAAATGATTCCCCTCTGTGTGGTATCTGTCAGGGACTTAAGATGATTGCATATTATTATTAGCTCTCCCCATAAAATATTGGGAATCACTCTGGGGAAAGGATGTGTATCATGAACAACAACAAATAAAGGAAAGAAAAGATTGGACAAGCCTTTAGATAAATTTGAGAATCAAACGTTGTGCAAGGTTCAGATATTAATTTAGTTGACAAGTGTCAGAAAATGGGTTGTGAATCCTTTGTGCTGGACTGTTGCATAGTTGCCAGACTTTCATGGATCAAGTCTGCTGGAGGAATTTGGATGGGTAATTCTATCAAGCAGGTACTTCAAATTAAATAATGCTGAAATGAAAACAGAACCTAGTACCATGTTTTACGTGTTAACACTGCTTCAGTAACATTCATACTTCTGATATGAGCATTGTAAATAAAGGTAGTGGTTTGAGAAACCCAGTCTCTGGTATTCTGTTATTGCCACAGCATTGGTAAAGTTGGTCCAGCTCAACATCTGGTCACTGATGACCGTCCAGATGTTATTTGTGAGGTTACCATTGAAGATCAAAGGCAAGTCAGCTAGCTTCCTCTTATTTGAGATAGTCACTACATAACACTTACATGGTGTGAATATCATCTTGTCATTTGTCAGCCCAACACTGGAGATTAGTTGTGTATTCCAATAGCTTGGCATGGGGTCTTTTTTTGAGTGGGTTATTGGAACTGGAGGCTGAAAACTATGGAACCAGCAGTTTCAAAACCAGGAGTTTACAGCAAAACAAAGCAATCTAGCTACAGCTGATGGGCAGTCAGGAAAGTACCAGTACAATGGGGATTCATGAACATCTCCATTATTAATCAAGCCCTGAGAGCCCTCTCTTGACTTATGACAGACAAAAGCCATTGAAGAACCATAGAAAATGGTAGGGTTGAAGATTCTTCTGAGAGCAAGTGTTGCTGACTGGTCTCCAATGACCACAGTCATTGTCCCTCCCAGCTATGATTCCAGCTTTGGAGGAGTTTTTTTATTGACTACAATTTATTAAATTCGCCATAACTCACTGATGCCATACATAGTCAAATATGTCTTAATGTCAAGGGTAGCAGTTTCTCTTTACCTCGCAAATTTTTTTGACTACATCTGAATCAAGGCTGCTTGATGATGCCAGCGATCATTTTACTGGTGACTGGATGGAGACTGATAAGCCAGTGTTTATTTGGAATCGAAGGGTCCTTTTCTTGTGAATGGGAACTCTTCCATATTTTAGAAGAGTGTCCTAGTGGAACAGTTTGGAACTGGCTAGTTTTGATGGACCCACCTTCAACAACGCTGCTGGAATTCTCTCAGAGTTCAAAGCCTTTATTGTGTGTTTGGCAGCTATACAGTGCCATGTGTCATGCTCTATGTTGGCTGAAGATTACTATCTAAAGTGATGAGAACCTCAGGAACAGATTTGGATCATCCAGTTTCGCGAAAGATACTTCCAAACAGTTCAATCTTGTCTTTGCACTCATATACATAGCTGTAACATGGTTAAGAATGCTGATGTTCATGAATCCCCATTGTACTGTTACTTGCCTGATTGCCCATCAGCTGTAGCTGGGTTGCAGTGTTTTGCTGTAAACTCCCGGTTTTGGAACTACTCAGCCCTATCCATATCCTGTGGCTTATTTGCATTACTCATGCCTCATTCCCAGATCTGTCTGATACTGTTAACAGTGAAGGTGGCATCAGATAGCTCAGTACTGACCCATTTATTCTGTTGGGCATTGAGGAAACAGGAGCAAATGCTAATGTTACTAGGTGAATAATGCAGAGGACCAGACTAGTGCTCTGAAGAGGTAAAAACAATGACTGCAGATGCTGGAAACCAGATTCTGGATCAGTGGTGCTGGAAGAGCACAGCAATTCAGGCAGCATCCGAGGACAGGCAGCGGATGCTGCCTGAATTGCTGTGCTCTTCCAGCACCACTGATCCAGAACCTAGTGCTCTGAAGACATGAGTTCAAGTTTCGCCATGGCAGTGAGGGAACTGAAATTCAATTAATAAATAACTATAGAATAAAATAATCACTAGATCACTGTAAAAATCCATCTTGTTCACTAAATTCCTCAAAGGAATAAAATCTGATATATAAGTGACTGAAGGCCCACAGCAATGCACTGGAGTCTTAACTGCCCACTGAAATGACCCTAGCAAGCTACAATTTGTAGTTGGTTTACCACCCATCTACCAAAGGATAATACAAAAAACTAGCCCTGCCAGCAATGCTTACATCCCAAGGGCAAATAAGAAAAACTTCTCTGTCCAGAATGTATTCTGGGCACTTGCTTCTCTCAGAAAATCCTCAAAGTACAGTTTAAAATGGAGTTATGGAGCTGAATTTCACAGTGAGTCCAGGATCTCTCCCCCCACCAACCTCTGCAATAAAAATCAGGGGTTTGCCTGCCTCTACTTGGCATTGTTTGTTATTGGATGATGGAAGTTATTTAAATTTGGCAAAGGTTATTTCCTTTGAGATGTTGGCATAGCAGTTTAATATCATAGTGTTTGCTTTGTTTGGCAGCAAATTAAGTTCGGCAACTAGTGACGAATTGAACTCTGCATTGCCATAATCAACATGAAGCAGAATTAGTACATTGTATATTTCTAATCACTGTTAACACTGGGGACTTGAACAAATCCATTTCATTATTACTGTTTTTTAATTGTTGTTTTCATAATTTTGGCTCGTTAAAATTTTCATTTTATTCTCCCAGGAAATGTATGGCCATTCCAGTCAGTAACATAGCTACAAAACTCAAACAAAAACAGGAATGCCGGAAAAACTCACCAGGTCTGGCAGCATCTGTGGATAGAAGGCAGAATTAATGTTTTGGGTCCAGTGACCCTTCTTCAGAAGTGATGGTAGCTAGGAAAAGGTTGGTATTTGTGCAGAAGATGGGGTGGGAGAGGGTGGAGGAGTAAATGATAGGTGGGGAAAGAGTCCAAAGAGAGAGAAAATGAGTTGGACAGACAAAGGACAAGGTACAGGTCAGCCGAAAATAATGAATAGCTGCTAATGGGGACCATTCATAGCTGACAATGGTTTGTGTGTGATGGCAGCCCATGTGATCACAAGCCCTGGTATGTGGAATTTAAGGTAAGGACATAAGCTCATTACATCAAGTTTTCTGAGGAATTGCTGATGATCACTTTTAGCTGCTTTAAGTCTTGCTAGAAAACATATTTGAACATTTTCAGAATGATCTAATTACTTCCATTATGTCTACAAAATTGTATCAAGGAGTTTCATTTGAATTTATTCTGTGAATATTGCTATGAATAAGTCTAGTGTAGCTTTTAATTACAATGTAGCTGGATTTCAGAATTCAAATTCCCTTATAGATGGAAGAAAATATCAATACCATTTATAAAACATGACAAACAAATGATGATAAACAGATGGCTGCAGTCAGCAATTTGGTGTTATAAATTAATATTTGTTTTTCGGAATGATCTTTAAGTAGTTCGATTGTGCCTTCCAAAAACAGTTCACTTTTGTGTAATTACTGGATTCGCAGTAACCACAAATAAACTACAAAATGCAGCTGGATCCTCAATATGCTTGAACAAAGTTTTAAGGTATAGTTTTGAAAGGGAAAGATGAACTGTCCTTGTCCCCCATAAGGCTGTCAATGTACAGGAGAAAGTGAGGTCTGCAGATGCTGGAGATCAGAGCTGAAATGTGTTGCTGCCACAGCGCAGCAGGTCAGGCAGCATCCAGGGAACAGGAGAATCGACGTTTCGGGCATAAGCCCTTCTTCAGGAAGGACTTCCTGAAGAAGGGCTTATGCCCGAAACGTCGATTCTCCTGTTCCCTGGATGCTGCCTGACCTGCTGCGCTGTTCCAGCAACACATTTCAGCAGCTGTCAATGTGCAGGAGCTATGAGGTGGAGGTGCCAGTGCTGGACTGGGGTGGACAAAGTCAAAAATCACACAACACTGGGTGATAGTCCAAGAGGTTTATTTGAAACTTGCGGTTTCAAATAAACCTGCTGGACTATAACCCCGCATTGTGCGATTTTTGACAATGCAGGGGGGGTTTTTAGGGCCGAACTGGATGTACTGTTTTCTTAAGATACTTTGAGATTTTCATTTGGGTTATAGCATATCATTGATGCAGCCATCTCTGTATTTAATTGAAATGGCATTATTAAGTGTTAGCTTGGAACTAGACTGGGCCCAGTATTTATATTCAGATTTTTAAGTGACTGTTCCTCTAAGGGGACTGCTGGGGACATGCAAATTATTCTTCTGGGATAGAATCCAGCTCCCCTACCTGGTTAGACCAGTTTATCATGACTAGTTCCAAGCTCTTTGCTGGGAACAGGGAAGCGGACTTGTGGCTGAATCCCAATGCCCAAAAGCCCATAACTGTAAGATCCTTCTCCTAACCCTGTAAACATGAGCAAGGTCAACAACAGAGTCTCATGGCAGGCTTGAGTCTGACAGAAGTGTCAGAATTACATTCCCACAGAGTTTCTAGACCATTGTATTTTCACAAGGAAAAACATGAGCCTGAAAGAAGTGTTTTGTACCATAAAATGATACATTTACAGCCACAGAAGGAATCGATTTAATCTGTCGTGCCATTGCCAACTTTTTGTGACAGCAATCCAAGATAAATCTCTCCTTCTGTCCCATTCTCATCCTTTGATTTAATCCATTTTTATTTTTCCCTTAAAAGATCCAATATCCTGTCACACCCCATTCTTGTCTCAATGAATTCAGCATCCACAGGCAAATTTCAGGCGTAAAGAAACTCCTTTCAAATCCAGTAATTAAAAAAAGTAAGCTGTTTTTGGAGGGCAGAATCAAACTACTTAAAGATCATACAGAGAAACAGATATTAGTATTTAATACCAAATTGCTGATTGCAGCCATCTGTTATCATCATTTGTTTGCCATGTTTTATAAATGGTATTCATATTTTCTTCCATCTGTAAAGAAATTTGAATTCTGAAATCCAGATTCATTGTAAGTAAAAGCTACACGAGACTTATAGCAATATTTACAGAATAAATTCAAATGAACCTCTTTGATACAATTTTGCAGACATAATGGAAGTAATTAGATAATTCTGAAAATGTTCAAATACATTTTCTAAAAACACCCAAAGCAGCTAAAGGTAATCATTAGCAATTCCTCAAACAATTTGATGTAATAGACCATTTTGCCTTCAAACAACTGTAATAAATCATGGATGGAAATGTAAGCTCAAACTTAACTCACATTTGGAACAGGCTATGAGTCTTTGAAAATGTGTATAAAGCATAAAACTTGCATCTCGAAATCCCTTAAAATCCAGTTGGGGAACAAGAAAGAAGAACAAGATCTGAGAATGATTGTTGTTTTGACTTGATCAGTGGCAGACTTTGGTGAAATAATACCACTGAAGTATCCCAACCCAAGAGTCTGATCACTCATGGACATGAATTCATTCATTTCTCTGTGTATTCTTAGGAAATGCACAATAATCATTGAGTAACAATAAATACAACTCCATATCTCAGAATTATCTACCTATGAAATCATGCTGGTGATTTTTTATGTTGAAAAGTATAACTTAGCCTTTCTGTGTATGAACAAATGTCTTCATAATGTTGTCTAATAGAAGCTCCAAAACCAATTATTTGAAATGCTTCAAATGTGCATTCCAGATGGTTAAAATAAATCTATTTTCACCACCACCTCGTTGCTTGAGAAGTACGAAAGCAACATAATTATAGATTGTGTTATGACTGGTCTTCTGCCATTCTAAGTAAAGAAGTTAGTCCTGTCAAAATTGCACAAAGGAAAATCTGTCTCATTAATTGGTGGATATTAAATTTGTTTCAAAATTAATGGAGCTAAAATACCATGGGCTTTCTGACACACTTTTACAATTAGCCAGGGATTTGTGTCTCCTCCCTGTTGCCAGGATTTTATAGCATTTCAGGGTATTAAGTATTCACCTCAGAAAGAAAGAACCTTACAATAGATAGACCCAGAGGAAGTGCCAGGAGTTCCCCATGCATCTAAAGTCAGAGCACTAGCAGTTCTCATTCACATGAGTGGGATTTTCACCTCCCAGCAGCCATGCTGTGAAGGAGAAATAATCAGGTGTGTTGGCACTGTTAAGATACCCAACAACTTTCCACCATTTTAGCAATTAATTTATGGTCAGTGTTATGGACAAGAGGGAGAGGCAAATTGATTTGTTTAATGTAATCTGTTTCAGTGTATAAGTGGAGATGTTTTTTTCTATTTGTTTCCTTTTTCAACTAGGTGGTTGCATATTCTCCCAAATGCTTTTGTTTGCAAAGTCTCTTTTTTTTTCAAGTGACACACACAATTTCCTGAGGTTTGATACAGGAATGTAGTTTATTAATGTATTCAAATATGGGGATAATTGTTGCAATACATACACGCAAACATGCAAGAAATAAATCTAAATAAAAGAAGTTGCAGTTCAAAATAATTGAAAGGTCAAAGATATAAACATTATTTTGTGTGATTTTTCTCTGAGTCCAGGTAACCAGTGTTTGATTGAGGTTCTTGTAGATGTGTGGATATTGGTGATGTCAGCTGGCTAAACTTGCAGAATTCCTTATGAAGTTGAAGGTGTGCAAGATGATATTGGTTTACAGACTTGTCCACATTTTTCAAATATGAGATTTTTTTTAAAACCAGGTTATGAACAGGATTTGGACTGGAGGAAGCCTGGCATCTGCCTGTGGTATGTCCAGTTGGAAACATAACAGACAGATTTAAAGTTAATCAGAACCTGCTTCCTACCAGACTGAATGGATGTGATTCAGGGATTGCAGTGAACCTCTCCAACAGCAAGTTGGTCATGTGACACATCCATGAAGGAATCACTTTTAATTTAACAGTTGCTCTTATGTCTTCCTTGCCTGAGTTCTCATATTAAACTTAGAAGATAGATACGATCATTTGCATCTCCCCAAATAAAAGGCACTCGGGTTTCTATAATCCTATTCCCATTGATGAGATGGGAATTCTAAAAGATCAGGGTGAACAGCCAGTTGTCTTGGTGCATATAGGCACCAACGATATATGTAGAAAACGGGATGAGGTCCTGAAAGAAGAATTCAGGGAGCTAGGAGAGAAGTTAAAGAGGAGGACCTCAAAGGTAGTGATCTCGGGATTACTACCAGTGCCACGTACTAGCCAGTGTAGAAATGAAAAAATAGGTAGGATGAACACGTGGCTTGAGAGATGGTGTAGGAGGGATGGATTCAGATTTGTTGGACGTTGGAAACAGTTCTGGGGAAGGTGGGACTATTATAAAAGGGACAGTCTACATCTGAATCAGACCGGAACCAATGTCCTTGGGGAGTTTTTGCTACTGCTGTTGGGGAGGTTTTAAACTAATGTGCCAGGGGGCTGGGAACCAGAAGAGAAAACAAGTAGGCAGTGAGGTGGAGACTGTAAGAATCATGAAGATAGCATTAATAAAGGGAAGAGCAGGCAGAGAGCAGATAAGCGCAAAGGAACTGGTGGCCTGAACTGCATCTACTTTAATGCAAGGAGTATAGTGTGTAAGGCAGGTGAACTTAGGGCTTGGATTGGTGCCTGGTCGTATGACGTTATTGCAATCACAGAGACTTGGTTGAAGGAAGGGCATGATGATTAGCAACTAACTGTTCCAGGGTGTGGACGCTTTAGACAGGACAAGGAGGGAAGTAAAAGGGGGTTGGAGTTGCATTGCTGGTCAGGGATGGTACCACAGCTGAGCTAAAGGAGGACACTATGGAGATCATGGGTGGTGAGGCATTATGGGTGGAGCTGAGAAATAAGAAGGGTGCAGTTACATTGTTGGGGCTGTACTACAGGCCTCCCAACAGTGAGCGTGAGGTAAAAGGACAAATAGGTAGACAGATTATGGAAAGATGTAGAGGCAATGTAGTGGTGATGGGAGATTTTAATTTTCCCAACATTGACTGGGATACACTTAGCGTCAGAGGTCCGGTTGGGGTAAAATTTGTAAGAAGCATCCAGGTGAGTTTTCTAGAGCAGTATGTCAATAGTCTGACGAGGGAAGGGGCCATATTTGACCTGGTACTGGGGAACGAGTCAGGACAGGTGGTAGAAGTTGGGGTGGGGGATTTCTTTGGGAACAGTGACCACAATTCTGTACGTTTTAGAATACTCATAGATAAAGATGAGAGTGGTCCTAAGGGAAGAGTACTAAACTGGGCCAAGACCAATTATATCAAAATTAGACAGGAACTGGGAAATGTGGATTGGACACAGCTATTTAAAGGGAAGTCCATATTTGAAATGTGGGAGGCTTTCAAAGATAGGTTAAAGATAGTGCAGAATAGGCATGTCCCGTTGAAGGCAAAGGATAGGAAGGGCAAGCTTCATGAACAGTGATGACAGGAGAAATTGTACGACTAGCCAAGAGGAAAAGGGAAGTGTAAATAAGGTCTAGGCAGCTAAGAACAGAACAGGTCCTGGAGGAATATCGGAAGAGTAGGACCAGTCTTAAACAAGGAATCAAGGGGCAAAAAGGGGTCATGAAATAGCATTAGCAAGCAGAATTTAGGAGAATCCCAAAGCATTTTATTCTTATGTAAGAAGCAAGCGGGTAACTAGAGAAAGGATTGGTCCACTAAAGGATAATTAAGGAAGGCTGTGTGTTGAACCTGAGAGAATGGGTGAGATTCTGAATGATTACTTTGCATCAGTGTTCACTGAGGAGAGGAACATGAATCTTGAGATTAGAGATAGAAGTTTGATTAGTCTGGTTCATGTTGGCATAAATAGGGAAGATGTCTTGGGTAGGCTAGAGGTTATTAAGGTGGACAAATCCCCAAGACTGGATGGGATCTATCCCAAGTTGCTGAGGGAGGCAAGAGAGGAAATACTTGGGGCCCTGACAGATATCTTTGTGACATCCTTAAACAAAGGTGAGGTGCTGGAGGACTGGAATGTTGCTCATGTTGTCCCCCTGTACAAGAAGGGTAGTGGGGATATTCCGGATAACTACAGACCAGTGAGCCTAATGTCAGTGGTGGGAAAGTTGCTGGAGAGAGTACTGAGGGATAGGATCTATTTATATTTAGTAAAGAATGGGCTTATCAGTGATAGGCAACATGGTTTTGTGCAGGGGAGATCGTGCCTTACCAACTTAATAGAGTTCTTCAAGAAAGTGACCAAGTTGATAGATGAAGGAAGGGCTGTTGGTATCATATACATGGACTTTAGTAAGGCGTTTGATAAGGTTCCCCATAGTAGACTAATCGAGAAAGTGAAGTCACATGGTGTGCAGGGTGTTCTAGCTAGGTGGATAAAGAACTGGTTGAGCAACAGGAGACAGAGAGTAGTAGTTGAAGGGAGTTTCTCGAAATGGAGAAAGGTTACCAGTGGTGTTCCGCAGGGGTCAGTGTTGAGGCCACTGTTGTTTGTAATATACATAAATGATCTGGAAGCGGGCACTGTTGGTATGATCAGCAAGTTTGCAGATGACACAAAGATTGGTGGAGTAGCAGAAAGCATAAGGGACTATCAAAGAATACAGGAGGATATAGATAGACTGGAGAGTTGGGCGGAAAAGTGGCAGATGGATTTCAGTCCAGACAAGTGTGAGGTGATGCATTTAGGCAAGACTAATTCTACAGTGAATTATACAATGAACGGAAGAGCCTTGGGAAAAGTTGATGGGCAGAGAGATCTGGGAGTGCAGGTCCATTGTACCCTGAAGGCTGCTGCACAGGGAGATAGAGTGGTCAAGAAGGCATATAGTATGCTTGCCTTCATTGGGCGGGGTGTTGATTATAAGAGCTGGCAAGTCATGTTAAAATTGTGCAGGACGTTGGTTCGGCCACATTTGGAATATTGTGTACTGTTCTGGTCGTCACATTACCAAAAGGATGTGGACACTTTGGAGAAGGTGCAGAGAAGGTTTACGAGGATGTTGCCTGGTATGGAAGGTGCTAGCTATGAAGAGAGGTTGAGTAGGTTAGGTTTATTTTCATTAGAAAAAAGGAGATTGGAGCTGATTGAGGTTTACAAAATCATAAAGGGTATAGACACGGTGGATAGAGACAAGTTGTTTTCTCAGAGTGAAGGATTCCATAACGAGACGTTACGCTTTCAAGGTGAGAGGTGAACAGCTTACACGAGATACATGTGGCAAGTACTTCACACAGAGGGTGGTGGGCATCTGGAACGCATTGCCAGCAGAGGTGGTAGAGGCAGGCATGGTAGATTCATTTAAGATGCATCTGGACAGATGCATGAGTAGGTGGGGAGCAGAGGGATACAGATGCTTAGGAAATAACTGACAGGTTTAGACAGTAGATTTGGATCGGCTCAGGCTTGGAGGGCCGAAGGGCCTGTTCCTGGGCTGTAAATTTTCTTTGTTCTTTGAGATAGAGGAGGAATATCACTGGACTAAGAATCCAGAAACCCAGGTTAGTACTTAGTATTTTAAACCCCCGATGCTGAAAATTGAATTAAATTTTTAAAATGTGGAATCAAACCTGGCCAAATGGCAGCCATGCATCCACTGTTAATGCGAAAAAAACCCACTAATGTCCTCCAGGGAATGGAGTTGGATCTGTGTGTGATCCTATGCTCAAAGTAGTGTGGTTGACTCTTAACTGCCTTCAGGGCAATAAGAGCTGAGCAAAAAATGCTAGCCCGGCCAATAAATCCCACATAGAGTTATAGAGTCAGAGAGATGTATAGCATGGAAACAGACCCTTCGGTCCAACTCGTCCATGCCACCAGATATTCCAACCCAATCTAGTCACACCTGCCAGCACCCGGCCCATATCCCTCCAAACCCTTCCTATTCATATACCCATCCAAATGCCTCTCAAATGTTGCAATTGTACCAGCCTCCACCACATCCTCTGGCAGCTCATTCCACACACGTACCACCTTCTGCATGAAAAAGCTACCCCACAGGTCTCTTTTATATCTTTCCCCTCTCACTCTAAACCTATGCCCTCTAGTTCTGGACTCCCCAACCTCAGGGAAAAGACTTTGCCTGTTTACCTGATTCCATGCCCCTCATAATTTTGTAAACCTCTATAAGGTCACCCCTCAGCCTCCGACGCTCCAGGGAAAACAGCCCCAGCCTGTTAAGCCTCTCCCTATAGCTCAAATCCTCCAACCCTGGCAACATCCTTGGAAATTTTTCTGAACCCTTTCAAGTTTCACAACATCTTTCTGATAGGAAGGAGACCAGAATTGTATGCAATATGCCAACAGTGGCCTAACCAATGTCCTGTACAGCCGCAACATGACCTCCCAACTCCTGTACTTAATACTCTGACCAATAAAGGAAAGCATACCAAACGCCTTCTTCACTATCCTATCTACCTGCGACTCCACTTTCAAGGAGCTATGAACCTGCACTCCAAGGTCTCTTTGTTCAGCAACACTCCCTAGGACCTTACCATTAAGTGTATAAGTCCTGCTAGGATTTGCTTTCCCAAGGTGCAGCACCTCGCATTTATCTGAATTAAAGTCCATCTGCCACTTCTCAGCCCATTGGCCCATCTGGTCAAGATCCTGTTGTAATCTGAGGTAACCCTCTTTGCTGTCCACTACACCTCCAATTTTGGTGTCATCTGCAAACTTACTAACTGTACCTCTTATGCTCGCATCCGAATCATTTATATAAATGACAAAAAGTAGAGGACCCAGCACCGGTCCTTGTGGCACTCCTCTGGTCACAGGCCTCCAGTCTGAAAAACAACCCTCCACCACCACCCTCTGTCTTCTACCTTTGAGCCAGTTCTGTATCCAAATGGCTAGTTCTCCCTGTATTCCGTGACATCTAGCTTTGCTAATCAGTCTCCCATGTGGAACCTTGTCGAACGCCTTACCGAATATCACTGCAGGCAGTAACTTCCCTTTACACTCACACTCTGCTGGAGACAGAGGGCAGAACTTTACAGCGATCTGAGTGATGTGGGCTGCGGTGAGATGTATGACATATTCAGGCGACAAGTGTAGCAAAGACCATCTAAACATCAGGACTAACTCAGGCCAGCATTTATACTTTTCACAAGTGGCATGGCATGATCCTTGCTGGACAGTGACAATTGACAGTATTTTTTGTTTGTTAAATACCTTGTTAACAGCTTGACTCACCTCCTTAATATTCAGACTCCTATCTTAATAAGCTCATCAAACTCTCTCGATGTCAGGAAAACAAAACAAGGAAACCAAAGTGAGCACTTGATGGATTTAATTTGCCACATACTCCAAGCAACCTCATGTTGGAAACTGGGAACCAACGTCTCTGAGCACTGACCATATGCACTCCTCATCTGTGGACTTGGGCATCTGACATGTGGCAGCCTCTAATAATCCTCCTGGTACATCCTCAACTACTTACATGACCCTTCTGCGTTGCTGCACCTCAGGCTAAACCAGCAACTATGGTTGTACATAATACTGCAGCAAGGACACACACAGTCAGGGACATGCACCCTATTCTTCACTTGTTATCACAGAAGTCATCACTCAGCCTAGATGCTCACAGCATTCTTGCATTGCTTTAATTTTTTTGCCTCTTCAGCCAGAGGTGCCAGGTTAATTTTAGTGGTGTCTTGTAGTGCCATTTAGTGCAGACACAAAGCCAGGAAACTTTGTCATGGTTGTGAAGGAGGCCTCAGTTGAGTAAAGGGTGGCAGCCTTTGGTCAGAGGCTCCTGGCACATTTAGTCTAGAGCAGCCTCCAATAACAGTACAGCCCATGATGGTCAGAGTCAGGATCCTCTCTCACAAAGGGTCAGGAGCCGAATGATGGGCAGCAGTCCACCCATTTGAACAATTTCTGCCCTATTTTGGGACATCTTCCATAAGGACAGAAAGAGAGGTGGTATTATACATGATTAAAGTAAGTGTTACTGTTGGTACAAGTGAGTAAGTGAATAGGCAGTGTAGAGGGAACCAGGGTTAATGGTTTCAGGGATTGGATTGGGTAAGTACGAGTAGGAAATATGCAGGCAATAGTGAGAGTGGTAGAGCATGAACCTTGGTGAGAGTTGTATACAGTAATTGAGATAAAGTGTGTGTGAGATATTGGAGACAAGATAGAGACATAGAGTCATAGAGTCCTACAGCATGGAGAGAGGCTCTTTGGCACAAACTGGTCCATGATGACCAAAATGTCCATCAAAGCTAACCCCATTTCCCTGCACTTGGTCCTTCTATACTTTTCCTATCCATTAATGTGTCCAAATGCCTTTTAAATGTTGTTAATGTACCCACCTCAACCACTTCTGCTGGCTGCACATTCCATATGCGTACCACCTTCTGTGTAAAAATGTTGTGCCTCTTGTTCCAATTCATTCTTTCCCTTCTGACCTTAAACTGGTGCTCTCTAATCCTCAATTCCCCAAAGCTGGAAAAAAGACAGAGTACTTTCACCCTATCCATGCTTCTCATGATCTTATACACCTTTGTAAGATCCCCCCTCAGTCTCCTACACTCCAAAGAAAAAAGTCCTGGCTTGTCCAACCTCTCCCTATATCTCAGACTGTTGAGCCCTGGCAACATCCTTGTAAATTTCTTCTGCACTGTTTCCAGTTTAATAACATCCTTCCTTTCGCAAGGTAACCAAAACTAAACACAATACTCCAAGTGTGGCCTCACCAATGTCCTGTACAACTGCAACATAACTTCCCAACTTCTATACTCGAATGCCCTGACTGATGAACGCCAGTGTGCCAAAGCATTCTTCACTGCCCTGTCTATTTGTGACTCCACTTTCTGAGAACCGTGCCCCTGAACTCCAAGATCCTTCTGCTCCACTGCATTCCTTAAAACCCTACCATTCTCCATGAAACTCTTACCTTGAATCAACTTTTCAAAGTGCAAGACCTCACACTTGTCAACATTAAACTCTATTTGCTATTTCTTAGCCCACTTCCCCCGCTGATCAAGATGGTAGATCCACCTAACAGACATTGACGTTCTTCCAACAGCATTGGGTATTATTCTAGACAGCTGAGACTACTTGAACCCAGCTGCACACCCTGGATGGTGTGGTGACATGGCCTCTATTGCTGGTACTGAGAATAAAGACTTACCTGTGTACTGCCCCATCCAACAGGATTTCTGGGACTCTACCCACAAAATGGGGCACCATTTTCTCCATTGCAATGTACGGGGTAAATGTCAAGAACAGTGCAGACGAGATGCAGACTGATAGCGCCTGTCCGACTCCACAACAGGCTTTTATAGATGGCATGAGCGCATGGGATGCCAGAGAATTCTGGGATATCTGACAAGTGGCGAGTTGTTCTGGGAATGGTATGTAGTAAGGTGGGTTAGAAATTGGATGAGAGATGCCAAAGAGGTAGTTACAAAGGAGAGGTTGGTAAGATATGGGAGAAAACTCAAGATGACAAGCTGTCTAAAAAAATTCAACATAACTCAGATTTAGCCAAAAGGAAGCTCATTGGTTTCAGCCTATGATGTCTCCCATTTGTAAATGCTGGCTTGATGACAATGTTGAGAATGTGGTGCTGGAAAAGCTCAGCAGGTTAGGCAGCATCCAAGGAGTAGAAGAGTCGATGTTTAGGGCATAAGCCCTTCATCAGGAGTCCTGATGAAGGGCTTATGCCCAAAACATCAATTCTGCTACTCCTCAGATGCTGCCCCTCCTACTGTGCTTTTCCAGCACCACACTCTCGACTCTGATCTCCAGCATGTGCGGTCCTCACTTTCCCCTCCTTTAGGACAATGTCCACACAATTCCAGGGTGTGACTTTCCAGGCGGATGGTGTACAAGTTTATCTTGGTAATTGCTGATCAGAATCCTTCAGAAATTGTCACCAATTTGTAACATATGATTATTAGTAATTCAGCAAGATTAATTTTAAAATTGAAACAATAAAATGTAACCATTGACAGAATTACAGAAGAAAACAATTAATACGATTTTTGATCTCTTTCCATATCTTGTAGACATGACTGGGGCAAAGTCTATGGGCTTTCTCCAGACTTGCCAACAATCATTACCTATGAGTGTTTACGAATGGCTACTTGAAGGCTTCATCCCTCCAGCAGTCTGACCACCTGCCCTCCTGGCGGGCAAGAAAAATAGCTCTCTTGTCATGGGAAAACCAGGGCAGCCTGTGCGCCATGGTGGAGAGTACAGGAGAGGTGATACCATTTGCCTCAAGCTGGGGACATGGATAGGGAACACTGGGATGGGTGGTAAAAGCCAACCTCTTCTGTGTGTCCCTCATCCCCACACCCTGTTACTCCTGTTACCACTGTCATCAGGCCTGTGATTCATCCAGAAAGCACTGACCTACTCACTCATACTGCTCTTGTGCTGGCTGTGCAATCTGGGCCTCCAGGTCCCAGTAATGGCTGGCAGTTTCCAGCAGGTTGAAACTTCAATGTAATCCATTCCTAGTTGCTCTGGGGAAGGTGGAGGTGAGCTATCTTCTTGAACGCTGAAATCTGTGGAGTGTATGTCAATGCTATTTGGACAGGAATTCTAAGATTTGGACCCAGCATTCTGGAAGAATCAGTGATTTTTATGATTGAATTGAATGGATCATATCTGTGTACAATTGGGCCAGTGCTAATAATAAACCTATCATATTTAAATACAGTTATAAGGATAAATAGACAAAGTCTTTTCCCTGGGGTGAGGGAGTCCAGAACTAGAGGGCATAGGTTTAGGGTGAGAGGGCAAAGATATAAAAGAGACCTAAGAGGCAACTTTTTCACTCAGAGGGTGGTACATGCATGGGATGAGCTGCCAGAATAAATGGTGGAGGCTTGTACAATTGCAATATTTAAAAGGCAACTGGTTGGGTATATGAATAGTAATGATTTAGAGGGATATGGGCCAAGTGCTGACAGGTAAGACTAGATTGGGTTGGGATATCTGGTCGGCATGGATGAGTCTGTTTCTGTGCTGTACATCTCTGTGACTCTATGATCACAGCAATTAGATTAGATTACGTACAGTGTGGAAACTGGCCCTTCGACCCAACAAGTCCACACCGACCCTCCGAAGAGCAACCCACCCAGACCCATTCCTCTACATTTACCCCTTCACCTAACACTACGAGCAAACTCCACACAGACAGTTGCCTGAGGCGGGAATTGAACCCGGGTCCCTGGCGCTGTGAGGCAGCAGTGCTAACCACTGTGCCACTATGCCGCCCATAAGGCAGTATCCATGGAGAGAGAAAGCAAGCAAATGTTTCGATTCCAGATGACTCTTCATCAGAGTTGACATGAAGTCTGGAAGGGGCAACATACCTGCAGTGGTGGGGGTGTGGAGTGCTGGGGAAGAAAGGGTGTTGATAGTGCAGATTAAGTGATCAGAATGTGAGAATGGTAGAACAATGGTGTGTCTAACTGCTCGACTGGAAAGATGAAGGGCTTTTGCCTGAAATGTCGATTTCGAAGCTCCTTGGATGCTGCCTGAACTGCTGCGCTCTTCTAGCACCACTAATCCAGAATCTGGTTTCCAGCATCTGCAGTCATTGTTTCTACCTGGAAAGAACAGAATAGTCCCACTGAAGTGGGGAGGGAAGGGCGGTAATAAGTAAAGCTATAAGAAAGGGAAGGAATGGGAGTGGGTTCACAACTGAATCTGTGTTGTAATAAAGTTGAGAGTGTGTTGTTGGAAAAGCACAGCAGGTCAGACAGCATCCGAGGCACAGGAAAATCAACGTTTCGGGCCAGAGCCTTTCATCAAGAATGCCCTTCCCAATGAAGGCTGCTGCCCGAAACATCGATTCTCCTGCTCCTTGATGCTGCCTAACCTACTGTACTTTTCCAGCAACACACTCTCAACTCTGATCTCTAGCATCTGTAGACCTCACTGTCCCCTGTGGTGTAATAAAGCTGTGTAATGGACTGTATAACAGCAAGTCTCTCACTCTGAGCCAATTAAAGATAAAAATATTGTGAGTTTTTCAGTTAGGGTGGTAATCTGTTTCTGATGCTTTGTAATAAGATTGCATTGAATGGATCATACCTCTGTACAATTGGGCCAGTGCTATTAATAAATCTATCATATTTAAATAGTTATAACCCATCTTTGAGTGCCTGTTTGTCCCCTGCTTATTTATTTAATTTAAATTAGTTGTGGGATTTGAAATGATTGATTCACTGTTGCATCAAAGGTTAAGTTTGACAGGTGGAAACTATAACCTCTGAATATCCGACCAAGTGACAATAAATAATTTTGTAGGAACTTTCATTAAGAGAATAAAAATGTGGTAGAATCCAATATTGCGTGGAATATAGTTTAGGTTAAGGGAGGCAGTGGCATATTTTAGTAATGCAGTTATTTAGAACCAGGCTAATGTTCCAGGGATATGGGTTTGAATCTCACCAGAGCAGGTGGTGAAATGTGAATTCAATAAAAATCTGGACTAAAAAGCCAGCCTAATTGTAAGCACTGTTGATAATTACGAAAACCCATCTTGTCCACTGATAACTTTTAGGGAATGAAATCTACCATCCTTACCTGATCTGGCCTATATGTGAGTCCTTATAGCACACAGAGTTGATTGTTGAATGACATCTGGACAATTAGGGACAGGCAGTCAGTGCTGGCTTAGCCAGTGACATCCACTGGCTAAGCCAGCACTGACTGCCTGTCCCTAATTATCCAGATGTCATTCAACAATCAACTCTGTGTGCTATAAGGACGTCCCAAGAGCAATTTTTAACAAGAGGGTGCTATCAAGGAGGTGATAATTGTGGCTGAAAACGAGTTTGGAAAAAGGCTTCTGTGTGTAGGGTGGATGGAGAGGGCCTAAATAAAATGTGAGCGTGGCTGCATGATGCCAAACAAATAATGTTTATTTGATATTTAATCCAAGATAATGCATGATATTCATTCCATTCTTAATTAGTTGTCAGATTTTCAATTGGTTCATCATTCACTGCTGCCTCACAGCGCCAGAGACCTGGGTTTGATTCCAACCTTGGGCGACTGTCTGTGCAGAATTTGCACATTTCCTCAGTGTCTGCGTGGGTTTCCAACGGGTGCTCCGGTTTCCTCCCACAGTCCAAAGGATGTGCAGGTCAGGCGAATTAGCCATGCTAAATTGCCCATAGTGTTAGGTGCATTAGTCAGGGGTAAATGCAGGGCAGGGGAATGGGTCTGGGTGAGTTACTCTTCGGAGAATCAGTGTGGACTTGTTGGGCCAAATGGCCTGTTTCCGTACTGTAGGGGATCTAATCTAATCATGGACTAAATCAGCCCAAGTCAACTTCATCAAGTCAAGTTCTTCCATGATATCATTTTATAAACAGATTATGAGATTTTTTTCAACTAATTAACAAGAATGTTTTAGCTGTACATTCCAAGTAGATGTATTTAATAATGTATATGTATGTGTATTATCTTTGGTATTCATGTGTCATATCCTTTTAATGAAGAAAATCCTGAAAGAATTCAAAATGCAAAACTGTGACTTTTTGATTTTCATAGACTACTTTTTTTAATTTTGTTGGCTCCTTTTACATTCTCACTAACTCATTTAATAACTGTTATAACTATTAGTTGCATTTGTGTTCATTGTGAGAATATAATGCAATCAGAATTACTCTGTACAAATGATGCTTTATAATAATTGTGTAGAATTACCAATTACTAATCAAAAACATTTAATGGGTAAAAATGTTTAATTTTTGAAAGCTGCACAATAACTAACTCTTTAAGTTGGAATACTGCTAATCAATTTTCCATTCTTTAATTCTTCTTAGGGCGCTTCTACTATCTGATTCATTTTAGAAAGCTGACCTATGGTGAGGCTGTGCAAGCCTGTATTAAAGATGGATCAAGGATTGCTAGTGTTGGTCAAATGTATGCAGCTTGGAAGTTGCTGGGCTATGACCGCTGTGATGCTGGCTGGCTAGCTGATGGCAGTGTTCGTTATCCAATCAGCAGACCCCGAAAGAGGTGCAGTGAAAGTGAAGCAGCTGTGCGCTTTGCTGGCTTCCCAGATAAGAAACATCGGCTATATGGTGTCTACTGCTTCAAAAGCAACTGAGAATTCATATAAATGCTTAAATGGAGATGAGTGTTATTTTAATTCTGCACATGTGAA